>NC_059074.1:56853614-57478614 GCF_020497125.1 Mauremys mutica
CTCCCTGGATCCAGGAGACTGGTTTGCCACCCTCGACATGAAGGACGCCTACTTCCATGTCGCGATTTATCCTCCTCACCGACATTACCTCCGGTTTGTCGTCAACAACGCCCACTACCAGTTCGCCGTGTTGCCGTTCGGGCTCTCCACCGCACCGAGGGTGTTCACCAAATGCATGGCGGTGGTTGCCGCAGCCCTCCGCCGTCGTCGGATACATGTCTACCCGTATCTCGACGACTGGCTGGTTCGCGGTCAGTCTCAACAGCTGGTGATGGGCCAGTTGACAGACATTCTGTCCCTCTTCCGACGGCTCGGGCTTCTCATCAACGCCGAGAAGTCCACTTTGGTTCCGTCACAGCGGGTGGAGTTCATTGGAGCGGTCCTCGACTCCGTGATAGCCCGAGCCTGCCTGCCGCAATCTCGACATCAGACCATGGTCTCCATCATCCGGGACCTCGTCTCCTTCCCAACCACGACGGTGCGCTCCTGCCTCCGCCTCCTAGGCCACATGGCATCATGCACGTATGTCACCGCGTACGCGCGGCTCCACCTCCGCCCGTTCCAGTCTTGGCTCGTGTCGGTGTACCGACCGAATCGCGATCCCATCGATATGGTGGTCACAGTCTCCAGGCCGACCCTCGACTCCCTCGACTGGTGGCTAGACCCGCAGGTCGTCTGTGCGGGAGTCCCGTTCCATCCGCCTCACCCGTCCGCCACGCTGACCACGGATGCCTCAGCGCTCGGTTGGGGGGCTCACCTGGGCGACCTTCACACCCAAGGTCTGTGGTCGCCGCAGGAGCTCGCTCTCCACATCAATGTACGCAAACTGCGAGCGATCCGTCTGGCCTGTCGCACCTTCTGCACCCACCTGCAAGGTCGCTGTGTGACAGTGTTCACGGACAATACAACAGCAATGTTCTACGTGAACAAGCAGGGCGGAGCCTGCTCCTCCCTCCTCTGCAAGGAAGCGATGCTCCTGTGGGACTTCTGCGTGACCCACTCCATTCACCTGGAAGCGTCCTTTCTTCCGGGAGTGCAGAACACGCTGGCCGACCATCTCAGCAGGTCGTTCCTCTCCCACGAGTGGTCCCTCTGTCCAGATGTCGTACGCACGATCTTCCAGAGGTGGGGGTTTCCCCAAGTAGACCTATTCGCGTCCAAGGAGAACAGGAAATGTCACCTGTTTTGCTCGTTCCGGGGTCACTCGCCGGGCTCCCTGTCGGACACCTTCCTGTATTCCTGGAAGGATCGCCTACTCTACACCTTCCCTCCGTTCCCCCTCGTTCACCGAGTGCTTCAGAAGCTGCGGAGGGACAGAGCCACCGTCATTCTCGTAGCTCCGGCCTGGCCGAGGCAGCATTGGTACTCCCTGCTGCTCGAGCTCTCCGGGATCCCATCCCCCTTCCGTTGTGGCCGGACATCATCACCCAGGACTTCGGCAGGCTCCGCCATCCGAGCCTGCAGTCCCTCCATCTTACAGCTTGGTACCTGAGTGGTTGACCCACGCAGAGAGGGACTGCTCGGCGGCAGTACAGCAAGTCCTGCTAGAGAGCAGAAAGCCTTCCACTCGCTCCACCTATCTGGCGAAATGGAAGAGGTTCGCGCTCTGGTGTGACCAACGAGGCCTCAATCCCTTCGTAGTCCCGGTCCCTACTATCCTGGACTACCTCTGGTACCTTAAGGAGCAAGGTCTCCTCCCTGAGGGTTCACCTGGCAGCAGTGTCTGCCTTTCGTCCATCGCTGGAAGGTCGGTCCATCTTCTCCAACCAGATGGTTTCCCGCTTCCTTAAAGGCCTGGACCACTTATACCCGCCGGTCCGGCGCCCTGCTCCGACCTGGGATTTGAACCTCGTGCTGGCCAAGCTGATGGGTCCCCCCTTCGAGCCCTTGGCCACATGCTCCCTGCTCTACCTCTCCTGGAAGACGGCCTTCCTTGTTGCCATTACATCAGTGAGACGAGTTTCTGAGCTCCGCGCTCTGACGGTTGGTCCGCCATACACCGTCTTCCACGGGGACAAGGTGCAGCTTCGACCACATCCGGCCTTCCTCCCAAAGGTGGTGTCAGCCTTCCACCTCAACCAGGAGATTTTCCTCCCAGTGTTCTTCCCGAAGCCGCATGCCTCGCCTCGGGAGCAACAGCTGCACACCCTCGACGTCCGCAGGGCGCTCGCTTTCTACATCGAGCGAACTAAACCATTCCGGCGTTCGCCCCAGCTGTTCGTAGCGGTTGCTGACCGCATGAAGGGCGAGCCGATATCCTCCCAGCGGATTTCCTCTTGGGTCACCGCGTGTATCCGGACTTGCTACGAGCTTGCTCGCGTGCCGCCATGCCGCCTCACCGCACACTCGACGAGGGCGCACGCCTCGTCGGCTGCCTTCCTGGCCCACGTTCTGATCCAGGACATCTGTCGAGCGGCCACCTGTCTTCACTCCATACCTTCACCTCCCACTACGCGTTGGTGCAACAGTCTCGAGACGACGCAGCCTTCGGCTCAGCGGTTTTACACTCCGCCACGTCTCACTCCGACCCCACCGCCTAGGTAAGGCTTGGGAATCACCTAACTGGAATGCATAGGAGCAATCACTCGAAGAAGAAGAGACGGTTACTCACCGTAGTAACTGTTGTTCTTCGAGATGTGTTGCTCCTATCCATTCCAGACCCGCCCTCCTTCCCCACTGTCGGAGTAGCCGGCAAGAAGGAACTGAGGAGCGGACGGGTCGGCTGGGGTATATATTCAGCGCCATAGCAGCGCCACTCCAGGGGGCGCCCAGCTGGCCCGCCGGTGTTGCTAGGGTAAAAAAGTTCCGAGATGCCGTGCACGCGCGGCGCGCACACCTAACTGGAATGGATAGGAGCAACACATCTCGAAGAACAACAGTTACTACGGTGAGTAACCGTCTCTTTTGGATGTGTCTGACCTCAGTTGGGGAGCATAACTTGGTACCCCACAGACTCAAGGGTTATGACCTCAAGAGGAGCTTGCATTACTTATAAACAACAGAGAGCTCAGGGCCATTCATCTAGCCTGTGCTGTCTTCCTTCCCCAGCTGTCCAGTCGGATGGTGCAGGTGTTGACGGACAACACGGCCTCTATGTTCTATGTCAACAGGCCTGGGGAAGCACTTTCCTCAGCTGTATGCCAGGAGGTCCTCTGCCTGTGGGACTTTTGCATTCAGCATGCAATCCACCTGGAAGCCTTGCACCTCCCTGGCATCCATAACATGCTGGCGGATCACCTCAGCAGGTCCTTCTTTCACCACAAGTGATCACTCCATTCTGAGGTTGTCTGAGCGCTCTTACAGAAGTGCGGGGACTCCTCAAGTGGACTTGTTCACCACCAGACAGAACAGAAAATGTCATCAGTTCTGCTCTCTCCAAGGCCTCGGCAGAGGCTCACTTTCCGATGCTTTTCTCCTGTCATGGTCAGGGGACCTGATGTACGCCTTCCCGCCAGTTCCACTCATCAGCAAAGTCCTCTCAAAAATCAAGAGGGACAAGGCATGAGTCATGATCACCCCGGCATGGCTCGCCAGCATTGGGACCTGGCTGTGGCAGCCCCGTGGCCACTTCCCAGCTGCCCGGACCTACTCTCACAGGATCATGGTAGGCTTCTGCACCCAAACCTTGCCTCTCTCCACCTTACAGTGTGGATGCTGCGTGGCTGAATCCAGAGGAACAGGCCCGCTTTAGTCAGGTACAGCAAGTTCTCTTGGAAAGCAGAAAGCCCTCCACCAGAGCGAGTTACCTGGCAAAGTGGAAGAGTTTCTCCTGCTGGGCAATGAAGGGCAACATCTCCCCGACTCAGTCGTCTCTGCAGTCCATCTTGGATTACTTGCTTCCCTTACAGCACCAGGGCATCGCCTTCTCTTCAATCAAGGTGCACCTGGCAGCCATATTGGCCTTCCATCCTTGTGTCCAGGGTAAATCGGTATTCTCGCATGAGATGTTGATCAGGTTCCTGATGGGGCTTGAAAACTTCTTTCTGCCGATCTGGGATGTGGTTCCCCAATGGGACCTCAACCTAGTCCTCTCCCGGCTCAGAGGTCTGCCCTTTGAGCCCATGGCTTCTTGTTCCCTTTCCCACCTGTCGTGGAAGGTTGCATTCCTTGTAGCAATTACCTCAGTGAGGCATATCTTTGAGATTAAAGCCCTCAATACGGAGCCCCTGTAAACGGTATTCTAGAGAGATGAGGTCCACTACCTTTCTGATGCATGTCCCTATCCAGGATATATGCAGGGCCGTGATGTGGTCTTCAGGTCACGATGCAGTACACCATCACCCATCAAGCCAGAGATGATGCTGGCTTCACCAGAGTTGTGTTACAATTGACAAGTTCATGGACTCCGGTGGTACTGTTTGGGAGTCACCTACAAAGGAATGCATATGAGCAGGCAAGCATATGAGCAAGCAAAGAAAAGACTGTTACCTTTTTGTAACTGTTGTTCACTAGATGTGTTGCTCATGTCCATTCCATGACCCATCCTCTTTCCTCACTTTCAAAGTTTCTGGAAAAAAGGAACTGAGGGAGGGGGGAGCCAGTGGCGCCCCTTATACTATTGCATATGCATGCCACTCCAGAGGGAGCCAGAGTCAGTCCCCTACAGATATCCACTGAGGGAAAGACTTCTAGCACCAGTGCATGTGGCGAGCTCAAACATCTACATTGGAATGGACATGAGCAACACATCTCGAAGAGCAACAGTTACAAAAAGGTAACTGTCTTTTCCTATGAGTGAAGGGGGATTTTTTCACCCACTCTCCTTCTCCTGGAACTGATGTTTTCACACACTATTCACCTTCCTCCTTTTTGGCAATGGAAAAGAGGGCTTTTGACTTCCTTTTTCAGTCCCTACCTTCAGCTCATCTTCATATCTCTGCTGTTCATAGCCAACACAATGGGACCACATTCTGCAGCAGAAATTACAACATTTTTAAGCCCCTCCATTTTCAGTTTAAACCTATTTTTACTGAAAAAATCCTGGGTTTTACAAAAAGTATTATTTGTTTTTTTCCAATTTTCACCCTACCTTTGTATCAGTCAAGTATATAAAATTAACTTGTCTTATTTGGAAAATACAATACATTGCATGATATATATATTACGGTAATACATTAGTCTGCGTGTATTTGCAAAACTGCCTGTTGAAGTAAGGTTATGTTTTTATCTAGAAGATACAGTAAACAAATAGGCACACACACAAGCTCTGAAGTGCGTGCACATCTGAATGTACTGATGAATATCACGGCTACCATATACATATTTCAGGCTGTCAGCAGATAACGGTTTAAAGATTTGACACACTAAAATGGGAAGAAAATGAAAATATGTATCAGAATATGTTTCAGAACACAAGGAAGTATTTGAAAGTTTTTAAAAAAACAAAAACAGGAGAAAAGGATAAAGTTGTGTTCTTAGGGAACCAGGGCACAGTGTCCAGCCTGTCTGACTCACAAAAAACCTTCCCCCCACCACCACCCAGCCTCTGCTTGAACCAAAACTGATCAGAAGAAAGACTTCCAAAAAGCAATTAAAAGGCAGTGGAAGACAAACCTAAAACCCTCCAAAGAAGAGTGACAGGATTAAGGAAACTCCCCTAGCCTCGTTTGCATTGAAGATGGGACAGGGAGGCATCTCCATTAGCATGCAGAATGGAGAACAGAGATTCCAAGGCAAGAACTGCACTGAACTCTGAGACCAGAAAAGCCGGGAAGCACTGCATGATGGGGGATCTCTGCTCCAGATGTTAATAAACCCATGCCTGCCCACACCCAGCTCAGTAGTTATCAGACCCATTCTAGTAATAAATCCCTTATTGGTATCCAAAATACTGAAGCTGCCTAATTGCATTGTGAGCTCCCTCGAAGAAACACCACCCATAGCCCGGGATGATCAGTTCCTATTGCCTAGCCTGAACAAAACAACTTTGGTATATTCCCTTGAGCCATCAGTTTACCCATAAACAAATCTAGTGTTCTCCCTTGAACCTTTGTTCTTTCCTTACAAAACCCCCTACCCATGCTCAAGTAAGTGCTCTGATGCCTGTATCCAAAAACTATATCCATTCCATTGGGACTTCATCTTCTCCTGACTGATCCTGCTGGGGGCTCTGCCTGTCTCTAGCAATCTGGACCCTCAGCTACCACCATCACCACCTGGAAACCCCGATTGATTCAAGCTCCACAGAGCGGTGAGAACCTAACTCATTCGCTCTTGGTACAGCCTTCTGACCCTGACTTGTGTGATCAGTTATAGTTTTTTAAACCTGACTTTTGTGATCAAATTTAAGTTAGAATATTAAATCTAACTGTTTTGTTTGTTTGGTTCCCCTTGTATGGTTATTACCTGGCAATAAATAACTTTCATGGTTAAGCTAGTTTCTTTCTTTCTTTCTTTCTTTCTTTCTTTCTCTCTCTCTCTGCAGCAACGCTTCTCGTATCTAAGCTAAAGATCCCTGCAGCGCCCCAAAATCCTGTGGGTTACTACCAGAACAATTGTAACGTGAAGTGAGGATAGGGACGTGCTGAACCTGGGGCATATGAGGGTGGCAGCTTGGAAGTGCTGCTCGACCCAGACTGATGAGTCCAGGGGAATATAAGACTGGGAGCTTGAAAGTGCTGCTCGATCTAGCATGCTCAGGCATACTCTATTCCGGTTCAGTGCCCATGGCATAAGAGAATGACAGCTTGGAAGTGCTGCTCGACCCAGCCTACTGAGTCCAGGGACATATGAGGGGTCAGTTTGGGAGCGCTGATTAACCTGGTCCTCTCAGATGCACTCTGTTAATGTATGTGTTCATCTGATTCTAGGACTAGAAGAACCCAACCATTGGGAACCCTGCAGGATAGCTCCATTGGGAGGGAACTTGCAAAGGGAGAAGTAGAGTTCCGTGTGAGAACACAAATGACACAAGCAGTACATTGATAGAATTACTGAAACCCCCTCCCACCGCCCCCCGAAGAGTAACCCTAATAAATGAGCATACCCTAATGTAATGGGAAAATCTAGTAACGGTGCTGTGTATGCATTGCAAATTGTGTGGCCCAATTATTAAATGTAAATATTTATAAGCTAAGATAAACAGTAAACTATTAAAATTAAAAGTTTTACTTGGGGACTGGAGATTTATTTTTTCTTAAACTTACAGGTGGCATTGTGTTTTGAGTTCTGTTTTAGTTCTGCAACAAACCACATTGAATTCCATTCATCAAAGCATTAATCTACTCAATACTCTCCCCCCCCCCCCCCAGTCCTTCCATTCACCAAAATAAACCCTAGTAGTTATCCCAAAAAATTAATACAGTAAAATGGTTGGATTCTGTAGCTTCTTGGAAAAATGTCATCTGGTTGTGGAATTGCAGAGTTCACAGGATTGAGGTAACTGGGGCTGTTCACAGATCTCAGAACTATTGTTTCAAGACTCTGCAGCTTCAGAAAGGTATCACTTCATCAGTTACATTCAATTCACGTTTTCAGTGTTATATGCACACTTACAGGCTCAAGAACTAAACTCTATGTTTGCAGAATACACCAAACCTGGCTTTTCATGCCTCAACTAATTTTTAGGTGAAAAAAAAGTTCTATAATTGATCCTATAGTGTTATTTTATCCTTATGGGCTTGAAAAACTGAATGTATTAGCAAGAATTGTCAGTATTTTGTAATACTTCCTACATGATTGTTTTTTACTCTTGCCCACAATATCTTAGGCTGTATGTACCCACAAAAGTTTAATTTAATTAATGTACATTGTTTTTAGAAAGGGATGTAGTTAAACCACTTGAGTCTTATTGTGTGGACACTCTCACTGATTTAAGCATGCTTTATATTGGTTTCACTTACTCTGATCAGAGATTGACAAGCTAAATCAAAAGAAGACACTTAAATTTGAGTGTTGATAGAAGAGAGTCATGCAGATTTAGTGAAGATTGGTACATTCTGTTTGTAAACAAGGGGACAACAGAAGCTTTATCTTCTTGGGTGTGTTTTTGTGTGTTCCTCTATCTAAATTCTCCAGACTTTTATTTTCCCCGCAATCCCCGGAGGGGAAGGGGGCAGGCTGTAACAATTTTTCTGTTTGAGTGGTGCCACCTGTATTCCTCTTGACTCCTCTTCATTCTAGAAGCATGACTTGCACTTACTGCACAGAATAGGTTTTTCCACTGTTTTCAGAGAGGGCCCTAATGGAGGGAGAGCGGGGCCGTTTACAAGTATTTCTGAAGCCCCTCTCACTAAGTGGAGTAGCTGAGGGATTTATGAAGTTGAAGGGGATAGTTCTGGCCTGGTCCCGTGTCCCTTCTGCATCGGAAACTTCAACACGCTTTGTTATTAATGCGAGCAGTGAAGGGGCTCACACATTGGTTTATGAGAAATGTGCTGTAAACACCGCTTTGCTAGAGCTACTTTGCAGCGTTCCCCTGCTGCTGCGCATCCAGCCGTGAGCCCCGCACCCCCACCTCTGGGGAGGGCCGTGAATCAGGCGGGGAACAGCGGCAGGGTCGCGCTCTTCCTTGGCCTCCCCGACGCGCGGGCCGGAGCGAGGAACAGGGAGAAGATCCGGGCTGGCGGGAAAGTGGCCGGTCTGCGGGTGTCCCGCCCTACGCTACTCCCCCGCCCGCAGCGTGGCGCGGAGCCGCCTCCCAGGCGGGGTGAGGGGGCGGCTGCCGCGCAGGCTCAGGCCGCACCTCGCCCCTGGCGTCCTGCGCAGCTCGGCGCGGCATGGCTCTGCGGCTGCTGTTGGGCCGAGCGACCAGTAAGCGGCCAGGGGCCGGGCCGGCTTGGGCTGCGCGATGCGCCGCGCCGGGCGCAGTGTCCAAGGGCCGGGCCCCCGCGGGGGCGCTGAGGGCGAGGCGCCCTGGGCCCTGGCTGCGGGGCGCTGCAGCTGCGTGGCTGCGGCCTGCTGCCGGAGGCCACGTACAGGCGGCCCCCGCCCGGCGCAGCTGGTGAAGTGGCCGCTGCTGGGATTGGCCTCCACCGGCTGCATCATGGTCAGGCTGCGGCCCCCGTCCCCACTGGGCACTGACCAGCGAGACGGGTCCAGGCCCAAACCCCCCTTTGGCAGAGAAGATCAGGCCAGAGCTGCCTGCAGCTCCCTCTGCAGTAGCCCCCGAGTTTGCGGCCCTTTTTACAGCTTAGCAACACATTGCGCACCAAGCGTGGTATTTTGATCTGAATTTAATTGTTTTGGAGGTCACCTAGGCCCAGCATCAGGGAGATGTCTGTGGAGTTAGGGCAGAGGGGAGTTAAAAGGATTTGTCCCCTTACTTTCTCTTTTGCTCTGTAAACATACTGCTTTTTCTACCTTGCCTTGGTCATCTTATATCATGGACGTTTCCTTGAGGAAGGATTTCCCTTTGGTTTTTAAACTCTCTCCCGTCTTCTGCCTTTTTTAAAGTGTTCATATTCTTCCATAACGATAACACTCTCCAAACATACCTAGGCATCTACTGGATTTTTTTTAAATGACAGCTCATTGCAAACATTCTGCTTTCCCTACATGTGTTTGTTTATAGCGCTGTGATTTGACGAGCTGACAGGTTTTCACACATGACTTGCCTGTGATTAATTGTAAAGTGGGGCTCTTGACAGATGTTTTCCCAAATTCACTTTTTAAATGTTGATGGAGCTTTCTGAGAAAATCAATATTTTTCTTTTAATTTTGTATGTACATGTTGATTATATAATTTAGATTGAATTCAGATCTCCTCAGATTGTCTGTTTCCTCACTGAAGGCTTTGATTGGAATTGCTTTGCTGCTGTAGCAAGCGGCTGCACAGTGTCCCAGCACCTGCCATTAAGACATGCTGTCTAGCTCAAACTAGGGATGCAGACTCCCACTAGCTGCTGGGAGTAGACCACCCCCCCCCCCCCCCCCAAATGAAGAGGTTGCTGGGAGGAAGTTGATGCCCACTCCCGGGGGCGGGGGGGGGGATGTATGCATTAGAAAATGCCAGCACACTTATTATCTTGACTCTGAAATATAAGACCGGATGCTTCAAGTGGTTTATAACCTTATCAAGTTTGAGGGCCAAGATATATACTAAACACTGTTTCTTTCAGTATCTGCTTCTAAAATTAAGGGTCTAAAATTAAGAATGTACACTGATGTCTTAGGACTTTCTGCACATTGAATATTTAACATCTTTTTGTGCTCCTGCTCAGAATGAATGCTTCATTCTCTAGTAGGTGGAGTTGAGTGAGTTTGAGGATTTTTAGCCACTGGTTGATGCAGTTATTCAGCATAAAACTGTTACATTTTAACAAACTTACATGTTAATGTGCATTTGTTTGATAGGGCCAGGTCTGCTGTGCAGCTCTTTGAGGAGAACTAGTTCTAATGTGGAAGGGAAGTCTGAACCTATACAGAAATCTCCTAAAAAATCAAAATTACCACTAGGTCGTCTTGATGAACCAGAAGAGTCCAATAGAGAGAGAGAACCACTGGAAAGTAAGTCATGGTTTTTCTAAAAAGGAAAAAAAGTACTAATTAAAGGCTTGATCCAGAGAGATGCTGAGTGCCTGCAAATCTTACCTGAGCTGTGGATGCTCAGCACTTCTCGGGATCAGGTGTTACATAAGAGAACTCTGAAACATGTTATATATGTTCATAGCTGGCATTAAATACCATTTTAGACTATTTTATAATGCACTGGGAAGTGGGAATAGATGATCTGGTGATTCCTTCTGGCCTTAAATTCTATGACTGAGTTGTATACAGTGGCATTAAAACAAAAGCATCAGAGCACCAACTCCTTTTAATATACAAACTGCTGCTTTAGGCATTGGTCCTGTAAAGCCCCTTGCACTTGATTTCAGTGGGGTTCCACGTGGAAATGCTTGCAGGATTGGGGCCTTAGATTGTTACCATTGCTATAAATCACAAGAAAATAAGTATGAACTATATAAGTGTACACATGCATTTCTAGGAGCCATTCCGCTTGGCCTAAAGCAGGTAGTTACTTTAAACTCATGTAGCATGTTTCATCTGTAGCCACACTCATCCATTGCACTATGATCAGTTGCCTTTTGTTGTCTCTTAGAATTTGTGCTTTATAATCAGACTATCTAATTTACTTTTAAACTGTCTAGTGCATGGCTTTTTTATGTCTGTAAATACTATAAACATTTATAGTGCTATGTAAATTATTTAAAAAATAAGAGGCTGTGAGCAGTATTGGACTGTGAGCAGTATTGGACTGTGATTACCATCAGGAATTATTCAGATTTGGAGAGATCGGGTAAGCAAAAAGACATGCTTAATTCTGATTCTGTCTTATTATCCTTTTACCCCCAAAAGAAGTAAATGCCACCACTGATATTAATTTAACAAATGCATAATTATTTTGTTTTGTTCATGTTTAGAGGTTTTGTGTTTTAGGGCTAAGCCAGAAAAATCCTTGAGTTTTAATTTTCCCTGTGCCTGGTCTTACTGCTGCTGACACTGCAGCAATCATCAGTTAGAAGGCCAACAGCTCAGTTCTTCTATGCTGGCTGTTAACCAGATAGCAAATGAGGACTTAAACTAACCATTCACTATCCACTGCTGTTGTGTCACTTCCACTGAGGAGTCTCTTGAGATTCTGCTGCTGCTTAGATATTTTGATAAGTTTTATAGTTTCATCTTAAATAGAGATGAAGCATTTATGCTCCTGCTATCCATTCCAGAATCATATGCAAATATTGACGTTTAAAAATCTATGTAGATGCCGAACAAGGCAACATGATGAGGCACATTTAAATATATGTGAGTTAAAGATGTATTTCTATTTTTTTAGCTTATCTGTCTGGTTTAGGGATTTATGCTTCTGCCCACCATCATAGTACCTGGTGCCTTCTTCATAAAAGCAATTGCAATCCACGTACAATGTCTGGTAGAAATTATTACTTCTATGAAAACTCAGTTATTTTTATGTAAACTGAGATGTCTTCCCACTATCACAAAAAAAAAAAAAGAAAGAAAAAGAAAAATACAGACAGAATGAATCTTGGCCAAAATTTTCAGATTTGGGTGCTTAAAATTAGGGACCTAAGCAAAAGTGAAAAGGGGACTGATTTTCAGAGGTGCTAAGCACATGCAGCTCCTATTCAATTAAATAAATTCTCATTTTGAATTCAGTGGTAGTTGTTGATGCTCAGTATCTTTTAATGTCAGGTCACTTTTATTAAGGTACCTAATTATGGTATTAGGTTTGCAGGACGGGATAGCTCAGTGGTTTGAGCATTGGCCTGCTAAACCCAGGATCGTGAGCTCAGTCTGTGAGGGGGCCACTTAGGAATCTGGGGGCAAAAATCAATACTTGGTCCTGCTAGGGCAAGGAGTTGGACACAATGGCCTTTCAGGGTCCCTTCCAGTTCTATGTGATAGGTATATCTCCATATGCAAATATGGGGAGGATAGTTCAGTGGTTTGAGCATTGGCCCGCTAAACCCAGGGTTGTGAGTTCAACCCTTGAGGGGGCTATTTAGGGACCTGTGTCAAAAATCTGTCTGGGGATTGGTCCTGCAGGTTGGACCATCTGGCCTCCTGAGGTCCCTTCCAACTCTGACATTCTATGACCATAGATACCTATATTTGATAATTGTGGCCAAGATTTTTAGCCCTAAGCTCCCTGAAATTGCTATTGCATTAACCTAAATTTATTTATTTTTTAAATCAAGATCAGTCTTTTGTTATAAATGGATGCAAACATGTTACACTGTGAATGTTTACCTTTGTACTATATCTGCCAACTTTATTGGTCTTTTAATCATAGAACTATAGAGTTGGAAGGGACCAAGGGTCATCTAGTCTAAAATCCCCTGCCAAAATGCAGGAATTGTTGTGTCTAAACCATCGAAGGCAGATGGCTATCCAGCCTCTTAAGTTCCCATATTGTTTTAGAATTTCCAGATGACATCAATCCTGCTACAAAGGAAAAAGGTGGACCCAAAGGCCCTGAACCTACTCGTTATGGAGATTGGGAGAGAAAAGGACGTTGTATAGATTTTTAATGCACAAATGTATCTATATTGCTAATAGTATGTTTGATACTTGTTTAAAGAATTTACTGTAGATAGAGAAATTTCACCTAATTGTTCCTTTTAATTCTTAAATGGAGCTTCTTTTTTCCAACATGTATTTGAGGAATATCCTGAGAGATGTTTTCTGCAAATAAACATTGTTAGTCAATATTAACCTTTTTAGTCCTCTTTTACTTGTATATTAAATTCATTTGCATATTGCTCTTGGGGGAATTCTGCACCAAAAAATTAAAAATTCTGCACACAATATTTGAAAATTCTGCATATATTATTTGTCAAAATAACACAATATAATCATGCCAGTTTCAATTATTTTGGTAATTTATTTCAAAATATCTGTCAGTAAATATGTTTGTAACAATACAGACCAAAAAATAAGATTCTGGTAATTTTTTTTTTTTTTTTTTTTACAAATAGATTCCTTACTAGGCATATTAATGCAGAACTTTGTGTAATTAATTTAAATTAAAATATAGAACTGTATTTCCTGCACCTGTCTGAAGCAGTGCAAAGGGTTGGGGGAGTCAAGGGTAATGGAGGAGATGAGGGAGAGGGAAGGAGCCTAGGAGTGAACTTGTTGGGTGAGGGCGGGAGGGGTTTTTTTGTGGGGGGGAATTGTTAGGGATTTGGGAAGCCTCCCCCTGGCTGACCCCAAGCCTCTCCCTTTCAGTCAGGCACATCTGTCCCTGTCCCTGCACACACACCTCCAACCCCATGGGTCTCTGCAGACCCCCACCCCAGGCTCAACACTGTCATCCCACTAGTTCTTCAGCTCATGCTCCAGTCTGTCCCTCCCACTAACCATTCTGAACCCCCAGCAGCCTTGTGTGCTGCACTCTGCCCTAACCTGGCTCTGCAGGCAGGGTGCTGTGATGAACTTCTATTCCTGGGGGAATTCTGCAGCAGTGGGCATAGAATTTTTTATTTTCCCACATAAAATACATTTTGCCTAAGAAGTGTTGCAGTTCTGCCTTTTTCCCACCAGAGGCGGCTGTGGTGCCAGAACAGGGGCATGAACACAGCCAGCTGTTCTGGCTCCACAGCGGCCTCTGGTGAGAAAAAGGCATAACTGCAGCAGTTCTTAGGCAAAATGTTTTTTATGTGGGGAAAATACAAAATTATGCGAGACAGAGGAATTCTGTGTATGTCCTCAGATGTGCAGAATTCCCCCAGGAGTAGCATATTAACTATTCTCCCGGAGTCGTTAATATATTAGCAAAGAGTGTGTTTGAATTCTAAGGTCCAGAGTGTTGGTTCTTAACCTATTAGTGACCTGTATTCAGGAATTTCATGTGATTGAGTATTTGGCTGTATCTCATGTACTGCTGGTGCCTCCAATTCTGTGGGAATCAAATGTCTAGGGGAAAGACACCCTCAAACTAATAAAAATGTCTATAGAAGTATGTTGTAAACAAGACTGGATGATTGAGAAGGGATGCCTATGATATAATTATGTTATGTGATAAGAGGTACTTGTTATTGCAGATGTTTTCTGTAGTGAATGAAATAAGGATCTGTTGAAAAATTATTTTAATTCATTAATAACTGCTGATTGTCACAGCTGTCAGTAATAATAACTAGCTTAGAATTCCCTTTAGCTTATCAATCATGTAACCTAAAGAAACCATAAAAGAAATTCCCTAAGTAATTAGGTAAAATGAAAATGTAAAAAACAGAACACATAGTAAAATTAATCATGGGAAAGCAGTTTTCCCTCCAAAAAGGAGTTTTTCTTTTTACAGGGTGTGAGACAAAGAGGGTTAGAAAGATAGTTCAGGAATGAACACTGTCAGCATTCTACTAGGTACAGAGGAGGGTACCAAACCTTCTCTTCACCATCCCCAGAAGGTGATAAAGTATGTCTTTCTGTATTGTGTATAATGCTGTATTAATCTTTACTTCATTATCTTTAATTATATATTAGTTTGAGACAGTTATTTGACAATCTCAAATTGTTATTAAATTCAAACATGCAACAACATTGCTATAAAGTAACTTTTTGGAGCAGGTAATTACATCATGTGCACTAATCTTCAGTAGTGTTTTCACTCCTTAATGCAAGACTGGTGATGTGAAACTGATGGTTGTGATAATCTTATTGAAAAATATTTAAAACCAAAACTCTTCAGTGTACTAAAATTTAATATTTATAGTATCTTCCATGCTGAAAGATCAAGATATCAAAAAACAACACGAATCTGAGCAAAAGCTGTCCAAAGTTACTCATAATGCTTTGGAGAACATCAGTGTGATTGGCCAAGGCTTGAAGCAGTATGTTTTACAAATTGTATGTGATATATAGACACACAATTTGTGAAACACTATATAGTGAAATGCAGCCACTTCTGGAGAACAGGCCAGCATCTAATTGATGTACAGCACAATAGTTAAGGGGTAAGGGAAGTTTTAATAAAGGGCTCCAGGCCAAACTGCTACTCTTGAAAAGTGCCATGAGTTGTTTTTTTTGTTTGTGCAAAGCATACAGGACCTCAGTTTTTTAATTTTGTCTTAAAGACTGACACAGTAAACTGTATGACACTCAATTTATCAATCTCAGAGAGTTGGAGGGCTAGTTGACCCTCTTGGGACTGGAATTTATGGTTTAAAGCCATCTAGGAATGCCAGATATGAGGCTTAGACAACAATTATCTCCTGTAGCTTATATAATTACATGTATGTGTATTTTTTGTTGGATAAATAAAGGTGACTACCTCAAAATTGGTTAAAACCTGTCTGGGGAAAAATGGGTTTATTTTCACAGATTCATAAATTTTAAGGCCAGAAGGGACCATTAGATAATCTAGTCTGACCTCCTGTATGTCACAGGCTGTTAATTTTCACCCAGTTAACCCCGTATTGAGCCAAGTACCTTGGATTTCAGTAAAACCTTACTATTTTGCCTAAAGCGCGCCTTCCAGACAGACATCTGTTTTTGATTTGATGATTTGGAGAATCCATCACTTCCTTTGGTAGTTTGTTCCAATGGTTAATCACCCTCACTATTATAAATTTGTGCCTTATTTCTAATTTGAATTCGTCTGGTTTCAGCTGTCATTCTTGTAATGCCTTTGTCTGCTAGATTAAACAGCCCGTTAGTACCAAGTATCTTCTCCCCATAAATGTACTTTGATACTGTAATCAAGTCACCTCTCAATTTCTTTCGATAAAATAATCAGATTGAGCTCACTGGAAGGCATTTTCTCCAGCCCTTGAATAATTTTTGTAGCTCTTTTCTGCACCCTCTCCAATTCTTCATCCTTAGTAAAATGTGGACCTCCCTACTACTCTGCTCACTACTCCCCTTTTTATATCCAAGGATCGTGTTAGCCCTGTTTGCCACATCATTGCGCTGTGAGCTCATGTTCACTTGCTTATCCACTGAGACTCCTAAATCCTTCTCAGAGTTGCTGTTTTCCAGCATATAGTCTTCTATTCTGTAGGTATGGCCTGCATTCTTTGTTCCTAGATGTATGATTTTGCATTTAATTGTATTAAAACTCATTTTGTTTGAATAGGCATAGCTTACCATGAAATTCAGATTCCTCTATATGATTGCCCTGTCCTCATCATTATGTGCCACACTGACAGTATATCATCTGCAAATTTTATCATCAGTGATTTTATATTTACTTTCTAGATCATTGTGAAAATGTTAAATAGCAACAGGCTTAGTACCAATCCCTGTGGAGTCCCACTAGAAATACCCCCATTCAGTTATTCCTCGTTGACAACTACTTTTTGATATGTCAGGTAGCCAGTTGTTAATTCGTTTAATGTATACTTTGATGTTGTATAGTGCTAATGTTTTAAGCAGAATATTGTGCAGTACAAAATCAAATGCCTTGCAAAAGTCTAAGTGGATTACATCTACCAATTACCTTTATCAACCAAACCTGCAGTATCATCAAATGATGAAATCAGGTTTGTTTGAAAAGACCTATTTTCCATAAAACTGTATTGAGTGGAATTAATTACATTCTAATCCTTTAATTCTTTTTCAGTTGAATCTCCTATCAGCTTTTCCTGTTTTGTTCCTTATCTGTTGCTATTAAATAGCAGGAGAGTTATACATTTTGTTTTCCAGTACATTGTCTTTTATTAATACATCTGTTTCTACTCTTTTGCCTACTTTTTATGTTATTTTTCATAATTTTAATATGATGCCAATGTTTGCAAAAGAATTACTGTACGGTTACTTTTATTGACAAGGTATGTAAAGCTGCTCTTCGCTGTTCTGGAGCATTTTCATTATAAATCTGTGACCTAATAGCATCCCACTGCAAGAGGCAAGGGGCTCACTGCTATCTGATAGTGAGTTTCAGCTGGCCCAACAAGGTCAGTGAACTCCAATTCATTAATGTCATATCTGATATGTGTCATGTAAGGTATCATTGGAAAACTAATAACACACTGATCATGAATATTCTTGTGTGGTGTGTGCATGGTAAATGCCCAAGGACCATATAAATATGAAGGAAATGTGGAACTAAAATGTGTTTAGCAGACCCGTCTGGGGAGTGGGTAAACAGACTTCTCCCAGACAAAGGACAAGCCGGTGCCCCCAGCCAGGTGCCATCAGAGTTGATTAGCAATCGCATGTCAAGTGGCCGTTCACTTAAACAACGGGGAGGGTGGGAACAGTTTAATTTGCATTTTAATAAATACGAGAAGGGGAAGAAACCAGCATGGAACTTTCTTCATCACCCGACTCCATGTCTTCTTCCTCACAGTTTGAATTAACTTTATTTTGGGGGTAACCTACAGAAGAATCCATTTCAGAGGTTCATTGGACTATAGAAGAGGGAGGCAAGGAATGCCAAATTATCTTTCACCTAGGAAAACAAGGGGAACCAGCACCCTGTACTTCTGTGGAAGGTTGTGACTGTGAGACAGTTAGCTGTGCTGGACAAAATGATGGGTGAGAGAAACCATCTTAAACAAAGTCTGTACCTTGGCTAGATGAAGTTTTAGACTTTTAGATGTGTTTTTAATGCTTAGTTGCATGTAACCATCTCTACCTTTGTTTATTTTACTTGGCATCACTTAACCTATGTCCTGTTGTTAATAAACTTGTTTAGTCTTAATCTAAACTCAATCCAGCACTGTATTTGAATTGAAGTGATTGTTAACTCCAGTTAATGTGGTAAGCTGCTAGGTATTGACTCTTTAAAAGAGCAAACCAACCTTATTATTCCTTTGAATGGTCCAGGAAAGGACTGGCAGAGTGCATGGTTTGGTGAAAATTCAGGACTGGGAGTGTGTTGGAGTCACATGGCTAGAAGTAACCACAGTTGATGTACACCAGAATGTGGCTGGGGTGTAACAAGAAGGCTGCTGGAATCAGAGTGATGACCAGAGATGTTTAACACACAGACACTCAGTACATGCTTGTCTGCTGGCTGTCAGTGTCCAGGCTGCAAGCCACAGCAGCAGAGCATTTAAGGCAGTTAGAGTTACAGGGCAGGCAGTGACACAATCACTTACTGGCCTGGATTGTACCCCAGAACATGATGGCGTCTCTTTATTTGTGAGGCAAATATTTCAGTGTTAATTTTACAAAATAATTATAATGGAAGGATTTACTGTAACTGAGGCAGTAAAACTACCTTTGATCATGGAGGATGTTTATTAAAGATCATGGAATGTTCTTATAAAACCCCTTGAGGCATAATATTGCTAGTTTATTGAGAATCACAAGAAAACGTGTATTTTTAACTAGAAAACTTGTACTATCTTTTCAGTTAGTTGCAATAAAGTCATCACAGATACACCACTATACAGCCTATTGGTATCTTTTTATGTAATACATACTTTGGTTTTATTCCTTGAAGGACCAAAATTTCTTATTTTGAAAAGGAATATGAGCAACATGAAATGTAAAAGGAATATAGCAAGACAGTTATTTTCTTTTGGGAGAAGGAATGATTTAGAAGACACTGATTTTTATTTGCGCTTTCTTCAAAAATATGTCACCTGAGTGTAAGTGAACAGTATGAGAATGTACCTCTACCTGTGTGCAAATGATGGTCTGAAATGCTTAATTTCAGTGACAAATCTAATGGTTTCAAAAGAGACTAGCTATGAAAACACTTTTGTTCATTTGATAATTTGTATACAAACTGACACCGACTTAGGAAATTCAAACTGCATGCTAGGATGAGCACATCAGTGCTCCCTGTTTACCTCTCACTATTGGTGGAAGGGGTGTGTGTGACTAGTATAAGTTAAGGATTTTTGTTGCAGTGTAATGAGGTACGAAAGTAAGCAGGCAGTAAAATTGGGCACACTAATTTGTACCTTAATGACCTTAATTTCTGTTACTACTGCACAAACTGCCTAGTGAATGTTTGCCATATTAAGAATGAACAAATTTGGCCATATGTTTGCCTTGAAAAATTCAGCGTATCTCCGTGTTTACTTATGGTAGAGATGGGATAATTCCTTTCTTCCCTTAGGAACAGAAGAAACTCTGGTGAAAACTCAGTGTAACATGACTTTATTGAAATAAGTGCTGTTGCAGTTCCCAGGCACTAGAAGTCAGTTATAGTATTGTGCATTTAGATATGACTATAAAAAAGCTCCAGCCCTTGTGGATTTAAGAATAAATTAATTAGAAGGAGCACAGTATTCACTCTGTTACAGAGGCACTGAAAGCTAAGTTCTTACCTAAAGTCGCATCTGCATTTCACATCAACCAAGTCATCCGTCTCCCAGTTTTTTCCCCAGAACCACACCAACCCAGAGAGGTTGGTCTGACCCAGTATAGCCATTTTTACGTTCTGATAACCACCTGAGTGATCAGAGTGACGGGCTAAAATAGGAATTGATGTCTCAAGGCTGGTCTTTACTAAAGGGTTAATACAAGTTATTCCACTTGTGCTATATAGCTACTGATGGTCGTATCGTAGCTCAGGTGAGAGCTGCCTCTCTGCAACAAGTAACTCAAACTATACTCAAGTTGCTGCATCCACATGCTGAACTGACTGAGGTGCTAGACCTTCTAGTGTAGGCCTAACTTGACATGCCCAATCTGACATAAGTAAGATCTGATTTCTCAGGGCTTGGCTACACTTACAAGTTGCAGCGCTGGGAGTTACAGCGCTGGTCATGCAGCTGTGTAGGGCCAGCGCTGGAGTGTGGCCACACTGACAGCTACCAGCGCTGCAGTGTGGCCACACTTGCAGCACTTTCCAGCGCTGTATTGAGAGGTGCATTGTGGGCAGCTATCCCACAGAGCACCTCGTCCCATTTTGGCGCTGAGTATTGTGGGAAGGGGAAGGAAGTGTGCGGGTCATTCCGCTTCCTGTGCCAACGCCCCGTGGTGCATCGCTTCACATCCCAGCATTCACTCTTTCCAGCAACGTTTGGCACCATTGTGAGTGTCTTTCTGTTTTACTCTCTGTGTGTGAATCGCGATTTCTGTGGCAAATGGAGCCCGAGCTGCTGAGGACTGTGCTGATGAGTGTCGCCAGCACAACACGTTTGGCAGTCGAGCTATTCCTTCAGCTCCAAAGTGATAGTGAGGAGTCTGACGATGATATCGATATCGATTCTCCTCCGCGTGTGACACTAAAGTGCTTGTGGCATTCACGGAAATGCTCAGCACCGTTGAACGCCGCTTTTGGGCTCGGGAAACAAGCACTGACTGGTGGGATCACATCGTCATGGAAGTCTGGGATGACGAGCAGTGGCTGCAGAACTTTCGTATGAGAAAAGCCACTTTCATGGGACTGTGTGCTGAGCTCGCCCCCACTCTGCGGCGCAAGGACACAAGATTGAGAGCTGCCCTGACGGTGGAAAAGCGGGTGGCTATTGCAATCTGGAAGCTGGCAACTCCAGACAGCTACCGGTCGGTCGGGAACCAGTTTGGAGTGGGAAAGTCGACCGTTGGAATCGTTTTGATGCAAGTTTGCAAGGCAATTAATCGCATCCTGCTAAGAAAGACCGTGACTCTGGGGAGCGTGCAGGACATTGTGGATGGCTTTGCACAAATGGGTTTCCCTAACTGTGGAGGGGCGATAGATGGGACGCATATTCCTATTCTGGCCCCCCCCCCCACCTGGCATCAGAGTACGTTAATCGTAAGGGGTATTTCTCTATGGTTCTCCAGGCGCTTGTGGATCACCGCGGGCGTTTCATTGACATTTACACAGGCTGGCCTGGAAAGGTGCATGATGCACGCATCTTTCGGAACAGTGGCCTGTTCAGGAAGATGCAGGCAGGGACTTTTTTCCCAGACAGGAAGATCACAGTAGGGGACGTCGAAATGCCCATTGTGATCCTTGGAGACCCCGCTTACCCGTTACTGCCTTGGCTCATGAAACCCTATACAGGGAAGCTTGACAGGAGCAAGGACCAGTTCAACTACAGGCTGAGCCGGTGCCGAATGACTGTGGAGTGTGCTTTTGGCCGTTTAAAAGCTCGCTGGAGATCTCTGTATGGGAAGCTAGACTTGGGGGAAAGCAGCATCCTCGCGGTTATATCCGCTTGCTGTACCCTCCATAATATTTGTGAAGGGAAGGGTGAAACATTCAGTCAGGCATGGACCACCGAGGTTCAAGTCCTGGAGGCTGAATATGCACAGCCAGAGAGCAGGGCTAATAGAGAGGCCCAGCACAGGGCTACAAGGATTAGGGATGCCTTGAGGGAAGAATTTGAGGCTGAAAGCCAACAGTAATGTTTGCTGCCTTGCATGGGAGTGAATTGCACTGTTTAAACTGTTATTCTATTACCCCTAAAATGATTTGCAGTGCCTCTTTCTTTACTGGGCTAAGGTATCTTTCACTATCTGCTATAATAAAGACTGTTTTCAAAGCCAAGAATTGTTTTATTGAAAAGAAAAAAACTTCCTTGACAGACAGACACACAACATTTCATGAACACAAGAGGGCAGGGGTGTGGGTTGGTGAACTGTACAGTCACAAGTTTGCATATGTCCTGTCTGGAGTGCTGTTTAATGAATCCTGCACTTCAGGGTGCATATACTGCATGGTGATGGGGGTTGAGTGCAGAGGGTAAGGGTGGTGGTAGGTATCAGGGCTGGTTGGGGAACGTACAGGTGTTGGAGGCAGCTGGTGGTGGTAAGAACCTGAATGCTGGGGAAAGGTGGTTTGAGCTGACATTGGGGCACAAGGCAAAAAGCTTTGGGACGGGGCGGGTGGGGGAGTAGCACGGTAGTGCTCTGCTTGCATGGCAACGAGTGACTCGATAGAGTCCGCTTGGCGCGACAGGATGCTTAGCAGCCGCTCTGTGCTTTTCCTCTTGGCCACTGCATTTCTCTTGCGGATCCTGCTTTCCTTCTCTCTCCACTCCTTCAATTCTTTACTCTCTCTAGCAGAGTGATGAAGAACAGTTTTCAGCATGTCCTCTTTGCTCTTTCGGGGATTTTTTCTCAAATTTTGAAGCCTCTGTGATGTGGAACATCTGCTCAGTCCAGTAGTCAAGGTCACTGTAGAAACCCAGAAATGACAACATTTAACAGGGGCAGCATTGTATCCACTATCTCCAGACATGAATTGTTACACTGAGGGAGTTCTCACTTTAGCATTCTTTTCCCACACACATAACACAACAGAAGCCACGAAATGGTGAGTGAGGGGTGCTTATAGAGGGAGAAGTGGGGCTTGATTGATAGAGGGGAGCTGGTTGCTTCGGGTAATCTGGAGTTATAGAGGGGTTGAGTGAAGATGCAGCTGCAGGGGTGATCTTCACTATCTCCCTATCTCTTCACTAAAGAGTCTCCCAACATTTTTCACAGGAGTTAATCCTGGAAGATGTCTCCCTGCTGCGAGTCACTAGGGAACAGCGGGAGGCTCTTTTACAGCAATGTGGATTCTGCCCGGGACCCTATGCGGCTTGCCTGTGTTCAGAAATGGTCCCCCCCCCCCCACTCGCAGCACAGTGGCGCGGACGCGTCAGCGTGACTGGGACAAGGAACACAGTGGCTCTGCCTATAAACCTGCGCAGGCATATTGCCCACGCTCTGGCTGAAACTTTTGCTGAGATAACTGAAGCAGATTACCGCGACGTGATAGACCACATCAACGGGCTATTCTAGTCTGGCATGCATGGAGCCATAACCCCCCTTCCTCTCCAGAAACATTTCCACCCAGAAAATAAAAGCCGCTTACCGGTAACCCGCTCCTCTGCTTGTCCTTCTGCAACTGCTGGCTGCTGCGATTGGGTACTTTCCTCCTGGCTTGAGAAGAGCTCCTGGCTGCATGCCCACTCTGGGGTGTCTTCCCCCATCCCAGGAGCTTCACTCGCGGTTTCCTCCCCCCCCCCCGCCACCTCCGCCTCTGCCTCCTCCTCCTCCTCCTGTCCCCCAGCCTGCTCAGAAGTGTCCATCGTTGTCCTGGGATTGGCAGTGGGGTCACCCCCAAGTATCGCGTCCATCTCCCTGTAAAAACGGCAGGTCGTGGGGGCAGCTCCGGATCGGCGATTGCCCTCGCGGGCTTTGTAATAGGCACTCCGCAGCTCTTTAACTTTCACCCTGCATTGCAGCGCGTCCCGATCATGGCCCCTATCCAGCAAGGACCTTGATACCTGCTCAAAGATATCGTAATTCCTACGGCTGGAGCGCAGCTGTGCCTGCACAGATTCCTCCCCCCAAACACTGATGAGGTCCATCAGCTCGCCATTGCTCCATGCTGGGGCTCGTTTGCCGCGTGGAGGCATGGTCACCTGGAAAGATTAACTGATTGCACTCCACACACACCTGGCTGCAGCAAACAGGAAGGAGATTTTTAAAATTCCCGGGGCATTTAAAGGGCGGATCACCTGAGGCAAGAGCAGTAGAGTGCAAACTGATGAGCAGAGTGGCTGAACAGGAATTCTGGGATAACTCCTTATTCCCTGGAGGACACTTAAAGCGCTGGTGAGTGTCCACACCTGCTGAGCAGCGCTGGATCACCAGCGCTGCACTCCTTATACCCCTGCCGGGATGGGTTTTCAGCCAGCGCTGCAGCCAGGGAGTTGCAGCGCTGGTTGTGCCCTGCAAGTGTGGACGGGGTGTAATTGCAGCGCTGGAAAGCCTCCACCAGCGCTGCAACTTGTAAGTGTAGCCAAGCCCTCAGTGTGTGTATGCTTGAGAAGGTGAATGGAAGAGTAAATTGTAAATTAAGGCATAACAAGTATTAGGCTGGAGTCTGTCTAGCTAAGATAATCAGAAACTAGGTCCCCGGTACTTGGGACAATGGACAAGATAAACCTGGAGTATAGAGATGAGGTTATACAGGAATATCATATGGCCAGAGCACGTGGTACAGGGATTAGTTCCTGAAGCGCATGATGCAATGTATAGTCAGGAATGCAGGTGTTAGTAATGAAGTATATAAGGAAAAGTTTTGCTGTGTAACTTTGGATTTGTGATGTACCCTGCTTCCCCCACTACCCCGGGCCTTTGAGCCGGGCCAGTACTCCTGTTCTTCTTGGGCATAGTGTTACTGTATGCCAAATAAAGGTACCTGAGTGACAAATTCTGCAATCGAACCGTGTTTTTGGAAACCGAGTGGAAGAGGGTATCAAGGTGCAACACTGGAGTGCAGTTGTTGGTTCTTAGCACTGTGCTAGTGTGAGATGATATTTAAAAATCTGTCATGGGGTATTGTGGGAAAAGTTGTGTGTTCTTTCTGGGCACATGAGTGGAATTGGTATTAGCCCAGCAGCTTGTTATCGCACATCATTTCTGATTTTGTGTTCATGGCCTGTGCTCCAGTGTGAAGGCATAATACCAGTACCAAATGTCGTCATTAATGGAATTCTCAGTTCGAGAACAGGTGGCAGATACAGGGCAAGAGACGCAGTGGAGAGCCTTTCAATGTGGCTTCTCGTCCTCAGAAGGTAGCAATGTGCTTTGCTAAGAAGATCACACAGGTGGCATCTAGACAGAATGGCAGAGTGGAGAGAGCCCATGCAGATTTTCATAGTTGAGGAGTCCTCCTGTGTTGACTGGTGGTTCCGGAGCAGGACTACAGATGGTGGGACTTAGGATGACTAGCACTGGGCCCAGAACTTTCGCATGAGGCAGGCCACATTCCTGGGCCTGTATGAGGAATTTACTCTGTTCCTTCAGTGCTAGGATGCACTGATGGGATGGGCCATACCACTCCAGATGTGAGTTGATGTTGCTGTCTTGAAGCTGCTCTCCCGAAACTGCTGCAGATTCAGTGGCT
This sequence comes from Mauremys mutica, assembly GCF_020497125.1. NCBI lineage: Eukaryota > Metazoa > Chordata > Testudines > Geoemydidae > Mauremys > Mauremys mutica. Next base: position 56,878,807 of record NC_059074.1, read on the forward strand.
CAGTGAGAGTGGTAGTGTGGTCTGGTGGATGGAGCACTGGACTGGGTCTCAGGAGACCTGTGTTCTATTCCCAGCTCTGCCACTGTTCTGGTGGGTGACCTTGGAAAAGTCACTTCACTTCTGTGCCTCAGTTTCCCCTTCTGTAAAATGGGATTAATAATACTGACCTCCTTTGTAAAGTGCTTTGAGACATGCTGCTGAAAAGTACTAGATACAAAGTAGGTGGTAGTATAATCAGTTTGACATTGGGATGTCAACTCTTGGTGCTGCAGTGATGGAGGTTTGCAAGGCAATAGCTTTTGTTCACCCATAAGTAGTAAAGATTGGAAATGTCCATGAAATAATGGAGGGTTTTGAGCAAATGGTCCTTTTAAACTCTGCTGGTACCATCTGTCGCAGTTTCAGGGAAACTGCACCTATGAAACACACACCCCTCTGGGCTGCTCCAGGAATGCCCACTCAGGTCTTAGGCCTCTAGCTGTCACGTCTCTATGGATAGAGACTCATGTCCCACTTTCCCTCCTGACCAGGGAGCTCAGGCTACAGCTCCACTGCCAGCCACTGTGATTATCTCAAGCAGTTCTAACATCTAGCTTCCCTTCTTTGCTTTTTTCCCCAAGGACAGTGACAGTGATTTACAAGGAATCAAACAGCTTTTTCAAATCAGAGCACCTCTATTTATGGGTAAGAGCAAATATATAAACCAATAACAGAATATAAATGCTTTAACAGTAGACTCTCATCAGTCCTGTGGAGACCCTGGCAGGTTCCAGTCCTTTAGCAGGGTGCGGGCCCTGCATGGACAAAAGGTCATGTCAGTTTGTTGAATCAGAAAGAAGCCCCCTCTGTCAGTTCAAGATGGCCCTTTATACCCCAAAATCTTTCTTTGTGTCATGCCTCTCTTGAAACCCAGCTTGAACCACTAAATGCAAATCACCCCGGGGGTGGTACTTTTCTGGAGTAGTCACAGTCGCAGGGCTGCATGCTGTTTTTAGTTCCTAGAGGCAGTGGTAACCCTTTCCCTTCTCTCCCCACTCTAGTAAATACAATCCTTAGCCCACAATAATCCATATAACATGAATACAATAGACCCCTAAAAATAGTGCATCTGATTGCCATCAACAGTGTAACAGATATTGCATACATGCCCATTATCTGCCCCTCCTCCCCAAGCTGCACATGATTGTATAAACCAGAAACGATACTACTCTAGCATTCTGCAAGCTTTGGTAGACCACAGATCAACTTTGTAGGATGAATGGGTAGAGCAAATGATGCCAGGGTATTCCGGAGATCTGGCCCTTTTGAATTTGGGTAAGGTGGAACTTTATTCCCATCCAAAGATATGGATATCAACGGAGTGTCTGTGTTCACTGTTATCTTGGGGAACACAGCCTACCCTCTACTCTCCTGGCTTTTGAAGCCCTACCCTGAGGGCACCTGGTAGAAGGAAGTTTAATTACACACTGAGCAAGTGTAGGATAGCAGTGGAACATGTATTTGGCTGACTGACGACCATATCGTGCTGCCCACAAAACTGTTCGTACAGCAGTACATATAATGCCATTCATGTTACTAGAGCATTCTGTACTCTGTACAGCATATGTGAGAATAAGGGGGAGTATTTTGAGCAGGATATGCTCTAGCAGGTCCCTTTGGTGCTAGTGCTCCTTCTGCTGCTGCTGGCAGTCATGGCAGTCATTGTCAATGTAGTTGTAACTGTCCTTTCTAGCAAATTTTAAGCTGCAGCCTGCTTCTGCCTGGCTGGCTCAAGCATCTCCCTCTGCAGACTGAAGAGGCAGCCTGACTTCCTTCTAAAGTCCATGTGCATTTTCAATCAACAGGTCATTCCTTGACCTCTTCCTTCTGTTTCAGAGGTTCTGGACTCTAGTGCTGCTTGTTAGAAAATCTTAGGTTGGTGCCTCGTCTTCACTGGGGCAGATGAAAAGCGATGAATTTGTGATGTTTTTCTGTCTGGGTTAAAAGTGAAAAATTTCTCCCCTCTAACTTTCAGGGTTACAGCAAGGGAAAATTTGCAACTTTTATTCTCTTAGCAGTCATTCTCCACCATCTCTGCATTTCTCTACTCTGAAGCTGCTCAGTCCAAGGTTCCTTCCTGGGAGGACAATGGAAAGTGCTATATATAAAATATTTTACTATTTTAATTTTAAAATTGGCTTGGATGTGTGGGAGGAGAGGCCTGAGACATCAGAACAGCATTAGTAATGGTGTTAATATTATTTCAGGCTTTGGCGGCATTGGAAGATATGAACTTGCCTAAGTTTCCCGAGTGAAAGAGAGAACAGTTGTTCCTGGCCTCTAGGAGAAAACCATCCATCTGTGTCGCGGATAGGGTGACCAGATGTCCTGTTTTTAAAGTCCTCCTGCAGGTGTCCTGACTTCTTTTTAGAAATGGTCAAATTGTCCTTTATTTTCTGTCTTCCCCTCATCAGTACTGGTGGGTCCTGCTGCTCGCTAGATCCCTCCTCACCAGCCGCCTGCCCACCAGCAGTGAGTGTGGGAGGTCCAGTGGGCGTGGGTGTGCAAGGCTGGTGGCAGGGTAAAGCCACAGTGCGCGGGGCAAGCTGCTCCCCCTGCTGGTCCATCAGCATAACTCCCACTGCATGCCGGCTCTCGTCCATCAGGGCCCTGCTCCCCATCCCACTTCCGTCTGGCACTGGCTGTGTGCTGCATGCCGTGGTGGCTGGTGAGTACGGGCAGACACCATGCGGCAGCTGCCTTTGTGTTGCCTCTGCTGCCCAACCATTGGTCCTTTATGTGCTCCCCTTCTCGCTGTCCTCTCCCTGCTTTGCCCCTTCGCCCCACACCCGGCACTCCTTATATCCCCCCTGGCAGGGTGCGTCCCGTTCTCAGTGCTGTGTGGAGCACCAGCCCCTGGCCGGAGCACTGAGCTCACCAACAGCCTGGCTAGCAGGCTCCTTCCTTCCCCCACTGCCTTTGGTTGGGCCGGCACCCCAGGAAAGCCCAAGACCCTCTGGCTCCATCCCCTAGGCACCCTCCCCAGCTGAGCCACCTCTCTGGCGGGGTTGGCTGAAGCTCCTGCAGTCAGGCTCCCTGGGCCCTAGTGCACAATGCATCCTTATGGCTTAACCCCTTCCTGCCTGCGCTGTAGCTGGCGGACAAGAGGTGGCTGGGTTATGTCGGTGGCCAGGAGCAGCCTTGAGGTGTTAGCTGCCTTTTGACACTGTGCGGGTAGGCAGGGACAAGTGGCTTCCAGCCACAGGAGAGTGGGAGGTGGGGGCGGGGAAGAGATGAGCTCTGCAAAGACATGGGCCAGATCATCCCTTCCCCCCCTCATCCCCTGCAAGCAGCTCCCATCCTTTCCCTTCTGCACAGTGTCGAAAGGCTGCTGCTGGCCATATTCTGGTATGAACCCTGGCAGAAATCTATGGGGGGGAGCATGTGGCTCTGCATGCCCCCTCCCCAACGTGTTGCCTCGGGAAGACGTGGCGCCAGGTAGCAGGAGAGTTGGGTCTGTCCTGGGGGCTCAGCCAGGCATGGAGGGCAGAGAGCACCAGGCAGGCAGGGAGGGTCGGGTCTGTCGGTCACCCCTCCTGTGTGCGACAGGTGTATGGGAGTGTGTGTGTGTCACCTCTCCCTGTGTGAACCCTACAGCCTTAAAGATAAGATGGTAAATAAAAGAATCCAACTACGCAGTATTTCTTTTTAGCAGGGCTCAATCAACTTGGTGTTAATTTGAACATTTGTACTGCAAAGTTCTGATTGATTGCCGTTGAACTTGCTTGAATAAGAGTAATTTTACCAGGTGTCCCGTATTCAGCATAAGGAAATATGGTCACCCTAGCCATGGAGCTGTTTCCACTGCCTGGTGACTGATAGGCAGATTAATGACTGGGAGGTGGGGGGGGGGAGAGGATTGTTCTACGGGAAACCTGGCAGACTGGAGTTCCTGCTGCATAAAAAGTTCTCCTGCATCATTACCCAAGAGTGATTACAATTCAGGACAACAGCAACAGGGTGTTGAACTAAGATGCAGGAGGATAGCATCACTATAGATATATGCCTTTGTAACATCCACACTTCCAGCAACCAGACATTGGACCTGTTCCGTCTGAGAAATTTTGCAAGTGCGCTGAATGTAATACTGCCACAGGCCATGTAGTGGATTTTTATCCTAGGTCACTGTCTGTTTTTTTTTTTTTTTAAGTTTTGACTGCTTCTGAAAACGATATAATGCTAGTGCCAGTTTGAGAAAAACACTGCTATATGTGCACTGTGAAGCTAAGCTTGTTCCGTCCATCTCTGCATTTGTTCATCTTGTATTAACACACTATTCTGTGTTGCTCACATGCAGCAGTGTGCGCCGCAGTCAGTCACTGCGTGCATGTGTAAAAAGTTCCCTCTGCAGGGAACCCATTTTGGATAGCGTGGTGGCAGGAGTGAGGGGTGGGGGTGAAATGGTGATTCTTCCACCCTTAGGTGAAGCTACAACTGACATGAAAAGCTCACTCTCCAGCAAAAACATCCCCCACTATGTTAATAGAGCTTGTTCGTAAACAGGCAATGGTGGCCCCCTTATGTTGTCATATATGCCTAACCATAACAACAATGGTGAATCACTCCCTTACCAGGCCGAGGTGATGCTGGTTTCTCTGCTGTATCCTCCCCAGTCTGTTCCTCCATCTCTTCTCTAAACAGGTCCAGGAAGTCCTGGGTGAGGCCAGCTGTGTCCAGAAGTGCCGAACATTTCTATCTCAGCTGAAATTGCTGTAGTTAATGCAGCCTTGGCTCTAGCTCCTTCTCTGAGTCCTTGGCTGCCCATGCACATGGCTCAGGGACCTTGAAGTGTCCAGAGTGTATCTGGTGCTCCAAATTTAGGGTGCTGCTGAGCATCCAGTCTAGCTCCTCATAGAGCCAGGGCCATTCTAGGAGAGTTACTGGACCAGGAGTTTTGGTCCTTTGCCTGGCAATACATGTTCTTCGGGGACTTTAGCTTTACTGAGTTCTAGTCTGGTGGATCCCTTCCTCAGCTAGGTTATTGAAGATAGCATCCTACAAATTTTGAATTTCTGGTCCTGGGCCCTGAATCATACAGCTTGCTGGACTCAGACCACATATTTATAAGAATTTTGGTGTTAACCTCAGGCCAAGTAGACATACACTGGGAGTTTGCTGTCCTGGATGTCCTGTGATCAGAACAAGTGCAGTAGCAGTGCTGTACAGATATTACAGGTACAGAGAGCCACCTGCCAAGGTGGGGTCCAAATGCTGAAGCAGGCTATTTATACTGGCTGGGGATAACTCAGTCCGTAACAAGGGAGCAACAACAAAGGACTCAGAGGGAATTTGGGGAAGGCATTGGAGGACTGTTAGTACTCAAGCGAACTCTTGAGGCATTCACACAGCAGCTCAAGAATCAGCAGCACCCAAGCTTCATTTTATGCCTGTGGAGATTAATGGAAGGAGGAGGCGCACACATCAGGGCCCCAAAGGTGCCCTGGGTGATCGCTACTTCCCACCACCCAACACAGATATAATGAGGTTAAGTGGTGTCCGCATAAAGAAATTAAAACTACTGATGATTCCTCAAGAAAGGGTTTTAATGACTTATGGCTAAAAATGTGACAGAGTAGGAAAAGAAAAGTTAAAGACCAGCATTGAATAAGGAAGACAAGTACAAGTAATATTATACATCAGGTACTTACTACTATTTTTTATACTGCAGCATTGATATAACCTGAAATCAAATTATCCCAGCACTACCATTCTTAATACTATAGTGTCTGTACAACTTGAGCTTAAAACAGCTCGAGCAGCCCAGTCTTCTTTATTAAAACCTTACCCTACAGAGAATGTGTTACCTTTTAGTTGACCGCTCTTTGCACTGGCCAGGTACAGATAGTCGGTGTGATTCAGGTTTCCTCAGTTCAGGGGGTGTGGGTCAGACCGATCAAAGAGAATAACCTCTTAGACCAAGATAGACCCACACGCCTACCTGAGGCACTACACATTTATTCTTATCTGCCCGCTATGGTTTGAAACTGGTCAACCAATCAGGTTAGGCCAAATCTTTAATGTGATTAGAGTTGGCTGTATAATTCATGCTTACTTATTTTCTTGTAGCCAATTGTTTTAGTTTTATAAGTTATGCACAAGGAGATAACTTATGCCCATATAGCCCATTGTCTTGACTGTGGTTTGTTTAATAGCCAATTGTTCCAAACATGGTAAATGTGGGCTAGACAAGCTGTGTCCTCAGCCTGGACCAGTCCACACAAGAAATCCATTTCCTAGACACCATAGTGCTAATAAGTGATGGTCACATTAACACCGCCCTATACCAGAAACCTACTGACCGCTATACTTACCTACATGCCTCCAGCTTTCATTCAGACCACATCACACAATCCATTGTCTACAGCCAAGCCCTAAGATACAACCGCATTTGCTCCGATCCCTCAGACAGAGACAAACACCTACAGGATCTCTTATCAAGCATTCTTGAAACTGCAATACCAATATGGACATTGTCTGAATCTGGTGATCTGTCCTTTTTCAGGGATGATATTATATGATGGAGCCAAAAGTTGGCACAGAAGTTGCTGTCATAAACATTATTTCAATGGCTGGAAGTTAAAGCCAGACAAGTTCAAATTAGAAATAAGACACAGTTTTTTTAACAGTGAGGGTGACTGACCTTTGGAATAAACAACCAAGGGAAATGATGGAGACTCCATCTATTAATGTCTTTAAGACTGGATGCTTCTATGGAAGCTATGCTTTAGCCAACTACAAGGTATTGGGCTCAATACAAAGATAAGCTTTGTGTTGGTCTTCATCACTCCAATAGCTGAGCATGTGTTTATTTGAATGATAGCGAGATCTCATCAGCATCTACAGAAAGTCATTCACTATGACCTTGCTCTTGTTTGCCCTTCTTTAGTGAGATGAACTGCATAAATCATTCCTCCCTATGCTAGGAAGTCACTTAAATAGCAACCTCCCACACAAAGATTAAATTGAAACGTGTAGGCACTTCTCAAATATGAATATCTACATACATTTGTATACGTTTATTCATATATATGCCTATTACAGAAATATTTGCAGATTTTTTCACTGTGTGGGAGGTTGGCATTTCATGAACTAATTTCATAGTGCATGAAGTTTTGATAGATATAATTTGTAAGAAAATATTTTACAGCACTGCCAAATCACAGTGAATAGCAGTTTTTATTCTGAAGTTTGTTTAATTCTGTTTTTTATGTCCATTTATAGAGGTAAGTTGCGGGTCAGGCTCCCCTACCAGACATGGACTGGCTACAGAACTTTCTTTGCAGAGAGTTACACCAGAAAGGCATTCACCGTACAACCACTAGCGCCCTGCATAAGCGCCAACTTCTCATGGCACCGGTGGGTGCTCATGCCCCCCTGGCCCTACCCCAACTCCACCTGCCCCAACTCCACCCTTGCCCTGCCCCCTCCATGCTCCTATTGGACTCCTTCCCCAAGTCTCCATCCTGGCCCCGCCTCCTCCCCAAGTGTGCCACGTTACAGCCAGGGCTGCCCAGAGGATTCAGGGGGCCTGGGGCAAAGCGGGGGAGCTGTGGCATTTGTACTCACCTGGCGGCGGTCCAGGTCTTCCGCGGCATTTTGCCGGTGGGGAGCCCTTCAGTTGCTCCACGTCTTCTGAAGCACTGAAGGGCCCCCCACCGCCGAAATGCCGCCAAAGACCCGGAGCAACTGAAGGGCCGCCTGCTGCTGAAGACCTGGACCGCCGCCGGGCCAGGGCTCGCGGGGCCCCTGCAGGGCCTGGGGCAAATTGCCCCACTTGCCCCCCGCCCCCCGGCTGCCCTTGTTCCAGCTCCTCCCCTAGCTTGTTACACCACAAAACAGCTGCTTGGCAGCAGCAAGTGCTGAGAGCTAGGGAGAGAAGAGGGGAAGGCATGCTCAGGGGAGGAGGCGGAGGCAAGCTGGGGCGGGGCAGGCAGCTGCCGGTGGGTGCAGAGCACCCACCAATTTTTCCCCGTGGGTGCTCCAGCTCCAGGGCATCCACAGAGTCAGTGCTATGGAGCCCTGCCAATTTCATGGCCATGAAAAATATGTCATGGACTGTGAAATCAGCCCTTCCCTGTGAAATCTGATCTCTCCTGCTGCTGGAAGCCTGGGGCTCCTAGCTGCTAGTCCTTCCAGGACTTGTCCTTCCCCTGCATGGCTGCTCTTGGTGGGGAGATCAGATCCACCTCCAGAGACTGCACAGGAATGAGGGTGGTACACCCTCGCTTCTGCACTGTCACAGCCCCAGAGCTAGGCTCCCAGCCTTCCTCCCCCACACCCCACCCAACCTGCAATTCCTGCTGCGGCTCTGGGAGCCAAGCTCCCGGCTTCCCCGTTGTCCCCCAGCAGCTCCTGCCGGGCTGGGGGCTTTTGCTCCCATCAGTTGCAGCCAGGGCAGCCTGAGCTTGGGGCCTCCTGCCCCCTGCTCCAGCCAGGGCTTGGGGCAGCCCAGGCTGGGGGCTTCTGCTCCCTGTTGCTCCAGCTGGAGCTCAGGGCATCCCCCTGCCCCTCCAGCCTGGGTAGCCCAGGCTTGGGCTCCTGCCGTGGCTCTGGGCTTCCTTGGCCAGGGGCTGAGGGCTTCCGCTCCTGCCTGTGTACGAGAAACTGAAACTGGTATCTAGGAATTTGCTACATCCAATAGCAGGTTTTTACAATCCCTTACATATGAGTAACTGCTATGGGTAGCACATTCCTACAGGTAGCAGTTTCTTGCAATACACCCGCCAGGCTCAGGGCTTCCACACACACACACACACACACACACACCTGCCAGCCAGGGCAACCCGGGCTTAGGCTTCCGCACCTTCCCCGCACCGGGGCAACTTGGGCCTTCCGTCCCTTAGCTGGGGCTCAGGACAGGCTGGGCTGGAGGCTGCCCGGGCTCAAGGCTTCTTGCCCCCGGGCTCCTGCTGGGGCTGAGGGTGACCCAGTTGGGGCTTCCACCCTAGGGTGTCTTCTGGGGCTGGGGCACCCATTTTTGCAGGGTGCCCCCAGATTGGCCAGGCCTCCCCCCCCTTCCTTAATCTGTCAATGGCCTGGAGTAGCAGCTAGGAGCCCCTGGCTGGGGCACTCCTAGCAGCATGGGGAGATCCTACCCACCTCCACCTCCCAGAACCACCTCTAACTGCAGGAAGCTCGGAAGCTGCTACCTAGACAGCACAGAAATGAGAGGGTCAATATTGGGCCCACACACACACACAAGAACTTTGCAACCCTCCCCACCCCCGCCCAATGATCCCATTTTGGGTCGGGATCTCCATAGTTACACCCTGAAATTTCAGATATAAACATCTGAAATCATGAAATTGACCAATTTTAAAACCCCTAGCCATGAAATTGACCAGAATGGACTGTGAATTTGGTAGGGCCCTAAGGGTAGGTCTACACTTACCTGCCGGGTCGACGGGCAGCGTTCGACTTCTCGGAGTTCGAACTATCGCATCTAATCTAGACACGATAGTTCGAACTCCGGACGCGCTCTCGTCGACTCCGGAACTCCACCGGAGCGAGTGGCGGTGGCGGAGTCGACGGGGGAGCCGCGGACTTCGTTCCCGCGGTGTCTGGACGGGTGAGTAGCCCGAACTAAGGTACTTCGACTTCAGCTATGCTATTCGCATAGCTGAAGTCGCGTACCTTAGTTCGACCCCCCCCCCCTTAGTGTAGACCAGGCCTTAGAGTCATTTAATGTTCTGCCAGGTTTGTCTATGGTGTACTCGGATAAGGTATGTTGCATGTGGTGCCATCTAGTGGCTGAAGGCTATAATACAGTTTAGCGTTCTGTTACAACACACAGTTGACTTTCCAACACATTAGCAATGGACCTGTAGCAGTTTGGGGTAGCCAACTTCCAGGTGGCTATAGTAACTCACTTCTGACCAGCATGGCTGCCCTCAAGTATGTGCCCTGATGCTGGAAGGTGAGGCCAGTCTGCTCAGATTGCTCCAGAAATGGAGCTGTGTGAGTTTTTTCATGAAGTTGATGGATTTCCACTCCATACGGCTAAATTCAGTGCCTTGCATGGTACCAAGTATCAGAGGGGTAGCAGTGTTAGTCTGTATCCACAAAAACAACAAGGAGTCTGGTGGCACCTTAAAAACTAACAGATTTATTTGGGCATAAGCTTTCGTGGGTAAAAGAAGTGGGTTTTTAATCCACGAAAGCTTATGCCCAAATAAATCTGTTAGTCTTTAAAGTGCCACCGGACTCCTCATTGTTTTTGTGGATACAGACTAACATGGCTACCCCTCTGATACCAGAAATGTAATTTGCCTCATGAGAAAGTTCTGGAGCCAGTGCTGATCATCCCAGGTCTCCATCATAATGATGGTATCCCATCAGTTTATGCTTGTGGCCTTGTTCCAGAAGCACCTGTCTATACAGGGGGTATCAGCGGCTATACCAAGCCGCATCAGACAGTTCGAGTCTTCCATGTCTGTAGCGTCATCCTCCTGCGACAGGTGCCTTTGTTAGATCAGAAAACACTACCAAAGTGTCCACCAGCATCTCACAGATACTCTGTTTCCTGACACAGGAATGAAAACACAAGCAGGACAAGTTCTTTAAATGATGACTTCAATGTTGCAGGCTTGGTTTGCCAGGAGCATACAGACCCAAAAGTCGGATGTGTTAGTGGGCTGCAATACTTCCTGTAAAGTGCCATGGGATGGACAGTCACATTTTCCCACAGGGCACCACAAACAAAGGTCTAGAATGGCTACAACTGGGGAGAGTGCTAGGAAGCCTGAGATAGGCTGATTTGACTCGGATCTGTGTAGAACAGTGTGGATGCATGAGAGCAGATATGAGATCCAGGTCCAGAAATTCTAAATCTAGGCTCAGTATTCAACGTAGGTGCTCAAACCCAGGTTTACAAACACCAGCCCTGCGGGCTTGAGTCCCACAGACCTGGGCTTACATTGCAGTGTAGACTAGCCTCAGGGTATGTCTACACTTCAAGCTGTGGGATTTAATTCCCACCCAAGGAGACATACCCTTTTCTCTATTGAAAATAGTGTCAGCAAAGCAGCGTGAGCAGAGGGAGGGTCCAGCTGCTCTGACTGCATATCTGGTGTCTCAGATGGGATTGTACTCAGGGAGGCTAGTCCTGCTTGCCCCTTGGTGTGATGAGGCTACACTCTGTTTTTAGAAGGCTAGTGGAGATATTTCTCCTCAAGCTGGGAATTACATCCCAGCTGGAAATTACATCCCCAGCTCGGAGTGTGGCATCTCCTTAGAGACTATATCTATACTATGTCTACACTAGAGAGCTTACAGAGGTGCAGCTGCCCCGCTGTAAGCTTTCTGGTGTAGTCGCTCTAAGCCAATGGGAGAGAGCTTAATTAATCAACTTAATTAATCCATCCCCAACAAGTGGCAGTAACTATGTGAGCGAGATAAACTGTCCCGCTGACATAGCACTGTCCACACTGGCGCTTATGTTGGTGGAACTTATGTCACTTAGGGAGGTGGTTTATTCAGACCCCTGAGCGACAAAAGTTATACCAACATAATTGGTAGTAGAAACATAGCCTAAGTCAGTCCAACTTCACAGGAGCCCTGTTCCCTACTGTACGTTTGTAAATGTTTTAACCAGTCTAAGTTTAAATGCCTCAATGAGAGGGATTCCACCGTTTGCAGGAAAACATGAGAGCAGAGGGATACAGTCAATAGAACCACAAGGACTTTCTTAATATAAATAATGTACAAAACAGGCCTAACACAGCAGCGACCTGCTCCTGCGCCTAATGAAGTCAATTGCAAAATTTCCATTGATTTTAATGGAGCAAAAGTGAGTCCCAGGGGGATAAGGGAATCTTTTTACATTTTAAAATGTTTGATTAAAATTTAAGTAGTTTCTTTGCATATTTATCATTTGCAATAATAACGCCTTTACACTGACTTTTACAGTAATTGGAAAACAAAATTAGTTTGAAAGGCTCTCAGATGTGGAATTACATTTTCAGACTACCTTCTGCTGTTCCACTTCCTCACTGGGGGGATGATCTCTATGCATAAATGAGTCTTTAGTTCTGGCTTCAAAATTCGCACCCAAATATGTCCCCTTACTTAGGCTTACTGATGCGCAGTCCAATCCCATTTGTGTATGTACATACTGCCTTGTTGCTTTTAATGAACCTTCCTATAAATTCTAATGTAAGCAGCAGTATCTAGTTACTATGGACCATATCCTGGCTTCTGACTACATTTATAGTAAAAAACCAGGGAACTGCATTCTAGTAAGGTGATAAATGAAGTGTGTGTGGCGGGGGAGCCCCTGTTTATGAACACCCAGCCAGCCAGTTAGCTGTAAAATCCCTCTTGGTAGCTGTTCTTTACTTGCTTTACCTGTAAAGGATTAAAAAGTCCCCCAAGTTAAAAAAAAAAAAAAAAAGTGGGCATCTAACCAAAAGAGCCAATGGGAAGGCTAGAACTTTTTAAAATGGGGAAAGAAACTTTCCCTTTGTCTGTTGTTCTCTGTGCTGCAGGGATGGAGCAGCAATGCTGTGTAAGGCTTGAACCAGGTATGAAAATTCATCTTCCATACCTAGAAGAAATTATTTGGATAGGGAATGTTTAGTTAGACACAATCAGTTTTTTTTTTTTTTTTTTGGATTGTGGAACTCCTCTATGCTCAGCCCAGATGCTTTTGTTTGCTTGTAATCTTTAAACTGACCCCCCAAAAAAGCTATTTTGGGTGCTTAATTTTTGTAATTGTTTCTTTTAAAATCTAGCAAAAAGCCTGAGTTCCAGATGTATTTTTTTACCTTTTTGTTTTTAATAAAATTTACCTTTTTTAAGAACAGGATTGAATTTTTTGTGTTCTAAGAGATTTGTGCACATGTTGTTTGATTAGCTGATAGCCACAGCTAATTTCCTTTGTTTTCTTTCTCAGCTCTTTCCCGGAGGGAGGGTGAAACGGCTTGAGGATACCCCACAGGGAGAAATTCCCAAGTGCGCCTTCCTGGGTTCAAAGGGGTTTTTTTGCATTTGGGTGGTGGCAGCATTTACCAAGCCAACGTCCAAGAGAAGCTGTAACCTTGGGAGTTTAATACAAGCCTGAAGTGGCCAGTATTAATTTTTAAAATCCTTGGGGTTCACAACTTCCTGCATTCAGAGTGACAGAGTGGGGATTCAGCCTTGACAGTAACCAAGGCTAGCTCCTCCCCAGACTTACACAGTTCACACTCTCTGTGTCCTCCCACATCCTGAACTGCTGAAATGCATTCCTGGGCAAGGGTTGGGGCTAAGGGAAATGGTCTATACATGATACTGTAATCAACCTGTGACCCCCCAGGCACCTTCTGTTACTTGGGTTGCTGCTGTGTGGGGGCTGAATTGGCGATAACCACATTAATCAAAAACGGTTTTCAGAAAAATCTAAAAACAGGCACTATTTTTCTTGACCTCACTGCAGCATATGATATCATGTGGCACACAGATCTACTTGTTAAAATATCAAGAGTCCTCCCACCAAGGGTTACTGCCACTCTGAGACAGATGATTCAGGGTGCATATGGGTGAGAAAACAAAGTGCTTGGGAAAAAAAGATGAACAGGTTGCCTCAGGGTTCTGTTCTAGCCCCAAGTGTGTTCAATCTATACATCCATGACCTGCCACCAACCCAGTCACAGAATTTAATCTATGCTGATGACATCTGCTGTGGGCTCCAGGCTCCAACTTTCTCTGAGCTGGAGAAGAGCCTGAGTGCCGATGCTGCAAAGCTGTCTGACTACTGAAAGAGAGTCACGTAGGTGTGACTCTCACCGAACTCTGACATACAAAAGCCACTTGAGCGAGATAGCACCAACAGTAAAGAACACTCAACAACCTTCTCAGCAAACTGGCAGCCCTAAGGACCTCAGCCCTGGCCATTTCGTACTCAGTAGCACAGTACTGTGCACCAGTATGGAGTTGGTTGGCACACACCAGATTTGTTGACGTGCAGCTCAACTCAACAATGTGCATCATCACAGGAACTCTCTGACCAACTCATCTTCATTTCCGAGCCACATGGCTCCTCCTTACATCAGGAGAAAGATTGCAGCTGGCAAGATTGCTCTTGTTCAACAATCATTTTAACCAAGTGCATGTCTTTCATCACAACACCCACTATGGTTGAGGCTGCCATGCCAGGACGGGACAGCAGAGTCTCTGTGGTGGGAAGACTGGTGCTCAACACCAACCACCAATCAGTTCCTCAACACAGACCCTACTGCTCACCCACCCGGCTTCGACCTGCCACATCATCCGTGGGCCCTTCTTAACTGATTCTAATACAAGAGGCTTTTTCAGACTAACACGACTATCCCTCTGATACATATTTTAAGAGTTCAGGATTGCATAGCTGCTCAAGAAGAAAGTTTGCAGTAATTTCCCCTCTTCTGTGCTCAAACTTAGCCAGTGCCTTAACACCACTTCTAGCCATCCTGCTCTTATGAGGTTTCAGCCAATGCATGCAACTATCCCCAAGGACTTATAAAGTGCCCTCTGGAAAGGCAGCCCATGTGCTGTGGAAAGATGGGAGTCTGCAAATCTGAATTTACTTTAGATTATACATCCACCCATGGTAATATTTTAACTTTAACATTACAACCCCAATAAAATTATAATTTGAGAATATTTAATGACTTTATCATTGATTTGAAACTTTATTCACCTGCACATGACTGAAAATGCTGTTTGCAAATACATTTCACTTTTGCCTGATTCAATTAGTATATTTAGTGCTGATTGTAGATAATTGTGGGAAATTACATTTAGACCAGGACAATGTAATTAAAAAGCAAAGAGGGACGTATAAAAATTATTCATGTATATAGCTTCAGAAACCTTATTTAGTTCATACTGTATGCAGGATGCTTCTCCTTTCTACATACAGGGGCGGCTCTAGGGATTTTGCCGCCCCAAGCTCGGCAGGCAGGCTGCCTCCAGCGGTTTGCCTGCAGAGGGTCTGCTGAAGCCGCGGGACCAGCGGACCCTCCACAGGCAAGCTGCCGAGGGCAGCCTGGATGCTGCCCTTGCAGCACTGGCAGAGCGCCCCCCGTGGCTTGCCACCCCAAGCACACGCTTGGCATGCTGGGGCCTGGAGCCGCCCCTGTCTACATATTTCACATACTCTCATTTCTCAATTAATCTGTGCACATCAAGGTTATTCTAAGATTAAGTTCAGCACAGGACTGCTGGAGGTCATGTGACTAATATCAATGTGAGTTAAACTTGTGCTACTGTAAAGTGCAATGGGAAACAATGTTTCGTGTCTCCTTTCTTTTTCCATCAAATCCTAACAGGTTATATAAATGTGTGCTGGAAAAATATGAGAGAGCTCAATACTGTGTTTAGTTTTAAATTATACATCTACTACATCTAAGTCATGGAAAAAAAGCTAAGATTAGAGTGCAATTTAAAGGGATTAGTAAATCAGTGTCATGTTTCTGAAAGCTGCAGTTTGAAGGACAAGAAACCTATTTTTTTTACTATTGAAATGCCAAAGGAGGAAAATGACAGAGAATACAGTGAGTTGATATAAAAGGCAACCAGAAATGTAGGAATTCCAGTGACATTATGATCAGCACGGGACACATGATCAGCCCCACAGTATCTGTAGTGCAGCCAGTGAGACATAGGTCTCACATGAAGGAGACCTCATCTTCAGGGGTGACCATACATGGTTTATGCAGTTGCACAGCCCACCCAAATCCAAAAGCAAAGTCACACACTTCATTTCATTCAGATGCTGAGGGGTGGTATTGGGGATGCATTGAGCATGGGCAGTGTCTCTCTTAGGGTACGTCTACACTACAAGACTATTTCGATTCATCTTAATTCGAATTTCTGGAATCGACCTAATGAAGTCGAAGTTGTGTATCCACAATAAATACACTAATTCGACTGTGTGAGTCCACAGTAACGGGCGAAGCGTCGACTTTGGAAGCGGTGCACTGTGGGAAGCTATCCCACAGTTCCCGCACTCCCCGCCGCCCATTGGAATGCTGGGATTTCCCACCAATGCATGCTGGGGGGCGGGAAATTGTGTGGAGGGTGGTTTTGGGTAACTGTCATCATTGAACCGTCAATCACGCCCAGCATCCCTCCCTGAAAGCGCCAGCTGGCAATCTGTTTGTGCACTTTTCTTCTCAGTGACAGCGCGTGTGCCACAGCACTGCGAGCACGGATCCCGCTGCAGTTGTGGCCGCTGTCAGCTCCTCGCAACTTATCGTCCACCTCTTCCGCAGTCAGCTGCTGAGAAATTTGGCTAATTTTCAATGGTGCTGCGAGCAGTGGTGGACCATGGGGGACGTTTTACCAACATCAACGTCGGGTGGCCAGGCAAAGTTCATGACGCGTGTGTTTTCAGGAACTCTGGTCTGCTTAGATGCCTGCAGGAAGGTAGTTTCTTCCCGGACCACAAAATAACGCTTGGGATGTGCAGATGCCCATACTGATCTTAGGGGACCCAGCGCACCCGCTAATGCCCTGGCTCGTCACGCCCTATGCAAGCACCTTGCACAGTGACAAGGAACTCTTCAAGTACCAGCGAGCAGCGAGCAGCGTGAACTGTGACTGTTCAGTTTCTTCACAGAGAAGCTGAACCTGCCCCTGTTTCTTTACCAAGTTACTGTTGACTAGCCTCTGCAGTTACATACCCCGTCCACCCCGCTTCCCCAACTTCTAACACACATTTAAAAATTAAAGTACGTGCTCCACTGTAGCTTTACAACGGTGTCTTTATTGATGACTTTGCGTTAAAGGGTTGAAACTGGGACGCACGCTGTGCTGGGTAGGGTGTGTGGTCATGTAAAGACCGCCTCTAAAGTCGAGGTTTGACATGCTCCCGCTCCCAGACCGGTCAGCAGTGCCGGACTGCTTGTTTCAACGGATCCTGCCATCCCTCCTTTTTGGGACTCTGTGTGCGGGGGCTATGTGGCCTTGTTGCGGGGGAGGACGGATATAGATTCCTCTGCTGCGTGGCTCTGCGGACCATTACAGGGACCGTTGCATGACATCTGTAACCCCCCTCCCCCGCTACAAATGCACGTACCACCCCCAACGACAGAAAACCTGCAAACCACCTCCCATACCAGCTAACCGCCTACTGACTGCACTGTGTGTGTGACATGCTGCTGATCCAGCCCCCGTCTCTGTACCCTGCTAAAGGTGACTGTCCTATGCATTACACTACCCCCTCAACCACCCAATGACCCACCCAAGACATCTAACACAGCGTTGTGTAAAAAACCATGACGGAAAAAGTAAGTAACAGAAAACTACTTTTAATAATCAAGAACACATTAAGGGAAGGACTTTTCAAAATGTAGTAACTGATAGCTTTTGGGTAATTTAACACTGTCCTGTGGTGCAGTGACAGTTTTCACGGCCCCTGGTGACCCTCCTTCTTGTTATTTTTGATGAGGGGGGGATTGGAGTTTGAGGCGGGGGTGGGCGGTTACAGTGCAGGGGGGCTCTGTCTTCCTGCCTGCGGTCCTGCAGAACATCGACAAGGCGCCTGAGCGTGTCCGTTTGCTCCCTCATTAGTCCAAGCAGCGTTTGAGTCGCCTGCTGGTCCTCCTGACGCCACCAGTCCTCCCGTTCGCAGAGTGAGCGGTGCTGCTGACTGAGGTTCTCCCTCCACTGGCTCTGCTGGTCCGCCTCGGCTCTGGAGCAGCCCATAAGTTCAGCAAACATCTCGTCCCTTGTCTTTTTCTTACGCCTTCTAGTTTGTGCCATCATCTGTGAGGGGCATGGTGCATCAGGTCGTGATACAGTTGCACCTGTGTGATGTCAAAAAGGTAGTGAATTTCTTACAATGATACATTTTTTAAACAAAGAAACATAGTCTACTTGGTGTCTGTGAACAAGAGTATGCACAGCACCTGTCTCATGCGCACTCACTAATGGAAAGTTCGATTTCTCTGAATGCGCTTTCATTGCCTGGGGTATTGGGCTGCAGATCAGAGAACCTTTGCAGGAAAGAAGAATTCGTGTAGCAGCAAGGCATGGTAAGCCAAACACTTTTGGATTCATAGAAGTGAATGTACAGCTCTGTCCTCTTGATGCAGGCAATCCTGAAAGCATAAACTCGGCCCCTGTTGCACCCCCTCGCGGCTGTTTACAGGGAAAGATCCCTGTATGCTGCCACTCTGTAGACTGCAGCACGTGGCTGTTAAGTGAGGCTTCTTGTTATGCAAAGGAACAGTTAAGCGCTCCCATTACTAATAGTACCCCAATTACTCTAATTTCATGCAGGAGTGTGCGAGAGAGATCACCCTGAGGAGAGTGTCACGGGCAGAGAAAGCGCGCATGCTGGAAGAAACCCACCACCACCCAGGGGCCTACTCTGCCATGCTCGTGAGGGCAATGGTCCCGGAGTTCCAGCTTGTAGCATGGAAAGGCAAAGTGTGCTACCTCAGGGCACACGATAAGCTAGCTCTGCCAAGGAACCTCCTGCATAGACTTTTAGATTACCTCCAGGAGAGTTTCCTGGAGATATCTTATGAAGATAAAAGTTCCATCCCCCTGTATGTAGACCTTCTGTTCTCCTAATGTCTCTCCCTGTTTAATTACTTAAAAAATGTTAACTCGTTGGTCTTAGCTGCTTTTAATAAATAAATGTTAACTTGTTTAAAGCACTTACGGACTGATCCTTCTCCGGAATCAGGGTCCGTGGTAACGGCTGGGGAGGGTTGGTAGGGGATCTCAGTGAGGGTGAGGAAGAGATCCTGGCTGTCGGGGAAAGCGCCGTCGACTGCCTCGTCCTCCTCATCTTCCCCGTCCGCGAACATCTCCGAGGAACAGTCCGTCGACACTATCCCATCCTCAGAGTCCAAGCACACTGGTGGGGCAGTGGTGGCAGACCCACCGAGAATGGCATGCAGTGCCTCGTAGAAGCGGCATGTCTGGGGCTGGGCTCCGGAGCGTCCGTTTGCCGCTCTGACTTTCTGGTAGCCTTGTCTCAGCTCCTTGACTTTCACGCGGCACTGCATTGCATCCCGGCTGTATCCTCTGTCTGTCATGGCTTTGGAGACCTTCTCGAAGATCTTTGCATTCCGTTTGCTGGAGCGCAGCTCCGAAAGCACAGACACATCGCCCCACACAGCAATCAGATCTGAGACTTCCCGGTCAGTCCATGCTGGGGACCTCTTTCTAGTCTGAGATTGCCTGGACACCTCTGCTGGAGAGCTCTGCATCGTTGCCGGTGCTGCTGAGCTTGCCCCGATGAGCAACCAGGACATGGGATTCAAACTGTCCATACAGGAAAAGGAATTCAAATTTTCCCGGGGCATTTCCTGTGTGGCTGGTCAGAGCATCCAAGCTCCGACTGGCGTCCAGAGCGTCAACAGAGTGTTGCACTGTGGGATAGCTCCTGGAGCTACTAAGATCGATTAGCATCCACACCTAGCCTAATTGGACATAGCCATGCCGAATTTAGCGCTACTCCCCTTGTCGAGGTGGAGTACCGAAGTCGAACTAAGGAGCCCTCTATGTCGAATTAAATGGCTTCCTGGTGTAGACGGGTGCACGCTTAATTCGATTTAACGCTGCTAAATTCGATTTAAAGAGCTAGTGTGGACCAGCCCTTAAACTCCTCGTAGGGGATCTTCTGGACTGTCAGGTAGAATGAATGACAGACCCATTGCTGCTCAAACAGAGAACGCCTAGACAACAGTACAAAACCAGAAGTTATACGGTGATCTCCTACCAGAGTCCAGGGCCTATCATTCTAAACAGCCCCTCTCCTATGGAGACCAGTGGGGAAACACAGGCACCCGGCAACTTCTAATCCCACCCTTCCATCAGAGTACTTCCAGAAATTACTCAGCTAGCCAGAGTGTAGATCATTTTCACATTGAAACCCTATACAAAAAATAATACTCTCACATTATTGAACTCCAATCACCAACTGATATTATTTCATCAACATGATACAGATTTTAGTTTATCTCCAATCAGTTGCAATGACAGGTGTGAGAAACTCAGGACAGACAGCTGCAAGAGGGGGTAGAAATCAGTCTCAGAGGGTTAAAAAGCCCTCCCCCCTATCAACTGAGGGGGGTAATTACCGGTCAATCAGGTTCAGCTGAGAAGGGGTTACCAGCATATCAATTAGAATCAGCTGAGAGGGGGCTCTCTGAGGTTAATTAGGATCAGCTGATTCCAACTAAGGGCTGCCTGAGACCTTTTTAAACCCTCCCCTG
This sequence comes from Mauremys mutica, assembly GCF_020497125.1. NCBI lineage: Eukaryota > Metazoa > Chordata > Testudines > Geoemydidae > Mauremys > Mauremys mutica. Next base: position 56,899,038 of record NC_059074.1, read on the forward strand.
TGGAAGAAGGGAGGAGAGTGAGTCTGTCCGTCCTGCTGCCAGCAGGTTAGAAGCAGCAAGATAGTGAGCCTCACCAGGAGGGGAGGCTGCGTTCCTGCAGCATATGATATCATAGGGAGAAAACTAAGCTAAAAAGACTGGTGGAGAGAAGGAATGGACTTCCCCTGTGCCACTGAGAGGGACTATTTTACCCAATCCTGTCTTGCCAGGGCTAAAAGCAGCAGAGGTTGGGGAGACCGAGAAGGTGCCTTGCCACGCAGGTTATTGTAACAAAGTAAGCAGAAGTGATAATTTATGTAAGAAATGGTATATGGATCCAATATTTCAAATTGTTGAGTAGTTTCTACACTAACTACAATGTGAGCTGAGGGTACTGAACTTCCCAGTATCAGGATTTATAATTCCAAACAGAATTTTGACTGAATGGTTTGTCAGAAGAATGCTAATGTGCAATTTTTCTGTTTTATAATGTTGTACTTTTGTCATTATAATTAAAGATTAATAATAGTTGGCACTTGTATAGCACCTTAGAAGCTATGGATGGTTTTATTTTAATGTTTTCCAGTGTTCCACATTACAAGATGTCACATAGATATACCAAGTATGTCATGAATAATGCATGTGTATTAAAATTTCTGCTTCACAGTGACTATAAAAAGGTTATTGTGACTTTCTTATAATATTATAAACAGATGTCACAGACATAAACACTCAATTTGTATATTAAAAAAATTCAGATATCAGACAACATAATACTAGGAGATAACTGAGTTTTTTAGATGTCATTTTAGATTCACGATTTAGCAGATTGTGTCACAGCATGTGAGTTGTGAAGCCTATCGTGTTTTGTTACCAATTATCCTTCAGTAAGCAAATAATAATGCCCTGCCTGACACTAGGCTACTATTAGATCTGCTGAATTAACAATAATAAAATCAAACAGGGCTCTCAGTCAAAATGATGTTGAAACATAAAGCATTTAGATGTTGTCTGATGCAGGAAATGTTGAAATAAATATTTATTTCAACACTGTTTGTTTCATCAGTATTTTATTTCACTGATATGTGATTAAGGATTCATTCCGGAATTGCTTCAGTGCAGGCAAACCTCTGCACCTGCACAGAGTTAATTACAGCATAAAGCCTAAGCGTGTAGTAAAAGTGTTAGACTGAATCAGAGGTTTTATATATAATGCCACCTGCTTAGTTTTTGTATGCATCTTTTATTTTAAAAAAATGTTGAAAGAATATTAAGTTTACAAAGTAAAACATTCAAAAGTTAGGAAATGTCAGAATTACGGTTGCCCATGCAAAATACAGGCTGTATCAGGAAGTCAAGATCTGTGGGGCCTGGAGTGTGCTCAGTGACAACAAAGTCAGTAAGAGCATGGAGCATGCTCAGTATAGATGATAGCTCAGTGGCATTATCCTTGCTCAGTGCAAATGGAATGTTCAGAGATTTTAGCAGTCCCTAGCAAGCTCCACTGAAAATATGCAACTGCTGATAATCAGAGGCTTATAACTTGGTCAAGTGTGGGTAGATACTCATAGGGCCCAAGAGATACTTTTAGTTGTCCTTATCACTATTCTGTTGCCAAATATCAAGGTCCTGGCTCCAAACCCTGGAGGTGCTAGATTTCTTCAAAGAAATGCTTGGAATTATTTTTTAACTTTAGCAAAACTGTCCATTTCCCCCCAACCTCATTTTTAAAAATAATTGAGCTGTTTCTGCTGAAACTTGCCCCAAAAAATCAGCATGAGACAAAGTATGAAAAATTTCAACCCAAGCAGTTAAAATTTCTCAAAGTTATGAAACTTAAACAGGAGTTTAGAATGAAACATTTTAGAAAATTGACAAAATACAATGTGACCTTTCCCTCTCTCAGCTCATTGTCCCTTCCTCTCCTTCTCCCTGGTCAGATACATAAGTTTCTCATCCTCTAATCCATCCACTTGCCCCAATGACCCCATCCCATCCCCTGATCTCCCATTCTTTACCCTTCTCCTTAACCTCTCGCTCTCATATGTTTTACCCCCTCACAATACAAACATGCTTTAGTCTACCCCATTTTAAAAAAAACAAAACATACTCTTAACCCTACTTGCCTATCTAACTACTGCTCCATCTCCCTTCCATCTCTGCACTCATTGAATGTGCTGTCTGTAGTCACCATCTGGAGTTCCTCTACTTCAGTTCCATCCTAAACCCTCTCCAGTCTGGCTTCCGTCCCTTGCATTCCTCTGAAACTTCCTCTCATCAAAGTCTCCAATGAGCTCTTCCTAGCAAGAGCTCTGAACCTGTACTCCAGCCTCATTCTCCTTGACCTGTTGGCTTCCTTTGACATTGTCAAACATTCTCTTCTTGAAATCTTGTCCTCGGTTGGCTTCCATGACTCTGACCCCTCCTGGTTCTCCTCTTACTTCTCTAATTGCTCCTTCAGCATGTCCTTCAGAGGATCCTCCTCATCCCCACTACAGGCCTCTGTCCTTGGTCCCCTTTTCTCCCTCTACCCAGAGATAAGGTGTAATCTCATCCACAAACACAAATTCAACTACCATCTCTGAGGATGATTGACAGATCTACCTCTCTACTCCAGGTCTGTCTCCTTCTGTCCAAACTCAAATCTTAGCCTGTCTCTCTGATATCTCCTCATGGGTGCCCAGTTGTCAGCTCAAGCGCAACATGGCTAAAATAGAGCTTTTGCTCTCCCCTATCAGTACTCTGCACTACCTCCTTTCTTGATTGATCACTGTGGACAATACCGCCATCCTAACTATCACATTGGTCTGTAACTGATCATCTTTGATTTGGGCCTCTCTTTAGGCCTTGTCTACACTGGCATAACCCGCATTGACAAAACTCTGCAATGTACAGTCACTGCTATAATTAAACCGCTGTTGCATGTCCATACTATGCTCCTTTTGTCGGTGGAGCATATCCACAATAGCAGCTCTTTCCTAGACACAGAGAAGTGTGGGTAGCTATTCCACTGTGCAACAGGCCACAGGGTCCTTTGGGAAGGTTTTGCAATGCCTTATAGGGTAGGTGCAAAGTCACAGGATGAAGGTTTCTCAATCCCATCATTCTATGGTCATCCTACTAGACTGTTAGCTGCATTTCAGCTGCCCTGGTAACCTGGAACCCAGCCATCTCTGTCAGAAAGCATGGATCCTGCACTGCTGTTCAGTATTGTGCTATGAACACAAGGCTATAAGAGGAGCTCCATGCGGGGGACTACTTGGCTGAAGGATGCCTTGAAGGAGCATATTAACACTGAGCCACAGTAATGTGTATTGCTGTGGTGTGTTGAGCCTGGCATAGTTTGCTTGCACTGTGCTATGAACCTAGTAATGATTGCTGTGTGCGCCCGAAAAGTAACATAATTTAAATCACTTTTTTTAAAGTAGCACTTGGTGATATGACCAAACTGACACTGCTGAATACTAACACAAGAAGCTCAGAGAAGTGTGTGTGCATCAGAGTGAGACAGAGTATGTGCTGGGGGAGAGTGAGTGTATTGGCACATTGTCTCTTTAAGTTCAGACAGCAGATGGAAGCAACCACTCCTGAAGCAGAAGCTGGTGTCCCCCTGTCTCTTCACCCCAGCATAGCGGAGACAGCAAGGGGTACAGCGAGAGGAGGGGGATGCCCCAATATCAGCCCCAGCCTCCTTCAATGGCTCTGCACAGCACAAGTCTCTTCCCCCTAGCCCTAGCAGTAGCCTGTCCTCCCTGCCTGCCACTGTGGTCCTAGTGCTGTGGAGAGAAGGATTCCACCTTAATGTTTTGATTCCATGATTCCTTCCAAGTTCTCCCACAGCCTCCTCTCCCCACAGACCAAGGAAATCCACACCCTCCCTCCTAGTCCAGGCAGGAGTGCATTTTTCTGCTGGGAGCTGGCATGCTCAGCTGGGCAGTAGCTATGTGAGCTTTCCGCACTGAACAATTTCAAAACGTCCTGGGACTTTGAAAGGTGCATGCCTGTGTAGCTGGATGCAAGGCAGCAGAGTTCAAAACAGTGAGCAGAGCGTAATGAACTTAGTGTCTACACGGACGCTTTGTTGATCTAACTTTGCTGCAAAAAGCTCTATGGCTCTCATCGAGGTGGTTTTATTTTGTCGGCAAAGCAGGAGAGTTTTGTCAGAAGGAGGAGCATTTAGTGGAGCAAAACCTCCCCTGTTTTGTCGACAAAAGCTGCCTTTTGCCAACAAAACTGTGTAGTGCAGACAAGGCCTTGGCTCTTCACATTCAGGCTATGTCTATGTCTTGCAGATTCTTTCTGCACAGCATCTCTAAAACATCCCCTATCCAGCCACAAAGCTAAAACTCTTGTCCAAGCTCTCATCACTTCAATTACTGCAACATTTTTTCCTCTAGTCATGATAAATACAATCCTGCCCCTTTCACATCCATTCAGCATGCTGCTGCAAAGATCACTTTCCTAGCCCATCACGTTACCTCTCTCTTTGCACCTCACCAATGGCACCCCTCTTCTCTATCATATCAAATATGAACAACTTGTCTTCACTTTCAAGGCCCTTCACGATCTATCCCACACACCTATCGTCTCTCATTTGGGATTGAAAAATCAACACTTGCCTCTGATGGACACTGACGTCATGAGCCAGACACACACTTATTAAATTTTCAAACAAGCACCTTCATGCTTTTTCCCATGCTAACCTTTGCACCTCATTATTTTCCTTCAAAACCCTCTTAAAAACTTTACTTTGCTGTGAGGCCTACAGAAAAGTTGACAATGATTAGACTGCTGGTGTCCTGAGACCACTGCCTTTCATGTGAACCAGCACTGTCTCAGTGTTTCCTTGTACTCCCCAATCTGTCTGTATCTTTTTATCTCTTTAATTATTTGTAGATTGTAAGTTCTTTGGTGCAGGGACTGTCTTTTTGTTTTGTGTGTGCAGCAGTACATAGCACAATGGGGTCCTAGTCCATGACTGAGATGTGTAAGTGCTACAATAATTATCATTAATAATAATAGCAGTTAAAATATGTCAATGTTATAAGCAACTTAAACAGTAGTGTATAATGTAACTTGTTAGGTAGGCTACCAAACAGCTCTACCTATAATTTTATCTTTACTTTGTTTGAAAGAAATCTATCTTTTTTTCCCAGTCTATACACCCAGTCACTTGAGCAGGTGAATAATATTACTCCCATGGGTTGTCCCATTAAAAGTAAATAGGACTACTCACATGAATACTGTTGTAGGAGCAGCAGTGATCTGTATGCTATGTATAACCTGTATGCTCAAAAGGTCTGTTTTCCCCCCCACACACACACACACACTTTTGTATTCAAAGAGGGAGAGGAGACCTGTGAAGTGGATTTCTCCCTCCCCCTCCCTCCTGTAATGCTTGAGGGATGAATGGGCTGGTTGAACAGCTGGAAGATGAGAAGAACTTCCAGGTAGACAAGGTGTCTGGGACTCTGATTAGGCAGCAAACACACTCCCAATGCATGAAAACTGCATGGACGCTGCCTGAGGTGGAGTGTGACCAACCAGACGCGGCCAAGTCCTCTCTAGTCGCAGGCCATGAGGAGCAGGTCCTTAAAAAGGGAAGGGGCCTTGTGCTCTGGAGTGCACTCACAAGATTGTACCTCCCATAAAGGCCCTTTGCCCAGACTGCCTGGCCAGTGGTTCACAGCATTGCATTCCATTGTTCCTCGGGAGGACTTATCTTCATCACATCATCCATCGCTGCACTGTGGGACAATTACCTTGAAGAACCCTGACATTTCCAGTGCCGTGCCTGTCCTGTGAGTGTGACTCCCTCCCCTTCTTTTGAGCTTAGCTATCATATAATAAATCTGCTGCTTTCCGCCAAACTCTGGTGGGTCATTAGTCCTCCCTAAGCTTACTAGCTGGCCCAATTTCGGGTAACAAATACAATTTACTCATATGCTCACGTATCCTCCAGATCAGGCCCTCTTTTTGTATATGAGCAAAGTCCAGTAATGCAGTAATATTTAAATCACATTTGACTCTAAATTTAGATAGTTTTTGTACATATATGTTATTTAAAACAAAGACAATGCAGTTGTTTCTATTATTTCTCAATATTCCAATAGAAAGTTTAAAAATAAATGTCCTTCAGCATTTACAAATTGCAACTCAAATATTGCTGTGTTGTGCAGAAATTGATATTGACTAGCAACTGGCTATACACAAAAAGTGAAACTAGTGTACTTTAATTGTTCAACCTAATATAGCTTCAAAAACATAAATACATCCAGCTGAAGAGTAAATTATACATTTAAAATTATTTCTGTTTTAATAAACTAAGATGTAATTAGTTAGAGACATTTGTTATTTAAAAATATTTTAGCCTACATTGTCCCTCTGCTTTTTGTGTGTGTATTTTTATTAATTATTTTACAGTACCCATTAATGTGCCTGGGTCCGCACAGAAGGCAAGTCCGTACCATGAACAACTTACAGTCTACATTGCAGTCGATGGGCCTCTGATTGGGAGTAAGGGTCCATGCTACTAGATCCCACTGCAGATCAAGGTTTAGGTGGTAGACCTGACAAACAAGTGAGAATATAATATACTCCAGGAAGATGCAAGGGCAAGGACAAAAATGGGTTATGGAAACGAGGCCTGGGTCCTGCAACTGACTCTGCCTGGAATCAACTTTTGGATTGGGACTTAAGACTGTACAACAACTCAATTTAGGTATACACTTGTCTTGATAGTTCAAAATATGCCTTTTTTTCTGTACATACTTGATTTCTTGTATATATACTATACATTTTATGTGGCCTGCCTTGTTTTCTCCTTTCATTCTATAACTTTTACTTCTGTAGCTATCTTGACTTTGTTTCTCCCTCTAAAACTCTTCACTTTGTAAGTTCAATAATTTATTTTCATAGTCTATCTAAATATTATATGGTTTTGAATTGTTCATCAGAAATGTAAACTTTTTGTAAGTAAAAACAAAATATTATTTTCGTGTACTTTTGTATAATGAAACAAAGCAAAAGAAATATGGTTTCCTAGGAAAATGTCAGAGCTAAATAAAGAAACATAGAAACAATGTACCTCTGGGGAATATAAGAATGTAATAGGGCTGATCATATTTGCCAAAACGTTGAGCACAAACTCATCAGGTTGATTAAGTCTGTCACAACAGTGGATGGTTAGGTACTATGACAGAAAAATATGACACATGGATATGTCTAGATAGTATATTTTTACACAGTCAAAATCATTATTGCTGTGAAAATACCCTCCAAAAACAACCCAGCTCATTGCTGTACTAATTTTTGTGGGGCAGAACTTTGTCAGATCTGTTGCGTGTGTGTGTGTGTGTGTGTGTGTGTGTGTGTGTGTGTAAAATCTGATAGTATTTTTGCACATGCAACCCTGATAGTAGGTTTTTGAGAGATGTGGTAACCAATATAATGACTCTAAGATGGGGGTGTACAGAGAGATTTTAGCACACCAGTAAAGTGCCTGAAACCACTATGGATTATTGCTAAAAGCAGCCAAGTCAGCAGGCCGTAGAGTGGCCATGTAGTGAGCTCAGCTTGACCAAGGCAGAAGGGGAGGGAGTTTTGGGTGCCACAGAAAGGGCAGCTTGACCCCACATCTTTCCTGATAAGAATTGTATTGAAGTTGCTGATGCATGCATTTTAGAAGAGCAGGATGTGCCCCAGGAATGTCTATTAGGGCCTCAAGGCTGAAAACTCTGGGAAAAACCCACACCTGGTTAATCAATAATCAGAAGGAACCTCTTGCTTGACCATTGAAACTGCTAGCTTAACAAGTTTTCTTTAAGGGACATGTCATTGTGTTACTAATGTATAAAATAAGGGGGAAGAGTTGGTGGGGGGGGACTCTTTGGGACTGAACTCTCCCTCTGGATGCATCTTGTGTTCCCCACTGGAAGACGGCAGCCTCTGTGCCACTTGAAAGCCACACTCAGCTTTGGTAATTATCAAGGGTTGGGGGTGTTTTACTAACGTGTTGCGGATGTGTGTAAGTGCTTGAGACTAAGTAAAGCTTAGCTTTAAGTGAAAGCACTCTTGTGTTGTCCTATTTGTGCCAGCCATCTATCAGGAGACACAGCTGTCCGACCCTGATTTATTTCCTGACACCACCTCGCATAGCGTAAAAGATAACGAGCTTTGGGTTGAAAGAATCCTGGGTAACGGGTAGGGAAAGAATGGGAGGGTGGGGCAGGAGCTGAGATAGGGGTGCAATACAGGCATTGTTTCTAACCAGCTCCATGAAGAATCTGCTGAAATATCATGAGGCTGCATTAACTTTTACACAGAGCCCCTTTCATGCTGTGGAATCCTGTTTGGGGGGAATTCCAGAGGCAACAGAATGGGGGAAATGAGGTGGGAAATCCCTAGAAGTCAGAAGCGGTGTTGGGAGGGGCCCCAAAACCGGTCCAGAGGCACTGGGATTCTTCACAGATGAGATGGCCCTGCTCTCCTGCACATCCTCTGAGATTCATGTGGTTTGTGGATATGGAGGAGCTACAAATTCTGGGAATTGAAACCCATCCCTCCCCCATATGGAGTGATATGGGGAAAATTCTGCAAGGAGAACCCTGCAGGTTTCTTGAGGGCCTCCTCCTGTGGCTTTTTCCACATCTATCCAACAGTTTCATCTGCTTTTATATGTAGTTACTCCCTTTCTTGGGCTAAAAGCATTAGTCAGAAATGCCTTTTAATGGTATAGGTTCCTCCTTTGTAGATATGTCTCATAGAATTTTCTCCTTGTGTGATGGTGGGAAGGCCCAGCCTAGGTCAAGAAGGAAGAAACTGTAAACTTAGCAGTTCCTAATTAGAAATCAAATATTTTCTCATTTCTTGAGTTTCTAGTAGCTGAACAGACAAATGGCCTTCCCCAGCTGAAAGCTCACTTTGTAGATTCCTGGGATGGTCTTTTACGCTCACTGTTAAAAGGCTCACTGATTCTGACAACTTGAAAATTTCAGGACATCTAGTCTTGCTTCAAAATATTGGAAATATAAAAGATCCTTCAGGATTCCTGCACTTCAGGAAAGCCTATATCAGCTTGATATAGGTAGGGTACCTTGAAATACCTGGATCTCTGATAACTAAGTGCTGTTTACTGTATATTTTTCATCTCTGTACTACAGACAAGGTAAGGTGCATTGGTTCATTTAAAGTATTGAGGTTGTTATGGGATAAATAAAAGTAAAACCTAGACAAGCAGTATTCTGTTCGCTGGAGAAATAAGGGCGTAAACCGCAAAAGTAAAAAATTGACTTTTATGCAAATTCCAACACAAGACTTTCCATGGAAAAAGTCAAAAAAAGATACCCAAGGAAGAGCTCTGTATAGCTCAAAACATTGTCTCTTCCACCAACAGAACTTGGTCCAATAATAAAAAGATACTATCTTGCCCACCTTGTCTCTAAAAAAAGATATCAGCATTTTGAAACTGGCTCATTACTTCCTGACACCGTCATATAAACACTGAAAAGTATGGAAACTAGGATAATTTTTTGAGGGCCACAACATCAGATTCTTCGGTGCATCTGACGAAGTGGGTATTCACCCACGAAAGCTCATGCTCCAAAACGTCTGTTAGTCTATAAGGTGCCACAGGATTCTTTGCTCCTTTTACAGATCCAGACTAACACGGCTACCCCTCTGATACTTCGGTGACAGAATAATTATTTATTACCACTGACTGATTTCTATTTTCTAGATATTTAGGAATCACTCTAAAATGGTCTCAGACACACCAGGAATCTCTATTAAACTACAGCAGTGGTGGGCAACCTGCAACTTGCAGGCCGCACACGGCCTATCAGGGTAATCCACTGGCAGGCAGTTTGTTTACATTGACCGTCTCCAGGCACAGCTGCCCGCAGCGCCCACAGTTCACTGTTCCTGGCCAATGGGAGCTGGGGGAAGCGGCACGGGCCACAGGGATGTGCTGGCTGCTGCTTCCTGCAGCTCCCATTGGCCAGGAACAGTGAACTGTGGGCACTGGGCCCTGGGGACGGTCAATGTAAACAAACTGTCTCGCGGCCTGCCAGTGGATTACCGTGACGGGCCACAGGTTGCCCACCACTGCTCTATAACAACAGTAATTTATATCAAAAGCTGCCAAAAAATCCATCATCATCAAAATAGTCAACTTCCTCTGCCTAGTCTAACAATAGGATCATTCTTGACCCCAACTAGTTTTGACGTAGCATCAAAGAAAGGTCAAAACCAAAAACAAGAACTTTCCCCATCTCTTATGGATATTGTGTTCACCTTCAAGACCATTATAAAATAGTCACAGTCACAGGTATTCGGTAAACTGTGTCTTAAACCTTTTTTAGTCCCTCTCAAGTGCATCTGCTCTTAGATTGGATCTTTTACACCAGAGACCTGTGACCACCTGTAAGCCCTTCACTCCAGGGACCTGTGATCCGCAAGATGGTTAAAATGAATAAAAAAATAGCTTATTCAAAATAAATTATGTAGTCACTGACCCAAAGGTACAAAGCATGCAGAGCAAAAATTTAAATCAAGAAAGGACTATATGCATATTTCCAATTATCTAATCCTTAATCTTTCCTTGCAATCTTTTGTACATTTCGGACAGCCTGGTTATCTACACCTCTGAATGGTGAGAAGTTGACTGACTACTGCAGTTTCTATCTCTGTCTGTCTCTTGCTCTCTGTTTCCTTGACTGTCTATCAGCTCTTGCTGACACTCCGTGGGTAGCCTCTGGCCATTCACTCAACCTTCACTCATTCTGAGACCCAAACATAGACGGTGGGTGAACCCCACATTTGGGGAGGTTACTCCTCTGCCCCACCTCCTCCCACCTGAGGGCCTGCCCCTACCATGCCCCCCTGTCACCAACAGGAGTCAGAGTATCCCTGAGACCCCCACCATAGCCCAAGCCCCCCCCCAGGCTCTGGGCTGCTGTTGGCCGCTGATGGCCTGTGCTGCCCTAGGCCACCGGCCAACTCAAGCCAAGCACCCACTGGCTTTGGGGGAGAGGCAGAGTGAGGGCAAGGCCTTGGGGTGGAGCATGGATGGGGCCACTGCCTGGGTTTGGGGAGGCTTAGCCTCCCCTGGCCTATTATACTAGCTGCCCATGGGTCCAAGGACCTTTACTGTTTAATATCCTCCTTTTAATCCTAGGCTTAGCCTTGGGAAGAGTAATCCATTCTTAGCATGGCTGGAGCCAGGTAGCAGATATTCCCCAATAAACAGCTTCCCCATTATTTCCTCAAGGACTCTTGTGTGTGTCAGTATGTCAGCTTTCCTGCTTGGTTCCTTTAGCAACCCCTTTTGATCTAACTCAATAACTAGCGACCCATCAAAATCAAAAACACAGAGGCATGCACCGCATTAATGAAAAATAATTCAGTTATTTCCCAGTTTGTCACAGTCACATTTAAAGTGTTTCTACTGGCTTGATTTGATTTGGGTAAGATTTCCTCTAAATATAATGGGTAATACTGGTAGGAGCAATAAAGATTTTCAAACTGGTAGAAATATTCCCTTTTATTTGAAACCAGCACTTTGACTTGAAAATGTAAAGCATGGATTAATTTATACCAGATATTATACATAAAATAATATCAGATAAATAAAATAACATATTCCTTGAGTACTAATTATGGAAGAACATCACTGTCTTCAATAACTACATATGAGAGAGAGAGAGTGTGTGTGTGTGTGTGTGTGTGTGTGTCCTGATTCTTCCTAGCACTTACTTAGGGCCAGATCTTCAAAGTTATTTATGTGTCTAGCTCCCATTGAACTCAATGGGAATTAGGTGCCTAAATATCTTTGAGGCTCTGAGCCTTAGTCATTTAGACAAAACCTTCTCTAAGTGTATGACTTCACTGGGGCTCTACAAGAACTATGCATTTCATGGATCACAAACTCCTGTCATTAGACAGCTGAAAGTAAAACCCATACCATCTGAAGGGAAGAACAAAACTGCCCTAATTTCAGTCATCCGTCCTCTACCTCTTCACTTTATTCTAGTCAATATTTAAAGGTTCCAGAGAGCATTTTTTTTCAGAGCAATACATAAAACTCTAATCTTCACAATGGAGCTCAGTTGTTTCTTCCTGTATTTCACAGTTCACTTTACTTTTTCTATATATATTTCTTCCAAATTCTTTTAGTTTATGCAGCAATTGATTTCACAACTGATTGTTGCACTTGTTCTTGGCAAGTTATCAAAGACAGCTGATACCTAAGGCTGGCTTTCTTATTCTTAGAGACTGAGGGAGCCAACTGTGTGACTCATAGTTTCCTCTAATATTCTCTCTAAGATATATATTCCTTATAACAGCTCTTTAAAAAACCCCAAATTAGAATAAGCTGAAATTAAAAGTAGTGCAGGCTGAAACATACATGTTTTAAATAACTGAAAATACCTAGACCTATACATAGAATGCTTCCGCCGACGTGCACAGGCAGAAATTGTGGAAAAACAACATCGCTTGCCTCATAACCTAAGTCGTGCAGAACACAATGCCATCCACAGCCTCAGAAACCACCCTGACATTATAATCAAAGAGGCTGATAAAGGAGGTGCTGTTGTCATCATGAACAGGTCTGACTACCAAAAGGAGGCCGCCAGACAACTCTCCAATACCAAATTCTACAGGCCACTTCCCTCAGATCCCACTGAGGAATACACTAAGAAACTGCACCATCTACCCAGGACACTCCCTACATTAACACCGGAACAAATCAACATACCCTTAGAGCCCCGACCAGGGTTATTCTATCTACTACCCAAGATCCACAAACCCGGAAATCCTGGACGCCCCATCATCTCGGGCATTGGCACTCTCACTGAAGGACTGTCTGGATATGTGGACTCTCTACTCAGACCCTATGCCACCAGCACTCCCAGCTATCTCAGTGACACCACTGATTTCCTGAGGAAACTACAATGCATTGGTGACCTTCCAGAAAACACCATGCTAACCACCATGGATGTAGAGGCTCTCTACACAAACATCCCACACACTGATGGAATACAAGCTGTCAGGAACAGTATCCCTGATGATGCCACAGCACAACTGGTTGCTGAGCTCTGTGCCTTTATCCTCACACACAACTATTTCAAATTTGATAACAATATACATCTCCAGATCAGTGGCACCGCTATGGGCACTCGCATGGCCCCACAATATGCCAACATTTTTATGGCTGACCTGGAACAACGCTTCCTCAGCTCTCATCCACTCACGCCCCTTCTCTACCTATGCTACATTGATGACATCTTCATCATCTGGACCCATGGGAAGGAGACTCTGGAAAAATTCCACCACGATTTCAACAGCTTCCACCCCACCATCAACCTCAGCCTGGACCAATCTACACGGGAGGTCCATTTCCTAGACACCACGGTGCAAATAAGTGATGGTCACATTAACACCACCCTATACCGAAAACCTACTGACCGCTATGCCTTCCCTTATGCCTCCAGCTTCCATCCCAGGCACACCACACGATCCATTGTCTACAGCCAAGCACTGAGGTACAACCGTATCTGCTCTAACCCCTCAGACAGAGACCAACACCTACAAAATCTCCATCAAGCATTCTCAAAACTACAATACCCGCACGAGGAAATAAGGAAACAGATCAGCAGAGCCAGACACGTACCCAGAAGCCTCCTACTGCAAGACAAACCCAAGAAAGAAACCAACAGGACTCCACTGGCCATCACATACAGTCCCCAGCTAAAACCCCTCCAACGCATCATCAGGGATCTACAACCCATCCTGGACAATGATCCCACACTTTCACAGGCCTTGGGTGGCAGGCTAGTCCTCACCCACAGACAACTTGCCAACCTGAAGCATATTCTCACCAGTAACTGCACCATAGTAACTCTAACTCAGGAACCAATCCATGCAACAAACCTCGATGCCAACTCTGCCCACAAATCTACACCAGCGACACCATCACAGGACCTAACCAGATCAGCCACACCATCACCGGTTCATTCACCTGCACGTCCACCAATGTAATATACGCCATCATATGCCAGCAATGCCCCTCTGCTATGTACATCGGCCAAACTGGACAGTCTCTACAGAAAAGGATAAATGGACACAAATCAGATATTAGGAATGACAATATACAAAAACCTGTAGGAGAACACTTCAACCTCCCTGGCCACACAATAGCAGATCTTAAGGTGGCCATCCTGCAGCAAAAAAACTTCAGGACCAGACTTCAAAGAGAAACTGCTGAGCTTCAGTTCATCTGCAAATTTGACACCATCAGCTCAGGATTAAACAAAGACTGTGAATGGCTTGCCAACTACAAAAGCAGTTTCTCCTCTCTTGGTTTTCACACCTCAGCTGCTAGAAGAGGCCTCATCCTCCCTGATTGAATTAACCTTGTTATCTCTAGCCTGCTTCTTGCTTGCTTATATATGCCTACCCCTGGAAATTTCCACTACATGCATCCGACAAAGTGGGTATTCACCCACGAAAGCTCATGCTCCAATATGTCTGTTAGTCTATAAGGTGCCACAAGACTCTTTGCTTCTGAAAATACATTTTGAGTGCAAAATATTTTGCTTCAGAGAGGCCTTCCAAAGACCTGTCAGAGCAAAGAGAAATCTTCCATTTCCTCATGTATTACACAACTACTGTAGAGAATACAGTAGTCCAATATTTTCAGTAGTTTGACATGCATTGTATGAAAGTCTTTTATTCACAGTCCATTGAGTTTGTACAGCAGAGCTCTTTGAATATGTCCAGCAACCCACACCTATTATATTTATAACCTATCAGTTTTGTATTTTGTACTGTACTGGTCATTTGTATTTAGCATTGCAATTGAGAGAGTAATAATTACTCTCTGTAAAACAAGCCTGTTTGCCTGGGTGCCTGAGATGTGTCATCGTATGCTGGGATGTCACCAGATGATTAATCTCTTTAAAAGATGAATGGAGATTCAGTTCTAGCATTTACAGATTCTTAGCCTGATTTTCAAAGGTGCAAAGCCACCACGACTTTCTGATTTCAATGGAGCTGTGCGTGCACACCACTGTGAAAATCAGGCCATTTGTGTTTCTGACATTGTTTTAATGGATTAATGCAGTCACAATCTGTTGTATGGCAGACTCAAGAGCAGTGGATTGATGGTTTTGATTCTCTTCGTCTTTGTCAACTGTTCCATATTAAATGGCACGATGAGACGGGCAATGAAATATATTCATAGCTGAACCCAGGAACTGCCTCCATCAACACTGGTTTGGTTTTGGCAGATTTCTTGGTATAGACATATTATTAAGATGGAAGACCAACAAATTATATAGCACATATGCCAATGAATGCTGCTACTTAGCAAGAGATCAGGTGATCGACAAAAGCTTTGGTGGTGCAATAAGATTGCCAGTGATGGACAATAAACTGAATATCCAACCTGACCACCTTAAGAACCAGAGATTGTTCTGGTGGGACTCGTTCTGCAAGGAGGCTATGTCCCTTGGGATTTCCCATGATGATGATGTTCATTTGATGCAGTCACACCTTGGAATTTATTGACTAATTTATTTTAATACCAGATGCTCAGGCTCCTCTTTATGGAAAAGAGGAGGAGGAACAGGGGGAGAAGAAGAGGGATAATTTACTTCTGATGATACAATCAACAATGAACTGTTAATGGTGATGATTAAGAGGGGAGGAACATCACAGCTCATGTGTATCCTGGGTTCAGCTACCAATTGGTTGCAATGATACAATATTTATAAATCATAGATCTTTAATTTGTGTTCTACTTTATAATTATGACTTCACTGTGTGAAAAAAATTAGTGAAACCTTTGGGGAAGATGAAGCATAATTTTATCACCTTTATGTAAATACAGTTTTTCACGTTTTTCCAAGCAGTGTTCATCACTTGGTAGTGTCTCTGCTCACCTCTGAATTCCTGGTTGTTTGAATTATATAAAAAAACTGTATTGTATTAATTGATGCATAATTGGTAAAATTATAAAGATGTATAGTTATTATAAGGTATAAGCACAAGAAAGCAGAGATAAGGTTGAGCTTTTAAAAGTTGAACTCTGCACTTTCTTATTTGTGAGTGCTTGATTTTTTAAAAATCATATTGCCTTTACAGTATTGTATGAAATTTCCTTGGGTTTTGTGTGTTTTTTAACAAACAAGGAAAATAATAGAAACTGCCAATGTAGCTGTAATTCCATGACCTAGAAGTAACTTGCTTCCTGAACCCTCCTTCCTTTGAGTGAGCACACGATAACCAAATTTTCATTTGATGTTTATTTATCAGCTTTAGTATTACACCAGAGATTACACTGTCACACCTATTTATTACCTCAGTATACACTACTTAAGAACTGTGTACTTGATAAATGCATCCATAACTCAAGATAGTTAAGACCAAAGCAGATTGTGAAGAACTTCAAAAAGATCTCACAAAACTAAGTGATTGGGCAACAAAATGGCAAATGAAATTTAATGTGGATAAATGTAAAGTAATGCACATTGGAAAAAATAACCCCAACTAAACATACAACATGATGGGGGCTAATTTAGCTACAACGAGTCAGGAAAAAGATCTTGGAGTTATCGTGGATAGTTCTCTGAAGATGTCCACGCAGTGTGCAGAGGCGGTCAAAAAAGCAAACAGGATCTTAGGAATCATTAAAAAGGGGATAGAGAATAAGACTGAGACTATATTATTGCCCTTATATAAATCCATGGTACGCCCACATCTCGAATACTGTGTACAGATGTGGTCTCCTCACCTCAAAAAAGATATTCTAGCACTAGAAAAGGTTCAGAAAAGAGCAACTAAAATGATTAGGGGTTTAGAGAGGGTCCCATATGAGGAAAGATTAAAGAGGCTAGGACTCTTCAGTTTGGAAAAGAGAAGACTAAGGGGGGACATGATAGAGGTATATAAAATCATGAGTGATGTTGAGAAAGTGGATAAGGAAAAGTTATTTACTTATTCCCATAATACAAGAACTAGGGGTCACCAAATGAAATTAATAGGCAGCAGGTTTAAAACAAATAAAAGGAAGTTCTTCTTCATGCAGCGCACAGTCAACTTGTGGAACTCCTTACCTGAGGAGGTTGTGAAGGCTAGGACTATAACAATGTTTAAAAGGGGACTGGATAAATTCATGGTGGCTAAGTCCATAAATGGCTATTAGCCAGGATGGGTAAGAATGGTGTCCCTAGCCTCTGTTCGTCAGAGGATGGAGATGGATGGCAGGAGAGAGATCACTTGATCATTGCCTGTTAGGTTCACTCCCTCATGGGCACCTGGCATTGGCCACTGTCGGTAGACAGATACTGGGCTAGATGGACCTTTGGTCTGACCCGGTACGGCCGTTCTTATGTTCTTATGTTCTTATCCTTATTAAGTCAAATTTATGCTAATACTGTTCTGATTTAGCAGAACACTCACTGAGAATCTGGGAGTATTTCCCAGTTAGGTAACTATGCTATTGTATTTAGACAACAACTAAGATCACAAAATACTTCACAAATTGTCTAGATTTAGCACCACTGAACTACATTTAGTACCACTGTAATGGCTTGTGGTGTGAAGGATGGCAGCCATTGACAGTTGGGGAGAAGAGATTTTGCATGACTGCAGCAACCTTTTGCACTTACCAAATGCACCTTGGTCTCTTTAACATCTATACGCAGAGGAGCCAGAGCTTCAGTTTTTAAGATATTGGCTGAAAAATGTATGCAGTGAGCTACCTAGAAGTCATTTTCTCTGTCTTGAAGATAAAGGGCCTAAGCCATCTCTCTGTGGATTTGTACCTCTGGCTAAATGATTTCATACCTGTTGGTTGCGTCACAAAATCAAAGTCATTCTACAAAGCATAGTTTATTCTGATAATACCCTGACCTTCTCTAGGCTTTGAAAAAAGGACACCAGAGTTAGGATACAGGGGGTGACGTTTGTACTTCCATGTCCTTCTTTAAGCTGCAGGGAGAACCTAATAGTATATATATATATAGCATGCTATTTTCAAAGTGCTATTCAAATATTAACTAAATTTTCCTCTCAGCCCCACTGTGAGATGGGTAGATAAATCAATACTGTTTTACTGATGGGGAGACAGGCTCTTAGAAATAAGACCTTCATTTTCAGAGTTTCAGAGCACATAGAGTTTTCCTTGAGTTCAATCTGAATGGGGAACTTGACACCTCTGAAATTCAACCAGGCCCTAAGTGAATTGCCCAAAGTTGGATAAGTAGGCATTAGAATCTGGAATTAAACGAAGATTCTTGATTGTTAAACCAATGGCTAATCCAGTGCCTTCAAGACAATATGCTTAACTGTTCTGTCTCAATTTAAATAATATTTTGTGCTTATATAATAGCAGCAAAGAATCCTGTGGCACCTTATAGACTAACAGACGTTTTGCAGCATGAGCTTTCGTGGGTGAGTACCCACTTCTTCGGATGCAAGTGAGTACCCACTTCTTGCATCTGAAGAAGTGGGTACTCAGCCACGAAAGCTCATGCTGCAAAACGTCTGTTAGTCTATAAGGTACCACAGGATTCTTTGCTGCTTTTACAGATCCAGACTAACACGGCTATCCCTCTGATACTTGCTTATATAATGCTTTTTAAATACAAGGTCTGTATATCTGAGAGCACTGCAAGGTAGGTAAGTATAATTATGTCCATTTTAAAGAAAGGAAAACTGATGTACATACAGAAGATAAGGGGCTTTCCCAAAGCCAGTCAAAAAATTCTATTGATGTGCTTTAGTGCATTTTTAAGGTCACAGCAAGCCAGTTTCAGAAACAGAATTGGAAACACTCAGGTGTCCTGAGTCCTAGGTCTTAATCATCAGATCATGTTTTCACTGGGCATTTTGTGGGCGCTTGCAGACATAATATGCAGATTTGGCAAGTCCCGAATCCGTTCAGTCTTATTTTAAAGCAGTAGAGTGGAAGGAGAGGGAAACTGAATACCAAATTCTCCCACCCTTGTGCCTTTGGGAGTTGTGTGCATCACCACTACCATTCTTTCATTTGTAGTGGTGATGCACACAGCCTATTGCTGCCCCTGCAATTGGGAGGCATAGAGGTGGCATGAAAGGAGTGACAAAGGTGAAGATGGGAGATGAAGGGAGCACATTAGCCACCAAGTCATGGCATTTGATGATTTTCCTGACACTCTACTTTTAAAAGACACGAGATGTGAAACGCTCAGCTTTTATTTAAAAATGCTTCTGGCCCTCATAATTGTGAAAAAAAGCTTTGACGACCTTAGTAACTAGACCACAAATAATCTGTTTGTTTTTCTAAAGCCTCATGATTTTAAAGTCAATCTCCTGGTGTTGGGGGTCTAACCAAGGCTGTGTCCCCTGTAACCGTCTAAGGTTATGCCAAGCTAGTACTGCCCGGGAATCGGAGGCTTTGAAATACCCGACAGGGGGTGGGAGTGGGACCCACCGCCCCTTGGAGTTAACGAGACGTGTGGCGAGAGCACGAGGCTCCCCGCCCTTCCCCGGCTCCACTAGCCCCGCCCCTCGCCGCTGCGGCTGTCGCTGCAGGTGGCAGGCGCCAGGCACAGTCAGCGGAAGAGGCTCGTACCAGGCCCCGCCCCAGCCGTCACTGAGGTGCGCCCGGATCTCGTTTAGGCGTTCACCTGGAGGCGGATGGATACGTGGGTGGTTTATACTCCACCCCTAATTTAAACACACTGGAGGATCTTTTTGAGCTCAGTGAAATCGTAGATGTTCCAAGCGTCTCGGGAATCGCACCAGGCAATCTCGTGGTGAAGAGGCACCTGGACTATAGTGTTCCAGGCTGGGGACTATTTTCTATGCTGTGCTGGACGCGTTACTTGGGAAAGGAGGGCTTGGAGGCGGATGTAGCTGCAAGTAGTTCCGGTTGAGGAAGTCTGTCTGCAGCCGGCTGCCGGTGCCTGGTTGCGTGACGGTCGGAGCGGAGCGTGGCGCTGCCGGTCCCAGCTGTGCCAGCGCGTCGGGAGCCGCCGCCGCCATGTCGACCCGCTCGTGCCGGGAGAAGGCGCAGAAGCAGAACGAGCAGCACCAGGCCATCCTGGCCAAGCTGCTGCGGGAGGAGGACAACAAGTACTGCGCCGACTGCGAGGCCAAGGGTACGGCCGGGCGGGCGGGGTCGCGGGCTCCGGGGTGAGGTGGACCCTGGGCGGGGAAGGCGGTCGGTGGAGCGAGGGGCCGGGGTGGCTCCCTGCGGGGGAGGGAGGGAGGTCGGGCAGGGCCCCGGGCAGAAGGCAGCGGCAGGGGAGCTCCGTGCTGGGCCGGCGGGCCCAGGGCAGCTGTATGGGGGCAGGTCTCGTTATCGGCCCTTCCCGGGGCCCGAAGGAGGAGTCCGGCTGGCGAGCGGGCTTTGCTCGGGGAGGGCCGAGTGGCCCGGCTGGCCGAAGTGCCGGGTGAGGCCGGTGCTGTCTGTGTGCCGTGATCCTGTGAAGGCTGCAAACGCTCCCGGGGTTCCTGGTTCGCGGGAGAGGCGGCCAGGATCCGCCCGTGCTCATGACTGATTTGAAGTTCTTGTGGGATGTGGGCCTGTGAGTACACTGGGCCCAAATTGCTTCTTGCAAATAAGCTGCGGTGAGGAAAAGGGCTGGGATTTGAACAGTTACAGTAAAAAAACAGTTGGGAGGTTGATGCAAATCGAGCATCCTTTCATTTAATTGTAAAATAACTTGTTTCCATCTGGGAGGTATTTTGATGATGCCAAAATCAGGAAAACGTCCCTTGGGTTTTTATGTAGTCTCTGACCTAGACCTTTCTTGAAGTTTCCCTGTTGCCCTTGCTTTTTAATGGACAGAAGTGAATCCTGTTTCAGTGGGCTGGTAGTTGGTCAGTGTACAGCGTCAGGAAGCTACCTCTTTAACATTTGGTACAGACACTGTATTACTTGAGGTGAATGTTGCAACACTAGAGTAAGGTGATATATTTTTTAAAAAAGTAATAGCTTAATTGCCTAAATGCTGTAAATACTGAATATTTAAGGTCTATTGTGTGTAAGGCTAATCTTCATTAACAACATATTTTGCAGTATTGGTTTGAATGATGTGATGAGTGAAATGTAAGAATTATTAGACCATGGTCAGACTTAAAACAGGGAAATTGTTTTGTCCAAAAGTGACAGACTGCATACTTTATTTTTAATCTTGTATCATATTTTTAAAAATGTAAAAATATTTATATAGTAGGTAATATAATAAAAGGCATACAATAATATATTAATGCATACAAGCACTTTTGGTGATTACCTTGTTTGAACAAATGTGATGATAGTCCTCTTTTTGTATTAGCTGAATAATCAACTGCTCCATTGTGACAGCCATAACTATGTTGGTCAGGACAGGGGCCCACTGGTCACCTCCAAAGATGAAGTGTGAGACTTTGCAGTTTGAGCTAGAAGACTAGTTTCGATAGACAAGAGCTCTGTCAGAGTTATCTTTTGTGGATTAGCCATGGGTAGGGGAGAAAGGGAGAAATACTTAAGCACGCACCAAACTCTGCATTATTTAGGCTTTTCTAGACAAGTATCACATTAAACTGCACAGCATGTAGTATAAAGAAATCCCAGTCTTAACAGGAAATAGCTTTTATGGAAACATAGAACGAGTGATGGAAAAGACCTAAGTCATCTAATTCTCCTTTCCAGTGCATGGTTGTTCCCTGTTATGTACTTGTTAGTGTTCTGTCAGTAATTTTCAGCAAGCTATGACCATTTTCTGGCTATTGTCTTCCACCCTGAACCCCCCCCCCCATTTCCAATAAAAAAAATTTCTGGCCTCAGGCCTTTGATCAGAGCCACATGGGTAGCTTTTTGTTTCTTACATTTTTTTCAGAAGAATTGTGGTATGTTTGTGACTCTCTGCACGCCATATTTACCATGGTGATGTCATTATATGTTTTGTGCAAAGTATGCCTTGCAAGGTGTCATTCTAAAAGTCTTGATCAACTAAACGTTAATATCTCATTGACTTGTACGTGCTGTCTTTGTATGTGAAGTTATGAAGTTTTGCTATGTACATGTTACTGAAAGATGATGATGTCATATGTTTTCTCCCCCACTTGGAGCTTTTGGGTTCCAAGATGGGGACCTGCATGAGCTCCTCTAAACTAATCCTAGTCTAGATCTGGTCCTGCTACCACCAGTTACGTTTAAAGTGGATAACACACGGCCTGTTCCCCCCCAAAACTCTCCCTGGGGAACACAGATTCAATCTCCCTGAATCTCAACACAAAGGGAAGCAGCCCACTTCCCCCCTCCCTCTCTCTCCTAGCCTACTCCGGAGAGAGAGACACCGATTCAACTCCGTGAATCAAACCCAGGAGGAACTCACTCTTCCCCCCTCCCCTTCCCCTGAATTTCCACACGAGAAGGAATTAACTAAGTCCAAAGAAAAGAATTTATTAAAAGAACAAAAAGAAAGTACACTATCTCTGTAATACCAGGATGGAACAATACACAGAGTCTAACCTATAAACCTGGAGAGAATTCCCCCTCCCCCTTTCTTTCTCAGTAAAAGCAAAGTAACAGCAATAGAAATAGAAATGCCTGAGTGAATGCTTTGCAAACAGGGGCTGTTAACAGGGAGTTTCGCAAGGGAGTTCTCCAGGTGAAGGAGGAGCTAATACAGCATCTGTGGGGTAAGTGACTGTCTGTAGTGTGTGTGTGTTTGTGTTTGGGGGTTACTTGGTGTGTGCTGAGCTTGTGTTTGTCAGTCTGTTTGTTTGGTTGGCTGAGGGACCGTGTGCTCTGGCTGGCAGTTGGAGGCAGGTTTGAAAGCTCGAAGCCTCTGGTAATTGGCTGAGCCTTAATCAGTGGGCGGGGCATTCACTCAGGCCAGGGCTTTATAAAGCCGCGCACAAGCGACCAGGGAGCTTTGCGGCAAGGGAGTTTAGAAGGGGAGTGGGAAGGGAGTGGGAGCCCCTCGCCAGCCCTAACCCCTTCCCCGTGGCCCCCCCCTAAAACCTATAAACAGAACCACATTCCAAAACTACTTTCCGTAAACCACCCTTTCACTAACTAGGAGACAATGCAGGCAGAAGCCCAGCAGCAGAGTGGGGGCTATCCAGTTTATTGCACTGACTGTCGCATGTATGATTACCCGCCCTGTGGGCGGGTGGCGTATGTGTGCAGTCGGTGCAAGGAGCTCCTGGCCCTCAGACCATGTACGGACTTTGGAGGCCAGGGTGGCGGAACTGGAGGAGCTGAGAGAGGCAGAGAGGTATGTCGATGAGGCTTTCCGGGACACTGTAGAATTGTCCCACCTCCGCTTAGACAGCTCCTGTGCTGTTGAGGAGGAAGAAGGGCCCAGGGAAGTAGAGCAGTCAATGGGAGCAGAGGGAAACCTTCCCGTAGTTGGGACCCTTCTTCCAGATGGTGCTGGGGTTGCCTCTCGCACTGAGGTTGCCTCTCTGGGGGAGGGAACTCCAGTTTCTAGGAAAAGGCAGGTGTTAGTAATGGGAGATTCGATTATTAGAAATGTAGATAGCTGGGTCTGTGATGACCGGGAGAACCGTATGGTGACTTGCCTGCCTGGTGCGAAGGTTGCGGATCTCTCGAGGCATCTAGATAGACTTATGTGTAGTGCTGGGGAGGAGCCGGTGGTCATGGTACATGTAGGTACCAATGACATAGGGAAGGGTAGGAGAGATGTCCTGGAAGCCAAATTTAGGCTGCTAGGGAAGAGATTGAAATCCAGGACTTCTATGGTGGCATTTTCAGAAATGCTCCCAGTTCCACGCGCAGGGCCAGGTAGGCAGGCAGAGCTTCAGAGTCTCAATGCGTGGATGAGACGATGGTGTAGAGAGGAGGGGTTCACGTTCATTAGGAACTGGGGAAACTTCTGGGATGGGAGGAGCCTATACAGGAGAGATGGGCTCCACCTAAACCAAAGTGGAACCAGACTGCTGGCACTAAACATTAAAAAGGTTGTAGAGCAGTTTTTAAACTAGGAGATGGGGGGGAAAGCCGACTGCTGCAGAGGAGCGTGTGGATCGGACACAGACTTCTCTTAGGGGAGAGTCTGATGATAGAGAATCTCCAGGTTATAGTCAGGAGCAGAGGAATGAGAAGTATAATGTAAGGGCCGGATCAGATGATAAACAGTCACATAAAAAAGAATCTGGCACATCAGAAAAAGGCAGGCTAATAAACAGGGACAAGTTTTTAAGTGCTTGTACACAAATGCCAGAAGTCTAAATAATAAGATGGGTGAACTAGAGTGCCTTGTGATAAAGGAGGATATAGATATAATAGGCATCACAGAAACCTGGTGGACTGAGACCAATCAATGGGACACAATCATTCCGGGGTACAAAATATATCGGAAGGACAGAACAGGCCATGCAGGGGGAGGAGTGGCACTATATGTTAAAGAAAGTGTAGATTCAAATGAAGTAAAAATCTTAAGCGAATCCACAGGTTTCATAGAGTCTCTATGGATAGAAATTTCATGCTCTAGTAAAAATATAACAGTAGGGATCTATTATCGACCACCTGACCAGGACAGTAATAGTGATGATGAAATGCTAAGGGAAATTAGAGAGGATATCAAAATTAAGAACCCAATAATAGTGGGGGATTTCAATTATCCCCATATTGATTGGGAACATTTCACTTCAGGACGAAATGCAGAGATAAAATTTCTCGGTACTTTAAATGACTGCTTCATGGAGCAGCTGGTACGGGAACCCACAAGGGGAGAGGCGACTCTAGATTTAATCTTGAGTGGAGCGCAGGAGCTGGTCCAAGGGGTAACTATAGCAGGACCGCTTGGAAATAGTGACCATAATACAATAGCATTCAACATCCCTGTGGTGGGAAGAACATCTCAACTGCCCAACACTGTGGCCTTTAATTTCAAAAGGGGGAACTATACAAAAATGAGGGGGTTAGTTAGACAAAAGTTAAAAGGTACAGTGACTAAAGTGAAATCCCTGCAAGTTGCGTGGGCCCTTTTTAAAGACGCCATAATAGAGGCCCAACTTCAATGTATACCCCCAAATTAAGAAAAACGGTAAAAGAACTAAAAAAGAGCCACCGTGGCTTAACAACCATGTAAAAGAAGCAGTGAGAGATAAAGACTTCCTTTAAAAAGTGGAAGTCAAATCCCAGTGAGGCAAATAGAAAGGAGCACAAACACTGCCAACTTCAGTGCAAGAGTGTAATAAGAAAAGCCAAAGAGGAGTTTGAAGAACGGCTAGCCAAAAACTCCAAAGATGATAACAAAATGTTTTTTAAGTACATCAGAAGCAGGAAGCCTGCTAAACAACCAGTGGGGCCCCTTGACGATGAAAATTCAAAAGGAGCGCTTAAAGATGATAGTCATTGTGGAGAAACTAAATGGATTCTTTGCTTCAGTCTTCACGGCTGAGGATGTTAGGGAGATTCCCAAACCTGAGCTGGCTTTTGTAGGTGACAAATCTGAGGAACTGTCACAGATTGAAGTGTCACTAGAGGAGGTTTTGGAATTAATTGATAAACTCAACATTAACAAGTCACCGGGACCAGATGGCATTCACCCAAGAGTTCTGAAAGAACTCAAATGTGAAGTTGCGGAACTATTAACCAAGGTTTGTAACCTGTCCTTTAAATCGGCTTCGGTACCCAATGACTGGAAGTTAGCTAATGTAACGCCAATATTTAAAAAGGGCTCTAGGGGTGATCCTGGCAATTACAGACCGGTAAGTCTAACGTCGGTACCGGGCAAATTAGTTGAAACAATAGTAAAGAATAAAATTGTCAGACACATAGAAAAACATAAACTCTTGAGCAATAGTCAACATGGTTTCTGTAAAGGGAAATCGTGTCTTACTAATCTATTAGAGTTCTTTGAAGGGGTCAACAAACATGTGGACAAGGGGGATCCGGTGGACATATATAAATCCATGGTACGCCCACATCTCGAATACTGTGTACAGATGTGGTCTCCTCACCTCAAAAAAGATATTCTAGCACTAGAAAAGGTTCAGAAAAGAGCAACTAAAATGATTAGGGGTTTAGAGAGGGTCCCATATGAGGAAAGATTAAAGAGGCTAGGACTCTTCAGTTTGGAAAAGAGGAGACTAAGGGGGGACATGATAGAGGTATATAAAGTCATGAGTGATGTTGAGAAAGTGGATAAGGAAAAGTTATTTACTTATTCCCATAATACAAGAACTAGGGGTCATCAAATGAAATTAATAGGCAGCAGGTTTAAAACAAATAAAAGGAAGTTCTTCACGCAGCGCACAGTCAACTTGTGGAACTCCTTACCTGAGGAGGTTGTGAAGGCTAGGACTATAACAATGTTTAAAAGGGGACTGGATAAATTCATGGTGGCTAAGTCCATAAATGGCTATTAGCCAGGATGGGTAAGAATGGTGTCCCTAGCCTCTGTTCGTCAGAGGATGGAGATGGATGGCAGGAGAGAGATCACTTGATCATTGCCTGTTAGGTTCACTCCCTCAGGGGCACCTGGCATTGGCCACTGTCGGTAGACAGATACTGGGCTAGATGGACCTTTGGTCTGACCCGGTACGGCCTTTCTTATGTTCTTATGTTAAATAAAGAGATTCCTTCAGCAAAACACACAATTGCAAAATGTAGAAATAAACTTATAATACTAGTACGCCTTTCTAATACTCACTAGACTGAATAGATGAAAAGTACTGCAGAAACCTGGGAGGACTTGATTAAGATGTCTGGACTCCCTTAACTCCCAAGAGAGACTCAACTCAAAACAAAGAACACAGAAAAAAACTTTCCTCCACAGAGATTTGAAATTATCTTGTCCCTGATTGGTCCTCTGGTCAGGTGTTCCTCAGGTACTGCTTGTTAACTCTTTACAGGTAAAAGAGACCTTAACCCTTAACTAACTGTTTATGACAGATGTAAAGACCCACAACTAGCCTTTCAGGTACAAGAGAGAAGAAGCTAGCTAGACTGTGCTAATGGACCAAAAAAGAGCTTGTCCTTCCCTGGGGACTCCTCAGACAGCCTGTGCTATGACTCAGCAAGGCATGCAAGGGAATGTGACCAGATCACATGATACTTAATGTCATTTTGGTACCTGTACTTGTCTACAAACTGGGCTGGGAACTTGGCTTGGAACAAAGGGGTTCCCGCCATATGGAAAAACTATACAAGGGGGGAGTGACTTTCTGACTAGGACTTGCTCCCTTACAAGACAACACCTGGAAACACTGGAGAAACAAAGACTAATCTAGGGAAGAAGGGTCCCTGCGGGAAAGAAGAAAGACCTGTGTAAAGAGGCTAAAACCTGCTTGTATCAGTCAGAATGAGATATTGCTGCTTCAAATCCTATCCAGTTTGAGACTTAGATTGCAATTTTGTTTGTTTGCTAGGTAATCTACTTTGATCTGTTTGCTATCAATTAAAATCTCCCTTTCTGTAGTTAATAAACCTGTTTTGTGTTAACCATGTTATTGAGTGAAGTGTTAGGGAATCTTCGCTTTGTTAACAAAGGCTTGTGCATATCTCCCTTGCATTGAGGGGGAAAGCCGACTATTTAATGAGCAGACTCCTGCGCAGTGCAAGATGGTATAATTCTGGGTTTATACTCCAGTAGCAGTGCAAGGCTGCGGAGCTGGGAAATTGGCTGGTACCTTTATTGGTCTATAAGTGGCTTAGGTAAAGCACTCAGGTGACTTAGTTGGGTATGTGGCACCACCTGCTGTTGGGTTGTATGATGACAGGCCTGGAGAGGCTGGCTACGTCTCATCATCAGAGTAGTGTGAGAGAGATCAACCCAGCTGAATTGTTAGTGGACACAGAGGTTCAAACAGATCCCAGACTGCACCTTAGGGCTACAACCAATCTCCATGTTGTGCTTGTTAGTATTCACTGTCTCCTTTAATGCTTAGCACCTAAATGACTCTTACATTTTCTAAACTCTGTGTAAATTAATGTCTCATAACCACCATAATGTAGATTTCTTAGAGCTCCAGAATTTGATTACTTGAAATCTTATACTTTTGTACTTTGACTTGGTCTTCATCAAGCACTGCTCTCTCTAATCTCAGCTGAGTTCCTCTTCTTCGATAATCATCTTGTCTCTTTCAGTTACCTATCATACCACCACCATGCCCTCGCACTTAGTCTCAGTCCATCTGCTCTCGGCTCTCTCTTCTCTTCCATTAATAGGGCTGGTGATTCTGTGTATGCTTTGCTCTCTCTTCTTCCCCTCCTCCCCCCGACTCTTTGGTGCCTACCTTAGATTGCAAGGTCCATGCTGCCAACCTGCAGCCCTGATGCACCCTTAATATCTGTTTCCTTCTCTCCTGCTCTTGCAGTGCAGAAATCTCATGACCAGGCTGACCTTCTCCACCACAAATTTATTCTCTCCTGTTTCAATTCTGTCATCTTCCTAGCTAAACAGCTCTGGGTCTCAAGTTAAATGAATCCCGTACTTGCAATTCTGGTACTGAATCACCACCTTGGGCTCACCGGACCTCCTCTCTCTCTTCACAGAAGCTTGCAGATTTCTTCCAAGAGAAAATTGACAAAATACAAGATGATCTTCTCCCTTGGCTTGGCCTTCTCTCTTCCCTTCCCTCCTACAACTTTCTTCTCCCTGTCACAGTTGCAGAACTTTCTAATGTACTCGCTTCCTCTAATCCTTCCACTAGCCCCAGTGACCCCATCCCAGTGGAACCCTGTTTATTCAATCTAATTGGGACCAGGGCTAGATCAGATAATCAGGAGAATTCACAAAGAGTTTTCTATCCCTTATTTCAAGATGGGGGTAGGGTGGCTTCAGCCCTGGGCGGCTGGTGGTTTGTGTTAATATGGAGAGCTGGATAATGGAAGCTCAGATAAACGGGGTTCTACTGTATATCAGTAAAACATTGTGTTCAACTGATACCTATATATATTGTGGCTAGGGAAATTAAAGTTCAGCATTTCATTTCAGTTGCAGAAAAATGCAGATTTTTATATTTTATCAGAGAATTTAATTTTTTTTTAAATCATGGAAAAATTATCAGCAAGGATCCTAGTTATCATTGGTGTACAACGGCTGTCTCTTAGAGTCTTTAATATAAAGAGAGAGAAAATCTAGCACTTCCCTTAGTAAGTTGTTCCAGTGGCTAATTACATTAACTGTTACAATTTGCAATGTGTATTTTTCCAGTTTGCATCTATCTTCATTTTTACATCTTGTTATCTTTGTTTACTGGATTATAGACCCCTAATATCAGAAATCTTCTACTCATGTAGGTACTTAGACTGCAGGTACTTCTTAACTTTCAAGTAGGTCATGATGTCTGGTACCATGTTCCTCTTCTTTATATTCTGAATAAATTCTCTGGCAAGAACTCAATCCATAGTGGTTTCTCTTGTAGTTGAGATATGTATATCCAGATGTAAATTCAACTTGTCACTGCTAAAATAATGGAAAATAAGTATCAAGTTCCCCACTACTGGTTTCTCCTGTCCACAAGAAGATTATACAGTCTAAAAGCATATCTAAAGACAGCATGATATCACTTCTGTGATCAGAGGCTATTTTACTTAAGCAGAAGTCACTTGCAGTGTAGGATGAATCTAAAACTCTTCACACCTTAAGTTGGCTTCCCAATCTTTGCTAATGTATGGCACCAGGATGCTCTATGATCCCTTGCATTAACCATGACCTAGTCTTCTTTCCATGTACCTGATGTGATTGTTTAGATCTAATCTTCTGTGGCTGAATAGTAGGAATTATACAGTGTTCTGTAGGATATCTCTTACCATTTTTGTGTTGTTTTTTTTAAAGCCCCGCACATGGGACATGCCATTGTGATGATTTTAGCATGACCATGTCTTCTAAACTGATCAAAAACTACTTTTTAGGAGGGCCATGAGACTCTTGGGTCTGAAAAGCTTTTCATGCTTTCCTACGAATCAGCAGACGTGAACTGTACCTGAGTTTTGAAATGATTCTTGTCATTCTTTACTGCTATTTATAGTGTTCATAATAGCAGCCACTTCCTGCAGCTCCATTGGCTGGGAACAGCAAACTGCGGACACTGGGAGCTGAGGGGCTCCGTGCCTGTGAATGCTCCAGGTAAACAAAACATCCAGGCCCGCTAGCAGCTTACCTGATGGGCCAGGAGCCAAAGTTTGCCAACCCCTAAAATATAGGGTCAGCTTATGAAAGGGTCATACAGTTTTTGCTATTTTTACCTAACCATCTTGGGGGGTCGGCTTATAAACAAATGGGCTAATGAACGAGTATATATGGTAATCAAGTTCTTACCTTTTTTGGAGATTCTACAGCTATGATCTTCTACACAATGCTCTTGTGGGCAAAATCTCCCAAACAATGGTGGTCTTTTCCTTCAGACACGCTTTCAGTGCCTCGCCTATTTCTGAAGGGACAGCTCCCACTAGTCAAAATGAAAATACTAAAAATACAAAATTAAAACAAACAGTGCAACATCTAAATTCACTTCTGAATACAATATTTTGCAATATAAAATTTCATCAAATACATTAATTTGAGGATCCTCCCAGCAACTCAAGATGTATCTCTGCTGACTCCTGAGGTTGGGTGGAAGAATCAGGAAATTGACATCTGCAAAACTTCTTCCGTTTCAGCGGTAGAAGTAATTGGTGGTAAAAGCAAGCTTTTATTCTGTATGGGGACCAGCCTGTACAAGAGGACACAGCGCACACTTGGCCAGTGAATTACACAACCAATTGTGAGACTGCACTAGAATGTTGGGTATTTTGATTTCTGGATTTTATTCCTGGTTCTGGAAGCAGAGTTTGGTCAAATGGATAGGTGGTGCACTACCAAGCATATAATTTGGTATATTCCTTCCTTCTGAAAGGCAGTGTGTGTATTCAAATGGATGAGACTTGGGTAAGTTTAGATACTGGGGGGTTATTCTGAGCTCATCCTGAAGTGACCTTTTGCAAATTATCCGTTATCATTCCCCTAATGTACAGATAAGTAGTTCCCCAAAGCTAAGAGTATTAAGCCTTTGTTAATAAGAGTCCCGAAGTGCAGAGGAAGATTAACAGCAGTCGTAAGAGCTGGGACTTGAAGGCTTGTGCTTTCCTGGCTTGCAGTTCAGTGCAACTTCCCCTAAGCTGCACAGTGTGCATGTGTGTGTTCACTCATAGTTCTGGATTCAAAATTATGTTAAACAAGTTAAAATTGAGTACGGTACATATCCTTAACATAAAAGTAAAAACATTAGAGATGTGGTAGCTATCTCAAAAACAAACATGACAAGTCAGGAAATTCAGTGGGAAGGTTACACTTTAAAGAAATCCAAATAAGTTAAGGTGTGGAAATGCACATTGACGGCTCCCATACAACCATAATTCTGTCTTGTGGGTTGGCAGTTTCTTGGAAAAACTAGTTTAGGATAGGGTGCTGGTAAATATTGTCTTAAACTAGGAAAATCAAAATCATTCCTAGAATATATTAATGAAAATCAAAATCATTCCTAGAATATATTAATGAAAAGTACTGGAAAATATTTAGCATTTTAATGCTAATTTTGCAGTCATATAGTCTGTTTAACTTTTAATTAAAGGAAATAAAATTTTAAAAAGCCTGAACTTAAAGCTGTATGCTAATACTTTGGCTACCTGAAACAGAAACTGGAACTTCTGAATCTGGGAATTCCCTTTTGTTGTTTAGCAAATAAAATTACATGTTTTCTAAGCAAGGGGAATTCTCAGATTCAGAAGTTTCAGTTGCGATTTTAGGTAAACTGCCTAACTGTCCAGTCTGTTACTCTGTTGATCTGGCTGTGTGGGGAGGGCAACTGAACTCAGTGAGTAGAGGGACTTAAGTCAAAATATTTCTAAATGAACAGAGAAAGACGACCACTTGACCCAATTCATGGCTGACTTATTTTTTTTAAGAAAGTTAATGAAGACAACAAAGAGTCTTAAATGCAGAAATTGCAAAAGTACAAAAGAGATTTAATGAGGCAGTTACTCCTGTACCAACCTCCTTCATCCAAAATACTCAGGAAAAAAATGGTCAGCTGAACAAGAAGAAATTGTAAGGCAGTGGTTGCTCAGCAAAGATCTAGATTTTTTTTTTTTTTGCTGTATTTACTTGTATTTAAAGTAGAAGGCACTCTAAATCCAATATTTCATCTTGAAGGAAAGTTTCCCATGTAACATGGTAGAAAAATCCAAAGAATGTTGATATTCCCTCTGGCTTCATAGAACTGTTCGTGCAGTTGCACCAATGGCCAGCACGTTCAGCAAGCATAGACTGAATCTTTTCAAACTTTGGATACATTCACTCAGTACAGGAATAGGCTTCGTCTATCCACTGCATGAAAGTTGGTTTTCTGCTACAGAAGACTGTGTGGTCAGTTGGACCTGCATTGGTAGTCTGCAATGCTGTATGCTTCTGATACATTAATCAATCAGTCCTACAACTCTGCATTGTCATTTTAAATCAATGATGTTTTTTGACTTTTGTTAATATATTGAAATGAGTCATGATTAAGGCCAAACCTAATTCATGATATTGTGGAAATTACAGCCCCCACAATATTAGGCTTTCACATTTTGTCGGCTGCGTGGGGCTGACAGCGGGAGCCCTAGCGGACGGGTCCCGCTGTCAGTGCCGTGCATGGTAGGGCTCCCGCTGTTAGCCCAGCGCATTAATGACTGTAATATAGTTGCAGCCAAATGTCTGGTTATATTCTCTTCTCTCTTCCCCCCCCCTTCCCCCCCCCCCCCCCGGCAAAAAAAAAAAAGGCATTCGGTGTTTATTTTGTTCCAGCAAATTTTTCTTAAATAGGCCTTCTCTGTCTTTCCAAATTACCACAATTAATAAAGGTCCATTATTACTTTTCCATGTTTTTCTAGGTCTTGTGCACAACTCAGCTGCAATTATTTGACAAACATCCCGTAATTCAAGTAGGGCCTTAGGATGTACAATTTCCTTAAGAAAATACTGAATCAAAATGCATACAGACATTGATGGTCAGTATTATAATTACATATATTAGTATTACACCCACTGCAGTTTTACTTTTGATTTGTATAGCCCTATGTTAATCTCTGAATCTACTGCCCTATGTACCTACAATTTGAATATATAACTAAAACTAAATATAATGTAGTAAGCATTAAATAGTTTTTAAAATAGAGCATGCCTTAAACTTGGACTAATTAGTTTTTCTTGGAGTGATTAATGATTTTACCTGGTAAAACCACCTCTAGTACATACCATGCTATCCTAGGATGTCATAAAATACTTTAATATTAGTTCAGAATTGTTCCAGATTAGTCTAAAGACATCAGGTTTTCTGCCATGGTGTCACCATCATTCTCTTTTGGAACAATAGGAAGAAACGGCTGGTTTTGAAATAGGGCAGCTTTGCTAAAAGCAGTCTGTAGCTTTGCTGTCATTGAGAATAGGAGATGGCAACTACTTTGAAAGAGGGCAGTCTTGGAATTTTGTGTAGAAGAATGTTCAGCTTCATCTGAAGAAACATTCAGTTACAACAGCAATGAAGAATAACCATATAAAAATAATCCTTTTTTCAAAAAAAAAAAATCTTCAAATGAGGCCAGTGCCTGAAATTTCAATGAATGAAAACTATATAAACAGTTTGAAGTGTCTGCATTAAGATAACTTGGGTCAAAAAATGGTGATGTAGGATGCTAGATTTCTTACGGGAGCCATTTAAAAATTTTTTTAATTCAAACTAACGGACTTACTGTGGATACAGAGTGAATTTTCTAATAATTTGCTAAGTATTGTAGCTTTAGAAACATCTCAACTTTATATGTAACAAAATGGTTTAATTCCTGCTTTAAATGCAAAACTCAATTAAACTTTAACTGTAGAACTGTGATTGGTGCTTGTGTAATATATGTATACCATTTTCCTGAAGATGTGATAATGTGTGACCAGGCTGTCAAATGTCATGTAAGATGTGGCAGTTTTGAAGGTTTCGGCCAATTGGGCTGCCTGGGTAGAGACTGGAGGGCTCCAAACTCCCTCTGCTCTGTTTAGGGAACTTGAACAGTGTTACGGAGTTTGGCTGGATTGGCAGCAAAAAACACTTCTTGCTTTTTAGTCACTGTGGGGAGGAGTGGCAGCCACTCCCCCAGCATCTTAGTGCAGTGGGAGAGTTTGGCTCTGCTCATCTCAGCTCACCTTTTTTCCCATGACTCTGTACGAAACTCTACCCCACAGCATTTTAAGTTTTGGATATTTGGTGTAGTGTGTGAGTTGAAAGAAGGTATTTTGGTAAAGAATGTGATGGAAGGTGGAATTCTCTGCAGGAGGACAAAGTTAGGGTTGTTTGGGCATTGGCTGTGGTAGCAATAAGATGTGCCTGAGGATGGAGGAAAAAAGTGTATACTCTTGAGCCACCTAGCTTTTCACTTGTTTGCTGTTGTTGGTGTGTCATGTACATTGTGTGTTGCAGTCTTGATTGATTCACAACTAAATTTTGTACACTAGATGGGGTGGACTTTAGGAAGTGCAGCTGCTGACTGAAGATTTGATCAGTCAGCAGCTGCTTACATAACCTTTCTTTCATGCTCAGCTGCACAGAAGCCTTTTCATAGAAAGGTGAAATCTAACAGAAAAATGTAGCTTCTGACAGATTGTGTGCTTGGGCCATGATACTTGTGCGCACTGCGCATAAAGTTTATACATTGGCAACTCTTGGTGAAAATCTGCATATCAATACATTTTTTTTTTCCAAGTATGAATTTAGTCTGCAGGGGTGGGATTTACTTGCCAGCCCTAGTAAATGAAGTTCTCTGTTTACAGAATGGTAGCAGGACAGACCTCCATAAGAACTTAAGCAGTCATGGAATAAGAGAGAAGTCCTTTCATGGATCAGTAAATGGTTAAACAATAGGAAATAAAGGGTAGGCATAAGGCCACTTTTCAGAATGCAAAGTGGTAAATAGTAGGGTACTCCAAGGATCCATACTGGGATGTGTACTGTTCATCATATTCATAAATCTGGAAAAACAGGGTAAACAGTGAGGTGGCAGAGTTTGTGGATGATACTAAATTACTCGGATACTTAAGTCCAAAGCTAACTGAAGAGTTACAAAAGAATCTCACTACACCTGGTGGCTGGGCAACAAAATGGCCGATGAACTTCAGTGCTGGTAGGTGCAAAGCACATTGGAAAACATAATCCCAACTATACCTACAGATGATGAGCTCTAAATTAGCTGTTACTACTCGCATAAGATCTTGGAGTCATAGATAGTTTTGTGAATACATGTGCCCC
Organism: Mauremys mutica; assembly: GCF_020497125.1. NCBI lineage: Eukaryota > Metazoa > Chordata > Testudines > Geoemydidae > Mauremys > Mauremys mutica. The sequence continues at coordinate 56,934,282 of NC_059074.1, forward strand.
GTGAGCCGTGGCAGTCAAACACGCTAACAATGTTAGGAACCACTAGGAAAAGGATAGATAACAGAACAGAAAATATCACCATGTCACTATATAAATTCATGGTACACCCACACCTTGAATACTGCATGTGGTTCTGGTTGCCTCATCTCAAGAAAGATATTAGAATTGGAATAAGTACAGAGAAGGGCAACAAAAATGATTAGGGGGATAGGGAGGAGAGATTAAAAAGGATAGGTCTGTTCAGCTTGGAAAACAAATGACCAAGGGAGGAGGATATGTTAGAGGTGGCGAAAGTGAATACAGAAGTGTTGTGTACCCCTTTGTCTTACAACACAAGAACCAGAGGTCACCCAATGAAATTAATAGGCAGCAGGCTTAAAACAAGGTATTACTTTACAGAACACACAGTGAACCTCTGGAACTCATTGCCAGGAGATGTTGTGAAGGCCAAAAGTATAACTGGGTTTAAAAAAGAATTAGATAAGTTCATGGAGGATAGGTCTATCAATGGCTATTGGTCAAGATGGTTAGGGTTGTGGCCCCATACTCCAGGCATCCCTAAACCTCTGATCTCCAAAAGCTGGGATTGGGCTACAGGGGATGGATTACTTTCTAATTGCCCTGTTCTCTTAATTCCCTCTGAAATGACTGGAACTGTCCACTGTTGGAAGACAGGATCTCTGTGCTATATGGTCCATTGGTCTGAGTCAGTAGTGCCAACCTACCCTTATGTTTTGCATTAGATCTACTCAGGATGCCGAATTGTACAATTGGTTTGTTTTTAAGATATTGGTTAACGGTGAGTGGCTGGACTACCAAGAAGAAATTTCAGCTTGAGCCCAGCTTCAAAAAAATTCATTTTTAAAAATTTATGAAGAGAACTCAAAGTACACTAGAAAAAAATTCAGTAGCATAAAAAAATCGTGTGGAACTTCAGTGGAAGACTTCATCTAATTTTAGAGACAAACCAGACGTGTGCCCCTTTAAATTCATTTTGTAATTTAGCCTGAACTGTGGAGCCACAACCAGTGGTCTCTCTAATCCAACATACAGAGTAAAACAGGAAAATATTACTGGTGGTTGAACATATTATAGTTAGGTTTCTTAGGCAAGTTCTTTGGCAGCTTTAACTGCAACTGCGACTCTGCTTGCTCAATTTAACTTTAGATGTTCACTACCTCAAAGCGGCAGCACAGCTCTAATCTTCGTTTATGATGGACATAATTGCTTATTCTTTCCTTGGCTTCTTAAATTCGTATAACTAAACTCCTCTAGAATGTGAAATAGCATCTTTCTCTTTCAAAACTGATGATTTGATTCTGATCCAATGGCACTCCGATAGCATTGGAGTTTGCTTTTACTCCAGTCTTTGGAGAAAAGTGTCATGGGGGTGGAAGGGCAGAATATCCCTGCAAGTGGTTCATTCTTTGCTGTCTCCCTTACAGCTCGCACCCAGTTTTCAGGTGAAGCTAAACTCTGTGCCAGAGAGGACCCTTATTTGTGTGTGTTTGTTGCAGCAGTGGCAAATCTGATATAGCTGCATCTGTGTTCCAGCAAATGTCTTTGGGGATAGGGAATCTTGTTTTTTTTGTCTCTTGATGCTCACGGACCGCTTTTGCCACTATACAAATTAGTTTTTTCCATCGTTTAATGTCTGTATTATTCTGAATTAATGCAGTCTGAATCAGTAAGGGAGGCGTATCTAATGGCTTGTTTTAAACTGTTCTTAGTTTAGCTTATGCTGACTCTTGGTTAACTAGCATTTTTTGAGATGGCACTGTTGTGTTTCAAGCTTCAGACCAAAATCCTAGCTTAAATTAGGGTGACCAGATGTCCCAATTTTATAGGGACAGTCCTGATATTTGGGGCAGTCCTGATATTTTGGGCTTTTTCTTATATAAACTCCTATTTACACATCCATGAGAATGATTAAAGGTTTAGAGAATGTGCTTTATAGTGATACTCAAGGAGCTCAATCTGTTTAGATTAACCAAATGAAGATTGTGGGGTGACTTGATCAGTCTATAAATACTTGGGGAACAAATATTTGACAATGGGCTCCTGAGTACAGCAGATCAGCTACCAGCTATTGGAGTGTAAGTTAGAAAAATGCAGTCTGGAATTTTTAACTGTTAAGGTAATTGACCATTGAGGCAATTTCCCCAAGGATTGTGGTGGATTCTCCATCACTAGTGATTTTTAAGTCAAGATTGGATGTTTTTCTAAGAGATATGCTCTAATTTATACAGGAACTAATTCAGGAAAGCCCCGTTGCCTGTGATAGGTCAGACTAGATAATCAGAAAGATCCATAGCCAAAAGGAACCAGTGAGTCTGAGGTGTTGGCTATAGGCTTTCTCCTAAAATTTCCATCAGTTACCACCAGTCCATTCTACTGCTGGTAGCAACTGTCAAAATGCTTGTGTAAACAAGCGACCTGTGGTCTTCCCATGGTGGGATCTTCACTTGGTCAGGTCTAGGTTATATGATGCTTGGGATGTTAGTGACTAGTTTGTCTACAGTAAAACTGTCACCATTGGTAGAGCAGAATTGGAGGTATTAATTTTGAAGACCTCTTTGGAAGAAGCTAGCATAGTTAAAGCTTTTAAGTATAGCTCTAACTTTACTGCTCAAGCAACTGACCATTAACCACCTTCCTGTAACCAGGGCCTGGCCCCAGCTCCTTCTCCAGAGGGAATACTTCAACAGGTGAAGAGGAATTTAATGAAAACACTTAAAATATTTGTTACTCAACATAGCCTTTGAATAGTATTATGTCTGGACTGCCTGTGCCTGCAGTGAGGATTTATAAACTATAGCACCAGAAACTTTGTTTTTCTCTTAAGCTCAGGTAGTATTGACAGTTATCCTAGAAGCAAAACCAAAAACTTGGAGTATTCAAATGAGCACAAATTCTCAGTTTAAGCTATAGCTCTTCTCAGTAGTTCCAGAGGACAGAGATATAGATGGTCCAAAGTGATGCTCAGTCACAGGCTGAGCTGGAAAATCATTGGTTTTGGTTGATGGTATTTATGAAGTCCTGTTGAAGTCCACCTCTGTTGCATGTGATTTTTCTCTTCCTTGCTCCAAGATGAAATGGACTATTTTTAGTATCTACTTTTGTATAGATTAGTATAATTGTTCACAGTGCTAAGTGTTGATATTAGCAAAAGCAAAGTCTAAGAAGTGTGCCTTGCAGTTGAAGCAGAAGGTGGATAAGGTGTGTGGTGTTTCTTAGTTCCTTTGGGAGATCATTCCACAACATCAAACTGAACTTTACTGTGTAGTACACATGTTCCAAGTATTTGTTTAGGGGCTTCCATACTAGTAATCTTTTGGCACTCATCTTTCTTCCTGGGGTTGCTTACTACTTCTAGTTCAGTGGCTCTCAACCTTTCCAGACTACTGTTCCCCTTTCAGGAATCTGATTTATCTTGCATACCCCAAGTTTCACCTTGCTTAAACTACTTGCTTACAAAATCAGACATAAAAATACAGAAGTATCAGCCCACTATTACTGAAAAATTGCTTACTTTCTCATTTTTTACCATATAATAAAATAAATCAACTGGAATATAAATATTGTACTTGTATTTCAGTGTAGAGTATATAGAGCAGTATAAACAAGTCGCTATATGAAATTTTAGTTTGTACTGACTTTGCTTGTGCTTTTTACGTAGCTGGTTGTAAAACTAGGCAGATATCTAGATGAGTTGATGTACCTATCCCCTGAAAGACTTCTGTGTACCCTGGTTGAGAACCACTGTTCTAGTTAATCATTAAGAACTATCCACTATCCCCTTAGAAGGAGACAAAATGGGTTTCCAGAAAGAGGCATTCTTCAAAGGTTACATTCACAGATAAATGCTGAGTCAGCATGTCATCTGAGGAAATGTTAAATATGGAAAGTGTTTCTGCTTTTACAAAGGCATTAGGAGTTCATGGCTGCTGAGCTGTGTTTTTTAGCTTGAAAGAGGTACTTTTTTCTTAAGCTTCTTCTAAACACCAGTATTATACGACCCCATGCAGCTATACTGGTATAGAAGTGCTTATACCGTGTAGCCTATTCCTGTATAGGGAATAAACACTGGAGAATAGCTAGTGTAACTGCATCCAGTTGTACTGGTGAGGGTTATACTGGTACAACTATTTGACTGACCAAAACGGTTTATACCAATACAAAATCTTGCGGTGTTAAACAACCAAATATACTTGACTGCATTCTTCTGTGTCCTCAGTAGAAAGGGTATTTGATGGGTGTTTGTAGGATTGGGTGCTGTTTGGCAAACTCATATCTTTTTGTCCCCTTAACGCTTAACCAAATACACAGCCTATAAAATTATTATTGTCTGTAGCGCTTCCTATATTTATTTTTCTGAAGATATTTAGAAAGATTGTTCATAAAAATTGTTTTAAAGAATAATCTTAAGTAACAGAAGATTCTTGAATGAAGCATAAATTGTGAGCGGGATAGTGTGTACACGTACCTGGGTGTGCAAAAGGAAAGACTTTTCCCCCCCAGTCAATGCTTCTGGCAGAAAATATTCTTAAAATCCTGTTATCATTTTTCAGGAGCCAGTTAGCAACCATTGTACAAGTGCTGGAAAAGATTATTCTAAAGCAGTGCTTCTCAACCTTTCCAGACTACTGTACCCCTTTCAGGAGGCTGATTTGTCTTGCATAGCCCCAAGTTTCACCTCACTTAAAAACTAGTTGCTTACATGTATTTTTGTTTGATTTTTGTCAGCATATTATTACTGAAAAATTGCTTACTGTCTCATTTTTACCATATAATTATAAAATAAATTGAAGTATAACTGTTGTACTTATGTTTCAGTGTATAGTATCTAGAGCATCATAAAACAAATTCTATGAAATTTTAGTTTGTACTGACTTTGTTAGTGCTTTTTATGTAGCCTGTTATAAAACGAGGCAAATATCTAGATGAGTTGATGTACCTGCCGGAAGACCTCTGCGTACCTCCAGGGGTACATGTACCTCTGGTTGAGAACCACTGCTCTAAAGTACGCTTGTAATCTGCATGCAACAAATTTACCGGACCACCAGGTGGCGCCAACTATCAAGTCAAAACAAATGAAAGTTGCCAATAAGAGGCCTATCTCATGCTTTGCTTTTGTATGGTATTAATCAGAATTTGGGAAGAGGAAGCAAGAGAAAATAAAAGGAATTTTTGGTTTACTGCTTCAAAGGGTAGGGAGGTGATAGCCAGGTTAAGTGTAGGAGTGAAAGGAGGAATTGTAGAATGATAGTAATTCTTGAACTTAATGGGCCAAACCTTTAATAATAGTCCAGGATAGCTTTTTAATTATAACGTAGCTTGGCAGAATTTTAGAAATTTTTTATAATATTGATTATTTTAAAGCATTTTTCTCTATTTTTATCAATTTAAATTATCACAGTTGTGGGATATTATTGGGGAGAAGACAATTTAATGTGTAGATATTAACATTGAAGCTTTATAATAATTCAGACATGAATTGTTAACATCCATGTCAAAATATGCAAAGTAAATATCCCTAAATTAAAATCTAAGTTCTCAAGCACCATTTTTCTTTCTTTCTTCCTCTGGAAGAGTGTGTGTGTGTGTGCGTGTGTGTGTCTGTGTACAGTACACACAGTGTACAGTGAAATAGATGCTTACTGACTTTTACTAATAAATATCTAATCCTTCCAAAGCCTAATTATAACTGCTTTTGAAATTGCTATAAACTAACTTCTCTGTTCCAATATGCACAGTATTTATAACTAGCAAGCTGCAACATTTTTTATGAATATTTAAAACCACCTATAAGAATATAAAAACAATCTAATTCTGAACTGCAGATACAGAAATATTCAGCATCCCATGTCTCTAATACAATCAAATCTATTTAAACCTAAAATCTTCTTGACAAGCAGCTTCTTCATTAGAATAAAAAACACACATTTCAGCAAGCCCACTTGCCTCTGTATTGCAGGGAGCTGGCAAGCTGTTTAAGTGTAGGGACAACAGAACAGCATCTCTGAGCAGCCAGAAATGGAAATGAAATTTTATATAACACTCATAGACTTGTAGGTCAGAAGGGACCATTATGATCATCTAGTAGTCGGACCTCCTGCACATTGCAGGCCACAGAACCTTACACAGCCACTCCAGTAATAGACCCCCTAACCTCTGAAGTCCTCAAATCATGATTTAAAGAGAATCCACCATTTCAACTAATGTAAACCTGCAAGTGACCTATGCCCCATGCTGCAGAAGAAGGCGAGTGGCTCAGCTGAAATAATGTAACTTGGGGACACTGTGGGAAAAGAATTTTTGGGAAGTCACGAGATGAGGAAAATGTAGAGTATATGGAGTCGAATAGCACTGTCATTCTCTGTCTGTGTATCTGCTTGCATTTGCTATTACCAAATTTGCTTTTGTGGCATCTCCTGGTGTGTAAATGAGTACTACTTTGATTTTGGTGGGATTTTTTTTCCTTATCCGTTTCACATTTTGTTGCCTTTCAATACTCCAAGTTTTCCTCTTTCCCTTCATTGATAGACCCCACTCTGTTCCATTGTTCCTTGCCAGTATTTACTGTTCCTTTCTCAGTTTTTTGACTTTGTGCTCTGGGAAGTGCTCTTTGTTTTGTGTTCAAACCTTGATCCCTTCTAACAGTATCTAACCATATCTGCTGCTTTGCTTGGTTATTTGTTTTGGATAGAGGTGTAAGTGGAAGGTTGATCAGAAGGAAGTACTATAACAGTGGACTAGTATTTGACCTGTGTAACGCTTTCATTCACATAAGTCGAGAGCTGGAGCACTGCTTCACACCTGCAGTATAGACAATGTTAACGGTAAGCTTTGGGTTCAAATATAATCTATATGCAATGATTCAATTTTTTTTACCCTCTGAATGATTTTTTTTTTTTTTTTAAATCATCAATCAGGGTAAACAGTGAGCAAATAGACTTTGTGCTTGGGCTGGTAAATGGTTGTGACAATCTTGCAAGGCTGGTTATATGGATAATGATTTTGTCTTTGATTAATCTGGTGCTGGAATGTCTGCAGAGTCAGACTGTGTCTATACTAAAAATGAATTAGTATAGTAATGTCAGTTAGGGGCATAATATTTTTGGCAATATTGTTGGCAAAAGCTGTTATGTAGATGCAGGTATGCCAGCATAAGTGCTTTTGCCAGCATAGTTTATTTTGCTATAAGGTATACTGGCAAAAGCATTCTTTTGCCTGTATAACTGGTCAGGCATGGGAAAGGCTGACTTGATACATAAATTAATCTCAATCTATTTTTTATAAAAAAAAAAAGATTCTAGACAATAGCAGAGCCAATGCAAGCACTTCCTTCTCAGTTAACATAACCTCTATCACCTGGATAATCCTCAGTAAGAGGTAAGAAACAGATGACTGAAATCTAATCCATAGATAAAATGTTTTCCCCTCCCTTTCTACATCATTTTTAAGAGCTACTACTCTGACCACAACCTCTGAATCTGCCTTCTGAACGTTAATATTGGTGGCATTTGCATATTTAGACTGAACGTTCTTCATGACTTCCGGTTTAAGGTGTGCCTTTCTGGAACAGACCAGAATGAGCACTAGTCTGTCAATTTTCAGAGTGCGATGCAAACACCATCTTTTCTTACTATCTATCTGTGGTAACAGGGAAGGATGGGGAGGAAGGGCATCAAATTTTCAAGCATTCAGACACCTAGGATGGCAAGAACAGAGTTTGATAGTTTTATGCTTCTCTTAAAATTACACTTTACATACACATGCTAGTGCTATATAAATACCTAAGTGACAGTTAAAAATGTCATAAATATGTGGACCTGTCCAAAATAACTAAATTGCATCAATATGCATTATTAAAAGTTATCTAGTACTCTATTCTAGATTAGTGGTGCATATGGAAGACAAGCCCATTTATGACTACAAGCACAAAAGGTTTTAAGAGGCAAATAAGTGAGATTAAAATTCAAATAGCTTTCATTCAAGAAAGTGAACACAAACATTAGAGTAATGTGCATTTCTGCAGTAAAATACCTGTCAACTTTTCACAATTGTAATAGCTGAATGTTCATAGCAAATAATAATTTAGACTTGAAATTTTTGATATTTCTGATCATGAAGAAAATGAGACATGTATAACCTCTGATTAAAGTAACTGAAATGAGAAAAAGGATGACTTGAACAATAGACTTCTGTTATCCTCAAATATGCTTTCATTGTTGAAATAAAAAGATCCTGATGTCTAGAATTTGCTGCTTGTATAACATGGGCTATTTGTTCAATAGTCCAAATTTAATTTTGAATATAATTCTGTTGGATAGTTAGCCCACATCACATATACTTTGAAATTCTTTGAATCTTCATGATTTTTAATTCATATTTGTTTTGTTTTATTAATAAGACAAGTGAAGACTTATGTAAGTGGTAGACTCTAAATTTTCCGATGAAATTAATAGTTTACGTTTGTGGTGTTTATGAATAGAAGTCACTCCTACAGATGAGGTATTTTGAATATAGTTTCTGATTTTGTTTGCCTTATGTGTTCTTTAAATAAAGTATTTTCTTCTGTTGTCGCAAAATTGGATTGAAAATATCAGTGACTATGTAATTGAGGTTTCAGAGTAGCAGCCGTGTTAGTCTGTATCCACAAAAAGAAGGTGGCACCTTAGAGACTAACAAATTTATTTCAGCATAAGCTTTCGTGGGCTGCAGCTTACTTCTTCAGATGCATAGAATGGAACACAGACAGAAGATATTTATACATACAGAGAACATGAAAAGATGGAAGTACCCATACCAACTAAGAGGTCAATAAATTGAGATGAGTTAGCAGCAGCAGGAAAAAAAACCTTTGAAGTGATAATCAAGATGACCCATAGATGGTCCGAGGAGAACTTAACATGGGGAAATAGATTCAGTTAGTGTAATGACCCAACCATTCCCAGTCTCTGTTTAAATCTAAGTTAATTGTATCTAATTTGCACATTAATTCGAGTTCAGCAGTCTCTCTTTGGAGTCTGTTTTTGAAGTTTTTTTTGTTGCAAAATTGCCACCTTCAAGTTTGTCACTGAGTGGTTAGAGAGGTTGAAGTGTTCTCCCACTGGTTTTTGACATCAGGAATCATAACATGGGTTCGACTGCAGAAGGGGGTTCGGGGGGCAGGCTCTGACCCAGCGTGCACCGGGGGCAGGGCAGGCTCCCTGCCTGCCTGCCCTGCCCCTGTGCCGCTCCAGGAAGTGACTGGAACGTGGGGGAGCAGGGGCACGGGGTGTGTGTGTTGCTGTTGCTTCAGGCACCGCCCCCAGCATCTCTCATTGGCCAGGAACAGGGAACCGCGGCCAATGGGAGCTGCTGGAGGCGGTGCCTGAAGCAACATCAACACACACGCCTGCGCCCCTCCTCCCTCAGGTTCTGTCTGCTTCTCGGAGCGGCGCAGGGCAGGCAGGCAGGGAGGGAGCCTGCCCTGCCTCCGGTGCATGTCGGGGTGGAGCCGCTCTAGGTAAACGCTGGGGGAGGGCGAGGGGGCTGTGAGGACCTCATGGGCCGCAGAAAATAACCTCACGGGCCGCCTGCTTCCTTCTCCTCTCCCATGCTGAGTAGGTGCCAGGATCATTGAGAGTACAACAGAGACTGTCTACTTCTCTCATCTCCATTGCCTGATACCAGTGTTTCCCTGACTGCCAAGTGGATCAGTTCCAGAGAGAGTTCTGCTCCACCTCAAGATGGAGCATGCTCAGATTCTTTCTGTGGGCAGTGCATGTACAGTCTTGGCAGCATGTAGGAGCTCTGTGAGGCACAAGCATGTGCAGTGCAGATAGAATATTTGGAGAATTTAGCTGCCAAACTTTAGCAAGTCTCTGAGCATGTGTGAACTGATGTTTTCAGAGGCGTGTAACTTAGCCAAACTTGGGTAATTTTTCATAGAGACAGCAGAAGGTACTTATCTTAGAGTGGGGTGCTGTGATAGCCAAATTTCAAATCCTTTTTCTAAAGCATGGAGACACTTGAACTTTTCAGTTAAACGATTCTAAGAAGTTTTAACATGAGTAAAATGTATTTTCCCCAATCTTAGTCTTGGAAGCAGCTGAACCATTTTAGGTGAAACTTTCCAAAAACATTCAGCATAACGTGAAAAGTTTCTGCCCAGATGATAAAGTTCTGGACAAATTATAAACACAGTGAAATTAGGGTCATATAATTAGAAGTGTTGTGGGCAACCTTAACAATAGGTGGCACACCAGCTCTGCCTGTAATATCTTAAGTTGTATTTATACCTTAGGCCAGGGGTCTCAAAGTCCCGGCCTGCGGCCATCTGCGGCCCAAGAACCCCCCCACTTTGGCCCGCGGAGGAGAAACACATGCAGCCATGCTGCTGGCAATGTCTGTTGCAGGTTCAACCCCCCACAGCTCCCATTGGCTGGGGGAGAGGGACAGAGATACCATCATTAGTCACCAGCCAGAGTCAGTCATGGTGCCAGAATCATTAGTTGCTGGGCAGAGTCAGCCATGGAGGCAGCGTCACTTGTTCCCACAATGAATATAAACAAGTTAAAATACTGAACACAACTATCTGATGCACACCTCACTGCAATGCTGAAGGTTTCAATTGCTCAGTCACTGAGGCCAAACATCAACAAATTGACACAGCTGAAGCATTGTCTGGTGTCTGGCAAACACTAAAAACTCTATGGCAGGCAAAGAATTGTATAAATTTGTATGACAGCTTTATTTCTAAGAAATTAGAAATAAACAATTCAATGTAAACGCTTTCTGAACATAATCTTCAGTGACATTATTTGCCGCCTGGGAGGATTTGAGGACTGGCAGTGGCCCTAAGGTAAATTGAGTTTGGGACCCCTGCCTTAGGCCATGAAATAATAAGCTTTACCCTTTGAACTACCCAGCTCCCTACAATTTATTTGTAGGAATGTAATTAGCTGCATGCGAATAACTTTTAATTAACTCCTGATTAAATATTCTAAGTCATGGTTTACTCACTTATAGACAGTCAGATTTTCATAGAGGTTTAATGTGGGGCTGTGTTTGCCTTTATTATATTCCCATATGTTTTGAGTTGGTGAATTCCTCTGAAAAGATGTCTGCAAAGAATTTAGAAAACCAGTGTCTTCTAGGTGAATAGATGTCTTGCACTGGCCTAGGGAGGTAATAGTATTTATCTAGCACTAATATTACAATATTTTAAATGTGGCATCTGGCTGTTTCCAATGCCAGGAAGAGATCACATTTAATTTTTTATAAAGTTGAGGGGATTGACTTATAAAGACCAAAAAAATACTAAGGATGTGTAATTAGCTGGAGTGTAAAGAGAGATCATTGACTAATTTGAATTCTGTAAGAGTGATAAACCAAACTTTGGGTAACTCGGTAGTGATAATACAGTGTTTGAATTATGTGTTCAGGTCTCTGCACACTTGTTCTTGTAGCCTTTGAGAAATATGCTCAAAGAATAAAGTCCTCCATTCAGCCCCGAGCATCCTTATTACCCCCATCCACCCACCCTACAACTATCCTCAGTTTCCTCCCATGACCAAAAGTTCATCATCCCAGAATGGATTGCTGGATAACTTGTGTAACAGGATATCCTGTATCTTCCATTCTATTTGGCTTATGGATCCAAAAAGGCTGAGACTTATTGTCCATGCTTTTTGTTCATTCCAAAGATCTGGCGTCTGTAATAGGTGGAGGTTTTCATATGCAGACTTGGTAAAATAGTCTTAAAGCTAGATTGCAAGGGGTCAAGGAAGTTTGGTTTCAAGATGTTTGTAAGATTCTTGATCTCAAAAGATGGTATTTTGAGGAGGCGTGTCACAGTTGCTTGAGGAAAGCTGGAATGCTTCGTTTCCATAGGAAGTAATCGTTTCTACTAAAGTACCAGCTGAGTGGCAGAAATCTAATTTACAAGTGGTAAACTGAGTGAATTGTGGTCCATGTGATGACTATTTCCTATGAAGGAAGCATTCGGCTTTTGTCAATGCTAATGCTATACCGTTAGCTTTTAGCTGTTTCATGCCAAAGGAACATGAATACAGGTAGCCAATTATCTGGCAGATTTTTTTTTTCCATAATTTGCCACTTAGTCTATTTTATCTATTTGCTATCTTAGTCTTAATCACACTAGCGACTTCAGAAATACTCTCTCTTCTTGATTTGCTCTCCTTTACGGTCATCTGTACTATCGGAAGGCTAACCTTCTAGGGGGTGGTTGGAGGATTTATGTGGGCAGTATCACTTAATTTTAGTAACATTTTTACACAGAGTTCTGCTCTATCTTACTCAAGTCTTTTGCATTCATGGATTCAGAGTTGTTTCTGCTTGCTTTAGGGCATATCTGCATGGACATTTACTGTGTGGCAAAGTAGGATGTTAATCTACTGTGCTCCAGTGTGGTGAGTACTGTCTGTCTGTGTGTAGGCCCTGCTTCTGCACATGAGAAATTCCCTAGTGTGCATTGACTTACTGCAGTCACTAGGGAACTTCTAGCACGCAGCAGCAAGGTTAATACACAGGAAATTAGTATGCCAGACTGGAGTACTGTAGATTTACACCCTAGTTTGCCAAGCAGTAAATGTTCATGTAGACGTGCTCTTAATGACCAAAATAAGCTCCTTATTCCTAGTAGTCCTGTAGAGTCAACACAGTTATGACAGCTAACTGGACAGTCTCTTCCATCTTGCACTCTAGAAACAGAATTATCCACTAAGTTAGTTATGTCTCTGCACCCTATTAAAGACAGAGTGGTTGCAGAAGTGTTATAGGGGACCTAATTTGATAGCTTGTGATGTGAGATGGAAAGACCCTAGTCTAGAAGCCCAGGTTGCATTTGATTTGAGTAGATGCAGTCACATATTGTCAATGTGCATGCGCCAGCTCATTGAAGCCAGAGAATTTTTGCCTGGAAGCACTCTTGCCCTACCTTGGCTATATAGGGTGGTGCCCACCTTGAGCGCAACCTCATTTTCTTCTCACTGCTGTAGCCTAATCGTAGACTATGTATTAATTATATTGATTACTTAAGAATCTCCAGTTATCACTTTGAGGGTTGACAGGTTCTTGCCCCAAGATCAGGCCCAATATTTAAATTATTATATAGTTGGGAACCCTGATGTGCACAGTTGCAATACTCACAGTATAGACACCCTTTTATATTTACAAATGTAGTTTATTAATACATTCAAAAACAGGCTTTGGAGCTGTGCTCCAGCTCCAGGCAGAAACCTGCAGCTCCACTGCTCCGGAGCTGCTCTGCGCTCCAGCTCCGGACTCCACTCCAAAGCCCTGTTCAAAAAGAAGATTCAGATGGCAAGAGATTTATGGTTGAAGAAACACCTTTTGGAGCAGACCATAAGGCCCTTGTCTGATCAGTCACCTTCAGAACTAGCAAGTGATGCCACTCCATGTTCAGATTCTGCTGTTTTCCCGCAAGAAGAAGAAAAATCATTCTCCCTCCTCTGGTGCATTGAGGAAGAGGTCCCATAAGAGTAATCAGGACCACTCAAGGACTCAGAAGATGAGGGAGAGCCTTCCTAAGAGGAGTGCTGATGGCACCATACTCCCTCTAGCACTCAGGATGGAGCAGGTCCATCTAACTACTTCCCAGAACTGTGGGAAAATCAGCGAGAGCTCACACTGTTAACTCCAGTTCTAGCTATGGGGTGTCCTTTGAGACTGTACCAATGATGTAGGTCCCAGTGCTGATTGTCTCCATGCTGGTGGCATATCAGGTGGCTTCAGATCTGCTTTGCTTCTCAGTCCCTGATTCTCTGCTAGTTCAGGAGTTTTCTGGTACCATTGTTTCTACTGCTTCATCTTCCATTGTGCCCTTGGCACCTTCTGGCCATGTTGCAGAGGTGCTGGGTTCATTGGTGCTGCAACTTGCACCGTCCATGGTGGAATTGAGGGAGACACCAGGCCCAGCAGTAAAGGCCTTCTTGATGGTGGTGAGCTCTTTGGAACAGTCATTGCCTGGCCAGCAGATCCCATTGTCAAGATTGGTACTATCCTTGGCCACAGTGGTGGTGCTTCCTCCAGAACCAGATGAGAATGTGTCTTGCTCGATACCATTGGTGCCAGTTCCCTATTACTCTTTGGCACTGATGCCTACCCTGTGTTGGGCTTTGGATGAATCAGAGCACTTGTTCTCCCTGTTGGGGCCGGCTGGCTCTCCCTTTGTCACTGGAGAATCTGTGGGACTCCTTGAGATCCAGGTTGGGGTTGTCCACCCTTTCATTGTCATTGACCATCCTCGGATCACCATCTGTACTAACATCAGCATAGATCCTGCAGTCAGGACAGAGGCACTTGGTCTGGTGCCTGCTGGCACCAATGGTAAATCTGTTTGCCCAGTCCCTCCTTGGAATCCTTGGGATGCTTCTCGGTCTTTGAGGTCCCATTCACTGACCCATTCTAGAGCAAGATCCCCTGCGCAACTGGTGACTCCTGTTCCCTGAACTAGCAGCTACATTGTTGGTGTAGCTAACTGCTTCTTTGTTCTCTCCAGACAATTTGATGGTGCTGGCCTCCTTAATGCCCGTGAACTTCAAGGCATATCAAGGTCTCCTTAGATGTAAGGCCACTTTCTTAGGCATTCAGGCTGAATTTCTTCAGGAGAACACACAAGCTGCTGGATATTCTCCAACTATCCGCTCAAGGGCCAGTAGCCCTCCCAATAAATGAGGCTCTCTTGAAGCTGGCAGAGGCCCTCTGGAATACTCCCACTTCGTTGCCGCCCATGGTGAAGCATGCAGAGAAGAGGTACTTCGTTCCCATACTGGATTTTGAGGGTTTCTACTCCCACTTGGCCCCTAAGTCTCTTGTGGTAACAGTAGCTAATGACAGAGCACAACAGGGAAGGTATACATCTATGCCTAAGGACAGAATCCAAAAGGATGGACTTGATGGGGAGGAAGAGTTTTATACTACCTCTTTCCTGTAGATGCACATCCCTAACTAGCAGGCACTGCTCTCTAAATACAACTTTGTTATTTGGGTGCCCACATCTAAGTTTGCAGATACATTGCCAGGAGCCTCCACGGAACACTTTGTCATTCATTGCAGAAGCCTGCATGGTAGTCAAGACTTTTACAGTCAGCTCTAGATGTGGCAGATGCCTCAGCCAGAATTACGGCATCAGCTGTAATCATGAAGAGGGCCTCATGGCTGCAGAATTAGAGCATTGTGTCTGATGTGCAGCAGACCATTGATGACTTACCTGTTGATGGTAGGTTTTGGTTTCTAAAAAGATTGAGGTGTGCATCCTTTAAGGATTCCTGAGCTAGTTTGCATTCTTTGGACGTTTATACTTTAGCTGTACAAAGACATCACTGCAGTGGTCAGCAGCAGTACTGCTTGCAGTATTTCTTCGGCCAGGTCTCTTTTCCTGTAAGGCAGTGGGACTACCCCAGGAGGGGGCATAGATCCCAGAGTCGAAGGCCCTCTGATTCTGGTTTTAGCCAGCTGGCCCATCCTCCCCTGGCATCCAGCAAGTGCTCATTTTGACTTGTGTATCTAGTGATACTGAGGGGCAAGTCCAGAAAAGAAGTTCTCTCTCACGTTTGTTCATGCTATACTTACTCGATCGTCTAGGTTGTCCTAAACAGCAGAAAATCTTCATTGGCCCAGCTCAAAGAATTGAGTTCATTGGGGCCTTGATAAACTCTATGAAGTTGAGTGTTTTTTGCCAACCAACTGATTCCACACAATCCTCCACCTATGCTGGAGCTACTGTGTCGACCCTCAACCACAGCCCGAGTGTTCCTGAGGTTGCTAGGCCCTAAGGCTGTATGCACATCCGAGTCTGAGGTTGTTTCTGTTTCTTTTGATTTTGTGGGATGAAAATCTTGCTATCCAAAAATGTCAGTTCTTCAGTGCTTTTAATTACTAAACTACATTCTATGTATATTTATTCGTTATTATGTGAATATCTTTAAATTTTTATGATACTATAAACAATACCTATAGACTTGTGTATTTAGATCATATCTAGTGGTCTTTTCATCTACTCTAGGTATTTGTTCTATTTTACAACATTATTATTGTTGGATGTTTTGGTCAATGTTCTTGTCTGGGTTAGTTTACACATTCTTGAATAATCATTGCCTAGCAGGAGCAGCCCAAATACCACTGTCAACTTGAAGCAGAATGATGTGTGTCCATACATAAGCCTGAACTGAAAAACTTGACTTGGAATGCTAATATATCTTTGCAGTGTGTTTGGTGTTTTAAACTAAACCACTGATCGAGATAGTTGATGTATACCCCATGAATCTGTGGCTGCTGCATTTGTTACTAATTTCTCCGATATGGTAAAAATTGCAAAAACATCTTTTAGAGATTCGCACTGACGCTTGCATCTAATGCACATCCAATGGGATTAATTTAAGTGCAAGCAAGATCTTGCTGCTATTAATGAGTTCAGTTTTTACTGTGTGAAATTTCATGGAATTTCTGACTTGTGCTGTCTAAAAGGTTTTTCACATAAATTAGTTATAAAATGATAGACAATTGTAGGTAAAATTGCAACAGAGGTGGAGGAGAAAACCACTTACTTTTTCCAGGGATGATTTATAACCAGATATTGCTAACATAGAGACATCTCTCTCTACTTAATGTGTAGCTGTCAATCCTGTTTCTCTTAACTATGTGTTAGAATGGTGCAGAAAATCAAATCTTATGTGGAATTTTTAAAAGAAATTACCAACTAATACTTTTTTTTTTTGTGTGTGCCTTAGGTCCAAGATGGGCTTCTTGGAACACTGGTGTCTTTATTTGCATCAGATGTGCTGGAATACATCGAAATCTTGGGGTTCATATATCAAGGGTAAAGTCTGTCAATTTGGACCAGTGGACACCAGAACAAATACAGGTAAAAGATCTCTTGTAAAATCAGATATTTGAACTGGAAGGACAGGTATAAAAAGCCACATTATGTCCTGGGTGGGGGGGGCTGTATCTGCTTGCATGGTACATGGGAACAAAATAACAGGAGTATCTCTTCTAGAAAACTCAGTATAGATAATTACTCAAGTTTCAAGTAAAGTATGTGCAGGTACTCAGGATAGATTGATCTAAATCACCAATTTAAATCATGATTTAAATAAGCAAGCCAAGAACCTTGATTTAAATAATTCTAATCTTGTTTTCATTAGGTTTTTTTAGTTATTTTCCTAAAACAATTGATTCTCATTGGTTAGTAAGCCTTTAAAACATGTTGATTTGCAACTCGATATAGCCTTTGCATTAGCTTTGGTACTTCCTTTTGCTGAGGAGGAGGATATACTGTATTTACACACCTTGAATTAAGCAGGTTAACATACATTTATTTAGAGTCTTCATTTTTAACAAAAAAAAAATTGTGAATGATGCTTTACTATTTTTTTAAACTCATGATTGGTTAAGCTGAATTTGGAAGGAAATTGGATTTCAATTAAATGACGTTAAACAACCTTGATACAAAAAATTAGCACTTTTTTTCCTCCCATTCATCTTATTGTACCAATGTGTTGTCAAGGTCCCTATACAAGTACTCTCATCTCAGTTGCAGTAGTAGGTTTGTGATACTAATCTAAAAATGTCCGATTTCCATGTTGACATTCAGTGCTACTTTGGATTGTGCATAACATCTATCTAGTGATATTGTTCATGAGTTTTGGGAATTGGAGGAGGCATTTGTTGTTTTAAACATCATGATATACAACCCTTTGTACTTCAATTATTCATTTATGTTTAGCTACATTATAAACGAATGAGAATAGTACAATCGTAGAGGTGCAAAAAAATCATAAAGTTCTGGGTTTTGTGTTTTACTTGTTTATCCACTTTTAAATGTTGGAATCCTGACTCATTTATTTACTTTTAAATACCAAAAATGATAGATTCACATCATGGACTACGGAATTAAACGTTAGCATCTAAAAGTTGGAGTATTTGAAACTGAGCAACATTGTCCCTCTTTTGTCAGTATGGGACTTAAGAGTATCATAAAGTAGAAAAGGGGTGGCAGAGGAAATCTTAAATGATTAAAGATAGGTTTTAATAATTTAAACTCTCAATTTTTGATAAATCCTAAACAAGCCTTTGGAATATATAGATTAAATGAAATCATTGAGTTCAAATATTGATAACGTTTAGTGTCTTCTGATACAATACTGCTGAATTTGTAACTTTTTTTTATCAGAAGCATTTTGAAACTTTAAGATAGCAAGACTGAATTTTTCTGTTTTATTAAGCATATGTTAATTAGTAGGATGTTTTTTAATTTCTTTATTCAAAGAAAAATTTAACTAAAGTATCAACTAAAGTATCATTATCTAAAGTAAATATAGGAGAACTCTCACCTGACAAGTTTCAATCTCTCATATGGTAGCTAAATTTTTTCCATATACCTTGTGCTCCCCAACTGAATATTCATTTATTAATTAGAGGGATTGTTTTATCAGGTTCTTCAGAAACCCATTTGAGACAGAACCAATCCCAATTAAAACATTTTGAGCCACAGTAGATTATTTACAGCTGAGTGATTTGCCAATTTAGGAAATTTATTAAACACTCCAGAAGTTGCTGTTGTCTTTTCAAACATTCTGCATTCCATATCAAAGTACCATCCTTTTGGTAAATAGCTATTTTTAAAGAAATGTGAATTGATTATGATGGTCTATTATACTTGTTATAAAGTATGAATTATAGTTTGGAATTGTAGGGTCTGTATATCCTTTTTAATGCTATAAATAGCAAATTTTAAAAGACATGGGTCAAGGTTAGAGTATTTGAATTTAAAAGTACCAGTGCTCATGTTTTTATTTTGTGGTTAGACTGTAATATGCTCTCCTTCTGTGTGTGCCTGTTGTGAGCAGAACATGTTCAAAGATATTTGAAAATGCTGCAGGTTACCTCATCAGCATGTAGGCAGAAGAGCAAGCATAATTGGCATATACCTGTGACTGGGAGGAAATTCAGTTGGGTTTCTTGTATATCTGGTGGCGTTATATTGGGGTAGAGGTGTATTTTTTATTTTTTTTTAAAAGGTAACTCTTGTAGGTTCCACATCTTGGTGCAATCTCACAGATCACGTGACAGATCTGAAAGGAAAGTGGCTAGGATTTAAGATTTAAGCAAGACCTTTTCCTGCTGTCTTTCGTGCCTCCAACACCTGTATGATGTGTGTAGCATACATAGGAGATGGACATACTGTCTGTCTTGGTGCACAATATGTATCACCTTTTACTCCCCAAGCCTATAAAAAGTGTTAAAACGAGACCCACATGCTTCTGCTGGAGCATTCCCTAGTGACCTCAGATCCAGAAGACAGTCTTATTGCAAGAATCCATGACGGGAGTAATCAAGTGGATAAAATAAAGAACAACAGACACTCTCTTGTTCCTGTTTCCCCTCCAGGGAAAGGACAAAAAGCTGTGGAGTATTTTCAGATGTCCTCAGAACTGTCCCTTCCCCACACCAAAACTATGGGTTCATTGAAGACATCTTTTCCCCTTCTCAGTTTTAAGGTTGCTTCAATCTCTAGTTTCACTGCTTCCAATTGCATCAGAAGTGAGATTAGGTCCAGTATTGAGTCAGATAGGGAAGAGAGGTTGCATTCCTACCTCTGTTCCATTCCACTGACAAGATGTGATAGAAAACCTAATTCTAATTACTTGTGAGACTGGCAGTTTCTTCTTAGGGATGAGGGTTCTACTGGCCATCTCTTAGATAATATGAGAGAGAGAGAGAGAGAAAGAAGTGCGCTGCACATGTACCCTGCTGCCACCGCACGGATAGGGGGTGCAGCTGTCTGATAAGCAAACACTGTCTGGGTACATTCTGCCATCTCTGACAGGGAAGGTAAACAATTAGATATTTTGGGAAGCCCTATCTTCTCCTCTTCCAGTCATGGCATCAAGGTATCGAACTTCCAAGCTGTGATATCTCATTATCAGTCCTGTCTTTGGGGGAAGATGGCTCTTTCTGCTTAAGGACCTTGCTGGAGATCAAAGAAATCTAGCAAAGGTATTAATTACAGAGGAACAATTTGTTGCCATACAGTTATTGAGACACTTTCCATATGTCAGACTTTGCTGCCAGGGCAGTGGTGTCTGTCATACCATAAGGAGATGTGCATGGCTCAGATCTTAAGGTGTATTTCCTGAAACTAGGGTGGGTAGAAGATAGGAGATAGTTTATTCAGCACAAACTGTGTCCTCAAAGATGAAGGATACAATCTTACTGGCAGTATCACTCGGTATTTATCATTCTCCAAGGAGATGGTTTGGAGCTTCTGTCTCAACAACCACAGGCAGCAGAATCCTCCTTTAATCTTTGTCCTCATATCTTAGCAGCAGCAATAACAGTTTCCTCCATAGCATCAACAAACAAGAAAAAGCTACAAGCCTCATCCCAAGAGCAGGTACACTACTTCATGCTCTTCTGTGCCAGGCCTTCGACAGTAGGTGTGACATGAGGAGTGAGAGCTACAGCTCAGTCCCCAATCAACTCTCCAACTTTCCTCTTTCCATTCCACCTTTGGAGTTCCACTCTTCTACTATTACTGGAATATCATTACCAGAGAGAGGTGGATCCTTGAGGAAGTGCAGGAAGTCTATTCAACCACATTCTTCCTCCCTGTTTTTTCCTACTAAGGGACCCCTCTCACAAGCACCTACTAAGAACAGAAGTTCTATCCCTTTTGGAAGATGGGGCTATCGAGGAGGTACCAAAAGATTTCAGAGGGAAAGGGCGTTTTCTCAAAGTAGTTTCTGATCCCAAGGATGGATGGTGGAATGTGATCCATCTTAAAGCTCAGAAACCTGTTACTTTATCAGAAAGTTCAGCTTCCTTGTGGTGACAATTGGGTCAACAATTTCTTCCTGATCTGTCCAAGATTGATTTGTAGCTCTCGATCTCAAGGATGCATATTTCCTTACATCGATCATATCTTCATATTGTGAATATCTCCATTTCATGATTTAAAAAAAAAAAATCACTACCAATACAGGGTCCTTCCCTTTGGCCTTTCTGCTGCCCCTCAGGTATTTACAAAATCCCTCTTTGTCATGACAGCACGCTTAAGACTGCAAGATATTAATATATACTACTATTCGGATTGTCTAATAAAAACTTCATCTCAAAAGTCTCTGACCCTCAGTCTGGACTGTGGTGTGCGTTTTTTGGAGAAACTGGGTATCTGAATAAATTGGAAGAAATCACCTCTTCATATGCAGAAACTCTCCTCCTTTGGCACAATTTTAGACTCTCTTCTGGATGGAAAGCCCTTCCATCTTGGAAGTGTCACTCTGCTGTTAAAAAACTTCAAGAGAATCCTAACGAGATAATAATCTTCCTCAGTCTAGGACTCATTGCTTCAGTGTGTCCATATGCATGTCTCAGAATAAAAGTATTACAGCTAGCAAGAAATTACCAGGCAAATCTAGACAACATATACCTAAAGCTTTCTCTTCCCCACTTCCCGCAGCTCCCATTGGCTGGGAAGGCGAACCGTGGCCACAGGGAGCTGAGGGGCTCCAAGCCTGCGGATGCTCCAAGTAAACAAAACAACAATGTATTAGATATTCAGTGATTCCATAGAGCAGGGGTCGGCAGCCTTTCAGAAGTGGTGTGCCAAGTCTTAATTTATTCACGGTAATTTAAGGTTTTGCGTGCCAGTAATACATTTTACATTTACAGGGGCCGGCGGATGGAACCCCAGACTGGCAGCAGGCTGAGCAGACCTGCTTGCCTGGGTTCCATCCATCGAGGCCGGCAGCGGGCTGAGCAGGGCTGGCAGCGGGAACACCAGGCTGGCAGCAGCGTGCCACGGGAAATCAGCTCGCAGATTGCCGCAGATTGCCAACCCCTGTCATAGAGTTTAAAATCATCAAATCATCAAATTTTGGTGTAGACCCATTTATAAGCCAACCCCCGCTCTTTGATGCGTCACTCTTTACCAAAAAATATTCCGCTTATGACCGAGTATACAGGATGACTATGAGCCGCCAATGTGATATGGCCGTTAAAAAAGCTAATGCAGTTTTAGGATGCATCAGGCAAGGTATTTCCAGCAAAGATAAGGAGGTGTTAGTACTGTTATATAAGGCACTGGTGAGATCTCATCTGGAATACTGTGTGCAGTTCTGGTCTCCCATGTTTTAAGAAGGATGAATTCAAACTGGAACAGGTTCAGAGACGGGCTACTAGGATGATCCGAGGAATGGAAAACCTGTCTTATGAAAGGAAACTCAAAGAGCTTGGCTTGTTTAGCCTAACCAAAAGAAGGTTGAGGGGGGATATGCTTGTTATTTATAAATATATCGGAGGGAGAGGAGTTATTTAAGCTTAGTACCAATGTGGACACAAGAACAAATGGGTATAAACTGGACAGTAGGAAGTTTAGACTTAAAATTAGACGAAGGTTTCTAACCATTAGTGGAGTGAAGTTCTGGAACAGCCTTCCAAGGGGAGTAGTGGGGGCAAAAGACATATCTGGCTTTAAGACTAAGCTTGATAAGTTTATGGAAGGGATGGTATGATGGGATAGCTTAATTTTGGCAATTGATCTTTGTTTATCAGCAGGTAAGTATGCCCAGTGTTCTGTGATGGGATGTTAGATGGGATGGGATCTGAGTTACTGCAGAGAATTCTTTCCTGGGTGCTGGCGGGTGAGTCTTGCCCACATGCTCAGGGTTTAACTGATTGCCATATTTGGGGTCGGGAAGGAATTTTCCTCCAGGGAAGATTGACAGAGGCCCTGGAGGTTTTTCGCCTTCCTCTGCAGTATGGGGCATGGGTCACTTGCTGGAGGATTCTCTGCAGCTTGAGGTCTTCAAACCACAATTTGAAGACTTCAGTAACTCAGACATAGGTTAGGGGTTTGTTATAGAAGTGGATGGGTAAGATTCTGTGGCCTGCTTTGTGCAGGAGGTCAGACTAGATGATCATAATGGTCCCTTCTGACCTTAAAGTCTGAGTCTATATGGTAATCTCCTTTTTCCTTTAATCTTTCACTTGCAATCTTAGAAGCTACTTTTGAAATACTAAAATAAAAATTTTCAGATAGAAGTGATTTTTTTTTTAAAGCTCTGTCCACTTTAACTGTCTTAAGTGCCAGCAAGTTAAAGAAGTATGGGCTGGATGAATGGACGGTAAGGTGGATAGAAAACTGGCTAGATGGTCGGGCTCAACGGGTAGTGATCAATGGTTCCATGTCTAGTTGGCAGCCGGTATCAAGTGGAGTGCCCCAAGGGTCGGTGCTGGGGCCGGTTTTATTCAATATCTTCATTAACGATCTGGAGGATGGTGTGGACTGCACCCTTAGCAAGTTTGCAGATGACACTAAACTGGGAGGAGTGGTTGATACGCTGGAGGGTAGGGATAGGATACAGAGGGACCTAGACAAATTAGAGGAATGGGGCCAAAAGAAATATGATGAGGTTCAACAAGGACAAGTGCAGAGTCCTGCACTTAGGACGGAAGAATCCCATGCACTGTTACAGACTAGGGACCGAATGGCTGGGCAGCAGTTCTGCAGAAAAGGACCTAGGGGTTACGGTGGACGAAAAGCTGAATATGAGTCAACAGTGTGCCCTTGTTGCCAAGAAGGCTAATGGCATTTTGGGTTGTATAAGTAGGGGCATTTCCAGCAGATCGAGGGATGTGATCATTCCCCTCTACTCAGCACTGGTGAGGCCTCATTTGGAGTACTGTGTCCAGTTTTGGGCCCCACACTACGAGAAGGTTGTGGATAAATTGGAGAGTCCAGCGGAGGACAACAAAAATGATTAGGGGGCTGGAGCACATGACTTATGAGGAGAGGCTGAGGGAACTGGGATTGTTTAGTCTGCAGAAGAGAAGAATGAGGGGGGATTTGATAGCTGCTTTCAACTACCTGAAAGGGGGTTCCAAAGATGATGGATCTAGACTGTTCTCAGTGGTAGAAGATGAGATGACAGAACAAGGAGTAATGGTCTCAAGTTGCAGAGGGGGAGGTTTAGGTTGGACATTAGGAAAAACTTTTTCACTAGTAGGGTGGTGAAGAACTGGAATGGGTTACCTAGGGAGGTAGTGGAATCTCCTTCCTTAGAGGTTTTTAAGGTCAGGCTTGACAAAGCCCTGGCTGGGATGATTTAGTTGGGTTTGGTCCTGCTTTGAGCAGGGGGTTGGACTAGATGACCTCCTGAGGTCCCTTCAAACCCTGAGATTCTATGATTCTAAGTGAACCCAGAGTAGCAAATTCCACAGGAAACATCTTACAATTCCCATTAATGTGCGGTGTTTTAAAAATGCTTTTTGTAATATCTTTCTATTGCAGAAAACATGCAAAGCAGGGTTGTGTTTGTATTGACTAACACTTGAATAGACCAGTGGTAAAAACAGAACATTGCATTCAAAGGAGTGAAGAGAACATGTATGAAACAAATGGATGTGATTAGGGGATTTAACCTCCAGTTCTTAAAATGTAGTGCACAAAAGTTTTTAATCCTCACTTACATGGTCAGAATAACAATGGAAATGTTTCTAAGACCGAAATTAGCAATGTACAGAATAATAATTCTTCTACCACCTTTCTTTAGTGCATGCAGGATATGGGAAATACGAAGGCAAGGATACTCTATGAAGCTAATCTACCAGAGAACTTCCGAAGACCACAAACAGATCAGTATCCTTTTTCTGTCTTACTGTTTTCAAATTCAAGGAGCCTTAGTACAACCCAAGTGTTACATAACTAGATGAAGAATTTGATAGGTGTCAACTTACCATACCAGCCTTAATTAAAGTTGATATTTTTTACATTTATTATTTTGCGGTGCCTAACTAGAGGCATTGAAAAATGGGAAGTGGTTCAGCAAACCTCCCTTACGGTAAGAAACTTAACAAACTAAATACATTTATTGAAGAGAGAGGTTAAGAACTGATGTGTTCATAGTTAATAAGTGCATACACAGGGAGAAGATTTCTGATTGAAGACTCATAGATGTTATGCCTTTGTCTTGAAGGTGTACTGCTGAGATGTAGATCATTTGGTGCGGCTGGGAGCTGAACTGAATATGCGGTGAGCGATGCGGGACAGAAAGGAAGATGAGAATTGATAAATAGAAAACAGATTGAATTAGGTCTAGAAGCAAAATGGGAAGTGGTGAATTTGATAATGAAAGGGCGAATTGATTTGGAGTGAATTAAGTGCTGAGTGAGTCAGGTGAATGAATGGTGACTAAGTAGGAAAATAAGTACGAGTTGTGTGGGGCTGAATAGTGAGGTGAATTGGTATGGTGGTTTGATATGCATGGAAAAATATTTGTGAAATGTTGGTGTGGCAAGGAGTGTTGGAGTGCATAACCAAGCCAATGATGATTTTAATGGTGTCCT
Source organism: Mauremys mutica (assembly GCF_020497125.1). NCBI lineage: Eukaryota > Metazoa > Chordata > Testudines > Geoemydidae > Mauremys > Mauremys mutica. The sequence continues at coordinate 56,959,665 of NC_059074.1, forward strand.
GGTTATTTTTTTGATAATTTTGGAAAGCTAACTTCATTACTAGTATTAATTTAGGTTGCTTTCAGTCGGTTTTGCTGCCTTATCTTCGGTTCCAAACCATCATGGGGCTAGTTCAAGCTGTGTGTGGGGGCTTCCAGCCTTTATAAGCTCCCTCAGTTGGTTGAACCCTGGCTGATCCACAAGAATAGGTCTGTACTGATATCTCATTTATCATATCTTACCCTGAAACAGAGTTTAAAAAGTGTGTGTTATGGAACAATAAAATGTTGTTCTGAGTAGTCTTGTGTATGGAGCGTGAAATGGTTAGGCTGTCTGAAAGCTTTCTGATTGCAAAAGCATTAAATCATAAGGCTTTATTATCTTTCAGTCTAAGCACATTGTAGGGAATATGTCTGAGTGTAGTTTGAGCCTGCATAACTTTTGTTTGGTCAAATGCTAAATGAAGTTTATTATTAATAAGGAATGCTAAAGCAACTTTGATTTTTAGGTGAAAGGGCACTGGAGTTGGCCATGCGCTCACTGTGAGCTTGGCCTCCCTCCAAGTCTCTTTTCCCTTGTCATGCTTATTGTCACAAGAAATGAGTGGAAATGTGTTAGAGGATATTGATAATGGACCTTTATATTTAGCAAAGTGAGAATGGGCTTTATTCCATTAGATGGAAGTCTGTTGCCAATTCCTTTTCACATGTTCTGAAGAGGACATCTGTTTGTAGTCAACGGATTTTGCAAGAAAACATCTACCTCGGTCTGGAGTCTTTTACTATAACTTCATATTGAGATACAAATTTATTGGTCCATAATGAATTATAGCCAGCATGCTGGAATCTGTAACTGGACAAAAGTGATTCCTGAGGCAGGGCAAGTGGACCCTGAACCCTGCAAAAGACTCCATGCGGAAGCAGAAGGGGATCTCTCACACCAAAAATGACACGTGAAGTTGTATCCTGCTCTGTTCACTGTATTGGCCATCTCGAGAAGGAGAAGAGAGAGTCTGTAACCATCAGCTAAGCCATGCCTGAAGTCTATATACAGCTAAGAGAAAAAAGAGTCTAATCACCTCCCTGCATGCAAAGTGAGTTCAAGTTATTTGCACCATTAGAACTACAGTAGATCTCAACTGAGATCTATCACATGAGTTGAAGAAGAAGATGACTACTGACTTTTACAAGGTTCCACTCCCAGGTCAGTTATCTAATTAATAAGAAGCAGCAAAGAATCCTGTGGCACCTTATAGACTAACAGACGTTTTGCAGCATGAGCTTTCGTGGGTGAATACCCACTTCTTCGGATGCAAGTAGTGGAAATTTCCAGGGGCAGGTATATATATGCAAGCAAGAAGCAAGCTAGAGATAACGAGGTTAGTTCAATCAGGGAGGATGAGGCCCTGTTCTAGCAGTAGAAGTGTGAAAACCAAGGGAGGAGAAACTGGCAAGCCATTCACAGTCTTTGTTTAATCCTGAGCTCATGGTGTCAAATTTGCAGATGAACTGAAGCTCAGCAGTTTCTCTTTGAAGTCTGGCCCTGAAGTTTTTTTGCTGCAGGATGGCCACCTTAAGATCTGCTATTGTGTGGCCAGGGAGGTTGAAGTGTTCTCCTACAGGTTTTTGTATATTGCCATTCCTAATGTCTGATTTGTGTCCATTTATCCTTTTCCTTAGAGACTGTCCAGTTTGGCCGATGTACATAGCAGAGGGGCATTGCTGGCATATGATGGCATATATTACATTGGTGGACGTGCAGGAGAATGAACCGGTGATGGTGTGGCTGATCTGGTTAGGTCCTGTGATGGTGTCGCTGGTGTAGATATGTGGGCAGAGTTGGCATCGAGGTTTGTTGCATGGATTGGTTCCTGAGCTAGAGTTACTATGGTGTGGTGTGCAGTTACTGGTGAGATTATGCTTCAGGTTGGCAGGTTGTCTGTGGGCAAGGACTGGCCTGCCACCCAAGGCCTGTGAAAGTGTGGGATCATTGTCCAGGATGGGTTGTAGATCCCTGATGATGCGTTGGAGGGGTTTTAGCTGGGGACTGTATGTGATGGCCAGTGGAGTCCTGTTGGTTTCTTTCTTGGGTTTGTCTTGCAGTAGGAGGCTTCTGGGTACGTGTCTGGCTCTGCTGATCTGTTTCCTTATTTCCTCGTGCGGGTATTGTAGTTTTGAGAATGCTTGATGGAGATTTTGTAGGTGTTGGTCTCTGTCTGAGGGGTTAGAGCAGATGCGGTTGTACCTCAGTGCTTGGCTGTAGACAATGGATCTTGTGGTGTGCCTGGGATGGAAGCTGGAGGCATGAAGGTAGGCATAGCAGTCGGTAGGTTTTCGGTATAGGGTGGTGTTAATGTGACCATCACTTATTTGCACCGTGGTGTCTAGAAAGTGGACCTCCCGTGTAGATTGGTCCAGGCTGAGGTTGATGGTGGGGTGGAAGCTGTTGAAATCGTGGTGGAATTTTTCCAGAGTCTCCTTCCTATGGGTCCAGATGATGAAGATGTCATCAATGTAGTGTAGGTAGAGAAGGGGCGTGAGTGGATGGGAGCTGAGGAAGCGTTGTTCCAGGTGGGCCATAAAAATATTGGCATATTGTGGGGCCAAGCGGGTGCCCACAGCGGTGCCACTGATCTGGAGATATATATTGTCATCAAATTTGAAGTAGTTGTGTGTGAGGATAAAGGCACAGAGCTCAGCAACCAGTTGTGCTGTGGCATCATCAGGGATACTGTTCCTGACAGCTTATATTCCATCAGTGTGTGGGATGTTTGTGTAGAGAGCCTCTACATCCATGGTGGCTAGGATGGTGTTTTCTGGAAGGTCACCAATGCATTGTAGTTTCCTCAGGAAATCAGTGGTGTCACGGAGATAGCTGGGAGTGCTGGTGGCATAGGGTCTGAGTAGAGAGTCCACATATCCAGACAGTCCTTCAGTGAGAGTGCCAATGCCCGAGATGATGGGGCGTCCAGGATTTCCGGGTTTGTGGATCTTGGGTAGTAGATAGAATAACCCTGGTCTGGGCTCTAAGGGTATGTTGATTTGTTCCGGTGTTAGTGTAGGGAGTGTCCTGAGTAGATGATGCAGTTTCTTAGTGTATTCCTCAGTGGGATCTGAGGGAAGTGGCCTGTAGAATTTGGTATTGGAGAGTTGTCTGGCGGCCTCCTTTTGGTAGTCAGACCTGTTCATGATGACAACAGCACCTCCTTTATCAGCCTCTTTGATTATAATGTCAGGATGGTTTCTGAGGCTGTGGATGGCATTGCGTTCTGCACGACTTAGGTTATGAGGCAAGCAATGTTGTTTTTCCACAATTTCTGCCTGTGCACGTCGGCGGAAGCATTCAATGTATAGGTCCAGACTGTCATTTCGACCCTCAGGAGGAGTCCATGTGGAGTTCTTCTTGTGCTGTTGGTGGGAGGGTAACTGTGTATCAGTGCGCTGTTCAGTGTTGTCCTGAAAGTATTCTTTGAGTCGGAGACGGCGAAAGTAGGCTTCCAGATTGCCGCAGAACTGTATCATGTTGCTGGGGGTGGCAGGGCAGAAAGAGTCCCCGAGATAGGACAGACTTTTCTTTTGGGCTGAGTGTGTGGTTGGATAGATTGACGATATTGCTGGGTGGGTTAGGGGTACCACGGTTGTGGCCCCACGTAGCAGGTAGGAGTTTAGACAGCTTACAGTCCTTTTTCCTTTGTAGAGAAAAAGTGACTCACTTCACCTCTCCAAGTTATTTTGGGTTAAAAGCATACTATTCCAAAGCTGCCAAGTGCTTGATTTTAGGTTACTTTCTCACAGATGCAGAAATGATCAGAAAGATGCAGACACTGCATTATTGTGGTAGGGGGATAAGCTAAATAAATAGGGTCTATCATAGGTTGTATGTTCAGACAAACTTAAGATGGAAAATCAAAATGGGAAGCTATAAAGAAATCATTCTCAGAGTTATATGTCTTTAAAGCAAAGGCAAGAGTTTCAGCTGCTGCTTTTAGTAGACTAGACTCTTAGCTCAGTTGATTAGATTAAAAAAGAAGCTTTCTTCCTTAACTTTCCTGTGAAGTATTGAAATAATTCTTGTTTTAACCTTATAAATTGATGTAATTGCTCACTGTAGTAACTGATGAGCCAGAGAAATTAACCATTGATCGAATTCCAGTTGCAACTTTAATTTGATCATTGTATTGTTATATTTTATTAGTTTAGGGAAATTCCAGCCTTACATATGTATGATTCTTGTTGCAGGATTGGATGTTGTACGTTTTTGTGGTTGCTCACAACCTATTGCATAATATAAATACAGAGTGAAAATGTTTTGATGGCAGGACACTGACTCATATCTATTTTGCATATCAACTTTTCATGTTGTGATTGTGAAGTATGACTTCGAAGAAAGAAAATGAAGCTGTTAAGAGAAGTACATATGAAATCTAAGCATTAAGTAGCTGTGACTGAATTTTTACTATTGATAAGTTCATTGAAAGTGATTGAGCATGTGCATTAGTAACCAAAGCAGTTCAGGTTTGGTTTTTGTTTTCTCGCCTAGAAATAAAATTGCAAAAATGTTGGAGAATTAGAACCGAATGTCATTCTTTTAGTTTGAATATTCTTAATTAACCAGTTTTTAGATTGATTTTCTTCCTCTCACTGTGTGTTTTACTTAACTGCCTGTTTTCAGAGCTGTAGAATTTTTCATCAGGGATAAATATGAAAAGAAGAAGTACTATGACAAAAATGCAATCAGTGTCACCAGTGTAAGTATGCAATTCTTCCAATAATTCAGATAGTATTCTTTGTATTTTTCTTGAAGCTTTAAATTACCCTTGGAGAAATTTAAAATTGTCTATGTAAGTACTTATCAGAAGAGGTACTGGTATGTAGGAATACTAAATAGATGATAAAGACATGGACATATAATAGTGAACGTTCCTTTGGTCTGGAGCCATACAATGCTGACGTTCATTATCTGTGTTTAAAAAAAAAAAAAAACCAAAAAAACCAAACAACCTAACAGACAGAACTTCCCTACCCCCCACAAAAACCTAGATATGAACAACTTTGTGTGTGAGATTATTATGTAGTTACAGTTATGTTTCAGAGTTTAGTTTTAACAGGAACTTTAAAGCTTTATTTTGTAAAAATTTTATTGAAGTGGCAAAAACCAAAACACAGAGTATGAACTTGGAGCAGTATTGATTTTTTTTTCTTGGTAGTTTGATGGAAAATGAATTGACATTGAGAGAATAATAATTTAAAAATCACTACCTTTGGAGACACCTCCCTTCATGCCTCCACTCCCCCCCGCCCCCCAGTAGTCTCTCTTTTCTTTGTAGGCTAAAAAACATGAGGAGAAATAGATCTTGCCAAATAACCCTGTAGTCTTAAGTTCCCTGAGTTGGGAAAGAGGAGACCAAGAGTTCAAATCTTACCTCCTAAGTGCAGTTTAAATTCTAGTGCTATTCTCCCCTTGTTATTGACTACAGTCATGAACCTCAACCTAAAAGACAGTTAGGGGAGAGCTGCTGAAGACTGAGTTTTTTAAATAAATTAGCAGAAAAATTATTCAAGATCACTGCAGGCATAGAACCCAAGTCTCTAACATGATAATCCCCTGTCTCATCCATTGCACCACACTGCCTTCCAGAGTGACTAAACCACTCTTTTATCTTGTTTCTAACTACTATAAACTAAACTCCCCTTCCAGAGCCCAGGATAAAATCCAGCAATGCTGGTCTCCAAAGGGACTAACAATTATTTTGGTAGCTCATATAGTGTAGACCTAGGCTAGGGATATGAAGGCCAAAGGGAAGGATGTGATTGACACAGTTAAAAGACCATTTTAAAACAAAATTTGTACTTAACATTCCTGAAGTAGATGGTAAAGTAGTTTCTCAAATGCATGGAATGTGAGATAGTCAGATGAGCTGCTCTTTTGAATTGGATATAAAAGCGTATGAAATCGCTGGTAGGTTTTTTTGTTTGTTTTTTTTTGCGCGTGAGAGTGCAAGTTGGACCATCTATTGGAGATGGAAGTGAAAGCCTTATGAAGCGTTGGTGTGTAATCAACAGTGCTATAGGCGATATGAAGGGGCAAAACACATCCATTTCTTTCTCTCATAACTTATTTCCAAATTCTTAAGGTTTTAGGTAGATGGGGTTTGTCCTGCTGTAACCTTAAGGGTACTGTTGAGATAGAACAGGGATTGGCAATCTTTGGCACGAGGCTCACTAGGGTAAGCACCCTGGCGGATTGGGCCGGTTTGTTTACCTTCCGCGTCCACAGGTTCAGCTGATAGCATCTCCCACTGGCCGTGGTTTGCCACTCCAGGCCAATGGGGGCTGCAGAAAGCGGCACGGGTCAAGGGATAGAAGTTGGGGAAAAAGTTACCACATTCCAGGACACTGGGAAGTCCTTCCACCTTCCATGATAGTTGTCTTTTTCTCTGATCGCTTGATCTGGCCTTTCAGTCCCATCTGTCAATTTCTGGCTAGTGTTCCTCCAGGTTGAGCCCATTTTAGGTCTTCTCTGCATTTCCCCCTAACAGATTACTTAATTGTTATCCAATTGGCTTTTAATACATTAACTCTTTGGGTTTTAGGTGACCTGTATGTTGCATGTGCAAGCTTGAGTTACCCAATTTATGTACTTTTCTTGCTGGGTGTGCAGTTCCTGGTTCATATCATTTTATGTCATCCTCGCCCTGGGTCTTCCCAGAAAAAGTATTTTTTCTTGTTACAGGTTTGTGTGTGTGTTTTACTTCATAACTTCCAGCACAATGTTACTTTTATTCCATCAGAAATCTTATTTTAAGCTGATCAGCAATTCTGTGTAAAAGAAGAATTGGCAAAACCACACTTATGCCAACAAGACCTTGGCCTAAAGTGTTAGCTCCTCTATATTCATTCACTGTGTATAACTAAGTCATTAAAATATAACTAACAAATTTTTTATTTTATCATTTAGCAGTCCTTAATTTTTATATTTCAGTGTTAAGTCAGTATACGTTATCCTCTTCATCTGTTTGGAGAGCACGCTATGATTCTTTAATGTCAGTATTTCTTATCTTTAAAAATAGGCTTTCATTCAAAGTTCAGTTTTGCTTATAAATCATTACAAAGAAATTTCACTATAAGTTTTTGAATGCATTTTGTGTCAATTTTAGAGCCTTGACATTTAGTTGCTTTTAATAGTAACCCCTACAGTACTAAATAGTTTATTTGTTAAGTTTCAAATCATAGGATAAATTGAATAACTGCTTTTAGGCATGGCTGTAATGGATTTCTACAATGATCTATATTATGGAGAGATCCTAGTATTTTCTGTAGTTAAGGTTAAAAGCAATCCTTCCACTATCAGCACAATTTTCGCCCACCTCCATTCTCTTTCGAAATAAAAAGCAATTAGATAATAAGATCTTTGTGACAAGGAGTGTGTCTCATTTGTTGTGAGGTACCTAGCATGCTTTTTTGGTACTGTAAAATAAATAACAATCAGCCTGAAATGTGATCTTACATAAAGGTAGAGATTTTCTGAAAAAATGAAGCAAACTGGGCAGGGTATTTTAGAGGTGGATGCCTGTAATTTGCAATCCTTGTTTCTTTGATTACTATTTTTTTTGGGCGGTAGGTGGGAGGTTAGGGGAAGCACTCTCAAAAAATTTGTGTTAACTACGTCCAATCTGGTTTGAATAATTTTTCAGTTACATGGAATAATACCTTTCAGTATACTTGTGGGGAATTGGTAATGCTTAGTAGAGCAGTTTTTATATACAGTAGAAATACCATGACTCTTAAAACACTATATGTGGGGTTTGTGTGCAGTTTAAGAAAACTGTATCAACCTACTGCATATTTACAAATAATTCACTGTTTCTGTGAGCCTGAGCTGTGAGACGTAGGGCTTGCAAGCTTTGCAGAATTCGCACAGGGCTGAGTTAAGGTTGTTGGGTTATTTTAAATGTCTCTGTGAAAAGCGTAGGAGTTTTAAGTACTAGATTAACTTGGAAATACCTGCCTTTCTAATGTTCAGAGTTTCAAAATATTTAATTTCTTCCAAATGTATTAATACTTTCTCAACAGCAGGGCCAGCTTATTTGTGCAGGTTTTTTAGGTCACTGAATGAGATCAAATTAGCGCATGTTACAGATTCCCGGGCCAAAAGAGACCATTGTGATCATCCTAGTCTGACCTCCTGTATAACACATGCCATGAAACTTCCCTGAAACAATTTATAGAACATATTTTTTTAGAAAAACATCCCATCTTGATTTTAAAATCCCCAGTGATGGGGTATCCACCTTGACTTGTATTAAATTGTTCCAATGATTAATTACTCTCACTATTAAAAATGTACACCTTATTTCCAGTCTGACTTTGTGTAGATTCAACTTCAAGCCATTGGATGGTGAAACCTTTCTTTGCTAGGTTGAAGAGCCCATTATCAAGTATTTGTTTTCTGAGTTAGTAATTCTAGACTTTGATCAAGTCACCCCTGCACCTTTTCTGTGTTGATCCAGAGACTCAAGGAGCTCAGTCTGTCACTATAAGGCATGTTTTAATCATTCTTGTGGCTCTTCTCTGACCTCTCTCCAATTAATCAACATCCTTTGAATTGTGGACATCAGAACTGGACACAGTATTCCAGCAGCGACTGCAGTGCTAAATACCAAGGTAAAACACTCTTGCTACTCCTACTGAAGATTCCCATATTTATACATCAAGGATTTGCAGTAGCCCTTTTGGCCACAGGATTGTACTTGGCACTCGTGCAAATGATTGTCCACCATGACCATCAAGTCTTTTAAGTGTCACTGCTTCCTAGGATAGAGTCCCTCATCCTGCATATATGACCTACATTCTTTGTTCCTAGATGTATACATTTACATTATCCTTATTAAAATACATATTGTTTGCTTGCCACTGGTTTACCAAGTGATACAGATGGCTCTGTATAAGTGACCTGTCCTCTTTATTATTTATCCCTCCCTCAGTTTTTGTGTCCTTTGCAAATTTAATCAATGATTTTGTTTTCTTTTATCAGGTCACTGATTAAAAAAAAATGTTAAATGGCATAGGGCCAAGAACAGATCCCTGTGGGACCCCACTAGAAACATATCCACTCAGTGATTCCCCTTTAAAACTACATTTTGAAACATCAGCTTTTAATCCATTTAATGTGTGCCGTTTTATTAATACTGTTAGTTTTTTTAATCAAAGTACTGCGTTTTCTTTTAAAGAACACAAATGCCTAATGATAATAAAACTTACCAGTCCAGCAAGGGTTTTGGGGAGACAAGTTCTGTTTCCATAACTTATTGCATAAACAGAGTAATAAGCAAAAATTTTTAAAGGGGTGGCTTAAAGGTTACTTAATGCTAAAATTTGTTATTCAAAGTAATTGTACAATTGTGTCCAGTTTTTTTTCCCCCTTAATGTATTTGTCAGCCATCTTGATTTCATTTAGAATGTCTTTATTTCATTAGGGTTTGCATTTAAATTACAACTTCAGACTTGTTTCTTAAAAAGATGACATAACCATAATAAGCCTGAGGTAAGATTTACAACCATAAACAAATTCATGTGCAATTGTGACTAAAAACTTGAACTTCTTAATTAGCATGTAAATTGGATTTTCTTATGGTGTATAACAAAAGCATACTTTTTCATATAGAGATTATACAAGTTTAGTTGTTGCTACAATAGTGCTTTTTTAAATTGTTCAGCCCTAAGAATATTAGTTTATTAAGAGACCTATTGCTACAAGTACTGTATGTCAGTCAAGTGTCACCTGTCCTAGTACACCGCTTTCCTAGGTTTCCTTTTGGTATGTGCTCTATTCCTTGGACTTTTAAATACAATCTAGATATGACAGATGTGTTTGGAATGAGGTAATGAAAAGACTGATGCGAGCCCCAATTAAACAGTAAGTTATTATTGAACAAGTGTTACTGTCACATTCTGGACTGCATTCCAGGCCAGTTGTGTGCCTCACAATGCTGTGCTGTTTTAGCTTCCAAGCAGGGCTGCTCCTAACAGCACACAGGCCACTCCCTGAGTGTCTGTGTATAGCTGCAGTCCTGGTCCAGCAACTCTGACCCCAGCATCCTATCAGCAACTCTTCAGTCACATCGTGGCTTCCACCAGCCGTGTTACTACTTTCAGGGTGACCCCAACACACTTCCAGTCCTGAATTTTCCTCAAAAATGTGTGTTCTGCACTGTCCAGCTCTTTCCTGGACAATTCAGATAGTAAAATTCTAGATAAAGGGTCAATATTCAGCAGTTTGCTACTGTAAATGGCATTGACAGACAGTTGAGTTTAAACAAAACACTGATTCGCTGCTACAAATTAGTGTTAGGAGAGTTTAAAACATTTTTGAAATCCCAATGTTTGAATAATATCTCTATAATCACATGAAATTGTGACAAAAACTTAATTTCACTTTTACATTTTTATATATATATGACTGGAAACTTTTCATGCTTACAAACATTTAGTAATACATTTATAGCCCATTGTGTAGAATCTTTTCATAAATATCTTATTGGTAGAGACCAAGATGCTTCCTGTAAATATCTGCAAAGCTACCTCATTATCTACCTTCAAAATTCTCCTTTGCCTGTGATGCCAACAATAATCTTGTAGGGGTTGTCTCATTGATTTATTGTACTCCCCATTTGTCTGTATCCTAACTATTTGTTGCATCTTGTCTGATACTTAGTTTGTAAAACTGTTTTGGAGCAGGGGCTATCTTTTTGTTCAGTGCTTAGCATAATGGAATCTTAGTCCATGACTGGGGCTCCTATATGTTGTGGTAATTAAACTTTTATTATTACAATTATTTGAATTTTAATTTGTTTTCTCCAATGTATCTTTAAAATATATTTCGATCTAATCTGGACTGAATCTGAGTTCTGCCCCATGACACTGGGGAATACCTTCTTTGAGTGCTTGCTCATGTCAGTTTCATTCTAGGGGTGTGTGCGCCCACGTGCACAGTTGTTGGAGACTTTTGCCTTAGCAGTATCTGTATGGTTAGCTATATTGCCCTCTGGCCCTATGCTCTCTGTTACTTCTTACCACCTGTGACGGTTGGTTGGAGTGCCTGGTCTTGCTTAGCAAGAGCATTAGTGGTTCTTCACCGTTCAGATCGTTCTCCTTTTGTTTAGTTATAGACTAGTAGCTGTTAAGTGATTTAGTACTACTTTAGTAGTTAGCCCCGGCTGATCTCCTAGTCGCCTTGCAGATCTCCTAGCCGTTGGTCCCCTCCAACACAAGACTGTTCTTGGTCGTGGCACCGGTTCCTGGGGCCCCAATACCGTTCTTCGTGCAGGCACTGGCCCTCGCCTTCCCTGTACTGGTCACTGACAAGAATCAGTTGAGAATTATGCTTCCACAGCCCTGCACTGGTCACCAGAAGTCAGAGGGACAGTTCAGCCCTTCCTCTGTATGGGGTGAATCGTCTCCCAGTCGGGAGCCTGCCAAGGCGTCTGCGGCACTGGCATGGGGTCAAGGGCAATGACCTACCCAGTGGCAGTACTGGAACCTGTGGATGATGCCTGTTATGCCATCACTGTACTTCCACTGCTCCTTCCAGGCAGCATTAGACATGCTACCCCCGGTGCAGCTGACAGCGGTGTTGGAGCAAGGGGCTGAATCTGAAGTAGTGACTCCGAGGGAGGCCCTAGCAACAGTGGGAGCGGTCCCCAACACAGTAACGGGACACTCCCCATCCTCCAGCAGTGCAGTGATCCTCATTGTCCCCGGACGAGGCGGTGGTGTGGCCCTCGCAAACTGGTAGCCCCCCTGATGACTTCAGAGAGCACCAAGCCCTACTTAAAGGGGTGGTGGTGGAGATTGAGGTACTAGCTGAGGTGTCCGATGACCTCTTCCATGTCGTTCCCTCCGCTGCCTCAGGGGTCCTAAAGATCGCCAAATCGGTGTGGCAGATCCCTTTTCCATTCTGCCCCCATCCAAGAAGGCAGAAAAGTACTATGTCCCCACAAAGGGGTATGAATACCTGTACACTCACCCTCCTGCGGGGTCCCTGGTCATGTCCGCTGTCAACGAAAGGGCCAGGCGAGTGGCACCCCCAAAAATAAAGCTAATGAGAGGCTGGACTTATTTGGCAGAAAAATTTATTCAACAGCAAGCCTCCAATTTAGGGTCTCTAACCATCAGGCCCTACTTGGCAGGTACAATTTCAACCTGTGGGACATCATTGGCAAGTTCACAGAGAGCCTCCCACAGGATCGGGCGCAGGAGTTTGCCACTCTGATAGAAGAGGGCAAGGCAGTAGCCAGCAGTGTCCTCCGGATGGCATGGACATAGCGTCGAGGGTGGTTGCCTCTGCAATAGTCCATGAGGCGTAGCTCTTGGTTACATACCTCCGGGCTATCCCAGGAGATGCAATCCACCCTCCAGGACCTCCCTTTCAAGGGACCAGGGCTCTTCTCAGAGCTAACTGATGCTAGGCTCCACGGCCTTACAAGACTCCTGGGCCACCCTCCACTCCTTGGGCCTACATAGTCTTCAGCAGGCCAGAAAGCTGTTTCACCCTCTACTGTCATTGAGGTCTTGGGGTACCCCTCGATCTGGCTCCTACAAAAAGGAGAACAAAGATGGGTTTTAAGCGGTGCCACCAATCATAGTCTTGTCCTCCTACCCAGCCAGGTCCTTTCAGGGAACAAGGCAGCCAAAAGCAGTCATGTTGATGGTGTGCCGGAGGATGATGCACCAGTCACTGCACTGGATCTGTTCCTCATCTTCCTCAACTGCCTACATCCTTTCCGGTCGGCCTGGTCCCATGTCATCTTGGACTGCTGGTCAATAGTCTTGACACAGTCTCATCAGGCTATATACCCTGCAGTTTGTAGCTGACCAACCCTTCCATCCCCTTCCCTGTCCCTCTTCAGGGACCCTTTTCACAAGCACCTCCTCGTTCAGGAGATCGAATACCTCCTGAGTCCAAGGGCAGAGGAAGAGGTTCCGCAAGTCATGGAAAGAAGAGGATTTTAGTTCCGCTACTTTCTCATTCTGAAGGCAAAAGGGGTCCTCACATCTATCCTAGACCTGTGTTGCCTCAACAAGTCTCTCAAAAAGTTGACGTTTCATATGGTCTCCCTGTCCTCCATCCCCTCTCTGGATCCGGGAGACTGGTACTTCGTCCTTGATTTAGAGGATGCGTACTTCCATATTCCCGGGACACCAGCGTTTCCTCCATTTCATGTTGGGCCAGCGCCATTTCCAGTTCATGGCGATGCTCTTTGGTCTTTCGTCAGCTCTGAGTGTGTTCACCAAGTGGATGGCACCAGTGGCCACTTACCTGCAACGTCGGGGGAGGGGAGAGAGGGCGCAATCCAAATCTACCTGTACCTCGACGACTGGTTGATTAGGGGTCAGTCCTCGGATCAGGTGCGGGAGCATCTCGATCTGGTCTGTTCCACCTGCCACGACCTGGGCCTAATAATAAATGACAAAGTTGACCCTTACCCCAGTACAACTTATAGAATTCATTGGGGCGGGATTCGACTCGACTCGAGCCAGAGCCTTCCTCCCTAAGACTCGGTTCCGAGTCATGATGGACCTCATGTCGTCTCTGCGTGCCCACCCGTTCACCATGGCCCACACATGCCTGAGACTGTTGGGCTACATGGCAGCATGCACTTACATGGTCCAGCATGCGTGACTCCACCTCAGGCCCCTACAAGTGTGGCTGGCGTCGATCTGTCCCCAACCAACACAATATGGACTGAGTGATCAGGACATTCTCGTCTTGCCATGAGTGGTCCTGTCACCCGGAGCTGGTCAGTTCTATCTTCCACAGGTGGGCAACTCCCCAGGTGGACCTATTCACGTCCAGGCAGAATAGGAAATGCCACATATTCTGCTCGTTCCGGGACAGGGACAAGGGATCCCCATGGGACGTCTTCCTGCTCCCGTGGTCGGGGGCTCTGATGTAAGTCTTCCCTCTGGTGCCGTTGCTGCCCAGGGTCCTCGTGAAGATCAAGCAGAACAGGGTGAAGGTCATCCTCGTAGCGCTGGGTGGCTGTGCCATCACTGGTTCAGCACTCTGAGAAGTTTAATAGTGGTGACCCCGTTTTGGATGCCGCTCAGGTGGACTTGTTGTCCCAGAACCACAGCGGTCTCCTGCACCAGATCCTGGCAGCACTTCATCTAATGTCTTGGCTGCTGCTTGGCTAAATGCACAAGACCAGCAGTGCTTGTCCGAGGTCCAGCGAGTCCTGTTGGGCAGTAGAAAGCCTTCCACCAGGACCACCTTCTTGGACAAATGAAAGCGATTCACCTGCTGGATGGAAAATAAGAGGGTCTGTCCCAAGCGAGTCCCATTGCAGCTCATTCTAGATTACTGCCTGCCCTTCAAGCTTCAGGACTTGTCACTCTCATCTATCAAGGTCCATCTACTGGCTATCTTGGCCTTCCACCCACCGTTCAAAGGCAGGTCGGTTTTCTCTCTGGATATCTCAGCCAAATTCCTTAAGGGCCTGGAGCACGTCTACCTGCACCTCCAGGATCCTGTTCCTCTCTGGGACTTGCATCTGGTGCTGTCGCGGCTCATGGGTCACCCCTTTGAGCCTCTGGCTTTCTGCTCTCACCTTCTCTCCTGGAAGGTCATGTTCCTGGTTGTGGTGATGTTGGCCTGCTGGGTATCCGAGATTCAGGCACTCACCTCGCAACTGCCTTACAGAGTCTTCTACAAGGACAAGGTCCAGCTAAGACCACACCCAGTCTTCTTTCCCAAGGTAGTTTCATTCGAGCTGGGCCATTTACTTACTGGTCCTCTTTCTAAAGCTGCGTAAGTTGGAGGAGGAGCTCAGGCTACATGCCCTGGACGTCAGGAGGGCTCTGGCCTTCTACATTGACTGGACCAAGCAATTCCATAAGTCGACACAATTTTTCCTTGCTGTGGCATACAGGATGGTCACCCTGTTTCCACTCTGAGAATTTCCTCCTGGATCATGGCCTGCATTTGCATCTGCTATGATCAAGCAAAGGTACTGCCCCCGGCGATCATCACTGCCCACTCTACCAGGGCTCAGGCCTCTTCGGCAGCATTTTTGGCCCAAGTGCCATTCAGGACAGCTGTAGGACGGGCACCTGGTCGTCGGTCCATACCTTCACGTCCATCTATGCACTTACCTAGCAGGCCTGGGATGATGCTGATTTTGATAGAGCAGTACTGTAAGCCGACAAGCAGTGAACTTTGAGCCCACCTCCATAGATATTGCTTGTGAGTCACCTAGAATGGAATCGACATGAGCAAGCACTCTAAGAAGAAAAACTGTCACCTGCCTTTTGTAACTGTTGTTCTTCAAGATGTTTTGCTCATGTCCATTCCATTACCTGCCCTCCTACCCCTCTGTCGGAGTTGCCAGCAAAAAGTAACCGAGAGGACATATGGCCGGCAGCGCTTGATATACCGACGCATGAGTGCAGCACTCCAGAGGGCACCACAGCTGGCCCTACGGATACTGCTAAGGCAAAAGTCTCTGGCAACTGTGCGCATACACCTAGAATGGAATTGACATGAGCAACACATCTCAAAGAACAACCTACGAAAGGTAGGGAACCATACAGACTAACACGGCTGCTACTCTGAAATCTGTCATTTTTCCTCCCAGTAGACTTTTGAATGAAGTAATCTAGGGCAGGCCAAGTTAGCATTCTTCAAGGCATCCCTTCCAGAACCGCCTCTTCTCCAGAGAGCTCTAGCCCCTTTGCTGCAAAACCCACTCCATATTATGGCTTTTCCCATCAGAGAGGCTTACTAAACATCCAAAGCAGTCCTATAAACCCTTAAGTATAAGAGCTACTTTTCTTTGATAAGGGACTGGAGGAGATTTATTAGTCCTGCCTGGACAATAAAAACTCTCCGGTGAGATTAAGGAATCAATTTTACAAATCCACATTTAGAGAATTCAGTTCGTATAGGCCAGGGAGAAGTGGTTTTGTTCTCATTTGTTAACATCTATTCTTGTATGTACATGGCTAATTGATTCTCACTGATGGGCTGAAATATCCTTGCCAGAGATGGGTGATAGTTAAGATTGGTGCTGCTTTGAGCAGGGGCTTGGACTATAGATGACCACCTGAGGCCTCTTCTAACCCTAACTTTCTATGATTCTGTGATAGTCTGAAGTTGTAATAAAGTCAGAGAGACAGTTCTAGAAAATAGGCCCACCAATCTTGTTGCCACTGGGCTAAAGATGTTTTACAATGGCTGCCACCAATTTGGCCATTTTGTGAATGTCGCACTTCATTTCCTATGTTTTATTTTAAAAAGTATCTGGAAATGGAACAAAATGTTTTGTTTGACCCAAAATAAATTTTGTCATTTGTTTATCCACCAAAAATTTTTGGTCATGGTTCAGGTCTAACGAATGTTTTAAAGTTTTTGGAACTGCCATCAAATCAGAAAATCATCTATTCCCTCAGCTTTACATAGTCACTTTATCTTGCTGCATGCTGCAAGAATGCTTTATTTTCTGTAGTTCTGAGTGAATGGTAGGAGTCCTTAACTATATCTTTTGCTGCTGTATTATTGTTAGTGGTTTTGGATATATTGATTAACAGTTGAGTTACAGGAGTGGTCTGTTTTTCCATTGTATATTTTAAGAATTGTAAGCGAATCTATAGACTAAGGAATAGGTACTCCTTTTTACTACTTGTGTAGGTATAAATTAAGACACATAGTAAATATTTTTCCATGGAGAGGGCTTTTAGTTTGAACATCATTCAAACTCGTGTCACAAGGAAGAGTACTCTAATAAACAGCAAAAATGGACAAGTCTTCAAGAGGCTCAGGATTTTTATAGTTCAGGATTGCAAAAAAAAGACAAATTCAATCTGCGTGAGAAGGCTCAGTGTTTTGAGTGCACAAGGAGACTGACTGCCCTAATAAATCTAGAGACGTATAAATTCAATAGTGTGTGGATGAGGAAGGTTCCTTTGCACCCTGGGAGCAGGGCCGCCCAGAGGATTCAGGTCTCAGACCCTCCAGCACTGCAGGGTCTTGGGTCTGAGCCCTAGGTTAGCATAATTGGTGTATGTGGATTTAAGGAGGGCTTGGCTTGAGCCTGGGCTTACATTGTTGTGTAGACATGCCATGTATTCTTATCCCTACAGTAGTAGAGACAGAGGGTGAAATCCTGGCCCCTCTGAAGTAAATGGCAAAACTCCCATTGACTTCGGTGGGACCAGGATTTTGACCCAGGGTCTCCAGATTCAAATGTAGATAAGTTTTATACAAAATGCAGGATATTTATAAGTTTTCAGAAGAGTCCAATTTACAGGTCTGCCTTTGAAAAACATAGCTATCTTATTCAATGGTGCCTGGTGGCCTGTCCTACAAGATTTTACCTTGCTCCTAGCTTTAGAGGATTAAATTGACCACCTACCATTGAATAACAAAGGTGATTAAAGCAATTTGGGTGTTCTTTCATGTTCATAAAAGACTTGTTGATTTGGAGTTTCTAGAAAATGCATGGTGTAGAGTTGGAGGGAAAGTGTTGGCTTTCAAGGATTGAAACATGGTATATAGTGCCAGAACATTTGAATCTGCCTCACTCTTAAGAGTGAACTGTCTTTTATAAGATGGTTTAATAAGAAATCTTTAAGAGATCCAACAGAGAAAATCAGACTAGGATACTATCTTCAGTTAGTGGCAGGGGAAATTCCCCTTGAAACCCACTTTCCTGGATTTTATCATTCTGATGCTCTGAGGATAGTAGACTTGTTTGCAAGTATGCTGATGTCTTAATTCAGGAACCAGTCTGCCACAAAAAAGGTATGTCTTCACATTTATGGCATAGTTGGCGTGAAAGGACAAACCTGAAAAAGAAGCGTCTTTCAGACAAGGTCACTTTATTGTACTCATGCAATTAGTCAACCTCTAATCAGTATCTTCTCTGAAGAATGGGAGCCTCTCAATATCTAGCCAAATTATGTTTGTTAGAATTTAAAGACTTCCTATAATTATAATCAGTAAATGCTGGATCAGATAAGGATCTGGGACTGAAAACTGTATAGGCGCTTGTGGCATTTAATAAACATTGACAAATTTATCCTCACAGTATACTTGTGAGATAGGGAAGTATTATTGTCATTTTCAAATGAGGAACTGAAGCACAAGAAGCAAAGCAACTTCTTCCTAAGGTCACACACAAGGTATATAACAGAGTTCAGAGTAGCACCCTGATCTCCTGAATCCCAGTCCTTTGCCTTCACCAAAACACCACAGTTATTTCTGATGTGGGGAGAAACTCTATTAAGTTAATGGAGTTACACTGAGGCAAAACAGGTCATTGTGTGTGTGCACTCTTGGGGGTGAGATGCGTATGTATGGGTGTATTTAGACTGTAACGTCTTTGGGGCAGGGACAGGCTCAGGGTCTAATTGATCGCATATGTGGGGTTGGGAAGATAGGTCAATAATGAGGAGGACATGTCACTGATACAGAGTGATTTGGATCGCTTGATAAGCTGGGCTCAGGCAAATAATATACATTTTAATATGGCTAAATGGAAACACATAGGTCTAGGAACAAATAATGTATGCCACATTTCCAGGATGGGGAAATCTGAAATAGAATTGGTGGTCAGGCAAATTTAAGTCAACATTTTACAAAGTTTTGGATACCTTGATGGGCACCTGGCAAAGTATTATTTGATAAGGAAATTCACTTTTTAGCGTCACACTTCTCTTGTCACCAGATTCTGGAGTTGCTTTCAAAACTGAGTGATATGCATCAAGAATCGAAGGTCAAGGTTTGAAACTGGTTTACTTTCTGGAAAGGTGACTTTCCAACTCCAGCCGAGTTTTCAGACATTCAGCAAGTTTCTCTTACAGTGGTTGTGTCCGTTTCTCTGTTACTTTGTGTGAGAAGGTCATGTATCAAAGTACTGGAGAGCAGTAGTTTTAAATGCAACAAAGAATCCTGTGGCACCTTATAGACTAACAGACGTTTTGCAGCATGAGCTTTCGTGGGTGAATACCCACTTCTTCAGATGCAAGTTTTAAATGATTTTTATTGAACCCAAGAATGGACCAGTTAGTGGTGGTCTCAGATGGTATGGTATCCGCAAAGCCATCTGTTGTACTCAGGGCCACAAATGAAAGCTGCTGTAGCATCCCCAGAATATATAAATCTGGAATACATAAATCTGTTCTGCCTTCTTGATTTAGATTAAATTAATTTGCAGAGCCATGGAATATGGATAATCCTATGGTTATTTTAGATTTTTGTTGTAAAATGTGGTCATTGTTTTGGCACTTGATCTAGAGGAGCTATAGGGAGTGTACCGCTGTTGATTTCTTTTCTACAGATTGCATCTATTATAGAGACTGTATTTTCTGTGGTAATATAGTAACTAGCTTTCATTTATAAGCCTGACTTTAACACCACAACTCCTCTGACTTCTGGAAACTAAACTAGTCTACATGAAACTTATCATATGAGGTCACCTGCCACATGAAATTCCTTAGAACAATTATGGGTTTTCCTCTGAGCATTTGTCTCTGTGGATCCTAGTAGTTATTTTTGTGAGTTCAGAAATTTCTGGATTGTAGTGTCCATTGGAGTGGCATGTTCATGGTCCTGTTGACAACTTATCTGGGGATATGTAATGAGGTGCAGCTCCAACTTCTCTCTGGTTCCTTTATTTCAAGAATCTGATTATTCTAAGACTTAGAAATAATGGAGGGCAGATTCTGAGGATACATACAGACAAAATTTCTAGAACCACCATTTGCCATGGTAAATAGCTGTTCTCAGAGTATTAGTGTGTGATAGTGTGCCATTTCCTTAGCAATAAGTAATGGAGGGAATCATCGCTGATGCTTAGGAGCTGGAATAGAGAAAATGAAATGTAGTCAGCAGCCAATTACAAAATGGCTACTTTAAGGTTGCAATTACTTGTGCCTGCCAAATTCTAAAAGACCAACCCATAGAATCATAGAATATCAGGGTTGGAAGGGACCTCAGGAGATCATCTAGTCCAACCCCCTGCTCAAAGCAGGACCAATTCCAAACCAAATCATCCCAGCCTGAGCTTTGTCAAGCCTGACCTTAAAAACCTCTAAGGAAGGAGATTCCACCACCTCCCTAGGTAACCCATTCCAGTGTTTCACCACCCTCCTAGTGAAAAAGTTTTTCCTAATATCCAACCTAAACCTCCCCCACTGCAACTTGAGACCATTACTCCTTCTTTTGTCATCTGGTACCACTGAGAACAGTCTAGATCCATCCTCTTTGGAACCCCCTTTCAGGTAGTTGAAAGCAGCTATCAAATCTCCCCTCATTCTTCCCTTCTGCAGACTAAACAATCCTAGTTCCCTCAGTATCTCCTCATAAGTCATGTGCTTCAGCCTCCTAATAATTTTTGTTGCCCTCAGCTGGACTCTTTCCAATTTTTCCACATCCTCCTTGTAGTGTGGGGTCCAAAACTGGACACACGACTCCAGATGAGGCCTCACCAGTGCCGAATAGAGGGGAATGATCACGTCCCTCGATAACCCAGAAAGACATGATTTAAAAATAAAAAAAGATTTTTTTTTTCTGAAGTAAGCAACCTTGTGTTGTGGAGTTAAGGACCAGAATGTCACTAAGGAAAGTGCTTCTGGGAAGGGACTACTTTGGTCTTGTGACTTAAGGTAAGAAAGCAGCAAAGAATCCTGTGGCACCTTATAGACTAACAGACAGCATTGTATCCATTTTTACCTTTCACTTTAAAGGCAACTTTTAATGCACTATGTTCCTTGTAGCTTAAAGCAGATGTTTTTTATGTGAACCTACTGTGATGACATATGATTATTTTGGTTTCAGTATAAAGGTAAAGTTGATAGTGTGAACAGGTATTTAATTTCTCATTTGACAAATTTCTGAAAACAAAGTTCTGAAGTTGTGAAGATACTATTTCACTGGGTTTCAATTTGTTTACATAATGGACTGCTTATTAAAATTATTTCTTGTGAACCTGTCAATCTCAATCACACTCCTTTGTAGCAGCCACGGTATAGTGGTTGTTGCAAGGGATGTGGAATTGCTAATATTAATCTGTGAATATTGATGTGTAACGATTGTATTAACATTGTGTGTGATCTAGTCAAGTCAGGTAAAGTTACTATATAACCATGGTGGATTACTGGAATTTTCTGTGACTGTTCATCTAACTCAGTGGTTCTCAACCTATTTATCATTGTGTTACTTGGGCCTTAGGTTGAAAACCACAGTGTGCTACCCCCTCCCCCCCCAAGACCCGTATGCCTCGTGCCTCCTGCCCAGAGACCCGTCCACAAAGTGGGGCCAGGAGTGGAGCTCTGGGCAGGCGGCAGGGACCCTGCTGTGCAGCCCCGACCCTGGACTCTCCACTTGGCAGCCTGAACCCTGCCATGCTGGGCGGCCAGGCAGCCGGGAACCTGGACCCGGCCGCGCAGCCTGGTGGCCTTTAGCACACAGCTGGGCCACAGGTGTGTGCTAATTGGGCAGCACGCGGGCCATGGGTTGAGAACCACTGATCTAACTTAACAGGGAGCTGTTGAAAGAGAATACAGAAAAGCACCACAGTACATCTAAGTAAAGACATCTTAGTACATTTGAAAAACAGTGGTTAAGCTGTTAGCTTCAAAGACCTTTTGTCTCTATCAAGTTGCAAGCTTTTCTGGCAGAGGTAGGAGCCTAGAGATTGAAAGGGCACTTAAATAGTTATAAATGCCTTCTCTTAGGATTAAGGGTAGTGGGGAGCACTTTCCAGAAACTTTCTAGGGTGACAGGCTGACACAGACTGCTGAGAGAGTCTAAAGAAGTTGGAGGCCCCCAGATCCAGGGAATGGTAATCCTTAGGGAAAAGCTAGGTATGCATATAGTTTTGTTTTTTTAAAATTGTTTTAACGTCTTTCTTAAATGCTTTTGTTCTATCTTAGTAAAACAGCAGTTGCTCTTGGAGGGAACATGCCTGCAGGGTCTGAGCCTAAATCAGACGTCTGAGGTAATCTTGGTTAGTACCAGTGTGTGCAACCCAGGGCCTGATCTGAGGATGGGATAATCTTGTGATTCCACCTGGAGCTAGAGGATAGCTAGAGGTCTGAATCCTGGGAATGGTGTACTCCATGAAACCAGAAAGGGTCCAGTAACTGTGACACTTTTTTTTTTAAATGTAAAAGTTTTAAGGATGCATTAAGGCGACAAACACTTCAATGGAGTGATTCCTTGGTTATATCTCCATGTGTTTTATTTCCTTTCCCTGGCTGTAGGACTTCACTTACATTAGCACTAAGCCTCTCCTCACTGCTTGGAGTCTTCCATTCCTGAATCTTCTCCAGGTCATTTTACAGTTAGGCTGTATCTTGCATGTCTGCTACACATCTGGTTTGTGTCCATCAGGAGACTGGGTTGGAGTCTGGATGTGAGAGCCAGGGGTTGACATGGCCAGAACCAGGAAGCAGAGCCGAAGGTCAGAACTGGAGAATGCCAGAGCCAAGGGTTGGGACACAGAGAGAGCTGGAGTCAGGAATCAGAGCTGAGGGTCGGAACTGGATTACCAGAAGTTGCGGAAGGCAGAAGCAGGACTGGTTCTGAGGCAGTAGCAAGGCTGGTGGAGGAATGGAGAAGGAGCAGGGCTTGGCAAGATAAAAGCACAGGGAGGCTGATGTCTGTGGGCATGTTCACTGAGTAGCCAAGGAGCTGCTGCTGAGCTCAACAATTGGGTTGCTAGCTTCTTCAGCCAGTCAGGTAGGGTCATCCATCAGGCACCTAGCTGGCTCATTAGGGTATGAGGAATACTGAGCAGGCGCCACTGGAGGACCTTACTCCTGACAATGTCATCCCCAAATTTGATCATGACAGAATTTGCACTGAAGAAACACCTGACCCTTAAAACAAACAAAAAAAACCCTCCCCTCTTCCCCTCCCCCCCACCCCCCCCAAAAACCAACCCCACAAACAACCAAAACAAATTAACTGCGCAACACCTCAAACAGGCACAAGTATATTTGGGGGGAGGGGGAATTGTAACATTCAAAAGGGAGCTATTTGAAGACCTACTAAACTTTTTTTCTAGAAGGGTAGAATCATCACATTTAATTTGTACATGATTTACTCTTGTGATGGAAACAGCTCTCTAAATCACAGACTCGGTGTTTCTTTATTCAGAGTGCCATTAATGTATTTAATTAAAGTATCAACATAAATAGTATTTGAAAAGTTTTCCAGTAGGTGAGACCTCATTACTAAGCAAATACTACAGTATGATCCTAGTTGTAGGTCTATTACCAATATACTATTTAGATGACTGAGTCCAGTTTTCTTCTGAAAACTGAATGATTCTAGAAACATGGTACTGTGGTTCTGCATATGTCTCCCACTACTTCTCATATAAAATTTGCTCAGTTTCCAAGTAAAGCTGTATTTAACTCCGACATGTAAAATCAGTCTGGAATTTGAAAGTCAACTGTATTCTCCCAGACTGGTATATTATCACCAATGATGAGGTTTCTGCCTTTGTGCATCCCCAGCTTTCAATGATGTAGATGAGAGCAGAACTTGTTGCTGCAGTTGGAATTTAGACATGGAGGTGTCAGAGTTCATCTTCCTGCAATAGCTGTATTGGCTCTGGAATGCTAATAGCAGTTAAAAATTTAAAAGAATTTATCAGTAAACTAAGCAGATAAGTCTCTCTCTGAATCTTCATAAAACTTATTGAGTTGCTGTCCACCACAAACACCTTCGAGGCTGTGAGGGACTTAATTGCCATGATGGTGCCACGTCCCCAGCCGGCCCGGAGAAGCCTCTGGTACCGCAATGTGCTATACTGTCTCGTGGCAAGTCCACGATGTTCATATGATCAACTGCATCTACACGGTACCAGTCCCCAGCACCAACCAAGTGGCATGGCTCTGATTCGTGGCACTGCTCTCCAGCACTGCATCAGTCCCTCGTGAGGCACAGGTCCCACTCCCGGCACCATGCGTCGCAGCACCGCTCGACCTCTCGCAGTTGCGGCACTGCTCCCCAGCTTCCCGGCACCGATCACCAGTGCAGCTCTGATCGGCACCACTCTGGCCTTCGCGTTCCAGGTCTTTGTCTTCGGACTCGAAGGCGGAGTCCCTGTACTCCAGGGGTAGCCGACACAGATTGGACCATAGGCGTCTGGATGTGGATGCAGGGCCATGGCAAGCGCCTGCGCAGTGGCCGTTCTGGACCCCGTGGGCAAACCACTAGGTCGAGGGCACCTCTTCCAAGACTTCCACTTGGTGATGTCAGAGCCACGGGTACCCGCGGCATTGATGAATCGCCCCACTGCTAGGGGTTCTGAAGTGAAGCCAGTGCAGTCCACTGTGCCACCCTCTGAGCCTGCTCCCACCACCAGCATGGACCCTGGGGTGGTCAGCAGGGATGAAGAGGCTGTGCAGGATGTCCCCAGGGACCCAGAGGATCCTGTACCCCTGCTGGCGTCATCGTCCTTCCCAGATGAAGCAGTTGCAGGGACTGCTGCTTCGGTACCATCCCCTATAGATAGCCGTGCCAACCAGGACCTGCTACGAAGGGTAGTGCGCAACGTGGGCCTGCAGACTGAGAAGGTGGTGGAGCTGGAGGAACCAGTGGTGGACATCCTGGCCCTGGAAGGTCCATCGAGGGTGGCTCTGCCCCTCATAAAAACTATACAGGACAAAACAAATGGGGTAGACCCCCTGCCTCCATTCCTTTGACTGCAAAGGGAGTCGAGAGGAAATATTTTGTCCCCTGTAAGGGGCACAAATATCTTTACACATACCTGCAGCCCTGCTCGTTGGTGGCTGCCATGGTAAATGAGCACGAGAGACTGGCAGCAGGGTCCTACCCCCAAATTCAAGGACTCCAAGAGGCTGGACCTTTTCCACCAAAAGGTCTACTCGACCGGGGGACTCCAATTCAGGATTGCCAACCAACAGGCAATCCTGAGCAGATACAACTTCAATTCCCAAAACTCCAGGTTAGTGCCCATGGAGTCTAGGGAGGAGTTTGGGGCAGTTGTTGAAGAGGGCAAGGCAGTGGCACAGACCTCTTTATAGGCCTCACTGGATGCTGCAGACTCGGTGGCACGCACCTTGTCCTCTAAGATTGCCATGAGGCAAAGCTCATGGCTCCAGGCCTTGGGGCTCCCACTTGAGGTGCAACATACCCTGCAGGACCTGCCATTTGATGGGGCCGGCCTGTTTGCATAGCAAATGGACTCCAGGCTGCATAGCCTTAAAGATTCCAGGGCTGTGCTGAAATTGCTATGGGTGCATACCCCAGCCACTCGGTGAAAGCACTTTAAGCCGCAGCTATACAGTGCCCCTATCCTCCATGTCCTAGGCACAGTTTCTCTAGGAAGTGTGACAGGAATGGCAGGCTTAAGCCTTCCCAGCCTCTGTCCAACCAGGGCCAGGCGACCGCTTCTTCGCGCTCTAAGCAAGCCTTTTGAAGGTGCACCCAGGGATGACGGACCAGCCAATTGACCAGATCGTCATCACTGTTTCCTGAACAATCTATCCCACTTTGACTGTGCTTGGTCACAAATATCAGACCACTGAGTCCTTTGCAGGGTAGAAGTGGGATATTCTCTCCAGTTCTGTGCTCCCCCCCCCCGCCAATCCCTTTCCCCGTCGCTCGTGAGAAGGGCCCTGAAGAGGATGTCCTCGTGCAGGAGGTTCAAACACTCCTCGCTGCAGGGGCAGTGGAGGAAGTTCCTCAGGGGCAAGGGATTCTTACCCTGTTATTTCCTAATCCCCAAATCAAAGGGGGGTGGTCTCAGACCCATCCTCAATCTGCAAGGCCTCAGTCACTTCATGTGAGAAACTTCAGTTTTTTCATGGTCTCCCTGAACATGAGTATCAGCGGGTAGCTGTGTTAGTCTGTATCCACAAAAACAACAAGGAGTCTGGTGGCACCTTAAAGACTAACAGATTTATTTGGGCATAAACTTTTATGGGTAAAAAAACCTCACTTTAGCTTATGTCCAAATAAATCTGTTAGTCTTTAAGGTGCCACCGGACTCATTGTTTCCCTGAACACAGTTATCCCTTCTCTGGATCCAGGAGATTGGTATGCCGCCCTCGACATCAAGGATGCATACTTCCACATATCGATACAGCCACGGATGCTTCTCCAGGTTTGTGGTCTGTCACAGACATTACCAATTTACGGCCCTCCCCTTTGGCCTGTCCACGGCCTCCCAAATGTTTACCAAGTGCATGTTGGTCGTGGCTGCCTTCCTCTGTCGGAGGCAGGTACAGGTGCATCCTTACCTCTACGGCTGGCTGTTCCGGGGATGCTCCAGGGACCAGGTGGATGCACAGGGCTGTTTTGTGAGCTCTACCTTTGACAGGCTGGACTTGAACTGGGCCAGGGCATTCCTGTCAGAGGCTTGCTTCCAAGCAATGACAGACAGACATACAAGGCCTCAGATGGTACCCCACCACCACAGCAAGGGGCTGTCTGAGGCTACTTGGTCACATAGCGTCTTGCACCTATGTGGTACAGTATGCCAGGGTGTGACACATACCTCGCCAGGCTTGGCTTGCATCAGCCTAGCCAAGTTAGTCACTCTGGACTCAGTGGTCACCCTCCCCATGCAGGTCCTTGAGTCCCTCCGCTGGTGGTTCAACCCGCAGACAGTGTGCGAGGGAGTCCCCTTCCACAACCCCCCAGCCCTCTCTGTCCCTGATAACGGATGCGTCAGCACTGGGTTGGTGCATGCACCTGGGAAACTTCAGACACAGGGCCTGTGATCCCAAGATGAACTCGTGCTCCACATCACCATCAAGGATCTGAGCGCAGTCAAACAAGCATGCCAAATTTTCCAAACTCATCTGCAGGGACAGTGTGTGGGAGTCATGGACAATACAACTGCAATGTTTTACATAAATAAGCAGGGTAGAGCCTGTTCCTCTCCCCTATGTCGGGAAGCCTTCCAGCTATGGGAGTTCTACGTGGCCCACTTCATTCCCCTGGAAGCATCTTACTTCAAAGGTTCCCAAAAAGAGGTGGTGGACTACCTCAGCAGATCCTTCCACAAGGGGTCTATCTGCCTGGACGTGATACGCAGTATTTTCCAGAGCTCCCCAAATTGACCTCTTTGCCATGCGAAGCAAAAGGAAGTGCTGGTGGTTCTGCTTTCTGGAATCGTAGCCTGGGCCGCCTCTGGATGAATCATCTGCTATACGCATTTCCCCCATTCCCATTCGTGCACAAGGTCCTGTTTAAAGTCCTCAGACAAGGCGGTGGTCATACTGGTTGCACCGGCATGGCCTCGTCACCAATGGTACACCACGCTCCTGGAGCTGTTGGTGGACACCCCAATCGCATTGCCCTTAGTCCCAGACCTGATTACCCAGGATCATGGTTGCCTTCACCAGCCCAACCTCCAGTCCCTTCACCTCATGGCTTGGAAGCTTCATGGCTAAACCTCATGGAATTCATGTGCTCAGAGCAGGTTAGGGAGGTCTTGCTTGGTAGCAGGAAGCCCTCCACCAGGGCCACCTACCTGGCCAAATGGAAAAGATTCACAATCTGGTATGCTCAGACACCCCACCCCCCACACAGGCACCCATACCACTTAACCAGGAATATATACTGCATTTGAAACAGCAGGGTCTGGCAGCCTTATCCATCAAGGTACACTTGGCAGCTATCTCTGCATTCCATCCATGAGCAGCTGCGTGCTCCGTCTTCGCCAACTCCATAATTGGCTCTTTTCTCAAAGGCTTGGAGTGACTGTACCTGCAGCTTAGACAGCTGATCCTGGTGTGGGACCTCAACCTGGTCCTTTCCAAACTGATGGGGGGCCCTCGTCTGAACCACTGGTGACTTGTTCACTCCTATATCTGCTATGGGACATGCGGTGTATTGCCTTATCCCCTTGAAAAAGATTACGTGTGCTGCTTATAAGTATAACAAAGGTGGCCTTCCTAGTCGCCATTACTTCAGCGAGGAGGGTTTTGGAGCTGAAGGCCCTCAACTCCGATCCTCCTTACATGGTTTTCTTCATGGACAAGGTGCAGCTTAGGCCTCACCCAGCCTTTCTTCCAAATTCCACTCCAACCAGGACATTTTTCTTCCTGTCTTTTTACCCTAAGCCTCATGTAAGTAGCCAGGAACAGAGGCTTCACACACCATACATTCGATGGGCGCTAGCCTTCTACATTAAGCGCACAAAGCTGTTTCATAAGTTGAACCAGCTGTTCGTGGCAGTGGCAGATCAGATAAAATGGCTCCGGGTCTCATCTCAGAGGATTTAGTCGTGGATCACGTCCTGCATCCAGACATGCTATGATCTAGCTGAAGTCTATGCTCTGGCAATAATGGCACATTCCAGAAGGGCACAGGCCTCCTCGGTGGCATTCCTGGCCCAGGTCCCGATACAAGAAATCTACAGGGCAGCGTCATGGTCCTCAGTTCACACCTTCACCTCTTATTACGCCATTACCCAGCATTCCAGAGACAGTGCAGCTTTTGGTAGAGCTGTGCTCCAGTCAGTGATTCCATAACTCCAATCCATCTCTGGGGTAGGGCTTGGGAATCACCTAACTGGAATCAACATGAGCAAGCACACAAAGAAAAAAGTTACTCACCTTCTCATAACTGTTCTTTGAGATGTGTTGCTCATGTCCATTCCAGACCTGCCTGCCTTCTCCTCTGCCTGAGTAGCTGGCAAGAAGGACCTGAGGCTGTAGTGGGTCAGCAGGGTCCTATATTCACCGCCATGGAGGCGCCACTCCAGGGGGCTCGACAGCCGACCCAATGGGTGCTGCTAGGGGAAAAATTTTCTAACAACTGTGCACACAGTGCGCACACATCTAACTGGAATGGACATGAACAACACATCTCAAAGAACAGTTACAAGAATGTGAATAACCATTTTTTAAGGATTGTAAGCAGTTTGGGTCTACTGTTGTGGATGTGTGGCACCTAGTACAATAGAAACCTAATTGGGATTCTATCCACTACTGCCAAGCAAATAATAAAATATTTTTAGTAGTGCAAAGGCACATTTAATTTTCTTACTACTAAATATCTCAAAAGCCTCAACTAATCATTCAGCCAAAGGAGAAGTCTAATTGCAGAAAATAATTAACTAGAAACGATTAAAAATTTAACAGATTTTACTTATGTTCTAGGTTCAGTGCTGAATCTTCTCTGTAAATTAACTGTGTATATGTAAAATGGCCACTAGAGGGCACTCTTGTTCGGTTCAACCCCTAACTCCACATTAGGTGGTTAAAGCATTTTTGGTAGGGTGGGTTCTGTGGTCTTATGAAGTCCATCCATGGTTTGATAAATGTTTAAAAGTTAAATTTATGGATTAGTTGATGTATGAATTACCTGGCTAACACTCGATATCAGAAGCGTTAAATAAAAGGTTGTGATACTTTTGATGTTGCTGGGTTCTTACTTGACATTATTTTTGCCAAATAACAAATCAAAACAAAATACAGCATGTACTTTCAAAATAATGGAAGAAACTAATTGTAAACAGCTAATTAAAGCTGTTGCCGTAGTTCCTTTATATGCCCATGTTTATAGCTATTTGTTTAGTAATAGCCATTTGTATGGCTATATATTGCCCTCATTTATTCCACCCAGGATCATCACTAGACTAGGTCAGTATAATGTCAGTATAAAACTCAAGCAGAATCCTACAAGGTACTGTAGAAATCTTTATCCTTCTAATCCTTTTTTATTTTAATAAAAAAATCTTTCACGTCCGTAATGAAACTTTAAAATTCCAGCTTATTTTATTTGAACTAAAATTAAGTTCAAGGTGTATTGCAGAGATCTTTGCAAAACTGTAAAAGGATAGGTACTGTAAGTTTTATTATACACTTTTCACCTGAGAGGTAAATCTATTTAATTTGTAATTGGATGGTAGAACTGTTCAGTACTGTAGTTTCAATTCAAAGCAATCAGTTTTTTCTGGTTATTAGATTGTATTTCTAGCTAGAGAGAGAAATGAAAACAGTCACAAAGAAAGAAACTGAAATACAGTGTGCTCTACTACACTCACTCTTATTCCTTTTCATTTGGATCTTTTAGTAGACCAAGAAATCTTTGTTATAAGGGTAGACGATGAGAGTAAAACCTTAATTTCATGGAATTTTCTTCAGATGCAAAAATGTTTTGGGTAATATTTTTAAATTCCTTACTACAGTATCCTGTGCAGAGCATCTGATACATTGAAATACACCAGTAGGGTCCAGTAAGAACAACAAATCTTGCAAATGGAGATTGAAAAGGAAGAGCTAATGAGGTTTGGAGAAGGACGCTTGAATTGCTGAAAGTGAACTGGTTCTAGTAGACCATTCACAAATCCTTGAAAACATATACAGTCGAAATCTTAGACATAGTCTGTAAATATATAGCTCCCAAACTGAAGGCCCTTCCTTGATGTAATCCTGATAAAATTTGAAGACAGATAAGAGAGAGGATCCAACTGATCTCAATTGCCTTTTAAGAAATGTAGGAAGAAGTACTTAATTAGCTTTGTAATTTTTAAAAATTTAAGAAATCATCAGTTATTCTAGATACTGATGGACAACGTGTGCTTCATGGATTCTGTAACAATATTAGTCATCCACAAATTTCTCAGAATAGTCATATCTACCCACCTGCTGGTATCACTGTCTCATCTCGTCTAAACATAAATCATTCAACCCTTGCCAAACAAGGCTGTGTCTGGCTGTTGTTTCCAAAGCTCCTATCACCATGATATCTAGGTATTAGTTTTCCAGTCCTCAAAGAGCTGAACATACTGATGGTATCTCAGATCATGACTTAGGAATATTCCCTGAAGACTTCAAATGTATATTGAATAATAACGGTAGTGAATGAAAACCCAACAGTACCTTACAAGGAAGATGTGGTGACAGCCCACTGCCTCAGTCCACCTTTTGAGAGATTTCCTTCTGTGAATAAGCTTGAAACCACTGAAGCATAGTTTGGGGGTAGGGATAGCTCAGTGGTTTGAGCATTGGCCTGCTAAACCCAGGGTTGTGAGTTCAGTCCTTGAGGGGGCCATTTAGGGAACTGGGGTAAAAAATCTGTCTGGGGATTGGTCCTGCTTTGAGCAGGGGGTTGGACTAGATGACCTCCTGAGGTCCCTTCCAACCCTGATATTCTATGAATCCACACACAGGGATTGCTGCCTAGTCACAAGCCGATCAAGATTAACGGGTGAATTAAAAGCAGGATTAATAAATGTGCACGTTTGGTCTCTGGGCTAAGAAGGCCTGGAGCTCTCCGGATGCAATAGGGTTCCCAAGTCCAGAGTGCTGTGGGCACAGGATAGTAGGAAGTAGTAGGTGAGGGAAAGGACCAGGAATGCCATGGAGACTTCCTTCCCATTGAGAGTTTCTGTGGCTGGGTTGAATCTGGGACCATTTAGTGTTGTTCCAGCATGCTAATTCTCTGAAATAAGAGCTCTTTATGTTAAGTTGATCAGCTAGACCAGTGGTCTCCAACCTTTTTATGCCAATATCACTTTTTAAATCTAAGGGCAACCCAGGATCCTACCCCACCCCTCCCCAAAGCCCTGCCCTGCTCACACCCGGCCCCCATTGCTTGCTCTCTCCCACCCTCACTCACTTTCGCTGGGCTGGGGGTTGGCGTTTGGGAGGGGTTGCAGGCTATGGGCTGAGCCTGGGGCAGGGGGCTGGGGTGCAGGAGGGGGCTCCGGGCTGGGGCAGTGTTTTGGGTGCAGGCTCTGGGAGGGGGCTGTGGTGCAGGAGAGGGTTTTGGGTGCTGGTTCCAGGGGGGGCTCAGGGGTGGGGTTGGGGTGCAGCCTCCGGCCGGGCGGCACTTGCCTCCAGTGGTTCCTGGTTGGCGGCAGGCTCAGCGAGGCTAAGGCAGGCTCCCTGCTTACCCCACTCCCATACCCGTCCTGGAAGGAGATAATGTGCTCCTGTAGCCTGGGGGGCAGGGGGCGGCACATGGCACTGCACCCTCTGCAAGCACTGTCCCCGCAGCTCTCCTGGCCAATGGGAGATGCAGGGGCGGTGCTTGCAGGCAGGAGCAGCACGCAGAGGGAAACTCCTGTGCTGCAGGGCTGCGCTGGCTGCTTCTGGAAGCAGTGTGGGGCTGGAGTAGGCAGGGAGTCAGTCTGCCTTACCTGCAGCAACACTACGCCAGAGATCACGATTGACTGGTTGGTGACCACTGAGCTAGACTGACAGGCCCTAGATAGAAACCAGACGGAAAGATAAAAAATTTTAAACCGTCATTTGCAATAACACATCTTAAACTTCCATTTTTAGGAAGAGTGTTGGTCACCAAGATGATAACACTGAAAGATGGACAGGACTATACTCTAGGCATTTCATGCACTGGTGCGGTTTGCATTATGAAATCAGCTTCACTAAGAGTGGACCTAGGATCTATACATTGGCCTTTTTTGCATCTTACAGGGTCACGAGTACATACCATACGTGGCTAGCTTGACCTGGGAGTTAAAATATATTGGGCATTCCTCTCCTGCTTGGATACAGCTAATGTAGTGTCAGACAGCCTACAATCTTACCAAAGAATGAAGAAACACGGTCATAATGGACAACTTTTGTTGACTTTCTGATGTCTTTGTTTTGACAGATGGTATGCAAATGAGGAAACAAATGTGTGAAGCAAGTGCACTAATGCTGCAATATATGTTTGTTGTATAGATTATATGGCTTCAAAAAGTCATTGATCTCTATTGCATCATTTGAATGTGTGATATTGCCTGGCCAATAGCCATTGTCATTTGTTTAATAGATTTTCAGATGTAGAAAACTCCTATTTTGCAATTAAAAAAAAAAAACACAAAAAAACCCTTACCCACATTCTGTATCTGACAGATGTGTGAGGGAACTGAAAACAATTTGTGTCTAGGAACCAGAAAGCACAGCTGAAATGAGATTTTAAATTATTTTAGTAAATTATGGGAAGACTTACACATCGGACTAAAGACTTGACTATCTGGGTTTTAAATAGTTTGTAGTTTACTATGTTTAGTTACCAAATCTTTTACCAATGTTCAGATAAGGCTATAATTGAATAATCCCCCTTTTCATTTTAGAAATTAATGTGGTAAATTCCAAAATGCTGGATATGATATCACTGTTTCCATAGCAACAGAAAGTTATAAGCATAAGATTAAATTTACTGCATTATTATGGGGAGGGTCTCAGGTAGCTCTTACTGTAACACTGGTAGATTCTATCACAAAGTAAAAGCAGAAAAATACTGACCAAGTCACTTTTTTGTATAAATGTTTCACTTCTACAAGTTTAACCCAGTGTGAAATTTCATCTTGAAACTACTGAACACACTATTAAAAAGCAAAACCCCTTTTCATGCATCAACCTTCAGAGCAAAAGCATGTTTTCAGGGCCTTTATATATACCGATAGTGAATATTTATGTTCAAAAATACATAAATTAACTATAATACTCATGAAATCTTCTATAACAAACATGCAACACTAAAGATGTAAGAAGGGGTTTCTCTGTAGTTTTCAGCTAGATTTAAGAAGCTGTGTCAAAGATTAAATTCCAAAAAATGGGTAAGAATGCCATGTAAATATTAAAAACACAAGATGGGTGAGGTAATAACTTTTATTGGACTGACTTCTGTTGGTGAAGGAGACAAGCTTTTGAGCTTACACAGAGCTCTTCAGCTGCGGGAAAATACATTTCCCATGCCTGAAGAAGAGCTCTGTGTAAGCTCAAAAGCTTTTCTCTCTCACCAACAGAAGTTGGTTCAGAAAAAGATATTACCTCACCCACCTTTTCTCTCTATTATCCTGGAATCAACAACACTGCATATCTAAATAATCAGTTTTTTTGACAGTACGTAAAGGCCTGTGCTGTAATAGCTCCATTTATTTTTAAATTTTCCTTGTGGGTACTAATGATATAGGGAAATACAGAGTTGTCAGTTTTATAGCTCTGAAGATTTACTGCAAATTTAGTAAACATATTTCAGTTGCATTTTTCTGTAACGGGAATAGAAGGATAATGTTTCTATTAAAGTGATCAAGTACACACAAAGAAATGGGTTAGGAAGATGTATGAAAATGCTTTTAGACAAATCCCATTTTCATGTGTAAATTGCCTCTGTGGCATATATAACGATCTCATAATATCTTTGGTAATTCTGGAAGTACAGTGCTGGTAATAGTGGTCGTGCACACTAATGTTTAGAAAGGAATATATATAAATTGCTTCGTAACAGGTCTGGTAGCCGACTGCTAGGATGCTGCTTTGTAGAAACTGACAGCTTTTTCAGTTATTTAGCATGTTCTTAAATAGAGAGCAGTTCATTAGAACTTTAATTAAATGTATAACTTTCAGGGTTATTTTGCTGTATTCTTTAAATAAATATTCTGTTACAGTGAACAAGAACAAAAGCACTCCCCCCCTTCTCCCCTATGGGACAGCATGTCTTCATGCTTCAGGACATTAATATTTCAACAGTCACATTGGATAAAATTGAACAGTGGATGAAACCTAATTATTTTTCTGTGATCTTATCCAGGTTCATTTTCTTATTTTTATATTCT
The DNA here is from genome assembly GCF_020497125.1 of Mauremys mutica. Lineage (NCBI taxonomy): Eukaryota > Metazoa > Chordata > Testudines > Geoemydidae > Mauremys > Mauremys mutica. The sequence continues at coordinate 56,994,205 of NC_059074.1, forward strand.
AGTGTATTTCATTATAAATCATTCATTGTTACCTGACAAACCTCTCTTCCTTTAGAAATAACATTAGTAAAATTCAAAAGACCGAAATGCGAATGCTTTGTCTTGCCTGCCTTGTTTTACTATATTGTATGATTTTTTTTTCTCCCCAAAGTGCTTCTGTATCTTAGGGGGAAAAAAATGAAATCATGCATTCCTTTGCTCTTTCTATAGTCTGTTAATTCTGATAATCTGCCATGGTTCCTTTCTCATCCCTTTCATCTGCTTTGTACAGATGTCCTCCTCTGATGCTGTTCAGCCTTTGGCACCTTCTCCTTCTCTGCAAGCTGCTGCCGAGAAGAGCAAATTGGAGGTATCTCTTTCCTAGTGTAATTTTTTTGTCAGCCTACATATTATAATACAGTGCACAGATTTGTACATTTGATTTCATCCATAATGTAGAGTAGCTTCCCCGGGATTTTGCAGAGTGTTTCATTGTCTTTGTTAAAAGGAACTCAGACATTTAAAACAAGCCACAGGCTTTTCTACATGCTGTTTCCCTGATCACATAAGTGAAAAGAGCTAGTGCCTCTAGCTCTGTGATTTTTCACCTATATGTGTATATATACTTATTTTGGATTATTATTATTATTATTAGCATGTTCAAACTTTTACTGTGTTGTCCTACAAAGCCATGTAAAGATACATTCACACCACTAGCGAAGAGGCATGAGTTTGTTTTGTTATCCCTTTCTCTTAGAGCATTACTTTCATAAGGCATCAAGCCTCTGCCCTTTAGTAAAACAAGATTTCTAAGATTGCTTTAGAAATCTCCCCTGAAAGGGCACTGCTACTCCAGCCAAGCCATCTAGCAGGTCTAACACCTTTTAAAACTAATTTCAAGGGAATTAAAGTCTGTAAATACAGACCCATTTGGTGGAATTTTCACTAATTCAAATTTTGTCATTCTTGTGAATTTTCTTATAGTTATGGACAGTGTTTAGACATTGGGGAAAAAAAATCATAAACTCCTAAAACATTGTTCAACATTTAGAACACTCTGACACTGTACATAAATATAGGTGGTATGTAAGGCATCAACACTCATGCATGGGACTGTTGTGGTAGAACCTATATTCTTCTTTGAGTAGTGTCCCTATGGGTGCTCCATTAAAGGTGTCGGCATCCCTGTGCTGCTGATTGGAGAATTTTGGTGGCAGTGTCCATTCAGCCTGTGACTGCGCTCCCCCGCTGCCATGAGGCTAACTGGTGTTGTGTGAGCGAACCCTTCTCAGTTCCTTCTCAGCGCCCATGGCTAGAGACTGAGCTTTAGCTGGCTGTTAGCAGGTCTTACCTTCTATAAATTGCTAATTGTTTTTCTAATCTTTTAGAACTCTTTTCTTTTTCACTCCTTTATCTTTTATTTATTCCCCCCCTCAAAAACGCAACACTTTACTTTAAACTTTGAAGTAAAACAAACTCTCTCCCTCCAGCCCCCTCCCAGACAGGATATGCCCAGTTCACTGGGTTTCAAGAAGTGTCTCAGTTGCAAAGCATCTATCCCAGTGACTGACAGACATTCTCAGTGCGTTTGCTGCCTGGGAGAGAACCACATCCCACACGAGTGTGGTTGATGCCAACAATTGAAACCCAGATCCAGAAAGAGAACTGAGACTCAAGCTTCTCCTAATGGAAGCAGTCCTACAACTGCCCTCAGAGCCACTCCAAGACTCCGGGTGGTGGGTCTTCTCACCACAACCCTCTACATCTAAGGGAGGTGAGCCTAAGAAGTCATCTATGAGCCAATCTCAAAGGCTTCTAAGAAAAGGGATGTGAATCCCCACAGCAAGCCCTCATCGAACGGAAAACAATCTCCGGTTCACTTGGAATCATCGGTATCGATGGCAACGAAGCTGTCTAAATCTGCTATCCAGAGCTCACATGGTACCGATCAGATAGAATATGTTGGGCTGCCTAAGGACCCAATGGGCACAGGCAAAGATTCATCGGTACTGAGTGGGCGTGAGAAAACTAGCGAATCCACCATGGGGAAGGCTCCTTCGGTGCAGGCATTGACAGTGGTACTGTCTTGGCACGCCAGGCACTGGCGGACTGCACAGTAAGTACAGCACTGCCAACTCCTTTGGTGCAGATGTCTCAGCACTGCCAACCGCTACCAGAACAGACAGCTATGGCATTGCTGGACTTCTGGTACGTGACAGACCTTTTGGCGTCTGACGCACTGGACTCACCTCTACCTGGTAATGAATCCACCCAGAGTTCCAGACTTGGTGACCTCATGCCATGCCCCTCCATTTTTGAGTGATGAGTCAGTGAGCAAGAGGACATAGGGTGAATGAGAGGAATGACGGGAGACTGTGGTACCCATTTCCAAAATGCGCCTCAGCCATACTGCCCCTCTGACACCATGCCTCCTTAGTAGGAACAGCGGTGGTACCAACCTCCTGGGTCTTCTCAATGGCCTTACTGGGACCCTTGGCAGGTACATAAACACCGTGCCTACCATGATTCTAGCTTGACGTATTAGGGCCTGATGAGACACCCTCCTTTGGCTGCTGTATTGAGGGTGTCCGAGCCTCCAGAACACTTAAGAGAAGAGCAAGAGGAGGAGATTACCCTCCAGACCAACTTCTCATCTTGATCAACAGATGAGAGTGCTGCCCCCTTTTCCGTCGTTGGCAGATGCCTTTCCCAGGAGCTAGCTCAAAGAGTGGCAGATGCATTAAAACTATCATTACCAGAGGTGACCGAGTCACACCATAACTTAGTCTCTGGATTAAGTTTAGAAGTGTGACCAACAAGGGTGATGTTGTGGTGGGAGTTTGCTATAGACCACCAGACCAGGGGGATGAGGTGGACGAGGCTTTCTTCTGGCAACTAACAGAAGTTATTAAATCACAGGCCCTGGTTCTCATGGGGTACTTCAGTCACCCCGATATCTGCTGGGAGAGCAATACAGTGGTGCACAGACAATCCAGGAAGTTTTTGGAAAGTCTAGGGGACAATCTCCTGGTGCAAGTGCTGGAGGAAACAACTACGGCCAGAGCTGCTCTTGACCTGCTGCTCACAAACGGGGAAGAATTAATAGGGGAAGCAAAAGTGGATGGGAACCTGGGAGGCAGTAACCATGAGATGGTAGAGTTCAGGATCCTGACACAAGGAAGAAAGGAGAGCAGCAAAATACAGACCCTGGACTTCAGAAAAGCAGCCTTTGACTCCCTCAGGGAACTGATGGGCAGGATCCCCTGGGAGAATAACATGAGGGGGAAAGGAGTCCAGGAGAGCTGGCTGTATTTTAAAGAATCCTTATTGAGGTTGCAGGAAAAAAAATCATGATGTGTAGAAAGAATAGTAAATATGGCAGGTGATCAGCTTGGCTTAACAGTGAAATCCTTGCTGATCTTAAACACAAAAGATGCTTACAAGAGGTGGAAGATTGGACAAATGACCAGGGAGGAGTATAAAAATATTGCTCAGGCATGCAGGAGTGAAATCAGGAAGGCCAAAGCACACTTGGAATTGCAGCTAGCAAGAGATGTTAAGAGTAACAAGAAGGGTTTCTTCAGGTATGTTAGCAACAAGAAGAAAGTCAAGGAAAGTGTGGGCCCCTTACTGAACGAGGGAGGCAACCTAGTGACAGAGGGTGTGAAAAAAGCTGATGTACTCAATGCTTTTTTTGCCTCTATCTTCACGAACAAGGTCAGCTCCCAGACTACTGCACTGGGCAACACAGCATAGGGAGGAGGCGACCAGCCCTCTGTGGAGAAAGAAGTGGTTCAGGACTATTTAGAAAAGCTGGACGAGCACAAGTCCATGGGGCCGGATGCGCTGCATCTGAGGGTACTAAAGGAATTAGCGCAGGGGTGGGCAAACTATGGCCGGGGACCACATCTGGCCCTTCAGACATTTTTAATCCAGCCCATGAGCTCCTGCTGGGGAGCAGGGTCCGGGGCTTGCCCCGCTCTACACGTCGTGGCTCTGCATATCCCCTGGAAGCAGAGGCATGTTCCCGCTCCGGCTCCTACACGTAGGGGCAGCCAGGGGGCTCCACATGTTGCCCCTGCTTCAGGGCCAATGGGAGCTGCAGGGGCAGTGCTTGCAGATTGGGCAGTGCGCAGAGCCACCTGGACACACCTCCATGTAGGAGCCAGAGGGGGAACATGCTGCTGCTTCCGGGAGCTGCTTGAGGTAAGCACCCCTGATCCCCTCCTGTGCCCCAACCCCCAGCCCTGATCCCCCTCCCACCCTCTGAACCCTTGGTCCCAGCACAGAGCACCCTCCTGCACGACAAACACCTCAGCTCCACCCCAGAGCCCACACCCCCAGCTGGAGCTCTCTCACTCCCCACACACCCCAACCCCCTGTCCCAGCCCGGAGGCCCCTCTTGCTCCCTGAACTCCTCATTTCTGGCCGCACCCCCCAGCTGGAGCCCTCCCTCTCTTCCACATCACAACCCCCAATTTCATGAGCATCCATGGCCCACCATACAATTTCCATACCCAGATGTGGCCCTCAGGCCAAATAGTTTGCCCACCCCTGAGTTAGCGGATGTGATTGCAGAGCCATTGGCTATTATCTTTGAAAACTCATGGTGATCGGGGGAGGTCCCAGATGACTGGGAAAAGGCTAATGTAGTGCCCATCTTTAAAAAAGGGAAGGAGGAGGATCCAGTCAGCCTCACCTCAGTCCTTGGAAAAATCATGGAGCAGGTCCTCAAGGAATCAATTTTGATTCACTTAGAGGAGAGGAAGGTGATCAGGAACAGTCAGCATGGATTCACCAACGGCAAGTCATGCCTGACTAACCTAATTGCCTTCTATGATGAGATAACTGGCTCTGTGGATGAGGGGAAAGCAGTGGACATGTTGTCCCTTGACTTTAGCAAAGCTTTTGATACAGTTTCCCACAATATTCTTGCTGGCAAGTTAAAGTAGTATGGTTTGGATGAATGGGCTATAAGGTGGATAGAAAGCTGGCTAGATCGTCGGGCTCAACGGGTAGTGATCAATGGCTCCATGTCTAGTTGGCAGCCGGTTTCAAGCGGAGTGCCCCAAGGGTCAGTCCTGGGGCAGGTTTTGTTCAATATCTTCATTAATCTGGAGAATGGCGTGGACTGCACCCTCAGCAAGTTTGCAGATGACACTAAACTGGCAAGAGTGGTAGATAAGCTGGAGGGTAGGGATAGGGTACAGAGTGACCTAGACAAATTTAGAGGATTGGGCCAAAAGAAATCTGATGAGGTTCAACAAGGACAAGTGTAGAGTACTGCACTTCAGACGGAAGAATCCCATGCACTGCTACAGACTAGGGACTGAGTGGCTAGGCAGCAGTTCTACAGAAAAGGACCTAGGGGTTACAGTGGACGAGAAGTTGGATATGAGTCAACAGTGTGCCTTTGTTGCCAAGAAGGCTAATGGCATTTTGGGCTGTATAAGTAGGGGCATGTCCTTCGATCTGCTGGCAGTGATCATTCCCCTCTATTTGGTATTGATGAGGCCTCATCTGGAGGACTGTGTCCAGTTTTGAGCCCCACACTACAAGAAGGATTTGGAAAAATTGGAAAGAGTCCAGCGGAGGGCAACAAAAATGATTAGGGCCTGAAGCACATGATTTATGAGGAGAGGCTGAGGGAACTGGGAATATTTAGTCTGCAGAAGAGAAGAATGAGGGGGGATTTGATAGCTGCTTTCAACTACCTGAAAGGGAGTTCCAAAGAGGATGGAGCTAGACCAGTGGTTCCCAAACTTTAACAGCCTGTGAACCCTTTTCACTAAAATGTCAAGTCTTGCGAACCCCCTCCTAAAAATGAATATTTCCAGGGATTTTCTCCTTTACCTGAGTATAAATTATAAAAGCAGTGATCTTGGAAATATAAAATTTGTTTTTGACATGCTTATTACACACTATTAATTATTTATCATTACAGTATTTTTATTAGAATCAAACAAAATAGAGACACAATTTCTCGATACTTTAAATGACTGCTTATTGGAGCAGCTGGTACAGGAATCCACAAGGGGAGAGGCAACTCTCGATTTAGGCCTGAGTGGCGCGCAGGATCTGGTCCAAGAGGTAATTATAACAGGACCGCGTGGAAATAGTGACCATAATATAATATTTAACATTCCTGTGGTGGGAAGAACACCTCAACAGCCCAATACTGTGGCTTTTAATTTCAGAAAGGGGAACTATGCAAAAATGAGGAGGTTAGTTAAACAGAAATTAAAAGGTACAATGACTAGAGTGAAATCTTTGCAAGCTGCATGGATACTTTTCAAAGACACTATGATAGAGGCTCAACTTAAATGTATACCCCAAATTAAAAAAAACAGTAAAAGAACTAAAAGAGCCACTGTGGCTTGGCTTAACCATGTAAAAGAAGCAGTGAGAGATAAAAGGCATCTTTTAAACAGTGGAAGTCAGATCCTAGTGAGGTAAATAGAAAGGAGCATAAACACTGCCAAATTACGTGTAAAAATGCAATAAGAAAAGTCAAAAAGGAGTTTGAAGAACAGCTAGCCAAAAACTCAAAAGGGAATAACAATATTTAAGTACATCAGAAGCAGGAAGCCTGCTAAACAACCAGTGGGGCCCCTGGACGATTGAGATAGAAAAGGAGCACTTAAAGACGATAAAGTCATTGCGGAGAAACTAAATGAATTCTTTGCTTCAGTCTTCACGGCTGAGGATGTTGGGGAGATTCCCAAACCTGAGCCGGCTTTTGTAGGTGACAAATCTGAGGAATTGTCACAGATTGAAGTGTCACTAGAGGAGGTTTTGGAATTAATTGAGAAACTTAACCAGGACCAGATGGCATTCACCCAAGAGTTCTGAAAGAACTCAAATGTAAAGTTGCGGAACTCTTAACTATGGTTTGTAACCTGTCCTTTAAATCAGCTTCTGTACCCAATGACTGGAAGATAGCTAATGTAATGCCAATATTTAAAAAGGGCTCTAGAGGTCATCCTGGCAATTACAGTCTGGTAAGTCTGTCAGTATCTGGCAAATTAGTTAAAACAATAGTAAAGAATAAAATTGTCAGATACATAGAAGAACATAAATTGTTGGGCAAAAGTCAATGTGGTTTCTGTAAAGGGAAATTGAGTCTTACTAATCTATTAGTTCTTTGAAGGGGTCAACAAACATGTCTGTGCTGTGTAGAGATGTGGTCCTCTCATCTCAAAGATATACTGGCATTAGAAAAGGTTCAGAAAAGGGCAACTAAATTGATTAGGGGTTTGGAACAGGTCCCATATGAGGAGAGATTAAAGAGGCTAGGACTTTTCAGCTTGGAAAAGAGGAGACTAAGGGGGATATGATTGAGGTATATTAAATCATGAGTGGTGTGGAGAAAGTGAATAAGGAAAAGTTATTTACTTGTTCCCATAATATAAGAACTAGGGGCCACCAAATGAAATTAATGGGCAGCAGGTTTAAAACAAATAAAAGGAAGTTCTTCACACAGCACACAGTCAACCTGTGGAACTCCTTGCCTGAGGAGGTTGTGAAGGCTAGGGCTATAACAGGGTTTAAAAGAGAACTGGATAAATTTATGGAGGCTAAGTCCATTCATGGCTATTAGCCAGGATGGGTAAGGAATGGTGTCCCTAGCCTCTGTTTGTCAGAGGGTGGAGATGGGTGGCAGGAGAGGAGCCAATCCCAAGAGTTCCTCCTACACGAGCATTCGGGGCTTAAGCAGCCCAGACAAACAACGCACGTTACAACAAAGATTAAACTTGTTTTTCATAATAATTTAAAAAACAATACTAACTGCCTGTTTAATTTTAAGAACAGCAAAAAATATCCACTTCCCTTTCCATTTCTTATAAGGAGTCTTGAAGTTTAAATCTCCTCAGTGTGATAGATATGCTTGCTTTGATCTGCTTAGTTCTTAGAAGTCCGGGGGCTCTAGGCTGCTGGCCCAGTGCTGCCCAGGATCCCTGTCCGCCATTAGGGATTTTTTTCCTGGGAACCTCTTGTAATGTTCACAAACCCCAGTTTGGGAACCACTGATCTAGAGTATTCTCAGTGGTAGCAGATGACAGAACAAGGAGTAATGGTCTCAAGTTGCAGTGGGGGAGGTTTAGGTTGGATATTAGGAAAACCTTTTTCACTAGGAGGGTGGTGAAGCACTTGGAATAGGTTACCTAGGGAGGTGGTGGAATCTTCTTCCTTAGAGGTTTTAAAGGTCAGGCTTGTCAAAGCCCTGGCTGGGGTGTTTTAGTTGTGGATTGGTCCTGCTTTGAGCAGGGGGCTGGACTAGATGACCTCCTGAGGTCCCTTCCGACCCTGATATTTTATGATTCTCTGATTGGACAGTCTACACATCTCTGCTTTGTCCAGAGTAGCCCTCTCTATTAACCAAACTCATATGGCAGACCCCGGCATCGGTATCACCAACATGCAAGCGGGCTAATAAAAAATACTACATACCAGCAAAAGACACAATTTGTTCTTCTCCCACCTGCCCCCTAATTCAGTGATTGTGGATGTGGGAAACTCAAGAGGCTGTCAGCATCACCTGAAATCCACCCCCTATGACTGGGACTGGAAGAGAAAAATATACTTATCAGCCACTCTGCAGTTCCATATCACAAACTTATCAGGTCTTAATGGCAAAATATGATTACATCAGCTACTCAAAACTCCATTCCTTTATTGAACAGCTCCCAGAATCTCACAAGGACCAATTCAAAGCCATCATTAACTAAGGCCAACTAGTGGCAAAGACATCACTCCAGTCTGCATTCGACGAAGCTGATACAGTGGCATGTTCCATCATCAATGTCATCATAAGACAAGTCTCTTGGCTGTACTTATCCAGTTTCCCCAAAGAGATGCACCTTCCCTTTGAAGGTACAAAACTCTTTGTGGAAAAGATGTACTTTTTCCTCTACACTTTAAAAGACTCTAGGACTACTCTTCAGTCTCTCAGTATCTACACACCTGGGCAGAAGACAGTATAGTTCTCAGCCTTCGTTCAGGCCCTGCTTGTCACAATCCTGACACGCTTCAGAACTCCAAAGAAAAGTCCAGGTTCTCCAAATGGAAGCCTTCAGGTCCTCCATCCTACTTCTTCGCAGCCATCTACCTCAAAATGACAGTTTTGAAGGGTTGGTTGAGGTGCCGTTAGACCACGGTCTTCAATACCATCCAGCGTTATCATCCATGGGGATGAGAGGGGTTTACTATCTCACCCCATTCCGCTGCACCTAGGAATGGGTAACCTCTGACAAATGGGTACTGGAGATTGAGATGAGTGCTCCATCCATTTCACCCTGTCCCTCCCAATGCCCCATCCCCGTTCCGCTTCATGAGAGCCTATCTCACCGTAGGAACCATAGAACCAGTGTCCATACATCTAAGAGGCTGCTTCCTGATACCCAAGAAAGAGACGTTGGCGAATCCATGCTAGACCTCAGAGGGCTCAACAAATTTGTTAAGGGTCAAAAGCTCAAGATGGTCACTTTGGGAATGATTATTCCAGTGTTAGAAAGAGGAGACTGGTTTTCAGCCCTTGACCGACCTTCAAGATTGCTTCTGCATTTCGATCGTATCATATCACAGAAGATACCTCAGATTGATACTAGGCCAGGACCACTACCAATACAGAGTACTCCCTTTTGGCCTCTCATTGGCCCCCAGAGTATTCTCCAAGGTCATCTCTGTGATGGTGGTCCAGCTATGCTCTCAGGGCATTATGATCTACTCTTACCTGGATAATTGTCTTGTCAGGGCGCATTCCTTCTTTGAAGCCCAGTGAGTTACCCATACCACTCTGGATTTGTTCAGGAATCTGGGCCTGCAAATCAATACACAGAAATCAACATAAATACCAGTACAGTGACTAGAATTCATAGGAGCCGACCTTGACTCTATATGAGCAAGAGCACGCCTCCCAAAACACAGATTCCTCAGTCTCTCCACGCTTAAGGAGGCCATGCAATCCAGCCCTCAAATATTGGCCACACCATTCCCTTCAGCTTCTGGGGCATATGCCCGTAGGCATATAGGTGATAGCTCATGCCAGACTTTGCATGAGATGCCTCCAATCATCATAGTTCAGTTTGGTTTATAGGCTGAACACAGGCGACATAGACAAACTACTGTTGTTGCCCACCACAATCAAACAACACATCTCTGATAGGATGGGGTGCACATCTCAACAATCTTTCAGTGCAGGGCAAATGGGCTCAATCCAAAACGTGCCTTCACATCAATCTATTTGAATTCAAAGCGGTCAGGAATGCATATGCTTATTTCCTTCCATTGATTCAGGGTGTGTGTACACAGGTCATGATTGAAAATATAGTGTGCCTGTATTACATTATCCATGAAGGAGGTGCCAGATTGCCCTCCCTTTATATGGAAGCACTAATGCTATGGAACTGATGCATTTCCCACAATGTTACAGTATCAGCGGTGTGCCTGCTGGGAGTACACAACACGACAGCAGACAGTCTCAGCAGCAAATTCCCACACTATCACGAACGGGAGATAAACTCAGTGATGCTCCATGACATATTCTGATGATGGGGGACACTGATGATAGGCTTGTTTGGAACTTACCAGAACAAGAAACATCCACAGTATTGCTTCACAGCGGGTATTGGCCAGCACTCTGTGGGGGACGCTCTCCTCCTCTCATGGGATAAGGGCCTTCTTTATGCCTTTTCCCCCATTCCCTCTGCTGCTGAAAATAAAGAGAAGGCAAACATCATACGAATTGCTCCCACCTGGCCCAGACAGACATGGTACCCTTAACTGTCTCAACTGATGCTGTGTCCAGCAATGACTCTTGCAACCACTCCTTACCTCCTCTTGCAGAACAAGAGATTCACCCTCCATCCCACCCTGCAGATACTATGGATCAAAGCCTGGCTCTTTCATGGTTCCAGCACATAGAGACGACATGCTCTGTAACAATGCTGGGTCTAGTGGGACCCAGTTGAGAATGCCAATTCAGGACAAATTCCTTAAAGCCCCAGGCTGGTGTTTTTCCACCTCTAAGGCAAATAAAACCAGCCAGAAAGAGAGGACTTTGGTTTTACCCCACTGGCTAACCACAAGTCACACAAGCAGTTCCCTTAGACACTCCAGTTTCCCAATGAAAACCAATGCCTTAGTAAAAGAAAAAAGGTTCTCTTGATCCCAAAGGACCAAGCCCAGACCCAGGTCAATATACAAATCAGATCTTACCCACAAATTACGCTGTTGCCAATCCTTTGGAATTGGAAATCTTAAGGTTTATTCATAAAAGGAAAAAGATATAGATGAGAGCTAGAATTGGTTAAATGGAATCAATTACATACAGTAATGGCAAAGTTCTTGGTTCAGGCTTGTAGCAGTGATGATTTGAACCTGCAGTTTATTCTGAGTCTCTGGAGTACATCCCCAGCTGGGATGGGTCATCAGTCCTTTGTGTAGAGCTTCCGTTTGTAGCAAAATTCCTCCAGAGGTAAGAAGCAGGATTGAAGACTAGATGGAGGAGCTGCAGCAGCCTTTTATAGTCTCTTGTCAAGTGGCCTCTTTCTTTCTATGTTCCAAAGACAAGCATTTGGGCACATGGCAAGAAAAAACCTTAGAGTTCTGTCCATAGGCATGTTCCTGCATACCATGCTGAGTCACAAGGTGTATCTGCCTTCTTTCAGTGGGTCAGTTATATAGCTGATGTTCCTTAATGGGCCATCAAGCAGGCTAGGCAATGCTGATGCAAAATTGTCTGGGGTGTCACCCAGAAGCATAACATAAGTGTGAAATACAGACAGTATAGAGCCAATATTCATAACTTTAAATACAAAAATGATACATGCACCCAGAAAGCATAATCATAACCAGCACATCGCCACCTTGTCTTAAACATCTTACCTGACCCCCTTTATACAAGATCTGGTGCCACTACAGGACCTTGGTTGCAACAATGACCCATATGGTCCCAGTTCATGTCAATAACATCATAGGCTCTGAAGAGGTATCGGAATTATTATTACACAGCAGGAAAGTGGCTACCCGTCATACTTACCTATAGAAGTGGGCCAGATTTCGGATCTGGTGCAAGTCCAAAAAAGTCACCCTGGATACGGCCACTCTACCTGTAGTACTAGACTATTTGCTGAATCTCAAGAAATCAGGACTCTGTTACTTTGCTAAAAGTACACTTAGCTGCAATAGCGACCTTCCACCAGCAGGGAGAAGGGTACTCAATTTTTTCCCACCTAACTATGAAGAGGTTTTTCAAAGGCGTAGTGAACCTCTTTACCCAACCTAGGCTTCTTACCCTACAATGGGATCTCAATCTAGTATTAAAAGGACTGACTAGACAGTCCGTTCAACCCATGGTGTTTAACTCACCTTCCCATGAAGATGATATTCCTGATCAGTTACCTTGGCAGGAAGGATGGTGAGATAGCTGCCCTGATTGCTCATCCTCCCTTCACAGTGTTCTTCCCTAACAAAGCCACGTTTAGACCACATGTGAAGTTCACCCTCAAAGTGACTTCCGCATTTCATGTGAACCAACTCATTCACTTTCCAACCTTTTTTCCAAAGCCTCACCAGGATAATAGGGAGGTCATCCTCCATATGCTTGACATAAGGAGAGCCTTGGCCTTTCATTTGGACAAGACAAGAGTTTTCAGAAAATCTCCATTGTGGACAGGCTTAAAGGCATGGCGATTTCAGCTCAAATGCTCTTTGAATGGGTCTCAAATGGAATCAACTCTTATCAGTTTTGCGATTTAGCACCCACATCTACAATCTGCAGACATTCCACAAGCTCGATTTCCTCATCCGTCACCTTCTCCAGGGGCATCTCTGTGTTTGAAATCTGTAGAGCAGCTACCTTGGCATCTGCACAAAGATTTGCAGAACACTATGCCATCCTGGGAGACTCTGCTGCAGATGCCAGATTCGGTGCCCCGGTACTACCATCCATCACAGATTCTATTCCGAAGTCCCTGCCTCCAGTGCAGGATACTGCTTGGGAGTCACCTACAGTGGAGCACTCATAGGGACACTATTCGAAGAAGAAGAGGAAGTTACTCACTTAGTGCAGTAATGATGGTTCTTCAAGATGTGTGTGCCTATTGGTGCTCCACAACCCACCCTCCTCCCCTCTGTTTCAGAGTTCTCATCCTACTCTCTGCGGTAGAGAAGGAACTGAGGAGGGTTCGCCCGCAATGCTGGTTAGCCTCATGGCAGGGGGACAGCATATGCGCAGGCCGAACGGATACTGCTACCTAAATTCTTCAATCGGCAGAGCAGGGACGCAGACGCACCTACAGTTGAGCACTTTTAGGGTCGCATCTTGAAGATCCATCATTACTGCACAAGGCGAGTAACTTCTTTATATAGTGATAAATTTAATACATAATGTCCTGGTTTTCAAACTTGGTTAACCAACTTTAGGAATCTTACATTTGGAATTTTTGGCTTAACTTCAGTCTTTAGAATGTATGAAAGTAATCACATGACCTAACATCCAGTTCTTATAAATTCCTCTATAATAGTTAGTCATAGTCAGATTTTCTAAGTGGTAAATGTAATTATTTAATAGGTAAGCCATATCTTCTTCTAAGCATTTTCTGTGTCTGTTTAACTTTTACCTGGCTTTTTTGTATACAACACTTAATATGCAGGGGCCAACTACAATTACTTAGTGAATTTAATTTCAGTACATCTTACAAATATCTTTCAGCTGTAGCACAAATAAAATCAACCTCTGTAGTTAAACTTCCATAACTATTCCCATTCTAACTACATTTTCAAAGGGCTTATAACCTTCTGAAATGTTCACTCTGACGTTTTCTGTACTGTGTTGTCCATTGGTGAATTTTTTGAGCAAAATTTGCAGAGCAATAGTTCTCATTTTTGAATCCAAGGAAAGTGGGGAGGAGAAATTTCACTTTCATATTATATTTTGGTGGTTTTTGAACAGTTCTGTAAATAAAATGGCTGAGAGCCAGGGGCGGCTCCAGGCACCAGCACACCAAGCGCGTGCCTGGGGCGGCAAGCCACGGGGAGCGCTCTGCCGGTCGCCACGAGGGTGGCAGGCAGGTCGCTTTCGGCGGCATGCCTGTGGAGGGTCCGCTGGTCCCGCAGCTTCGGCGGACCTCCCGCAGGCGTGCCGCCGAATCCGCGGGACTGGGGACCTCCCGCAGGCAAGCCGCCCAAGGCAGCCTGCCTGCCGTGCTTGGGGCAGCAAAATACCTAGAGCCACCCCTGCTGAGAGCTTAGGTTAAGGATGAAAATAGCATTAACTGACAAGTGCTTTTATTTGTTTTAATTTGTTCTGAGTTAGGAAACAATGAACCAGCATATTTAACTTTTAAAGTGTGCAGGTGCGAGAGGATTTTCATGGCTGACTTCAGTGCACAGTGAAAATCTAGTGAATGCTGGGAATCATTAGGAACAGTTGGTGTTGAGAGACGGATCCTTCATGCTTTGTAAAGTGCAGAGGAGGAAGTGCCATTCTGATGCACCCTGAAAGCTCTGCATCTCCTAAATTGTGCAGAAGATGGGTACTTTCCTATAAACCGTATCAAATCTATGCAACAGGGCCCGTTTGTGACATTGAAGTAGCTCTGTTATTAAATATGCATGCATTATTGTAACCCATCAAAGTCCTACATCATTATGACTGTTCTTCTTTTTACCTTTTAAAACTGAGAAATTTCCATACCAAAAACTATTGTAATGGAACATAAAGTTTATATAATTAATTATTCAAAACACAGGTAATGCCAAAGTAAGGTTGCATGGAAAACCCAAACTCTGTCCCCTTCTGCATAGGCATTACAGTAGTCTTTAACTACATATACTATTTTACAAATACAGTATCAAGTAGAATATTTCCTACAACTTTCCATTTATGTAGAATCTTAGTTCTATCTACTGCTCGGTATTCTAGACAGTAAATGAAAGACCATTTTATATGAAAAGTTCATAGTAAATCATACTACTTTTAATGTATGTCAGCGTGGATCCCACTGTAGGTGTGCATTGTGGAAGTCTTGTGTGTGATTGGATTCTTTTGAATAGCAGTGGCAGTCAGGGCTGCACATGTGCCCTGTGCCACTGTGTGCTGCTGTGCAAAGTCATAAAGAGTGGAGCAGCTGTGACCTTCTCTTTGCTTTCTTACCAAGGCAGACTCTAACAAGCATCTGACTCTTTATATTTTAGAGTGTTAGACTCATTCCTTTTTACCAATTTGGTGAAAATTTTCTTTACTTTTCTTCTCCTTCCTTGAGTTGAATGTTCAAAAAAAAAAAAAAAAAGGGAGGGGGGAGGGAGATACACCCTACTGTACAGCAGGGAGAGGCACTTTGTGCCAATTGTAATGCCTCGTGTCATCTCAAAACGATCAGTGTTCAAACCCTGTTCCTTCTGTGACAGACTCATCCACCTCATTTACAGACACAACCATGCTTCTGCCTGGGGAAAGAACCGTATCCCAGACAAGTGCTTGGTGTACCAGTTGTTTTTCTTTCAGGACCAGGACTACAAGTCCAGGGGTGCTTGGCTCATGTTACATTTGCTTGAGTAATGAACATGGTTTACTTCAAACCAAGAGGAAATAATCCCAAAGTGGAGCCAGAAGAGTTGGCATCAGTCAGCGCTCCCTCATGCAGGCTCTAAACCCTGGGATGGGTCAGTGGAAAGGAGGATAAGAAGAGGACACCATCAAACCTAGAGCATTCACACCAGTGGTCCTCGCACAAGCATCTGCAGCACCAGCAATTTAGCAATAGAGGTGGCACCTATGCCCCTGATACAAAAGGTAGTGCTGAGAGGCAGAATGGGTGAAGCAGAAACATAGCTCCAAATATCCTATGGGATCATCCTTCCGGGAGGACATAAAACCTCTCGCTTCCAAAGACTAAGTATTGAGGTCCTCCCCAATATTGGGGTAGTATATGGTAAAGTAGTCCTGGTTCCAACTCCATCAATGGTGCAGATGACTGAGCCAATCATGGGCCTTTGGTGCTGCCATGAGGGCATATCTATGAATTCTCT
Source organism: Mauremys mutica (assembly GCF_020497125.1). Lineage (NCBI taxonomy): Eukaryota > Metazoa > Chordata > Testudines > Geoemydidae > Mauremys > Mauremys mutica. The sequence continues at coordinate 57,010,216 of NC_059074.1, forward strand.
GGAGACATCCCCTCCACCAAAATGACAACTAGCATCTGAACCAGTGCATAATCCATGTCGCTGCCCAATACCACTGTTTGAAGAGGTTTATTTTTTCACTGTTGCCAGCTGACTCCTTTCTGGCATGCAGTATGTATGCCTCTTTACTCTGAGTGCCACCAAGGGTGTAACAGAAGGCTATCATTTAGGGCTCTGCCCCAGATAAGGCATGAGTGGCACTGGATCGACCAACCTCAGTCAGGCCAATACCCCCATGGCATGCCATCTTGGCTGTATTAGCTTTACTGGGGACTGTCACTGCATGTATCCCAGAGCAGATTCCCCCCTCTGATGCATCAAGGAAGTGGAAGCGATCCTGGTCTCTGGTGGCATTTTTAGTCAGGGCACCAAGACCAGAGCCCGATGTTGACCCCCATGAGTTGGAGGTAATAGAGGGACAGCAGGCACACCTGTCTCAACTGAAAGTGTTGTCTTCATTACCTGATGAGGCAGTGACACTAGCTCCTACTCCAGCATGGCATTCCAGGAATGCCAATCCTGCATTGCAGAATCCCTGGACTGTGAAATCCCAGTAATACAGGAGACGTCCTACAAGCTTTTGACATACTAAGCTCTACAACACCCATCAGAATTGCTCTCTCCATCAGTGAGGGCATATTTGAGCTGGCAAATGCCTGATACTTTTTTCTCCCACATCTGAACACATGAAAAGAAAATACCAGATGCCCCTGAAAGGCTTTGAATTTTCCGACACCTGCTCAAGATTGGAGTTCCTGATAATATCAGCAACGCAGGAGAACTCTACATTTTCAAAGAGTACAATGAAGGTCATGGACCTTAAAAAATTAGACACTGTTGGGCAAAAAGTATACTCTTCTGCCTCACTGCAATTCCGGGTGACAAACTATCAGGCTATGGTTACAAAATATAACTTTCTCATGTGGGGAAAGGGTCACTGCTTTCCTGTCACTAGGTAATTGTAGTCTAAGATCGCACAGGAGGACAGGGAGTGAACAGAGTTGGCACTCTGCCTCTTGCAAGTGCCCCCTTTCACTGGCTGACCGTGTCTGTAATCTGTTTTTTTCCCCCAGGGTGGCACCCACCTCTCACAAGCACCCTTATCCAGCCAATGGATCTCTCGGCAGGTCTTTAGTGACACAGTCCTCTGGCTGAGCTGCCTACACTGTCCCTGGAGCCCTCCCCAGACTCAGGCCCTGTTGATCAGACTGAGGACTGATCTCAGTACCCTAGTTGGCCAGCTCACATGTGAAGGTTCCTGCTCTGGGGTGGAGCAGCACCCACCCCACCCCCTAGCTTCCTCCTTGGAGGTTCTTCACCTGCCTTTTTAGTCCTCTGCCCCCGGCTCTCCAGCTGGGTCAGTCTAGATGAGCCCCCTTCTGTGGGGTAACAGTTCCAGGGAAAATTACTGTCCGTGGGCCTGTCTTCAGTGAGTCCTGGCAGCCAGCCAGAAGTTATTCCTTCGCTTCCCCAGTCTCTGCCAGCAACTACCTTATGTGACAGACCCAAACCAGTGGGGTGCAGGAGTCTGGTAGAGGGCAAATATACTGGTCACTGGATGAGTAGTTTTCTGTTCCCTGAGTGACCAGAGCAGGGGCTGCACTAGAGTAATCAGGAACCTGCTAGAACCAATTAAGGTAGACAGGCTGATTAGATCACCTGCAGCCAATCAAGGCAGGCTAATCAGAGCACCTGAGTTTAAAAAGGAGCTCATTCCAGTCAGGCGAGGGGGAGCCAGAGGGGAGGAAGTGCGTGTGAGTTGCTGGGAGCAAGAGGCACAAGGAGCTGAGAGTGAGAGGGTGTGCTGCTGGAGGACTAAGGAGTACAAGTGTTATCAGACACCAGGAGGAAGGTCCTGTGGTGAGGCTAAAGAAGGTGTTTGGAGGAGGCCATGGGGAAGTAGCCCAGGTAGTTGTAGCTGTCATGCAGCTGTTACAGGAGGCACTACAGACAGCTGCAATCCACAGGGCCCTGGGCTGGAACCTGGAGTAGAGGGCGGGCCCGGGTTCCCCTCCCAAACTCCTGATCAGACACAGGAGAAATTGACCCAGACTGTGGGGAAGATCACTGAGGTGAGCAAATCTGCCAATAAGTGCAGGACCCACCAAGGTAGAGAAGGAACTTTGTCACACTGCCTTAACCCTTGCAGCCAGCCAGGAGCACCTCTTGCTTCCCCAGTCCCTGCTAGCAGACTATCCAGGCCCTTTCAGATCCTGCAGCCAGCGAGGTGCACCTCTTTTATAGGGCCCTCATGGGCTGCTTCCTCTATAACCTCTCTGCTTGGTTGCTTCCTCACAACCACTCTAGCCCTCTTGGAGGGACCTCTCTACTGCTCCTTTCCTGGGATGGGTGTTGGAGGACTCTGTGGCCTCCAGCAGGGGGCCTTTGAGTGTTAGGCCACATGTTAGTGTGCACCTACATGATGATATTTGCTTGACTTTGCCTGTAGCCTCTATATATCTGGCTCAGGTCAAAGCACTGTCCAGCAAAACACCAAATTGATGGGAAGGTCTTGGTGGCGATAACCTAAAAATATGAGGAGGATTACTATGCTTAGCACCCTACCCAACAAGGACCTGACTCATGAATGCATCAGGAACACTTGAAAAGCCATCTGGACCACTTACTGATGCAGGTGACCTGGTCCTCAGTAGATGTGGAAATTCACATAAACCTCCTGGAATTCAGAGGCATCAGACTAGCCTGCATGGCCGCCTTACTTAGCCTCTGAAATTCCACAGTGGAGGTCCTGGTAAACAATATGTCTGCTATGCACTACATTAACAAGCAGAGAGGTGCCTACTCATCACTGCCCCTTATGCCCTTGGTCGGGACCACAAATAGACATGCTACGCATGTGCTGGTCAACAGACACTGCTTGGAGAAAACTTCTGAACTCGGGTGTATGGCATGCATGCGAACCCATGTGTGGAATACAGCTAGGGACCACACATCTTGAAAACCTTCTAGTTACAGTAAATAATTTCTGCTTCAGACTGTGTGCTTGGTTATTTCTAGCTATAGCCTGCTCTTGCAAAGGCCAGGCCATCACATCTCAAAGAGTATCCAAGTGGATAACAGAATGTCTTTTTGCTGTGTTACCACTAGAGTGGTGTACTTCCACCAAACATCAAGGCTTACTTCCTGAGCCCACAGCCTCTGCCTGTGTCTGAAATGTGTTTGTTGCCAAGAACTGCAAAGTGGCAACATGTAATAATCTTTCAACAAGCATTATGTAGTGGACTTGGCTGCAAAGCAGATGCCAAGATCAGGAGAGCAGTAATACTGATGCAGTTGATACTCCTCATCTCGCCATCTCAAAGGCATATTGCTTGCCAGTCATGAACAGTGTATCCACACACACAACTTGAAGGAGAGAGAATGGTTACCTATGCTACAATAACTGTGTGGTTCTTTGGGATGATGTGTAGGTCCCATTGTGAGGGACCTGAGGGAAGGTTGCAGTTAGTTTCACTTTTATGTCTTTGCACAGGAACGTGAGGAAGAACAGGACACGTGCATTTAGGCACATGCACACCTACGTGTGGGATGAACACTGATTACAATATCTTGAAGAACCAGTTACTGTAGAATTAGTAATCATTCTTTACATAGCAATCACAGTGTTAAGGTATTGATCCTGCGAATGCTAGCACAACTTAATTTAAGCACAGGAGTAGAATAACTAAAATCACGTGTCGTGCTTATAGTTAAGTATATGCATATGTGTTTGTAGGAATAGGGCATACAACATAGAATAAAGGTGAAATTTTGCTGACTTGCTATGTACATTAGTGGTTAGCTTATCTTCATCTTTGCTGCCTTGACCTTTGACTTACACATAAGGAAGGCTGTGCAGTTGTTGCGGGGGGGGAACAAACTGTATGGTTCATGGAGGATGACAAAATAAAAATGCATATGTTAGAGAAGGCAATCTACATTGTAATATCTGGCAACGACACAGAGGATGACTTTACATTAAATGTCATATGTATAAACATTTTTAAACATACAAGAAACTCTGTGCCTAACTAAGATTGTAAAAATTGACAATCTAATAAACTTCAAAAAATGAGTTTTAAATGTAGCTGAGGATAACCTGCCCTGCCAATTTTTATAGTTTTATAATCATTTTCATATTTTTAAAAAACATGTTACACAGCAAGAGAGAAGAGGAAAGACTCACAAGCAGCAAGGGAAGTAGTGCACATGACTGTAGACAAAGTTCTGTCAAATACATAAACAAATTAGAAAAATATTTTCCTCTGGCTTTCTGTTTAAAGTAATATCACTGCATGTATTGCTTGTTAAAACGGGCCAAAAATAATGTTGGTGGTAATTAAATTGGCAGTGTCTCTTTAAAGACAGTATTGTAATGCAAATACACAAGTGGGAAGAGATAAGGGCACACATAGATAACTTGGGCACTTCCTGCCTGAAGGGCCTTCCCCTTCAATATTACCGTCTTATAAGCATAACTTTTGGTATGAAATATTTTTAGCGTGTGAACACACCCAAGGTACAATTTAATATGTATATGCTGAGCAGGGACACAACTATTTTAAAAAAAAGGGTAAAACTACAGCAATGGTAGTGTTTGTTTAAATTTGTATTACACACCGACTTGTTAAAGGAAACTAAAAATTAAACCTGTAATTTCAATAAAACCCTTCCCAATATTGATGGGAAGGAAACAAGTATAAATGCTCTCCTTCCTCAATTTTCTAATACTTACTCATAAAGAAATGAGTTAAAAATGGAGCAAGACGACCATCTTGGCAGCCTAGTGTCTGGGCACTGTACAGTCCCCAGACTAAAATCTAATTTGAGCGCTAAGTTTGATCTATTGCTACTTCACTTGGCCAGGTTTGGATGGCAACTATACAGGCAATATGCTCCTCCGTTGGTGTATTGTACTGATTTCAAAGGAGATAATATATACTCTTTAAATTCTCTCATGCTGCTTCAAATATATGTATTTTGAATCTGGCTTAGTGGTTTAGCTGCCTGAGTGTTCACACTTTACTTTAATAATCATATGTTGGAGCTCATTATATATGTCCTTTGTGCAGCATATTCAACTCCGATAAACTCAAATTTTCTTCATAAGGTCACCAGAGTAGTTGTCTTGAGCATGTACTAGATAATGATAATGTTCATGTTTTAGACAATAACACACTTTTGAAAAGTGTTACTCTGCTGTCTTCTTAAAAAAAAAAAAATCTTTAGCATAGTCACAATTGCTCTAAATATGTTACTGTTCAGAATTCTGCCTCTGAAGAAACTACTGATAAATGCTCTTCACTTAAAAAGCTATTTCCTAAAATTTCAGATCTTCTGTATGTCCCACATATCTGCTTATACATGCGATTCTGTGCTTCTGAATCAGAATTAAAAACATTCCCTTCCAGGGCAAGGAATATCAGTTTACAGCAGGCTTAAAAAATATTTTCTGTTCAGGGTTTCAAATGAAAAATCTGATCTGAACTGGTGTTATATACAGTGAAATTAGACATCCAAAAATATCTACAGTAGGTATTGCAAAACCTACTCTAGGGGATTCAGCAGGTAGAGTTTTTCCCCTGACTCAGCACTTAACCAATATGTCACTATAGGCTGGCCTTCATCGTGAAGCTCCAGCAGTGTAACATACATCGGTATAGTGTGTTCACAATGTGTGTGGTTGCACCAGCATAACTATCTACTCTATCAGCTATGGGTCCACACTGTGCTGCCTTGATTTTAGTACATTGCTATCTGGGTAGATATACCAGGATTTGTGGCATCTCTCCCAGGCTTCCTGGGTACTTGTTGAGATGGATAAAGGCATAACTCCAAAAGGCCAGGAAAATTATAGGAAGAGGGATGAAACTCCCGTACTTCCCCCTGCTGAAACCCAGAATGCATCTGGTGCCTATGCCATTTTCAAAGTAATTTCTGTCAGCATGGAGGAGGCCCAGCAAATCACATTCCTATGTGGTGCTTTACATACTGTGCAGGACCTGCCCTTCAAAGAAGTTAATCTTTTTAACCAAAAGACAGATGAGTCCTTGCACACTCAGAAGGATTGCAGGGCTACCCTCCACTCCCTGGCAAAATATACACTTGATCCAAAGAGAGATTCCATAGGCAGTCATACAAAACTAGACCAATGGCTCAACAGTTTTACTGCTAGCAGCTTTGAGACACCTCATAAGAGGCAAAGAGTTCAGAAGTTCATTTCCCTGCACTGTGTTTCAACATCACCATCCCAATTCCAGCCCTTGGGTAAAAAATATTTTTGACAGGCGTTCAAGAGCTGCCACCATCGGCCGATTTCCCCCACATCCTTTGGCATTTATTTGGCACCCTTTTCCACACCTGGCGTGCAATAATGATGGACAAATGGGTGGGTTAAACATCATTGATTTCAGTTATGATCAAATTTACCTCATGACCCCTCCAAAGCCCCCCTTCCTGCTCCTTTTAAGGGTCCATTTCCAGGAGGAGATTCTCAAACAGGAAGTAGAATTCCTTCTACAGCAGCGAGCAGTAGACAGGGTATCTCTTCGGTACAAAGGAAAGTATTTTTACACAACATCCTTTTGAGTACCCAAAAAGAAAAGCATCTGGAGACCCATCCTCTATCTCTGCCATCTCAACTACTTTATTCACAAATTGAAATTTTACATGGTCACACTGGCATCTATAATACCATCCCTGGAAAAGGGCATTTGGCTTACAGGTCTCAGGTATGAAGGATGAATACGTTCAGAGGGATGTTCACCTGGCTCAGACATTTTCTCATTTTCATGATGGGCACTGACCATTTTCAATACAGAGTGGTCCCATTTAGCCGTGCTACTGCCCTCAGGATCTTTACCAAGGTTGTCTTGGTAGTATCCCCCTTATCAGATGTCATGGCTTTGCTGTCCTCCACTGTCTTGACAACTGGCTTCTTGTTGCCAAGACATGTCAAGATGCCTACATGTCAGCTTCGTAAGTGCTTCAGCTCCTGTCTTCCCTAGTCTGTCGGCACTCCACCACAGACTTCATTGGAGCATCTCTAAATTGAGTCACAGTGCGAGCTTATCTGCCAGTGGACAGGTTCCAAGGGATGAACAACCTTATAGATCAGGTCATGAACAATCCTTGAAGGTCAATCAGAATTTTCTCTTTGTCTTTCTTTCCTGGGATATATGGTATCATGTACTTGCGTCACCAGAACCAGATGGTAGTCACCCAAGAGTTATGAAGGAGTTCAAATATGAAATTGCAGAACTGCTAGCGGTGCTATGTAACCTATCGTTTAAATTGGCCTATTACCAGAAGATAGCTAGTGCAATGCCGATTTTTTTTTAAAAATAAAAAGAAGGTTGCAGAGGTGATCCTGGGAATTACAGGCCAGCGAGCCTGAAATTTGGTACCGGGCAAATTGGTTGAAACTGTAGTAAAGAACAGAATAATCAGATATATAGATGAACACACTATGTTGGGGAAGAGTCAACATTTCTTTGTAATCATCAATCTATTAGAATTTTTTTGAGGGGTCAACAAGCATGTGAATAAGGGGGATCCAGTTGATATAGTGTACTTGGACTTTCAGAAAGCCTTTAACAAGGTCCTCACCAAAGGCTCTTAAGCAAAGTAAGCAGTCCTGGGTTAAGAGGGAACGGCCTCACATGGCTCAGTAATTGGTTGAAAGATAGGAAACAAAGGATAGGAATACATGGTCAGTTTTGACAATGGAGAGAGGTATATTGTGGGGTCTCCCAAGGATCTATGCTGGGACTTGTGCTGTTCAACATATTCATAAATGATCTGTAAAAGTAGGAGGTAAACAAAGTAGGTGGCAAAGCTTGCAGATGATACAAAATTACTCAAAGCAGACTGTGAAGATTTTAAAAAGGGATTCACAAAACTGGGAGATCGGGTGGTGAAATGGCAGATGAAATTTAATGTTGAGAAGTGGTAAGTAATGCACACTGGAAAACATAGTCCCAACAATACATGCAAAATGGTGGAGGTTACCATTTGGGCTGCATATTACTCTGCTGTCAGCGGTCACATGTCTCTTCCCCTCATGGAGTTAGGGCTCATTCTTCCAGAGCACAAGCGATGTCAATGGCATTGCTTCAAGAAGTACCTCTACTTGACATTTGCAAAGCAGCTACATGGAGTTCCATCCACACATTTGTGAGGCATAATGCTTTAATACAGGACTCCTCTGCTGAGTCATCCTTTGGGACAGTGATCCTCTGCCACCTGCATCCTCACGCCCTCCTTCTCCTTGAGTACTGTTTGGCAGTCACCCAGAGTGGAATACATATAGGGAGAAGCACTCGAAGAAGAGAGCTACTTACGATAACTGGAGGTTCTTTGAGATGTGTGTTCCCCATCTGTTTCGTTGCCCGACGTCCTTCTGCTCCACTTCAGATTATTTTTGGATTCATGACAGAGAAGAAACTGGAGAGTCTGGCAGTCCACTTCGCCCTTTATCTCTTTGGTTGGAGGCATGTGGAGAGTTGAGGGTACATGCATGGACCAAAAGACACTGCTTGCAAGAACTATGTGATTCCAGGCATGTGGAGCACATGCATACCCACAATGGAATACAGATAGGGTTTTCCAGAGTACATGTTCTCCTCTTCAGCAGCATGATGTGCCTCTCCAAGAGGGAGAACAGTTTTTTGTTGCATTTTCCGGTTCTTCTCTCTGTGATTTGGCTGCAAAGAACTGCAGTCTCTCCTCTCTGTACCATTGTCTCTTGCTGCACCTCCTCTTTCTTCTCCTGTTTGATCTGGTGTTGCTGTATCTACCGCCTAGAGTAACCAGATAGCAAGTGAGGAAAAAATTGGGATGGGGAGTGTAGTAGCTGTAGGGTATATAAGACAAAGCCCCAGATATCGGGACTGTCCCTATAAAATCAATACATCAGGTCACCCTACTGCTACATGCATCTTTGGGTTGTGGTATCAGTTCATTTAAACCTTTTTGTTTACCTCAGTTTTGTGAAGTGCTGTGTAGATGTCAGTGATTCTCCTGCAGGTGCTGTTCAAAGAAATATAGATCAGTCAGTTGCTACAGTGAAGGTGGCATGTATGGTACCATTCCTAGACACACAAAATATAGTTGTACCTCCATACCCCCCATTCATTTCCCATATCTTCCCAACAGTTTGGCACCTGCAGCGATATGGTAGCAGCTTTTACCAAGCTTGCATAACTCTGTGTAGCATAAAGTTATGATTAATGCATAATAATAGTTGTGGTCCCATCTGAGATTAAACTGGTGGCTTGCTCTGGAATGCTATGGGACAGGAAGAAGAAGAGAGCAGAAAGTTGATATAATCAAGGTCAGTTAAGGTAGTAAGGTTATAGTACTGTAATGCAACACTGAAACTTTTTTGGTTTCACTGTCTGCATAAAAATACTGTATGGGTTCCCTCTTTAGAGTATTATCGTACATCGCATGCAAGTAAAGCCATTCAGTGATTTATAGGCATCATTTGTGCAAGCTTCAAAGCCTAAAGGCTCTTAAGTTTATTAATGCCATGCACTACAGGCATAAAAGTTAGTTAATTTTAAGCCTGATTTTTCTTATGTCACCTGACACTATCTGAAAACTTTTGGGACAAATAGTATTAGGCAACATTTTCAAAAGCACCTAAGTCACTTAGGAGCCTAATTCCTATGCCAAAGGTGATTTAGGTTCTTAAGTTCCTCAGTGCCTAAGGTCACTTTTGAAATGGGTTTTGTGCTTTTCAAAATTTTACCCATTAAGCAAGCAGGGATTCAACCATGTTTTTGTGTGAAGAACATGGTGTATCTTCCAAAAATTATAGCATTTACTCTGGCTATAGAATGAGTTTGGAGAATTTACAAGCAAATTAGTTAATAAGTTAAAATTAATTTTAAAGTGGGTCCTTTTCTTATCCAAATGATCTTAAGACAATAATGCAGATGCCTCAAACTTAACAAATAGTTAAAACTAATGTCTCAGGACTGGCTACACTTAAGACTTTTTAAAATAGGATTACTGGATATTCTTTACTGTTATACCTCATTACTGAAAGATTATCCTTCAGCATGGCTGTTCATTGACACTGAGCAAAAAAAAAAAAAAAAACCTTGCATGTCGTTAAAAATTAGTTTATCCTAATCAGGACCCACAAATGTATTATTATTCACTATTCATAACTTTATGCTAGACAAAGTTATGCAAGCTTTGGAAAAGCTGTTACCACACTGCTGCAGGTGACAAAATTTTGGGGAAATAGAGAAAACGATGGGAGGGTACGGAGAAACTGAATAAAATTGTAGTAGTTGAAAATGAACATTGCTCTAATTGCTATAGTTCTCTGAACTCAGATTATACATTTTAAAGTTATAATTTCCTATTCAGTCACAAGTGTAATGAGGTGTGTTGGGCCTGAAACCACTAGGCTTTTTAACTAGACCAGAGGCTTATTTGAGTTTGGTAATCTCTCTTTGGAACACTGAAAGCTACCATACTGACTATGGACTATTACTATAACACACATGAGGAAAGTACAATAAATAACTTTACTTTATCATTTTCAAAAATTATAACTTTAAGATCTATAATCAATTTCTATATTTTATGTGAAGACTTTCATTTGTGTTCAGCAGGACTTTTTTTTAAAATTTAAGTGAATATTATTTGCAAACATTTTTTCCTAGCAAGTAACATACTCTTTCTCTTACAGAAGGAAAAGGAGAAAAAGAAAGATGAGAAGAAGAGAGAGAGGGAATCAGAAAAAACATTGAAACCCCTAACAACTGAAAAGGTAAGACTACTTCATTTTATTTTTTAATTTACAAATGGATACAGTATTAGGCTATGTATTATGCCTGGAGTTAGTTAGATGTATTTGAAATATAAAAACATGTCTGAATAATAGTCAAAATTAACTACTGTTAACGATTCATGAATACTTGAGTGACTGTCTGACCTGCAAAGACTGACAATGACAACTTTCCATCCATTTGATGGGACAGGGAAAGAAGGGTTTGTATTATGTTTATCTGATCCTTGTAAAATAACAGTTGACAAGAATTAGACCTAGATGGTTAAGGTTTCAAAAATACACTATTGCTCTCACAGTTACTGTGTATTTTTCATGCATATGTTTTTTGAAAACTGAGGTCTATGCGGTTGACTAGTGTCAAAGTTTACATACCATGAGAGCTCTGGTCTGTAGCTGCAGCACAGATATGTATCTGAAATTAAATTGTATAATAATAATATGGATTCACTGCTACAGTATGTTATGCAACTCTGTCATGGATTGAACTAATAACTTAAGAGAATACCAACGAGGGAGAAGAATTGTTTAGTGATATTAATAGCTAAAACTAGGATGTTTATTCCTGAAAGTAAGCTGAATATCAGAATAATAATCTGAATATCAAGGTCTTTCAGATTGTGCAGTGGAATTAGTAGAGTCTGCAGTACTAAGTACAGTTAGGACTAGACTGGAGACAGTAACAATAAATACTTTGAAACAATCCTGGCAGAGGAATGGACTAGATGTAATGGCTTTCTTCCCTAACCTCTGTGACTTCGTAAGAAGAATTTGTTTAATTTATTTCCTTGCTACAATAAAATTAACTAGAACAGTATAGTGTGAGGATAAAGTTTTAAATTGTTACCCATCTTCACACATTTTGAATGCTCTTTTTTAACGGAGACTACATTACTATGTATTTTATAAGAATGTGTATTGTTAGCCATGCTCACTCATTTAGTGAGATACTTATAAATGAATACCTGATCAATTTTCTACGTGAACCTACACAGTTTGTTTGCAAGATTTTTAAATAACTCTAGTCCAAATAAATCCTGACTAAATTCTCTAATAGAACAACTCTCAAAGAAACAAACCGGTTCAATGTATTTACTTTTTGCACAGGCTGTCTGAAAACTTAATTGTTTTAACTTTACCAAAAGAACTAACTTTAGTTTGAAATGAAGTTTTCATGTCAAATCTGTTTTGATATAAAAAGTTCAACAAATACCTTTCTTTGAAAGTATTTGTAAAGATGCTTTCTCTTGTGACAGATGATTCGTGTCATCTGTGAAAAACAATGTTTTTAGAATTTTTATCCTGCAGTGTAGTCCAATACTATATATATTTCATTGGAGTCTCTATCTGCCAGTTTATTTTTGCGGTGGCAATGTAGTGTCACAGCTGCATAAAAATACCATCTTTCATATGTTTTTTATGAATATTAAAGTATGTTTTGTTCTGAATGTTCACTTGTCAAACTTTTTTGTCATGTTGTAACTAATCTTCCATGAATAATATCCCAGCATCTTGATACCAGAAATTCACTAAAACAAAGTTTAAAAGAAGATATCAGAATGCATTGGTGTCATTGCTAGCATGAGCTTCTCTTAAGATATTTCAGGTAGTTGAAATGGAAGTGAGAAAAAGATTTTTTTACTGAACATACCAGAATACCAAGGTACATCTTTATGTAATAATAAAAAAGTAAAATACAACCAAGAGAGCTGGGAGTGTGGGGGACAGGGTTACTTTCCTTTATAAACGTGTCAGATAGTAGCACACATTCTTAGTTCTCCACCCCTTAGTACTTTTTTTTTTGCTCTTGGCTTCTGATGTATTTTTCAAGATTTTAGATTAAAAACTGTGGTATTGTCTTGTCCTTGTTTTAAGATAAATCTATTTCCAACAGTTATTTGTTGTTTAAGATTTTGTCTGTTTATGTACTGGCAAGTCACCAACAAAATGTCTACAGTCATGATTCTATTAAGTTGTCCTCTATTGGTGATTGTGTATCGTTTCTCAAAATGTGTGGGGTTGGGCTTCTCGATTATTCTCTCTGTGTGTTGTTTTTTTTAAGTCGTTAGCTGTTCTGAAGAAAATCTTGGAAATGTGACTTGAGAGTAACGAAGGAAAGCAGTGTCGGCCTGAGGCCTTGTCTATGCTACAAAATTAGGTCAAGATAAATAGCTTTTCATCACCCTAGTTGTGCATGTGTCTACGCTAAAATTTGTTTCCCACTGATATAAATTCTCCATTATGCTGACATAGTAACATCATCTCCCCAAGACACATTGAGCCATGGTTGATGGAGCGCAAGTGTAGATGCTGTGTTACCAAGGTCAACCCTGTCAGTCCTCCAGCTGCTGTCCCACAATGCCTAACACTGACTGCTCTGGTCACCATTGTGAACTGTACTGCCAAGGGGTCATATTGCTCGAAAACCCCTTCCCACCACTTGCTCCATTAATGCCACCAACATCCTTGAATTGGTTCTCGCTTTGTCCCACAGCAATTTGTGCAGGAAATCATCTTTTCTTGTAGCTCTGCAAATACTAGAGGATTGTGAATCCTGTGCTAATGACAATAGTGCAGAGTTGTGCAAGCTCCGTGCCTCTGTCAGACATGGCGAACAGCGACAAGACCTGCGCAGGTTCATGAGATTTTCAAAATAGGTGTGAAAGTTATGGAATGGAGATGGAGAAAATTGCATGATGAACTTGACCACCATGCATTGGCAAAACTTCTCAAAAAACAGTGTGCTGGACAGTGGTGAGCTACACACCAGGATACCTTTCCATGGTGCACTGCACTGTATATTGAAACAAGCACTCATGGGACAGTACAACACAAACTGCCATCTATGCATGAGCACAAGCTATACATTAACTGTGGTGGCTTTATGTGAATGTAACTTGCAGCGGCAAAAATTTGTAGTGTAGACATGCCCCGAGTTTTCAGTACATGTGAAACAATAGCTTTAAGGTATGAACTACCCTGTTCATTTCAATGCGTGCCAAATCAGATGTCAAAGATGGTACTTTAAATGTCAGTGTAGTTAACTATTTCACTAAGCAGGTAATAAAGGAGAGACAGTATTCTATCATATGAAGATCTACGCAATTTACTCTGAGACCTTGCTTTCACTAGGAAAAAAGTGTATTTTTAACATGTTAGCTGATTGAGGAAAATCTCCCCAGAGTTTACCTCAGTCAGTTACATTAAAAATACAGCTGCTTTGCAACTGTACACTTTACATCAGGTTTAACACTTTTGAACTTGTTGGCTTTTTTTTCCTAATGTGCATGTGACCTTATTGACTGCTAGTTTGGATAGGCCTTTAATAACGCATGAGGGGCAAAGTGGGTCAGGTAATATCTTTTATGGGATTAACTTCTGGTGGTGAGAGAGACAAGCTTTTGAGCTTATACAGAGCTCTTCAAGTCCCTAAGATTAGGGTCCAACATGACTACAACAACACTGTATATATTTAATAACTCATGTCAGGGTCGAAGTGTGTGTGGGGTGGGGAAAGGGATCACTTCATTTTCTTGAAAGCAGGTTTCAAGATCCAGAGGGCTGTGACAAGATTTTTTTGTTCATCTCTTGGGTTTTTCCCATTTTTTTTAGTTTGTGGGAACAAGGCAGACAAAGCCAAGCACTGAAGCTAATGCTGTTCCAAAATATGGTGGTAGTGATGCTGATTGCTTTGTGTAATGAGACCTCGTAGCCTCGGGAGTCTTTGAGCACTGACAAATGTTTGGCTACATTAAGGGAACTCTGTCCATTAAAGAACTTTACCTTCCAATCAAATTTTAAAGTATATTACCTTTACTTTGAAGAAATGTCAGGATATAAATGAGCTGTGTGGTGTAACTTACCTTTTACACATTGATTTCCTAATTGGCTTTGAGACTCTTGTAGTGACTGTATGCTTTTGTTCTTGATCTTCAAAGGATTATTGTTCCAACACAGCTCTCCCCTTTTCTAAAAATACGGTCTGTCAAGATACTCCTGTGTCTTAGATCTTTAGCATGAGACTGGCAAAATTTCCTTTAGCTCTTAAAGTGTTTGGATCCTTAAGGGTGGCAGATAAGTTGTGCTGTGAAAATTAAAATGTTAATGATTGAAAAGTGCTTGGAAGTGGTTTTTTAAAATTTTATTTTAACAATCTTCTTATTCAGTGTATTGCACTGGTTTTGACTGACCTCAGCTTAAACAGCACTGAGACTTGAATGGTTATTAACGTTTTTTACTTAGTGATTATGATTAGAAAGGGGACTGTTAAAGTGGTATCACTTAATCAATAGATTTGCTCCAGTGTGTTCTTGATGTATCTGCTTGTTTCAGTAACAAAAAATATTATTTTTTTCTACTCCTGTTACTTCTGCAGAATTTATAAAATATAGAAAAGTGGGGTGGAGTCTATTCTATTTTATGCAATATCAGCAGAATTCTTAATCAAGTTCCAGTTGCATTCCAGTATCCTTGTGGAAACTTTAAATCTTGCTGAGGACAGAATTTGGCCCTCAGAATCTTTGACTAGTAAAGATGTGCACACTGATAATGTAGCTATTTTCTCATCTCAGGTTGAGTTTTTGCAGGCAACTAGGGAAAAACACCCTTTAAATTGTAAACAGAGAACATTTACTCTTGAAACCTTTGAGACATAATTGTCATGGAGTATTCATTATGCCATTGTTTTTGCAGGCTGACTTTGGAGAAGAACTATGCTCTAAAATCAGTAAGCAAGGTTGTTCATTTTGCTCACTTTAGGGATGAGACTGAGCAAGGGACATATCATCTCCAAGGGACAGCTAGGTAGTAGTCCTCAAAAATACCAGTTATGGTAGTCGTGTTCAGTAGTTGTATAAATAACAATTATTTTATTACAAGGATACAATAACACGTTCAAATTAAAGTTTTCAAAGTTTAAAAATCCATTTGGCAGGGTGAATAGGAATCTTTTCCAGGTGAGTTCTATCAGTTGAGTAAATGCTAAGCTTGCATTTAAAAATAAAGATGTTTCTAGCTCTTATGGGTTCTTCCATGTGTGAACCAAGTGTAATCAATATAGTGCTATCTTCCAAAGTCTCCAGTCACACAGATCCCGTGCTACCTCCTGTTATCCATAGTTGCACCACAGTGAAAAGTGGCCAGAATCTTATCAGTTTTACTGCAGCTATTTAGAACCCTGTGAGCAGTAGTGATATTGACAGAATCTCTGTGGGTTTAAGAGATCTATTATGAGCAGCAGCTGCAGAGGCAGTCACTAGAGCACTAGTAGACATTTTCCCATTGCAGGAGCCAGAAGGCTAGAGGATGGGCGAAATAGCAAAGGCTCCTCTCTACATTCTTTTAGCAGCCAGGTGCCTCTGTGGTATGATCTCACTAGCGTCTGATCAATTTGCAAGCTCCTTCCCTAGTTCCTTATCCCCTCTTGCTGCGATGAGTATATACGGGAGATCACTACTTCATTTACTCCTTTTACAGACTCCTTGATGATGTGGGAGGGTGGTGTCTTCACTACTCTATACCACCTTCAGCTTTTGCAAGAGGTTTTTCTGCTACTGTATCCCTCATCCAGCCCCTGGTTTTTGAGCCTTCAATGAGTAGTTCATTCTCCTATCTTGCAAACAAATGGCGAGCAGGGCTTACGATTTATCAGACTTCTACTAGCTGTGTACTGATAGGAAAATGGATTCCTGAGTGAAGACTGGGATTAGCACTTTAGTAGGAATTCTAGCACTCTTCTCTGACCCCAGGTTCTGGGAAAGGGAAGGAGGGGTTATTGTCTGGATGTTGTCTCTAGATAATGCCCCTCCAGCCATCATTTATATGGATATGTGGATGACTAGTAGGTTTAGTTATGTTAGATATCTGGTGTAAAGACCAGAGTTCCCCATGGGAATCTTTCTGTTTAACAGCTAAACTTCTTAAATGTATTTTAGGATTTATTCTCCAAATAATTAGAAGTACCTAAAAACACTTCCCTTATAAATGATAGGACCCTGACAATTGACCTATTTTTCTTCTTCTACTAGATTCTGGGGTTTATAGTTTTCTTTTATAACCAAATTTTAAATTACTTTTATAAAAGAAAACTAATCTAAATGTAAGATGTTGGGTTCAAGTGGATAGTGGTCAAAATCTGATTTTGAATGTCTGAATTAATTCAAGCCCTAAAACTGTAAATACAGAAACAAGATATTTATGTAAATATTAAATCTGAATAAAATTATTTCCAATTTAAGTCTGTTGTGGATGGAGCTCTTCAGTTACTATTACCTGTTATTTTTTAGTACAAAATATGTTCTGAACCTTTCATTTTCTTAGAAAAACATTTTATTACATGAAGTTGTATAAACAGAATTTTATTTCAAATTACATTTGAAAAGCACTTCGCTTTACATCAATGAGCAATAGGTACATCTGTGGATAAATTAAAATACTATATGCTGTGTTGATCGGACATCTAATTGGACTCTGGAAATGTTACAGCATATAGTGGGGGAAAAAAAATCTGTTTAGGACAAAAACAGGATCATACCATGTGGCCATCTTTTGTACATCTTTTAAAAACTTTGCCTCTGTGCACTCCCAGCCCCTATTCAAGCCCAAATTAATGGTGGTAAATTTGCAAATGAATTTTAGTTATGCAGTTTCTCTTTGAAGTCTGTTTCTGAAGTTTTTTTTGTTCAAGTATAGCTACTTTTAAATCTGTTACAGCCTGTCCAGGAAGATTTAAGTGTTCTCCCACTGGCTTTTGAATGTTACTATTCCTAATGTCTGATTTGTGTCCATTTATTCTGGACACAAATAACTAAAACTGCAGAACTAAAAGTCATTTGCAAATTTAACTCCATTAATTTGGGCTTGAATAGGGAGTGGCTGGCTCACTTACAAAAGCAACTTTGCCTCTCCTGGAATACACACCTCCTCGGCAATTATTGAGAGTAGATTACATCCACCCTGATTGAATTGGCCCTGCCATCACTGGTTCTCCACTTGTGAGGTAACTCTCTTCTCTTCATGTGTCAGGATAGTGCCTGCATCTGTAATTTTCACTCCATGCATCTGAAGAAGTGCCTTTTTTACCCACGAAAGCTTCTGCCCAAATAAATCTTAGTCTTTAAGGTGCCGCCAGACTCCTTGTTGTTTTTGTACTTCCTTATGTTTGTTTTAAACCCTACTACCTACTAATTTTATTGACACCTCTAGTTCTTGTGTTATGTGAAAGTGTAAATAACGCTTCCTTATTCACTTTCTCCATACCATTCAAGATTTTATAGACCTCTGTCGTATCCCCCCAGTGTCACCTTTTTTCCAAACTGAAAATCTGTCTTTTTAATCGCTCCTCAGATGGAAATTGTTCCATACCCTTAATCATTTTTCTCTCTACCTTTTCCAATTCTAATGTATCTATTTTGAGATGGGACAACCAGAACAGCACGGAATATTCAATGTGTGGGCATACCATGGATTTATGTAGAGGCAATATGATATGTTTTGTCTTATTATCTATCCCTTTCCCGATGGTTCCTAACACTCTGGTAGCTTTTTTGATTGCCATTACACATTCAACAAATGTTTTCAGGGAACTATCCATGATGACTCCAAGGTCTTCCGTGAATGGTAACAGCTAATTTGGACCCTCATCATTTTGTATATATCAGGGGTGGTCAACCTGTGGCTCTGGAGCCACATGCAGCTCTTCAGAAGTTAATATCTGGCTTCTTGTATAGGCACTGACTCTGGGGCTGGAGCTACAGGTGCTAACTTTCCAGTGTGCTGGGAGGGAGGTGCTCACTGCTGAACCCCTGGCTCCGCCACAGGATCAGCGGGGCTGCCAATGGGCAGGAGGCACTGGAGCTGATGGAGCAGGGGGCTGCTGATGTATTACTGTGGCTCTTTGGCAATGTATATTAGTAAATTCTGACATTGAATTTCATCTGCCATTTTGTTGCCCAGTCCAGTTTTGTGAGATCCTTTTGTAACTCTTAACATTCTGCTTTGGACTTAACTACCTTGAGTAATTTTGTACCATCTGGAAACTTTACCATGTCACTGTTTACCCTTTTTTGTGGTCCTTTGTCAGTTAAGAATATTATTGATTGGTTCCAACATGGCAGATATCAACCCCAGGAAGCATGGGTTTGAGATTTGCATTCTGTACAGCAGTTTTGCTGGTGTCTGTGCACATTCGGTGCCTGAAGCGTTTAGGTAAGAATCACTCACCAACAAGTTACACTGTCTATAGTACAATTAGTACTGGTGACGGGAAGAGGAGAGAGAATAGACTACAGGTTCTTCTGTTACAATAGGCCTTATCAACCACACCTTGGGGATCTGATAGATAGCTATAAAGGATATAAGAAGAGTAGGGGACCTGAATCAGCTCTGGCTATTTTGGGAGCCAAGTAATTGCCATCAGCGAAGGCATCTGCTTTGGCTCCAAGCTCCACTGCCAGGTCAACTGAGCTTCCAATAGCACACCCTCGGACCAAATCTGGTTCAGTCTTCTTCTGGTGCAGACACTTTAAGGTTCATCAAGACTTACCAAAACTGACTACCGGAACTCCTCACTTAAAGTCATTCCGGTGAACGTTGTTTTGATGTTAAGTTGCTGATCAATTAGGGAACATGCTCATTTAAAGTTGTGAACTGCTCCCTTCTAACGTCCTTTGGCAGCTGCCTGTTTTGTCCGCTGCTTGCAGGAAGAGCAGCCTGTTGCAGCTAGCTGGTGGGTGGTTGGAACCAGGGTGGACCAGCAGCCCCCCTGTCAGCTCCCCACTCCCCTAAGTTCCCTGTGCAGCAACCGTCTCTTCCCCCCACTGCCATGTGCTGCTCCTGCCCTCTGCCTTGGAACTGCAGACTCTTGCTTGCTTTATGGGGGAGGGGGGAAAAGGAGGCCAATGTCAGGGTGTCTCCCCTGCTCCTGCACCCTGTTTACCCCATCTTCCATAGAGCAGGGGTGGGGACATGACGGAGGGAGGGAGCTTCTAGGCAGTAGCTGCTATCTCAGGTCTCAGCAAGCTGATTTAATTAACAAGGCAGTGTACTTAAGCCTGGGATCAGCTACTTAAAGGGGAAATGTGCTTTTTTTCTCTCTCACACAGGGTGTGTCTGTCTACCCTCTCTCCTTTCCTGCTGCCTTGTAGAGTATTGTGAGAGTTAACCCTTGAGGGCTCAGTCAATTGCTAGTTGATTTAGCAGTAAGGCATTTCCTGGGAAATATCCCACCCTCTGACTCCTCCACCTCAACCAAGCTTCACAATCATCACTGTGTACCAATATTAAATTGTTTAAAATGTATACTATGTGTGTGTAATACCTTTTGTCTTGTGAAAAAAATTTCCCTGGAACCTAACCCCCTCATTTACATTAATTCTTATGGGGAAATTGGATTCGCTTAACATCGTTTTGCTTAGTCGCATTTTTCAGGAACATAACGACAGCGTTAAGTGAGGAATTCCTGTACTTTGGTTGCACAGATGGCAAACTCAAAATGTGCTTTAATTTTGTTTATCTCCTCAAATCATTCACATCGTGGATCTGAGATCCATAGAGGTAGAACCTCAGGATAGCTCCAAGAGTATGGATCAAAAAACCCACAAAACCATCAGATTGTGGCAGCCTAGCCACGTACATACAATAGTTATGGGGCAGGATAATTTGGATCCACACCTCTTAACAGATCTCTCCTGATAAGAGACGGACACGAGGGACTGAGCGTGAGGGCTCTTTGGAGCAGATACCCCTACCCCCTAAGAGTCCAGCTGGCTCATTACTCTCCATGTTTCAGATCCCTGAATCTTCTATCTCTTAGTTTGCTTTGTGGTCAGATCTGGGATTAGATCCATAATAAGATGTGGAGCCGTATCAGAGACTCGTACTGAAAACTGTATTCCTTGAGCAAAGGCTTCCTCCTCAGAGTAGTAAACCTGGATAGCCTAGGTATCAACCAGGTGATATGATTTTAGGTTGGGGGCCTTGACAAGGCTGGCCTATGCTACCTTGGATATATTGGCCAACTCCTGCTTATCAATACCATACAGGTAAATTTGATTCTCTAGTGCTCTATCATCAGCTTTAACCTACAGATTCAAGGGTGCTGGATCCAAGGTGTGCCGATCCAAGAACAAGGGAATGTTCCCTTTCTTTGCCACAGCATGTACTTATGGAAGAGGAGGTATCTCAGGATGAATTCTAAGATTTCATTGAACTGGAAAGTGGTCCACCTTATGATGATGATGTGATAAGAATGACAGCATTTTTCCTTTGAAGTTTACAATACCATTTCATGCGCTAGTTGGTAGAATGGTATCCACTTTAAAAATTTCCATCAGTGGCTTTGATGGAGGCAACGCATCTAGTTTTTTGACATTTTGGGATCTACGGCAAAGGCTAAAGTTTTGTTGCCTGTGTTAGAAGGGCTGGGGCAACCAGCAAAATCCCTATAGTCTTATCCATTATCTTGCCAACCAATTTCAAAAAAGGCTAACAAGTTATTTCAAATTCTGTGTGAGGGATGGTCTTGTTTTCATGTGCACCCTCAGCCTAATTCTCCTGTTATAGCAGCAAAGTTCCAAAAATCAGGTTTTTAACCCTCTGTCTCTTATGAGAAAGGGTGGGGGGAAGTTGTACTCTCGAGGGAGGAAATTTTCTTCATCTTCCTCAAATACTTGCATGGCAAACTATCAAGCAGCCATGGCCAGATAGCAGTTTCAACTGTGGGAGAAGTTGTTGCATCAAGTTGCAGAAGGAGACCTTCTGTCTCCACATTGAACGCACAAATGATATTTTCTAACAAACATCCATTTTGATGCTCAAGTTGAGAGCTGCAACCACTCTTCCAGTCCATTCAAAACCTCCATCCATCTTTCTCTCTCCTTCTTCCCTCTAGAGACTGCCTTTGTCATTTCTGCCAAGTTTGGGAGAAAAATAACATTGGATAAGTGGGAATTAATGACATCTGGCTACACTATTCACTTTCACTCCAGTTCCCAAACACCTCCCCCTTCCTTTTCAGGTACATCCCTCTACATAGGCAAGAGTTTTAAGTCCAAATACTTCCTTATATCCGAAAGAAAAGGTGGGGGAAGACCAATACTGGACCTCAAGTTCTAAACAACTTCATTCAAACTTTCAGATTCATAATGGTAATTTTTGTGTCCCAGAATACCATTGTTGGATTAAGGAGACTGTATTGCAATCCTTGTTCTCCAGGATGCTTTTTTTCCACATAGTTTGGCATTCTGCCCACAAGAGATTCCTAATGTTCATTGTTGACCAAGAACATTTCCAATATAGAATACTCCCTTTCAGTGTTTCAACTGCTCCAAGCGTGTTTATGAAGATATTAGCAGTAATGGCATCTTATCTGAGACAGATGGGAGTGATAGTCTTCTCATAGCTCAATAATTGGCTTCTCAAATCTCTATCCTATGAGGAAGTTCAAACAGCAATAAACAAAGCCATAGGTCTTTTCAAGCTTTTGGGATTAAAGGTAAACATGAAAAAGTCCACTCTGGTCCCAGTGCAAAGTATGGTATTCACTAGAACACTGCTCAGTGCTAAGACTGCCTGAGCCCATTTACCTCTTTACAAGCTCAATACTATAGTAAATCTAATAACACAACTACAGACCATACCTAGAACAGTGAGATCATGCCTTCAGGTTCTAGATCACATGGTGTTGGGTAAGTTTGACACCTGATGCCAGACTGTAGTTCAGAGGCATGAATATGTGGTTTAAGACAGTATACATACCCAGCAAGCACAGTGTGAATGATAGTTATAGTTCCCCGGGACATTTGTTAGTTATTAGACTGGTGGAAGAACCTGAACAGAATTTGCATAGGAATGATTCATACCTCCCATTCTAATGAAAACTGTAGTGACCAAAGCATCACTGACAGGTTGAGGGGCACATCTTCAGGATTATTGATATAGGGCAAATGGTTGCTTTTGGAATCCTTTCTTCGTATCGGTGTTCTAGAACTAAGAGCAGTTTGAAATGCTTGTGCTCGCTTTCTACCACTACTGTTCTTCTTCGAGTGATTGCTCATATCCATTCCACTTAGGTGTGCACGCGCTGCGTGCACGTTCGTCGGAAGATTTTTACCCTAGCAACCCCAGTGGGTCGGCTAAGCGCCCCCTGGAGTGGCGCCATAACGGCACCGCATATATACCTCAGCCGACCCACCCGACCCTCAGTTCCTTCTTACCGCCCGTGTCGGTCGTTGGAATAGTGGAGTGCAGCTTGCCTGTCCTCCGCTTCCCTAGCTTCCTCCTAGTTCTTTTCTCTAAAAAATTGTACATAGTTGATATCTTCGTTGTAGGCTTTCTTGTTTTTGATAGTTTAATCAGTTTACTGTTAGATAGTTAGCGGGTTCGGGGATTAGCCCACGCCCGCACCCGGGACCGGAGCGTATGCCCGGCTCCCCGGGTTTCAAGCCGTGTTCGGCCTGCCGCAGGCCTATGCCTACAGGGGATCCTCATAGCTCCTGTTTGAAGTGCCTGGGAGAGTGGCACTTGTCTTCTAAGTGCCCAATTTGCAAGGCTTTCAAGCCTCGCACAAAGAGGGAAAGAGACATTAGGCTTAAACAACTCCTCATGGAGGCAGCCTTAACCCTCCGGCCGCGGCACCGCCCGTTGTCCCTCTGGACTCTCGGAGCGCCGCCATGGCGCTGGGCCACTCTACCGTACAACCGAAAGTGCCACCAGCACCGAAACCCGCCCAGAGACGCTCTCTCTCACCAAAGGCGAAGAAGGGGAAGGCCGCTGCCTCTTCGGCACCGCCTGCTCCGAAGCACCAGAGTGCGCCCCGTCCGGACTGCCCAGCACCGAAACCTGCCGCGGCACCGGTTCCTCCGCCGCAGACGCTTCTGCCGGCACCGGCGACTCCGGCCCCTCAGAGGCCGTCGAGCCCATCACCTGTGACCTCCCAGGCTCCGGCCGCGGTAGAGATGCCACTGCCGTCGACTCCGGAGACCTTTGAGACGGCGTGGGACCTCATCACATTGACAGACCCAGCTGTGCCGCCACTGCCGCCGGTGCGGGCGCCCCATTCCATGGGCAAGCCGCCAATGCTCAAGCCGCCTGCCAGCACCGAGTCCGACCGGCTCTGCTCCCATTCCCGCCAGCGCTCATGCTCTCGATCTAGGTGCCGATCGCAACGCCGCTCGCAGTCCCGGCACCGCTCGACTACGCAGCACCGGTCAGACTTGCGGCACCGGTCATTCTCCCGCTCTCCGACTTGTCATTCCCGGCACCGTTCAGGATCTCGGTAGCGCTACGGCCACCGCTACTCGCAAAGCCTCTTCCGGTACCGAACATGGAGATCCCGGTCGACCTCCCGGCACCGCGCCGGTTGCAGGTCCCGTTCTTGCTCCCGCTCTCGCTATCGGGATTCCTCCCGGCACCGGTCGCCGCAGAGGCGGGAAATGCGATCCGTGGGCACTTCGGCACAAGGGTTATCTGCTCCGCCCTGGCCCTCTCGGCACGCCTCGGCCTCTTCACACGCCGACAGTTACTACGTTGACGAACATGTCCCTTCGGGAGTTTTTCAGCAGTCCCATTATGCGGACCAGGACCCTCATCACTGGGGTTATTGGACCCCTTGGGCCTACCACCAAGCCCAAGGTGCTCCTGTGCCTACCACACGCACCGTACCACACGAGTCCCGCATCCCGGAGGCTACAATAAGCCGCCCCCAGTTGACACTGAGGTACCATCGTGTGCGGAGGAAGGTAATCAGCCTGCCCAGGAACCTCTGGAGCAGGAACCTTCCCTGACGCTGACCGGGACACCATCATGCCCGGGATTTCTTCTTCTTCCTCTTCCCCGGATGAGGCGGTGGCGGGGTCGTCGTCTGCAGGCCCCCCACCAATTGATTTACGGGCTCACCAAGAGCTCCTTCGCAGGGTGGCACTGCGAATGGACCTGCAGGCAGAGGAGGTATCGGAAGTGGACGATCCGATAGTGACCATTTTGTCAGCGGACGCCCCTACCCGCATAGCCCTGCCCTTCATTAAGACTATCCAGGCGACTGCTGATAACCTATGGCAGACTCCTCTATTGCGCCCACAGCAAGGGGGGTGGAACGCAAGTACATGGTCCCTTCCAAGGGATATGAATATCTGTATGTACACCCTATCCCCTCGTCGGTGGTGGTGCAGTCTGTCAACGATAAAGAGCGTCACGGCCAGCAAGGCCCGGCTCCTAAATCAAAGGAGGCCAGGCGACTGGACTTGCTTGGTCGCAAGGTCTACTCTGCTGGTGCCATGCAGATCCGAGTGGCTAACCAGCAGGCCTTGCTAAGCCGTTACGGGCATGACACTTGGGCTGAGGTAGAGAAGTACAAAGAGCTCCTACCTCAGGATTCCCGACAGGAGTTCGTGGCCTTCGTAGAGGAAGGTAAAAAGGTAGTGCGCACCTCGTTACAAGCCTCCTTAGACGCAGCTGACTCGGGGGCACGTACTATAGCCTCGGGCGTTATCATGCGCCGGATCTCTTGGCTCCAGAGTTCGATGCTTCCTCCTGAAGTTCAGTACACCATTCAGGACCTTCCTTTTGATTCCAAGACTCTCTTCTCCAAAAAGACGGACTCCAGACTCCAGAGCCTAAAAGACAACAGGGTCATCATCCGTACTTTGGGTAGCAGGGGTATGCATCCCCAGAGGCGTCCGTTCCGCCCCCAGTTTAATCGACCTTACTATATGCCTCGCTACAGGCAGGACTCTGGTCGGCGACGGGGTCGCGGGGGACGTAGACGACAGCCTGGCAACCAACCGTCCCAGGGGTGAACCCCCTCTAAACCACCAGGGCCTAAACCATCCTTTTGAAGATGCGCCCGGGGACGGCATACCAGATCTTTCTCCAGATTCCTCCCTGCCCTTTTCCAACCGCCTTTTTCCTATTTCCTCCCGGCGTGGGCCCGGCTGACCACCGATGCCTGGGTCCTATGCACCGTGGAACGTGGTTACCAACTACAATTCGTTTCACCCCCACCTTCCCACCCTCCTTCCCGGTCCCTCTTCAGGGACCCCTCTCACGAACAACTCCTCTTACAAGAGGTGCATTCGCTCCTAGCCATCGGAGCGGTCGAGAAGGTTCCGGAGAGGGGCAAGGGGTTTTACTCCCGTTATTTTTTGATCCCCAAGTCCAAAGGGGGCCTACGACCCATCCTCGACCTGCGGGACCTCAACACATACATGCTGAAGTTGAAGTTCCGCATGGTATCCCTCGGGACGATTATCCCTACTTTGGATCCGGGAGACTGGTATGCCGCCCTCGATATGAAGGACGCTTATTTTCATATCGCCATCTTTCTGCCGCACAGACGCTTCCTCGGCTTCACGATCGCTCACCTTCACTTCCAGTTTGCGGTCCTCCCCTTTGGCCTATCCACGGCCCCAAGGATGTTCACGAAGTGCATGGCCGTTGTCGCCGCCCACCTCCGTCGGCGCGGCATCTGCGTTTCCCCTACCTGGACGACTGGCTCATCAGGGGGGGAATCGCAGGCCACGGTCCAGCAACAAGTCACAGTGATCAAAGACTTGTTCACGCGCCTGGGCCTAGTTCTCAACATAGAGAAGTCCACCTTAGTACCAACTCAGAGGTTGGACTTTATTGGCGCGACCCTGGACTCCTCTAGCCAGAGCCTACCTTCCTCAGCTACGGTTCCAGGCCCTTACACAGCTAATCCGCGCCCTTCAGGCCTCTCGTATGACCTTGGCCCGTGCTTGTCTCCGCCTCCTCGGTCATATGGCGGCTTGCACACACGTAACTCCGTTTGCCAGGCTCCGCCTCCGCCCACTCCAGCTGTGGCTCCACTCCAGATACCGTCCGCACGGGGACCCTCTGGATACCCTACTCACCATTCCAGCGGGTGTCCTTCAATCCCTGGATTGGTGGCTGACCCCTTCCCACGTATGCGTGGGGGTCCCATTCCATGCTCCTCAACCTTCCCTTTCCCTGACAACGGACGCCTTGTCCCTCGGATGGGGAGCCCATCTCGGCGATCTTCGTACTCAAGGCCTTTGGTCGGTGCAGGAATTGAATATGCACATCAACGTCAGGGAGCTCCGGGCAGTGCGCCTCGCATGCCAGGCGTTCCGAACTCGCCTCCACGGCCGTTGTGTCTCAGTCTTTACGGACAACACAACGGCCATGTACTATATCAGCAAGCAAGGCGGGACCTGCTCTTCCCCCCTCTGCCACGAGGCGATACTACTCTGGGAATTCTGCATAGCCCACTCGATACATCTGGTGGCGTCTTTCCTTCCCGGCGTCAAGAACACCATCGCGGATCGCCTGAGCAGGTCCTTTCTCTGCCACGAGTGGTCGCTGAGAGCAGACATCGCTCATGCCATTTTCCAACAGTGGGGATTTCCCCAGGTAGACCTGTTTGCATCCCGATTGAACCGCAAATGCCAGGAGTTTTGCTCCTTTCAAGGCCTGTCACCGGGCTCTCTGTCAGACGCGTTTCTCCTTCCATGGACTCGTCATCTGTTCTACGCCTTCCCTCCATTCCCCCTCATACACAGAGTCCTTCTGAAGCTCCGACGGGACAAGGCACGTCTCATCTTAATTGCGCCAGCGTGAGCCAGGCAACACTGGTTCACCACGCTGCTCCGTCTGTTGGTAGCCGGCCCAATTCCTCTGCTGCTTCACCCAGATCTTATAACACAAGATCACAGCACTCTCCGTCACCCAGGCCTGACGGCCCTCCACCTCACGGCGTGGCTCCTGCGTGGCTAGACCAGTCGGAATTGCGCTGCTCTGCTCCCGTGCAGCACGTTTTATTGAGCAGCAGAAAGCCTTCTACTCGATCTACCTACCTGGCCAAGTGGAAGCGCTTCGCTTGCTGGGCTCAAGCGCGCGACGCTATTCCTTCCGAGCTTCCGCTTCCAATGGTCCTTGACTATCTCTGGTCGCTAAAACAGCAAGGCCTTGCACTGTCCTCTATCAAGGTGCACTTAGTGGCTATCTCCGCTTTCCACCCCGGTGAGGGAGGGTATACGCTGTTCTCTCACCCGCTGACTACTCGTTTCAGAAAGGGCCTTGATCGTCTCTACCCCCAGGTGCGCCACCCGATTCCCACCTGGGACCTCAATCTCGTCCTCAGCAGGCTCATGTCCCCACCCTTTGAGCCGCTGGCCACCTGTTCCTTGCTGTACCTGTCATGGAAGACGTTTTTTCTAGTG
Source organism: Mauremys mutica (assembly GCF_020497125.1). NCBI lineage: Eukaryota > Metazoa > Chordata > Testudines > Geoemydidae > Mauremys > Mauremys mutica. The sequence goes on from NC_059074.1 coordinate 57,038,236, forward strand.
GCTATCACATCAGCCAGACGGGTCTCCGAGCTCAAAGCGCTCATGGTGGACCCACCGTACACCGTTTTTCATAAGGACAAGGTGCAACTACGTCCACATCCGGCATTTCTCCCGAAGGTAGTGTCTGCGTTCCACAATAACCAGGACATCTTCCTTCCAGTTTTCTTTCCAAAGCCTCACGCATCCTCACGAGAGCAACGACTTCACTCCCTTGATGTTCGTAGGGCGTTGGCTTTCTATGTTGATCGGACAAGACCGTTCCGCAAATCCCCGCAACTGTTTGTGGCAATTGCTGACCGGATGCGAGGTCTTCCTGTCTCGTCGCAGCGAATCTCCTCCTGGCTCACAGAGTGCATACGCACCTGTTATAGCTTGGCTAATGTCCCTTTGGGCCATCTCACCGCCCACTCTACCAGGGCCCAGGCGTCCTCCGCTGCCTTTCTGGCGCAAGTACCGATACAAGAGATGTGCCGAGCGGCGACCTAGTCGTCCGTTCATACTTTCGCCTCGCACTATGCCCTGATCCAACAGTCGAGAGATGACGCAGCCTTTGGCTCTGTGGTGCTGCATTCCGCCACGTCTCACTCCGACCCCACCGCCTAGGTAAGGCTTGGGAATCACCTAACTGGAATGGATATGAGCAATCACTCGAAGAAGAAAAAACGGTTACTTACCTTTGTAACTGTTGTTCTTCTAAATGTGTTGCTCATATCCATTCCACACCCACCCTCCTTCCCCACTGTCGGAGTAGCCGGCAAGAAGGAACTGAGGGTCGGGTGGGTCAGCTGAGGTATATATGCGGTGCCGTTATGGCGCCACTCCATGGGGCGCTCAGCCGACCCACTGGGGTTGCTAGGGTAAAAATCTTCCGACGAACGTGCACGCAGCACGCGCACACCTAACTGGAATGGATATGAGCAACACATCTCGAAGAACAACAGTTACAAAGGTAAGTAACCGTTTTTTTATTAGATGAAGTGTCATTCTTCTGTCCTGTCCCTCGATAATTGTACACTGTGGTTGGCTCTATTTAGGATGATTGTTCCATTTCAGTGGATGGTAAACTGTTCCTATATATGTAGTCTATGTAAAGCACTTGGAGTCTTACAAAAAAGTTCAGAATAAATCAGTTAATAGTTAGTAATTGTATTTTGGCTTTCATTCAGTGTTTTCACAGCAATTCATAAATCAGTTTTGAGGTTTTACTTTAAGATTCATCTTTTAGACCTGTGTCATTGGTCTTTAATTAGTTCCAGAAATAGAAAAGTAGGAAAGACAAAAGTAGGAAAGACACTTCTCAGTTTTTTCCAGGAGTTAATGTAAAGAATATATAAAAATGAAATGAAATGTTTTACGTACCTATGTCAGGAGAGCTGTAATTGTATAGTTACAGAACTGCTAATTTGAAACTAGAGGATCAATAGTAATCTTTTGGAAACAAATTAATATGTTAAAAATTAGGCATGTTAATCAAGAAATAAAGCAGCAAAATATTCATGCTATTTTTTTGTTCGTGTGGCAGAATTGCACCTTAGCAGAACTTCAGAACCTTAATTTAAAAATTAAACCAAAAGGTTTTGACCGAATCTTATTTGAATGAGGTAAAATACAATTATAAGCAGTGCCTTATCTTCTTTATTTAGTAAGATGAAAGACGTGTCGTTGGCCTCAAACAAGCATTGAAATGTATTAGATCTGGAGTCAGAAGAGAGATGACGAATCTATTTGTATGTGCAGTAGACCTCATAAAACAAGCTAAGGTAAATGCAGTCTTATCTTGGATTAATAGCATGTTTTAAAAATGCAGGAATAGTTATTTTATATTGTATGCTTTCTTTCTGAGGGAGTTTCACCTCTAAGTTTTGTAACGAAGAAATAAAATATTTCACTATAAGTGGTAACTTTGTCCAGCTCTAGAACCTTTGCTAAATAGTACAGATAGCCTTCAGTAAATGTCAAATTTCAATAGGAAGCTGCAGATAATTGGCCTGATGTTAAACATTGCTATAGGAACTGGAGCCAAGTCAAATGATTGGCATCAGGAAATAAAGATCAGTCTCTTACCAGCACTACAGTGTGTCACTATTTTATTTAATGATATCAGAGGATGTCAGTAGGAGCAAGTTAAGCCTCCTGAATCCCTCTGTCTTGAACGGAACTTGACAGAGACCTGGAGCATGGGTTTGCAATGTAGAGCAATCAGAATGTGAAATCTTCCACACAGCTGTGTGTTTGTAAGCACAGTTTCATTGGACATCTATCTACAATACACTTCAGTGGGAAAACTGAAGGGAACTGAAAGTTGTTAGTCAAGTTCATCTAGAAATTTAAAAAAACCTGTTATCCACACAGTGACATTTAGGAAAGGTACATTTTTCTTTACAAGAAAACATTTCCAACCATTACTTTTATTATATTGGTCTATAAAATGATTCTTCTTCAAGTGACCGTCCCTATTGGGTGCGCCACTTCAGTTGCACATGCACACTATGCACCTTCAGTTAGAGATGTCTTGCTAGCAATGTCTGTGTGATCCGTGCATTCATCCTGGGTATCCTTGCACCCCATACTGAGGGTATATAGGGCAGTGCTGATGCAACTGCTGGTTCAGTTCCTTCTCATCTGCTTCTGGCCTGAGACACAGCTCAGCAATGTGCATGTATCTAGTTTTAATAGTCTGGTGGTGTATGTAGTTAACTGTTAGATTGTTAGGGATAGTGTTACATTTATTCTGTAGATTTTATTGTATTTTCCTTACTTCCTTTATCCTCTCCCATTCTTCCCTAGAGAGAATGCCCTTGTTTACTGGTTTGGGGGACAAATAGCCTCCTCTGTTGTTTAGGGGTAAAAAATCACTGAAATTTTATGGAGGGAATACCTAAATCTCCCAACTTCAAGGCATGTGGTAAACCATCCCCTTGAGCAATAGTCCAGACAACATGGTTTTATTGTTTAGGGGAATTTCATATCCCTTTTAAGTGCAGCCTTTGTACATCCTTGAAGAGGAGTACTTGGAAAAATTAGGAAGACAAAACTGCATATGTTTCTCAGGAAGGGCTCCATGACAGTATCAGTGGATACCAGCCTGCCTAGTCAGCCCCCTTACGCATGAGGGCAGGAGGTCTGATTGCTCTGTTAGGATCTGGTGCAACAGTCACATAACACAGTGGTCTTCAAAGTGGGGTGCGCAAGATGATCCATTGGGGACATGGCAGGAGGAGCGCTGCTGGAGGGAGGGTGAGGGGGAAAAGGGTGGCTGGAGGAGTGCCGCCCTAAGATTGGCCGGAATGCCACCCCTTACAATGTGCCATGCATGTGCTTCCTACACTGGTACCTGGAGCCGACCCTGTGAGGTATTCTGAGGGAAGAGTGGGAGTTCCACAATACAGAGGTGTTGACAGTGGCGCCCTCACTCGTTCGTTCGTTTTCAGTGTATTGAGATGTATTGCAGTTTACGTGTGCCTGGTTAAGTGGATTTATGGATTATATTATCTAGTTTTAACTAAACTAACCCTCACAAAATGGACAAGTGGCTTAAAAAGATTCCTGCAAAGAAACCGCAGATTGAAGATAATAATAATAATGCGAGCATAAGCGAACAACAAGAAAATGGCAGAGCTGACAGTTCTCCTCCTAGTACGAGCTCTTCGTCAGCCACATTACAAGGTAAAAACAATGACGATCTAATCAGATCTGACAAGAAGTTGGCCAAAAAAATTCGAAATTATCAAGACTATTTGAAATATGGATTTACATCCACTATCGTTAACGATGAACCTCGTCCTAAATGTGTAGCTAATATCTCAAGGCACAATAATGTTAGCATGAAGCCATCATGATTATCAAGACATTTAAAAACTAAGCATCCAGAACATGAAGATAAACCTCTACAATTTTTTCAGCGGTGTTTAAAGTCATGTGATACTCAATCCAGTACTTCACAGAATTTCACTAAACTTAATGTTAAATGTTTAGAAGCCTCTTTTGAGGTTTCTAATAGCAAAAGCCAAAAAGCCTCATACCACTGGGGAAACACCCTGCCGTGGTAAAAATGGATGAAATAATACACGGAAAACAATATGGCGACAAACTAAAATACATTCCTTTGTCAGCAAATACTGTTGGAAGACGCATAGAAAACATTGCTGAAGATCTGAAGAAACCAGAATTAGAACAAATTACACAGTGTGGGAAGTTTGCTATACAGTTGGATGAACGTACAGATGTTTCAGACATGTCTCAGCTTATGGTATTTGCTAGATTCTGATTCAATAATGAAATACACGAAGAACTACTTTTTTGTGAGCCACTAAAGGAAAGATGTACCGGCGAAGATATATTCTCAACAGTAAATGACTTCTTTAATAAAAACAGTGTTTTATGGAAAAACTGTGTAAGTGTAACCACTGATAGAACGGCTGCTTTCATTGGAATAAAGAGAGGATTCCGGGGTAAGGTTACAGAGATAGCGCCACACATGAAATTCATTCACTGCATCATTCATAGGCAAGCTATTTCAGCAAAGAAGTTGGAGCCAGAAGTGCACAAAGTGCCACAGGATGTCATCGATGTGGTTAATTTTATAAAAACAAGACCTTTAAATAATAGAATCTTTACAATAGTTTGTAATGAGATGGGGAGTGACCATGAAAATCTTTTGTACCACCCAGAGGTTCGCTGGTTATCTTTTCATGGACATATGCTTCAAGAGTTGTAAACTTACAAGATGATTCCAGTTCTTTTACAAAAAGACACGGGATAAATTTGCTGTCCCTTTTCGAGGTGGTGACAAGAAGCTGTCAGAGGCAGACTACCCTATTGCAGATAGGTTTCAAAAAAATCACAGTCTGTTCATCTGTCCATTCAAGGATAAGGTCAACAGCCCTTGTAACAATGAGGAACAGCTTTTCAAAAGAACAATCATTACGGAGAAATGTTTGAGAAGCATGTTTGGAAGAAGGTTTCCATGTATGTGATTTTTGTTGCACTTTTAACGATGTAAATGTACTCACATTTATAGGAAGTACCACAGTCTCGCAGAGTTGACATCTGGAAACAGAATTTATCTAACCTGGCTTTATGTAAAAAATTCTTCCAAAGAGTTTCACTGGGTTTTTGTAGATTTGTTAAAAACAATTCTCTTCCGATTAAGCTTTGCAAGAACAACTGATTGACATCAGGCAAGGAGGGGGAGGAGCTGATTTCAACAAAAACCCACTTTGCATAATCGGTGGAAAAATGGGATTGAAAAATGAGAAGTCATGATTTAGTCCAGCACAGCCAACAATGCCACTTCTTCCATTTGGATCTACGTATCTTTGTGACGCATCCCTATGAAAGCCATTAAAACCAAGGTTAAATAAACTGAGGGGGATTAAAACCAGACCTCTAGTCGCTTGGAAGCCAAGTCTAGAGCTTAAAATAATGAACCGTATAGTTCATCAAAGTTCTTCCTACTATCTAACCTAAATATTTTTTAGCTGCAAGAGCAAGCCCAGGTTACTTTTGTCCTACCTTCAGTGAACATAAAATAAATTATTTTAAATGACCATACTGTCCTATTTCATCTCTCATCCTTTTTAAAAGTGTGTAAAGAATATACAACTACAGTAGTCACATGTGTATAATTTATGAGCCAGGACAATAGACATACATTGGGGGTGCAATGCTCATATGACATTTTTATTGATGGTGGTGCTCAATCAGAATGATATTAGCCTTTTTGGCAGCTGCATCAACACATAGTCAGACTCTGAAACTTGTTGCCCCAGGGATCTGTGAAGGCTTCAAAAGTTAGTACTATCAAAAAAGAGATTTATTTCTATTTTGTAGTTCCATACAGTGGCTATTAGCCAAGAGGGTCAGGGATGAAATGTACGGGTGTCCCTTGTCTTTATTTAAATTTATCTTGCTAGAATTGGATGACAGGATAGATCACCTAATAATTGCCCTCTTGTGTTCACTACCTCTGAAGCATCTAATCCACTGTCCTCCAAGACTGCTTGCAATCCCTACCCATCTTGGCATAGAAGGCCCAAGGGAATTTTATACACCAGTCAGTCTGTCAATTCGTGGAAAGATACTGAAATATTAATCAAGTACTGGGCCCAGGACTCCTGAAGGAGGATCCCACTAGATTATGCTCTAGCATGGATTTGTCAAAAACAGACATTGATGATCAACCTTGAGTCCTCCTTTCAAACCAGTTGTTCACCCACATAGTGGACAGTAATTTAGCAGAAGATAGGCAATATCTTGATTTTTTTTATGAGAATGTCATTTCGGACACAATTGTGTCAGAAATCTTACTCATAAGCAAAGTCAAGATATTGCCTAGTCTTCTGCTTTATCCACTGTATGTGCAGTGAACCTGTCAAAGACTGTACTTAGAGTTGATTTGGCATCAATTGTCTGCTGTCAAAATCCATGTTAGCTATTTCTTAGTGGGATCCCACTAAGGTCAGTCCTGGGCCCAGTACTGTTCTTGATTAATAATTTGTTCCAGTATCTTTCCACGAATTGACAGACTGACTGGTGTATAATTCCCTGGGCCTTCTTTGCTCCCCTTTTTAAACATGGATCCGTGACAAATTGCCCCTTCTGAATTCAGCAAGTCTTCAAACAGTAAAGACCGTGTCAGATGCTTCAGAGGTAGTGAACAAAATGTATAATACAATAGAGAGAATAAATGGCTCGGTGATCCTGTCATCCAAGTGAAGAAGACTTCTGGGGGTTATAGTGGGACACCCAGAGAGTCAGTAGGGGTTGCATGCAGCTGCCAAAAAGGCTAATATCATTCTGGAGCATATTAAGGGAAATGTCATATGAAATATGTGGGAGGTAATTGAACCCTCTTATAACTTTTGGCCTTCACAGCATTGTGTCCCTGGGCACCACACTTTCAGAGGTTTGGAAAAAAATGTGATATGGTCAGTTGTTCTCCAAATTTTTGATTGAGGACAAGAAGTAATTTGAGCTTAATCTGCAGCAAAAGAGATTTATGTTAGATTAGTAGGACATGAACTACTGTACTTAATAGGATTGTTACATTATAATACATTGGCTTCCAAGGGAGATTGTGGAATCCCCCTCATTTTAAGTTTTTTTAAATAATTTAGGGATTTTCATTTACTTGGTACAAAAAACACGGTGCAGGGGTCTTACTTGAAAAAAACTATTTTTAGTGAGAGCAATGTGACTAATATACTTCATTATTTTTGAAAATTCTATGGTTTAGCACTTGTTTTCACCCTCCGCCTCGACTAGCCGGGTTTTAAGACTTCAGCCATTTCCAAGAGCTTAGGAAGATAATGGCTGGTCATAGCTGGAAAAAGATGCGTCACAAAGCCATTGGATCCAAATGGAAGAATGCATTGTTGGACGTGTGCTTATAAATGAGTAGTAATTTGAACTAGTTAAAAGTGCACAGAGCCGATTATGCAAAGGTTTTTGTTGAAATTCAGCTTAGCCAATTTCCATCTTCCCGTAATGATTGTCAATCATTTGGTCTTGCAAAGTGTGGCCACAAGGGCTTGACATCCCGAGAGTCCAACACTGGAATGAGTTCAAAACCCAGTGAAACTCTGCCTTGTTTCGAAGTTTTATCCCGGTTAGAAAATTCTGTTTCCCGAAGAACTGTGAATATGAGAGTTTTTATATGTGACACATTTAACACCATCGTGGCAACCTGGTAAAATCTGTAGACGATGGAAACAACCACAAACATCCGTTCTCAAAATGCTCTCTCCATAGCACGATGTTGGCATTTTGCATGGAAAAGCAGTCCACTTTCTCACTGAGCAGCGTAGTGTAAAACTGTTTTGCCGCTTTACCTTTGGGGAGGGAACAGATAAATCTGAACTTGATTGTTGTGCTGAAAATATCTGCTAGGTAGCATACACTGATGCTTCTTGATGCCAATCCGATGGAGAACCAGTCAGCAAATTTGGAAGAACATGGTCTTTTTGAGTATAGAAAGAGCAAAATGCTGGAGACTGGCTTTGACAATTTCATTATTCAAAGTACCACCCAGAGTCCTAGATCAGGGGTCGGCAACCTTTCTGAAGTGGTGTGCCGAGTCTTCATTTATTCACTCTAATTTAAGGTTTCACATGACAGTAATACATTTTAACGTTTTTAGAAGGTCTCTTTCTATAAATCTATAATATATAACTAACCTATTGTTATATGTAAAGTAAATAAGGTTTTAAAAATGTTTAAGAAGCTTCATTTAAAATTAAATTAAAATGCAGAGCCCCCGGACCAGTGGCCAGGACCCGGGCAGTGTGAGTGCCACTGAAAATCAGCTCGCGTGCCGCAGGTTGCCTACCCCTGTCCTAGATTTTGCAGCTTTGACTTTGATTACGAAACATGGAGGCCAGTCTTAGCCCCTCCTCCGTTTGCTGGAGTGCCTCAAAAAAACTGTCGGGACTCTGTACTAGAAGAACAATGTCATCCGTATAGTCAAGGTCTGAGCACGCGAGATCACCACTCATAATGCCTATTACCCTGATGGAATCCTGCATTATGAAATCCATTGCCCAACAAAAGAGTGCAGGGGCCAAGACACAGCCCTGCCTGACACCAGATACTGATTTTAAAAGTGCTGACATCCGATTTCCCAGACATACCCTGGCAGTGGTTCCATTATGCAGCTCTCTAATCAAGTCCTGAAGAATGGTAGGGACACCTATCACCTTTAAGGCCTTCCATAGTGTGACATGATCAACTGAATCAAAAGCAGCCTTAAAATCAATATATGCTACGTGCAGGGGCTTCCTGAACTCATGGTGTATCTCCAACAAGCAGAGGGCTAAAATAGCGCCTAATGTGGACTTGTTCCTCGTAAAGCCTGACTGTTGGGGGCAATGCTTCTGATGTAACAGAGACTCAAGTGTGCCAGCAGAACATGCACAAACACCTTCCCTGGAATGCACAGCAAGGTGATCGGCCTGTAGCTCTTACATTCACTGTGTGGTCTCTTGCCCTTATAAAGTGAAATCACAATACTATCCTTCCAGCTGGTTGGCAAGGTTCCAGTTCTTCACACCAGATGAAAGATGGCCAGAAGTGATTCTACTGTAGGGTCAATAGCAAGTACAGTACCTCCTACCTGCAAAAGGGCTGATAAGAGGTAATATATATATCAGCTAATGGCTCAGAATTTTTATTTTCGCATTGACCTCCAAATTCTCTAGTAGATACTGCCAATAAAAGAACGAAATGTCATTGATCCAGACCACCCCCTCAGAATAAGGACCTTAATCTGCTTCATCTATTTGGGAGAAAGTTACTCACCTACTCATCAGTTTAGAATAGTTAATTATCAGGCGGGTTTTCAGCTAGTCCCTTTTAAAAATGCTGCCCATGGATTTTAGTGAGTAATTGGAGTAAAGGAAGTACTAAAAAGTAGGCATATTCAGAAGAAGGGAGATGAAACCTATCATTTTAAAATGGCTGAGATAATGAATTGATTAGGTTTGGACAAATAAAGTTGTGGAGATTTTGTTAAAAAGTTTTGATAAGTAAGTATGGGAACACCTGGAAAAATCTGAATATATGCATATCAGTGATTTGAATAATTCACAGCCGACCATGTTAAGGGGGTAAAATTAAAGAACTTATTGAACCATTGAAAGTTGCTTTTGAAAACTCATTGATAAGTGGTGTGAAAGACCAACATTTTGAAGAAAAGTAAAATGTTTTGAAACCACTAAAAGTGATCCTGGCAAAGTCCAGGAAGTCTAGTGTTACTTTTTGATGTTTACCTGCATGCTCCACAAAAACTACGTACATCTTTTATTTACAGAACTATTAGTCTAGCATGTTCATGTGAGGGAAAAATGTCTTTGCTATAATATCTCAATTCTTATAAGACTGATAAAATACTAACTGAATTATCTTCCTTTAATTACTAACATCTGAGTTCTAAATTCTGTAGTTATGAGGTCTGTATTTTTTAAAGAAACCTCATTAATGGTAACAAATGAACTTTACTTTGCATAAACATTTAACTGTTTAACCTGACTTTCAAAATTACTGAGCAGCTGCAACTGCAGTTTAAGTGAGTGGGAGCTTCTGCTTCCCATCATCTCTGAAAACTGATGGTCACAATATTAATTTCAATATTGACATTTGGTGTATCGAAAAAGATGTTACCTAAAAACTACTTTCCTAAATTAAGATCCAGCATTTTAATTACCGTTCCGAATCATTAGTGTAATTAATATACCTTACTGTCCCCTCTCTACTGTAAAATATTCTGATACTTTTTCTAGCTGTGAAATGCTAGGCATGTTGGCATTTATCTGGATGTTAACATTTAGTAAAATGTTCCAGGTCTGTTAGCGTGGCAGTTCTTGTTCATGTAGCATCCCTGAATCCTAACATTAAGTGACATTTAGTTTAAAAAAAAAAAAGTAATTTTTTTTCTTTTTTTCTTGACCAGTAATTATAACATTGTTTGGCCTCTGGTAATGCGGGTCAAAACAAGTCACAGACTTCTTAATAATCTGAGTCACGGAAGGTCTTCATTCAGCAAAGAGAATAATCATAATTAGCATAACTACTTATCTATATTTGCAGGCTATTCTAGTATAAGGAGAAAGGAAATAGAAATCATAAATTGGCTGAACAAACCAATTTCATATTGCACAATCTTCTTTATAGTAGCATTTTATGTACATTGTGCTTTTTTAGAATCATTAATCCATATTTGAGGGCTTTTTTTAGAAGTATGCAGTAGGGTGTAGCAGCACAGCCTTGTCCCCAACAAAATGGGGTGAGAGAGAACTCAGGCGGGGCTCTAAAATTACTTGTGGATAAAGAAGAAAACAACCATCTGGGAGGAAGCTGTGCTCTTAACCCAGGCTGAGGAAGAAACTCCAAGCTGGGAATGTGTTACATTTATGTTTTATTATTTGTTATATGACAGCAGTATAAAGGTCTCCGCAAGAGAGACCTGCTTGGCTGACTCAGGTGATTTGGCTGAGTTGTATTACTAGTCTGGAGTGTGCTTGACCTGCCCATCCACTAATAGAAAAGCTGAGATTCTACTCGTCAGAGATGTCTAATTCAGTCTTTATTTCCAAAATCCAGAGGGTCACTGATTTTACTGGGGACTTCTCATAGAAGTATATAGTTTTGAAAATAGAAGAAATTCTTCTGTGAACATATGATTGCTACAAGTTCAAGATGTGTTGAATGAAGTAAGCTAACATACATTGCGACTTGAGGTAGTTTAAAAAAGGCAGTTGTCTAGTTCCAGTTCAGAAAAGACATTCTCAAACAACTTATGACAAGAGTGATAAACCATAAGTGACAGTCTGATACTTCCTCTATATTTTTGTTGCATCCTGAATTAGTACCTCAGCCCTGACTAGGGCTTTTGTTGACTCAGAATCCTTCACTGCTGCATTTGTTTTTTTTCTGTCATCCCTTAACCCATTACTATATCACTAGGTGCACTCTATCCTGACAGTTTCTGATGAAAGCCTGTATTCCACTCCAATCGGGTGGGAAGAAGGCAATAAAAAGCTCTTGTGGTGTATATTCTATCTTCTTAATAATCAGAAACAATGACACTTGGGAATTCCTAAAGCTGAGGATATAGACTTGTTGTTTTGAAATAATGTTATTAGACGTAAGATTTGCTTGATAAGCCTAAACCAGACACTTGCAGAGAAAGGTCTTTTGATATACTTAAAAGCAACTCCCTCTTTTTCAATGCTCTCTCGAAGTAGTAATGGTTATAGAAATATGAAATATGTAAGGGCTGGTCTTCACTACAGGGAGATTGATGTTGCTGCAAACTTCCAAAATAAAAGTCAAACTATCCCTATGTCCGAGGGCCTACCCCTGGCACAGAGCCCTGAATCTCCACCCTGCACCTCTGGGCCCTGGAGGTTTTTATAGCATGTTGAAGGGGACCCCAGAAAGAAAAAGGTAGAGAACCCCTGTATTATAATATATTATCCTATTCCTTCTGCACCCTAAGACTGCTCAGAGTATAGTAAAAAACCCAAGACTTTCATTGAGGTGTCCATGGTAGTGTTCAGGTGTTTTCCTGGAGTGCTTACAGTTAATTTAAGTCCTGTGAAGTCTGTGAATAATTCATACTAGTTCTGATATACATAGCCTTGCATTTGTCAACACTGAATTTCATATACCATCACTTAGCTTTGTGTTCTGAAGTTCCTCTGAGTCTTTATAACATAATTTTTGTCATCTGCAAATTTTATCTCCTTCACTATTTGATCATCCTTTTCCAGATCACTATTAATAAACACTAGCCTTAGTATGGTTTGGGGATACCCCATGTCAGTCTTTTGCATGCTGAAAACTGATTTTATTATTCCTACTTTTTCTTTCTTAGCTAATTTCTGATCTTATTACCTCTTATCCCATAACCACTTAGCTTCCTTAATAGCCTTTTGGGATGAATTCTGTGTAGGTCTCTTTGAAAATCCAGTTCATACTAACTGGTTCTTTTTAATCCATTATTTTAATACCCTCAAATAATACTTCTTGTTTAGAGACACTCTGCTGTGCTGGTTTATCCTTATCCTATCATGCTCACATTGATGTATTTAATTGCTTTTAATTAATATTTCAATACTGAAATTTCTGGTTCACAGGATCACCTTTTTTTATATGTACAACATTTGCTAACTCTAATATATTACCTCATCGTGATGCAAGATTGCATATTTTCATTAGCAATTTAGCACTAAATTTTCAAATGCCCTCAGAACTGTTGGGATTGAGTCCTGGTCATTTATCAGTTTGTTCCAGCTCCTATTTTTTAAATTGAGGCATCTAGAAGCTTCATTCATGATCAGGACCCCACTATGCTAGGAACTATACAGCTTAGTCGCTAAAAGTATATCCTTTTTCTTACTTGGGAAAAGTAGACTTAGGATAAGTCTCTCTCTAACATCACCTGTTATGAAGGCTGAGGCAAAAGTAATTGAACTCCTTTGCAAAGTCTTTGTCCTCAATTTATGTAAAATTCTCTGGTTAATTCACAGGTTTCCTGCTTTTATTATGCCGAAAGAATTTTTCTTTTTTAAATCTTTGGGTATTTGCTGCTCAGTTTCCCTCTGAGCTTTTCTGCTTTCCAACTTACCTGCCATTTTTATGCTCCTTTCTGTTGGCTTCACCATGGTTGGATTTCCTTTTTTTTTTTTTAAATATGATTGCCTTTTGTCTTAAATCTTGTCATTTAGCCATACTTCTCTTCCTCCCCACCCGTCCTCCCTTGCCCCATCCTGCTTTCTTTTTGGTTTTGGGGTATAGATGCCTTCTGCAATCTGCTCTCATGTGCTTACATAGCCTCTGGCTATGCCTACACTAGCAGTTTTTTCAGCAAAACTTTTGTTGGTGAGGGATGTGCAAAACTGACATAAGTTTCACTGACAAAAGTGCCAGTGAGGATAGTGCTATGTTGGTGGGAGACGCTGTCCCGCCAACGTAGCTACCACCACTTATTGAGGATGGTTTAATTATGCTGGTGGGAGAGCTCTCTCCTCTGTTGGTATAAAGTGGCTACACAGGAGACCTTACAGCTGTGCCACTGTAAGGTCCATAGTGTAGGCATAGTCTCCGTGTTGAAACTAAGGATTTCGATTTCCTTACTTTTGACTAAAGGTTTAACCAACTTCCTCTTTTTAAAAAAAAAATAAATAAAATCCCACTTTCTAAATTTAGGTATCAGTGTTTATTTTTGTTAGGATTTCTTCTCTGAGAATGGTGAACTTAATTGTATTGTGGTCACTCTTCTAGTTATTGGATTAATTCCTGGGTTATGCTGAGAATACTCTCTCTTCTTTTTGTGCTTTAGAATTAGTTATTCCAAAACCCAATCATTTTAAACTGTTGAGAAAATACTTCTCTAAACTTTAATCCATTGTAATGTTTGGCTATGCAATATATGGGTCATTGGAGTTACCCATGGTGGTTGGTTATGCTACCTGATCAGGAAGAGTGCACAGTGTTGAAGGAGACAAAAGTGGTAATTAAATCTAACAAAACAAACTAATATATTCCCTTGTGTTCTTATGGGTTTAGGTTTCTATCCCTACATGTTTTACTCTGATCCTCTTTACTTAAATTTCTTCATTATAAATTTTTTTACAGTGCTCTTTCTCCACCTCTGTAATGAGATCCATCTTTGTTGTATAAACTATAACCAGGTATTACAGAATCCCATTGGTTGGTTATTTCAGCGCATCTTAGTACTGCTTAATATATAAAGAGCCTCTTCTGTTGCTAAGTGATCTATTTTGCTTTTAAGTTTTTATATTGATATATAGACATGTTGTAGTTTTTGAGCTAAATTTTTTTTAAAAATATTGAACTCCCATTTAGGCGTCTAAACAAAGTGGCTGGAATTCAGAATTCTGCACCTAGCAGCTCCTGTTGTTCAGAATGTCTGTCAGACGTGAGTGCTCATCAGGACCTGTCAGCTTTCCTCCAGCTCCCAGTTTAATACCTTGTCAGTTTTCTGTGCCAGTAGCCTGATTTCACTGTAGTTATGGTAGAGCCCATCCCTTTATTATAAACCTCTCAGAAAAAGTGCCCCATTGCCAAATAAATTTCAGATGCTCCTGTTTTAAACCATCTTCTCATTCACACAGTAAGAAACTGAATTCTACATTGAATTTATATAGTCTTCTCATTCATGCACTGAGAAGCTGACCCTGAATGTGAAACAGGAAGAACTTCAGAAAAAGCTAACATGTTAGCCCTGGAACTAAGTCTTTATTCTAGTATTCTAAATAGGCTTCCAAGGTCTTTTTCTCACCTCCCCATAGTATATAACAATATATACCTTGATCAAAGAATTCACTCTAAGTCTTGAGATCCACTGCCTTTGCACCTGTGAGGAAGTCATCAAACAGTTGTCATGGCCGCCACATATTCACTATCAATATTTCTAATAATTGAACCTCTGAAAACTAGTTACTGTTTGTATTATTGTAGCACCTAGGAGCTCCACTCATGGACCAGGAGCTAGGTGCTGTACAGACAACAAAAAGATGGGTCCTTATAGTCAAAGAATAAGAGATAACAGGTGGATGCTGACAGATGGGGTTGTACAAAGAGACAATGAAGCAATATTGGTCAGCATGATAGGCAATAGTCTCAACACACCAGCAGCCTAACCATTGTCAAAAGGAAAATTTATCTACATCTCACAACTGTAACCCATTTACCAGAGTAATCTCTGAAGTCTGAGAGGAATGATTAGCAGTCAGCTACCTCCTACTTCTAGCAAAGCACGGTCAAAACTAAAAGAGTTTGTCCCTCCATTCTGTCTGTTTTTTCCCAGCATGAAACTGGGTTCCTCAACTGCAGCTGAAGGACTGAGGTAACTGGTTCTGAGGTAAGACTGCTTTACTGTGTCTCTGTATAGAAATAATTTTATCTCCACTCTATCAGTACAGCTGCTCTCACTTCAAGATGCTATGCGTTGAGGACTGAGAGTTGCTTGCTGTGGGTACACACATACATCACTTGGCTGTAAGGCAAGATGTAGGCGATTTTGCACTCTGTGTAGTAAACTGGGTTAAATCTCGCTTTGGATAATCTACTGCTGATCTTTTACCTCTAATTTTAAAGTGAAATTGTACATTGTGAATGGGTATTAGGTCGTGTATTAGATTTTTATCTTCAGTTTGGAAGCTAAAGTTATTTAGTAGTGAATGTAATTTCAGATTTTTATTTCATCCACTAACAGTTAATTAAGCTGTCTAGTCCCCACTCTGTGCTGAGATCCCTTGTGTTCATTCTGCCATTGCCTCTCATTTCAACAGAGTCAATTTGATAAGTCTAAATGTAAATGTTAAAACGAAAGTGTGAATGTACAGGTCCAGCAGAGTTCATGTAGTCCATAATTTTAAAAGGATCACAGATCAAAAAACAAAGTAATATTAGAGTCATTGAAGTAATGAGTCTGAGACTTTTAAGCATTTGTTATGACATTTGAATAAGGATGTTGTTGTGGCATTAATTGGTGTGCTCCCAAAAGCTCTTGAATAGGCGTCTTATTCTTTAAATTGAAAAATAATGTAATGTAAAAAGGAGTCTAATGTTCAGTTGATGAATCCTGTATATTGCTAAGAACTGGATGGTGAGAACCACCCAAAATCAAAGATGATTCTTAGAACCTTTAGTGACTTTTAAGGTGATGCGTTGGTGGACAATGATGCTGTTCAGCTGACAAGTTACTTGCATGTAGCTACACTTACATTTCTTGCTGAACAATACAGAACTAAACTTTTTGGCTTACTGAAAAGAAAAATCCACTGTATGTTGTTTAGTTGACTCTCTGCAGTGGGGCTGGAAGGCATGTTTTAACTAGCAGCTCATATTGCTTTCACTATATCCTGGTGGAGTAACTGAGCCCATCAGGATGAATGCCAGGATGGGGGTTGGGAGGTGTGGTGCACCTGGATGAAATAGCCTGGGTTAGTAGAACTTTCAAGAAGAGGGGGCCTTGGTCTCATTGTCATAAAATTCTGGGGTAAACTTTCACAAATTTAGAAAGCTGCTGCACACATTGGGAGATAAGGTATTGTCCTAACCAACACAATCCTATAAAATAAAACGTATACAGTTGTATTAGTACCAGAATTACCTCTGACTCCTTACATGTTGCCGTTTGTGCACTATATTATCATTGCATGTTCACTTGAAAGTCAGCAATAAGGTGACACAATTCATCAACAAAAAATATTTTGTAAACCGTTCCCTTGATGATCTATGTTGAATTGAAATGACTGAATCAAGTCTGTGTGATTTCAAAGCAGACTTCATGTACTGTAGCAATGGAAAGTAATAGTAAATGAATCATGTAAAAAAGATTAATGAAATTAGATGGTTATTGCATCCCTACAGAAACAACTAAACATACACCCACTGAAATCCATGTGGGATGCATTATCAAATTCTCGCCATGACACTAAGTATTACAGTGATTAATACTGTACAGTATAAACAAAACAGGATGTAAATATTAAATCTGAAACAAAGGTAGGGTTCTAAAGTGTTATGGGGAGTGGTACTGGTGTCCTCCTTCAATTGTTGAATGTTTAGTCTCCTCTCACTTGCTCTGACCTGGAACAAGTAGACTTCATAGGGCTTCTCTGAATTCTGTAACAGCCAGAGTTTTCCTTTCAAGGAACAAGTTTATAACTCTAACATACTCATTTCCAAGATTCAAGTGAGTGCTCAGACTTTGGTGAGAAATTGTCTTCAACTGCTAGGTCATATGGCAGTGTTTACTTTTTTTAACACACCACTGTTACCTTGTGCAGTAACTGGAGTTCTTTAAGATGTGGCACACTCATTAGGAGGACATATCTTAGAACTTCAGATACTGTGCAAGGTGAGTACCTCTCCTGTTACACAGAATAGTTCTAAAATATTCTACAATATGTTCATCACAAAAACCTCAACCAGAAGTAGCTTTAGAAATGTGCCACAATACTGTAAACAAATATCTCTTGTGGTACTAATGTAGATTTTTTTTAAGTACTTTCTCTTGACTATAAAAAGCATGAACACTTTAGGTATTTTAAAAACAATTGAGATCATCTGAACTTTTAGTTTTGTTATAAAAGGCCTGTAGTGTGACTGAACGTGTGAAAAGGTTGAGAACCCCTGCCATAGAGCACCTTACCCCACCTGGTAGACAAGTCCTAAGATGCACTAAAATCAAAGGGGTGTCAGAAGCTTGATCCCATATAATCCTCCATGTGCAGACCTGCTCAGACTCCTTTTAACCTTGGATGGTGAACTTGGAGACCAGTCCTCTTTTTGATTCCATCCTCCCAGTGACAAGCATACCTATCAGTATCCCAGCTGGCAGAATAGTTCTGTGCTGTACAGGTTATATCCTGTCACTTTTTTCTATTTTTTTCATCTTTACCCAAGTGTGAAAGTTATCCTTTCAAGGTAAGACCAAAAAAGGGATGACTGTCGAGGCGAATCAACCTAAATTCAAACCTGAGGGGTCCTGTCTAATAAAGAGAATCAGAACCAGGAAGCTATTAACTCTACAGAATGATTTGGTTTCTTATGGTAGAATTTTTCCTTCCCGCTTGACTTTGGATTTATTTTCTTATATCTCCACTTTTCCCTTTATTTTTATATTAAATCACCTATGTACTATTGATTTTTTTCCCGACCCCATTTTTCTGTGGGCGCAAATAAGTGTTCAAAAATATTTTTATGTAAAACTGTGCAGAAGTTTACACAAATCTGGTTTTCAAAAGTCTGAATTGTAACCCCATTTAAAGGTCACAGTTTTGAGGGCCTGTTTAACAAGTGAGTGTACAGTTTGTGGCCTCATCTGCTTATCAGAAGGACACCTCTTTATGATATTCAGCTTTTAAGGAATCTCTCCCTACTTACCCTTTCTGCTACAACTCTGCCAGAGTAACTCATGACAGAGACATATTTATTGTTTGTCATGCATTCTTAAATTTAATTTATAACTTGCTACAATAGATACCATGGTCAGGTAGACCGTAGAAGTACCTAGATAGTTACAAGACCACAGAAGTGATAAGCTTATCTCTCAGGTGATCTGTATTTTGTCCTGATAGGTATTTAGAAATGGAAATCCTCTAATACCAGCTATGAGAGATTGTTTTAGAGTGGGCCTGTTAAAACTTGCTATGCAGATTTTCCTTTCCTTGTCCTATTTAGCAAAATTCCACAGTTAGCCTGCAAGTGGATAGGTGAAGTGGCTTTGGAGACTATACTCCATGCCAGTATGAAGAAGGCTGTAGTTTGAGTCTTTGTAGTTTTTGAAGTCTCACTCTATCAGTGTCTATGTAATCCCTTCAATTCTTCGTACTATATTTCTTAAGGTTCAAAACATGGAATATTTGTGTTGCAAGTTGCACAAGTAATATATTTTTAAGAAGGTTTTCCCACTGAATCAAATAAGCCAATTTTGTGATCTGTTACAGGTTAATTGTGAGACATTTTTGGGGGAGGGCTGTTAGTCAAAAACTGGTGTATTTGCTTGTTAGTGCTCTCTGTCTACCCTTCAGCACCTGAGGGAATTAGAGCCCAGCTGCAGGCACGAAGAATGAGAAAATGTAGTTTTTGTAGGCAGTCAGAAAACTAGTGGGCAGTGAGAGGTAGGCCAGAGAGAAGAGGGGGAAGCTTGATTCTGATAAACAGCCTTTGACTAGACAGGTCTAGTCCTCTTGGAAGCAGGGTTTTTGCTGCCCCAAGCGGCAGGGGGGGAGCCGTGATTGTGATCGGCAACTCCACCGCACCGCTTCCTTCTTCGGCGGCAATTCGGCGGAAGGTCCTTCCCTCAGAGAGGGACTGAGGGACTTGCCGCCAAAGAGCCTGATGTGCTGCCCCAAGCACCTGCTAGCTGAGCTGGTGCCTGGAGCCAGCCCAGCTTGGAAGCCCCTCTCAAATATCTCCCTGTGTTCTCCTTGCTAGATAGCAATATAGACTAAGGAAGCCATGTGTCCTATGGTGGATGATGCAGTCGTGCACTCTCAAAGCCCTTTTGGATAATGTGATATGTTGCTAGCTATGAAAGACAGTCTCTGCTGAAATACTGATTCTGTGCTAGCTGTGGCCAAGAACTACAGACCATCACAAATCTCACCCCTTTCCACACGAAGTGCAAGACACATTTATTTGACTTTGTCTCCTCAAAAATAAACTTCCTTTCAAATGCACGCTCGCATGCAAAAAAAAGTGTCTGCCAAGGCAAAGGCTAGAGGACAATTTTCTTTGCCCAAAAAGGAATTACATTTGTGACAGATTGAGAAACAAGTAAATTTTAAAATTAATAATTTTTTCTTCAAAATATTCTTGTAGTTGTATTTTCAGCAAACCTTACTTGGATAACAGCTATTTTAACTGCACACTTAATTAGGATTTTCTGGCGTTTAGTTTCTTACTGTATTCTGTCTGCATAATTTTTTCATTACTTATGAAGACTTGATTTATCCAGGACTTATGCAGAAATCATGAATTCTCTTGGTGGATATCACAGAACAAATAATTGCTCAAGCAGGTCTGTTTGACTTGTCTCATATTAATCAGCTGTGTCTGCCTATTATACTACTATCTTTGATAGAAATAGGTAAAGGAGAAGGAAAATAGAATAATTAAAGAATACTACATGAATTATACTAGGCAAACAAATTAAGAAATGGTAAAAGGGAGAAATGGATAAAGACTAAAAATAAACTATATAAATAGAGATAGGAAAGCCATGCTATAGTTTTGAAAGTATAAATCTGATATACATTTTTTAACAGCCTTAAAGTGAGGGGATGTGAGCAGGAAGTGAGATAGTGAGTGAAGATATAGAGGTGACTAGACTAGAAGCTGTGGATGTTGAAAGACTGTATAAAGCTGCCAAATGTCTCATCTCTCAGGATATTCACACTTGTGCCTTCTGTCTTGCATATATCGGCACTAGAATGTCATACATCTTGTATTGCTGGATACAGGCAGCTGTGTCCATGCAGTTTCTTTTCTCAGTCACCAGGGGCTATTCTTGTGCTTGGTGGTCTCCTTTCTTTTTATGATTGCCCATAAGGGCTGCTAGGAAAGAAGAACTTACATGACAGGAAGAAGTGTAGGGTGGCACTAGCTGATTATGTAAAATGGAGGGGGTCAGGGAGAGTACAGCTGAATGGAACAGTCTGGTGGAACACATGAGCTGAGGGAAACTTAGAGTGAAGAAAACAGGAAGATATGAGATGTGAAAATAACTGAATAGAGAAAGTGAGAAGTAGGAATCCAACAGAATTGTCTTTAGAAAAGGGATAATTCTTACCTGCAATTCTGCTCTCAATTATTGGTCTCCTACTCTTAGTGAAGTGTACATAGATAAATACGTAGCTTCAGAGATAGAGGAACAGTAAAACCATAGATGAGTAGTTTCATCTGTGCAGGATGTGACGGGTTGGACCCCCTGTCCAGGGTGCCACCTGATATACTGGGGTTTCACTGAGCCCCTTCTGCTGCACCAACCTGGACTCCCTCTCCCTGTTTTGCTGAATTAGGCTCTCTGGCCTCTGGCAGCCGGCACACACACACAGGTAGGGATGCACCAACTGTAGACTCACACAGAGGCTGCAAACAGCTCTCTATGTGAAGATTCAGGTAGGAAATTGCCCAGCACTCAAGTGCAGCTACCCTCTCGAAAGTACATCCAAAATAATATTGTCTTGCACTGTAGAGAAATCTATACAATGTAAGCTCATAAATTTGCCCCCTCCCTCGATGTGGAGAGAGAGATACACAACTTCTCCTCCCCCCCCATTGTAAATTGCACAAACTGGGTTATGTTATAAACAAGAAATAAGTTTATTCACTATACAAGATAAATTTTAAGTGATTATAAGGGATAGCAAACAGAATGAAACATTACTAAGCAAATAAAACAAAGCATGCAAACTAAGCTTGATTCACTAAAGAAACAGGTTACAAAATGTAGTTTCTCACCCTAAATGTTGACTTAGGAAGGATGCAGACATAGTCCAGTACCATGTGACTGGCACCGCAGTGTCAATGCAGCCATGAAACCAGGTTTACTTGCAATGTCCACAGGAAGGAGCTCTCGGAAAATGGGGGATCCACATCTTCGAAGACTCATTGTCTTTTTCCTAATGGCCCATTAAGGCTGATTGCGTATTGTCTGGTGGGTGTCTCCAAGTATAACCATAGTTGTAATTGTTACATAGTCAATGTTTCTAAGTCCAGATACAGAAATGATACATGCATACAAGTTGGATAATCACATTCAGTAAATCATAACCTTTCCAATGTTATCTTGCATGACCCATCTTGCATAATATATCTTAGTTATGTCATATTCATATAAGCATATTTCCATTAAATAATATGGAGCGTCATGTTACACAGGAGAAATTGACATTATGAGGTCAAAGTGTTGTGGGGAATATTGAATGGGTGGCAAACAGCCAGAAGTAGAGCCATATGGTTCCCAAGATGAAGACAATTAAGTTTGTACTGCAAATAAGATATGGAGAAGGAAATGTGTTCCTTCATAGTAGCAGAAAATTAGGTTTGGGAGCAGATGTTTGCAAAGTGACATGCTAGACGTCATGAAAGTTGTCAAGAAAGGGTCATCACAATAGATTGTACAAGAATCATTTTCACAGGAAAAACTTCCTAGAACAGTGGTTTTCAAACGTTTTTTTTCCTGCGGACCACTTGAAAATTGCTGAGGGTCTTGGTGGACCACTTAGATCTTTCCAAATGTTGTTTGTACCCTTAGCTAACTATTGTAAAGTGCTTTGGATAAAAGTGCTATAGTTTAAAAAAAAAAAACCCTAAATAATTAATGTGTTTATGTTCTACAAATAAAAGCACACAACTCACATTTTAATATCAGTAGTCTCTTCCCTGCTGTGGCAGCCACTGAGCTGGGCTGGGAAGGAGGAGGTTTTTTCCTCAGCAGCTGCAGCTCTGTAGCTGGAGAAAGTCGCCTCTTTATCTGGCCGCTGCAACGCTGCATTTCCCAAATTCCCCCTAGCCCTTCTTCTCACCCCACTGCCCCCACACCTACCTCCTATTCCATCTTACCCCACTGCCCCCTTCCTGCCTACCCCTTATTCCCCGCAAGGCCACCACCGCACTTTACATGTGCATCTTCTCCAGGGTCCAGGCACCTAATTAGTGGAATCCAAATTCCCAGTGTGGAAAAAAAATTATTGTAAGGGAATTTTGTTGAGAGAGTGGGAAAGCAGTCTATAGCTCTTCCAAAGTATCCCGATTAACTCTACAGAGGATATGCTAATATTGATATTCCATCCATCATAGTATAAAAATGACTGTTAGCATCTTACATATGTCTAGTAAGTACCTCCAATCTTTTTGTCTGCATTAAGGGGTTCTTTATTTTTTAGATAAAATCTATATTGGGATTATGCCTTATGGACAGGAAGTCCTGAACTTTCTCTTTATTCATAAAGCAAGCAAATTGTGTTTGAGCCAGAGGGCTACATAGAAAGTCTGTAACTCTGTGTCTAACCATTCACTTCTGCTGTAGTCAAGAAAAGATATTTCATTGGTCTTTGAATTTGTTAAATACATATTATTGCTGTAATAGACAGCATTTAAAAGTAGTAAAAGATAGCGGGCCAGAGCTATTGCAAGAGAACGGTGGTAGTTCCTCAGTGCTGGAAAGCTAGGCAAAACATCAGTGAGTTTTAGAGATGTTTGGGTGAAGAGAGAGAGATTGTTTTAAAATATTTTTAAGTTGTTAAATGTTATACATTTTTGTAAAATAAAATGTGTTTAATAATATGTACTATTTACAATATTTGTTGACACAACACCAAAGGTCCCTGTCCCAAATACTTTTTCTAGATTAACTAACCACTAAATTGCTTAAACTTTAAACTCGTGTCTTTGAAGATAAATATTTTTTAAAGAATGTGATATAAAAAAATCAACCACTTGTCAAAAAGATTTCTTCAATATAATACTGGAGTGTTATAGTAAAAGGCAATGTAAGTTGACACCAACATATTGGGCTAGTTATAAAAATAACTGTCATTGGGCTATTGCTGCTTGGAATGTATATTAGTCTGTGGTGGCTTTGTACTTTAAAAATAAATAAATAAATAAATATATCCAGCACATGACTTTTGTTAGGATTTTTTTCCAGACAACTTCACTGTATTTCAGAAGTACAAATTTATTTCCCAAAATCTTGTTGGGACTGGCATTTGATCTTTCTGTAATCCATCTCTGCTTTAACACGTCTTATGGCTTCATGTAAGTATTTTATTAGGACTATAGTATTGTTTCTCTTAGCAATGATCTATAGCTTAGAATTAAGTGTGTCTGGTGCAAAATATGGCAACTTTTTGCTATATTTTTAATTTAAACAAAACAACCCCTCCCACCTCTACTGATGATAGCATTAAGGCTTTTCTGGTATGTGCTAATTATTGCCCTTAGTGTATGAAAAAATTATCTCAGATGCAAAATCAGTCATTTTAGGTAAATAAAAAAAATTCATTGGGAAATTTAAAAGGCTTGTTTTGGAGACATTTTAAAAAAGGAAAGAATACATACACACACATACACGGGGGCAAGTCTTTTAGAATGGTTGTAAGAAGGCTATCAAAATGAAGCTTTTAAATTATACGCTCTGGGAATTTGCAGACACACATTTGAAGTGTACTGGAATAGGAAAGAAGTTTTAAAGTACCATTTCTCTTTCTTTTTTTTTCTTTTTTCTTTTTTTTTAAATTTAAACCAGGTTGTGTGGGTGGTGTGGGTTTTTTTTGTTTGGTTTTTTTTGTGTGGTGGTGGTAGAGTGATATCAAAGTCAAAACAGTATACCTAGTTGTATGAGAGCCAACTGTGAAGTGGTTTAATTTTGCGATAAAATTCTTGCATTCCAAATCTCAACCTGGGGACATAGGTCCTCATAGTTCCATACATAGTCTTTGTCACTCTTTGGGCAAGAATAATTGTTTAAAACTTATTAGAGACTGTATATAGCTTTTTCCTAGGCTGAAATTTGGTGTGTCAAAATTAGACCTTTACTAACTTTTATGGGTGATCTTACAAATCTGTGAAACTCTTTATCTTGTTTTAGTATTGGCATTTAAATTGTAGCATTACCAAATGGCATTTTTTTATGAGCAATTATGCCTGCATTATTTCTGCAGGGTAGAAATGATTTTGTCATCCTAAAATATTTGCTTATTATTTGATCTCTGTCACATTTGGTTGTTTTAATGCACTAACACTTACTAAATTGTGAGTTAAAATAATGGTGGCATTTGTATCTAATAACTGTTCTTTCATATGTACCTTCAAAATATTCACTGTTGCCCCTACTAGGGATTAAAGGATTTTTTCAAAATTGATAGCCAGGATTTTTGTTCTGTTTGTAAAGGCAATAAAAATGTTTTTCAGTAAAAGGACATACAGAATATTTGAGGACCTACAGGACTTCAGGCTTTCTGTTTATAAGAATTTTACCTAACAGATTTACACTGTTTTTCTTTCAAGATCCGGTGTAATTGCTGGAGGTGCTGATCTCATTAACTTGATGTGGTAATACTTTTTCAGACTCTTCTGACTCTTCCTCGCTAATGCAGACCTCATGATGGTCATCCAGGATTCTGTAACTCCCAGACTTGACATCAGTCTTCTATCTTAAGGCTTTATATATATTTATGCTTATCACTGCAGCATGAGAGTCTTCCATGTAGAAATACCAGCAGCAAAGATGCTAGTGGACTTCATGAATTGTGTGGTTCATCCTCCCTTTTCAGGGTAAAACTCCCTTGCAGGATTTTTGGTTTTGGTTGGCTAATTGGCTCATTTGCTACAGACTTTTATTTATTTTACTTTTAAAAAATATTTTTGGAGGGAGGAGCTTCTCGGCTTGCTGTGAGCTAAGATCAAGCGTATATTCAGAGTTACCCAGGCAATCTAGATAAAGCTCTATCTTTACTGCTAATACTATGCAAAATGTCTGATTTCTAAATGATAAACTAATAAAAATGTCTTTTGACACAATAATTGACATTACAGAAACTAAATGAAAAAATCTTAACAGTATCTCACTTCCATGTAGCAGTAATACTGAAAATCACCATTGACTAGAGCTGACCATTTGTGTATGTTCATACAGGCTTCAGCAAACTAGAAATGTTTCTCAGAGCTGAGAAATGCAGTATACAAGTCTCCTAAAATAGACCTCTACCCCAATATAACACAACCCGATCTAACACAAATTCGGATATAACGCAGTAAAGCAGTGCTCAGGGGGCTGGGCCTGTGCGCTCCAGTGTGTCTGGCTCCAACATGCTGCTCTGAGTGGCGTGTTAAGGGTGCTGGCTCGGGGCCGAGGGATTGGATAAGGGGCAGAGGGTTTTGGGGGGCGGTCAAGGGACAGGGAGCGGGGGGGTTGGATGGTTCGGAAGTTCTGGGGGCGGGGCGGTCAGGGGACGGAGAACGGGGGCGTAGGATAGGGTGTGGGAATCCTGAGGGTGATTAGGGACGGAAGGGGGGGTCTCTGGAGGGGGCGGTCAGGGGACAAGGAGCAGGGGGGCTTAGATAGGACGTGGGGTCTTGGGGGAGTGGCTAGGGGCAGGGGGTCTCTGGAGGGGGTATTCAGGGGACAAGGAATGGAGGGGTTGGATGGGTCAGTCGGGGCGGGAAGTAGATGGGGGTCAGATGCGGGGTGGGGGCAGGCATGTTTGCTGACTATTAATAATGGAAATGCTTGAGGCCAAAGCAAGTTTGATATAAAGTGGTTTCACCTATAACGTGGTAAGATTTTTTGGCTCCTGAGGACCGTGTTATATCGGGGTAGAGATGTATATAAAAAATCTCCACCCTAATCTCATATATACTATTGATATATAATATATTGGCAACAGTTTGAAGAGGAGGGGAGCAAGATCATATTTCTCAAGTTGTCCATGATTTACCTAGAAAATATTTGCTTTAAAAAAAGGATGAGAAGAAAGGCAGATTTAAATTGTTGGGGGCTGTTTATACATATATTGTTTCACTCAGACTACATGAGCACCTGAAAATCTCCAATATGAATGCTAGAAAAAAATTCTAAAATCTAACAATCGTGTTTAACAGATGTGCAAGAGGGATATAAATGAAATAAGTGAGGAAAATCATATCAGTAATAGCATACAACTTCAGACAGAAGGGAGAAATTGAAAGAAAGCTTGAAAGGGAGGATATTTGACCTAATCACCTAAGGTGGAGGTGGGCAAACTTTTTGGCCCAAGGGCCACATCTGGGTGGAGAAATTGCATGCAGGGCCATGAATGTAGGCTGAGGCAGGGGGTTGGGGTATGGGAGGGGGTGCAGTGTGCAGGAAGGGGCTCAGAGCAATGGGTTGGGACGCAAGAGGGGCGTGGATTATACGAGGGGGCTCAGGGCAGGGGGTTGGGGACTCGGGGTTGGGGTGCAGAGTGCGGGAGGGGGCTCAGGGCAGCCATTGGGTGCAGGGTGTAGCATGGGGCTTAGGGCAGGGGGTTGGGTTTCAGGAAGGGTGTGGCAAGGGGTTGGGGTGCAGGAAGGGTGTGAGGTGTGGCAGGGGGCTCAGGGCAGTGGGTGGGGATGCAGGGGGCAGGAGGCTCCACAGTGGCAGCAGCATGCAGTGGGGCTAAGGCAGGCTCCTTGCCATATCCTGCATACATATCTCCTAAATATTATTGGTTAGTGGATCTCAAAATTAGGTAGACATGCAAAATTACAGTTGACAACTAGTCTTTAGATGATGCATCTTGAAATAGTTATTTCTGTAGTCTTATTTATTCTGTGTTAGTTTGAAAGGTCATAATTTAATATAGATTTGTATAAACTCTGAACGTCATGGGAGAAGCAGAAAACTATTTTGAATGGATAACATTAATGGCATACGTGATAGTTGTGGTGAGAAATTGCATAGAGTGATTCTGAATACTGAAAGTGGCAGCTAATGTGACTTAAATTTTAAAAGGGAAAGTTGCTCAATCCATATAAATTGAGCATGTTTACAAAATTTGTTTATCAATAATGTGCTTTTCTCTAAACCAGATATAAAGATAGAAAATCCCTACCCTGGAGAGTTTACAATCTGAAAGACACACGGGGAATACAGGAAATCCAAAGGAGAAAATATTTGTTTTATTGCAACTTGTGGGCATTGTGGAAGAAGTGAGGGTTTTTTACAAGAAATTTGAATGAGGAGAGGTTTTGTGAACCAAGATTGGAAAGTTATTTGAGATATTGGGAGATATTTTAAAAAGCCTCGACTTAAGGGATCTGTTTAAATCCTCCAAAACCTGATTTTCTCTCTCTCCTCTTGATTCTTTATTTGAAAAGTTAAGCCCCCACAAATATTTTTTTAAAGTATTACTGTATGGCTGACAGTCGCCTTACCTAGACTGTGTATGTATGATATTGTGCCAGTAGCCAGTTAGAAGGTCATTCTCTCAGGCCTTGGCTACACTTGCAAATTTGCAGCACTGCAGCAGGGTGTGAAAACACACCCTCTCCAGCGCTGCAAATTGCGGCGCTGCAAAGCGCCAGTGTGGTCAAAGCCCCAGCGCTGGGAGCGCGGCTCCCAGCGCTGTACGTTATTCCCCACAGGGAGGTGGAGTACGGACAGCGCTGGGAGAGCTCTCCTAAATATTAGCTCTCTCCCAGCGGCAGCGCTTTGAAGTGCAAGTGTAGCCAAAGCCTCAGACTTTCAATGCTGTCTGTCATCCAGCTCAAAATAAAGGTCTTCATTTGGCCACTGAGCATTCACCACTGCAGCAGCAAGGGACGCACCTAAACCACTGTGTATAAATGGTTAATCAATTAGTCTAGATTCCAATCAAAGCAAAGTAATGGGAAACATGCATTACAGGTGTAACTGTTGCATCTTAATGAATTTGAGTTAAAATGTATTTGAATTTTAAATCCTTGGAGAAATTATAGTTTCATAAAAAATTATCAAATTGTTAAAAAATAACAATCTGAAATGCATTGACTATTGTTTGCCTGAAAAGCAAATATCTATTCATTTCACCTAATTTATTCAAGTGTAACATTTTTTTTAAAGCATACATTAGATTACCCATTCAAAATAATACAAAATTAGTTTATTTGCTTTGCTGCTATAGTTATGCATTTAGGTGACTGCCCTGCATGAATACACAATAGGGCTTAAACAAGCAATTCAATTACCTAGGCTTCCATTCTGTAAATACAATAAACTACCATATCTACATCAGCTAATCAATAAGTCTGACAGTCTGACAGTGGTTCAGAGAAATAATCAATATTAGCTAGATGTATTACTCTTTCAGATTCTGAGGTTTATAAAAATTTTTGCCTCAGAGTAGCCAGTTTGCTGGATGTGCCACTCTAGTTCAGTTGGTAGTTGCACCATTTTGTTGATAGGCTTCTGTGTATTACTCTTGTATTCTTGAATAGAAATACAAACTACTGTTTGTTTAATTGCTCAGGTTCAATTTTCAAAAGATGGAAATCTATAAAAGAAATTGCTGAAAAGCACATTTTTCATGACCGTCTTGTACCACATTGATCTCTGTAGTTGGATCTGCATTTTTCACTGCGTAGTCACAAAAAAAATGTAGATTATCAGTCTGGTACTGAAGTATAGAAAAAGATGACTATAGTGAATTGGAAGCAATTTAATTCACTATGTTTTTAAACAAAATATGTAGAAGACACAATTTTTTAAAAGAGCTTTTGGGTTTTTCTAATGTTAACTATGTAGTGAAGCTGAGCAGCAAATTTGAATCTTTAGCGTTCTTAATTTCAAGTCTCAAAAAATATTTAAGACAAAAAAGTAGTAATATGCAAGGAAATAAGATTTGGCTTGTGTATTTTGATATCGGATGTAAGGGCTATTAAATGTCATTTTTAAAAATATCTGAAAACTTAGGAACCAGCGGCAGTTGTAGTGGTTTCTAATACATGCTTAAAGTAACTGGTATCGTAAGGATATAGAGCTGCCAGGAAAAATCATATCTGCAGGCCTATTGCAAGCTTATAGTAAATTGCTAACATTACTTTCTCTCCTTATGGGAATTCTCAAATGTTTATGCAATCATTTAGAGTTTTATTGCAAGCAAGGCAATAAAAAGGGAAGGAATCCAATTACTTTATGCACAAAGCTTACAGTTCCTACGTAATGAGTGCAAAACTAAGACTTTGTTCAGTAAGCATGGAAGCATTACAGGCTCTAGTGAATAAACTGGAAATTACTTTAAGTAGGTTGAAAATACTTTCTTGGTAAATTGCTTTGATATAACGTTTTTATAACGTTATAATAGTAGTAGTAGTATGTAGGTTTTCTTGGAGAGTCAGAGTAGGGCATGGAATGAAGCAGAAATGTGAAGAAAGCAGGCCTGATCTATATAAAATTGGTTTTTAAAGTGAGATTTATCCACTAGCATTTTTTCATCTTTAAGATTTGAAACTGAGAAAATGAGGAAAGAGAATGTGAAGGAAATGTGTTCTCCACAGTGTCAGTTTTTTCTTTTAGTCAAATAAGAATGTAGGAACAGCCATAGTGGATCAGACTAATATTCTCCTGAATCTCATGCTTCTGTGTAAGGGGTGCAATTTTTACAATGGACTTGCATGCAACAGTATGCCTGTGGGAAAATTTTCTTCCTAACTCTAGACAATTAGTGATTGGTTATGTCCTGAATCATGGGATTTGATTCATTTTAATATTTTTTCTTAGCTAATGCAGCTCAGAATAAGATTAATATAAATGTTAAATCCTATTTTGAAACCTACAGAGTTATTTGTATTAAATTCTGTGGTAGTGAACTCAGCAAGGTAACTTGTGTATATTTTAAAATATATATTTGTCATAGTGGTGCTCTGTACCTCAGTGCACCACCCTGGATCTTCCCTATTCACCACTCATATATAATTGATAAGTTTTGTACAAAGTATGCATTGGGAGGTATCATTCTGAAAGTCTCAATCTGTTGGATTATATATGCTATCATTGTATGTGAAGTTATGAAGTTTTGCTATGTATGAGTTGCTGAAATATGTTGTGAGGTTGGGAACACTCACAACCAGCCTTTCAGGTACAACAATGGAGTAGCCAGACATGCTGATGGCCCATTAAAGGGAATCCACTTTCCCAACAGCCATCTCTGAAGACTTCTTGGAGAGAGCACTTAGACCATGAAGAATGCTTGACCAGTTGGGTGACTCCCACATCAGAAGCGCAGATCTTTCCAGGAAGCTGGAAGAAACTATAAAGAGGGGAAATGATATCATCACGTGGGCTCACTCCTCCACAACTTAACACCTGGGAACACATCTAGGGGACAAAGACTTTGAACTGGGGAGGGTGGACCCAGGCTCAAAGAGAGTTGCAGTCTGTGTATTGAAGTTCTGTGACTTGTTTGTACCATCTATCAGGGTGAGACACTGCTTAATTCAAATCCTGTTTAGTTTATAGAACTTAGACTGCAAATTTCTTAGGTAAACAACTTTGATTTCTACGTTTACTACTTATAAGCACTTAAAATCTACCTTTCTGCAGTTAATAAGTCTGTTTTATATTTTACCTAAAACAGTGAGTTTTGGTTGAAGTGCTTGGGAAATCTAAGCTCAGGTTATAAAGTCTAGTGTGTGTCCTCACCCCATTGAGGGAGGAGCAGACTGTGTAATAATTATGGCTTCTGAACAGGGCAAGGTGGGTACATTCCAGGGGTGCAATGCTGGGGAACTAGGGAGGAATTGGCTTGAGCTATTGTTGGTTCATAAGTGGCTTTGAGAGCATTCATGTAACTCGGGTGTGTCCCTGCCTGTGGATCTCTGTGTAAGTGCAGTACTTACTAGAGGTTTGTATCTTGTCACAGCATCACAATGTGAGAGGGATACCCCGGGGTTGGTGGGACAGAGGGCTTAGCAGTTCCACAATTCAGATTGCACCTGGGAATCCTGTCCCAGTCATTTTCAAATTTCTTTTCCGTTTCAGTGGGTGTCACCTTGTAATATATAACTAACTTTGTTGTGAAATAGTGAGTGTTGCTACATACTAGGGCTGTCAAGTAATTAAAAAAATTAATCGTGCAATTAAACAATAATAGGATAGAATTTAAATAGTTTTGGATGTTTTATACATTTTCCAATATATTGAATTCACTTAGAATGCAAAATACAATGTTTATGGTGTATTTATTTTTATTACAAATATTTGCACTATAAAAACAAAAGAAATAGTACTTTTTAATTTACCTAATACAAGTACTGTAGTGCAATCTCTATCCTGAAAGTTGGAACTTACAAATGTAGAATTATGTACCAAAAAAAACTGCAGTCAAAAATAAAACAATGTAAGACTTTAGAGCCTACAAGTCTACTCAGTCCTACTACTTGTTTACATTTGCAGGAGATAATGCTGCATGCTTCTTGTTCACAATATCACCTGAAAGAGAGAACAGGCGTTCACATGACACTGTTGTAGCCAGTGTCGTAAGATATTTGTGCCAGATGCACTGAAGATGCATATGTCCCTTCATGCTTCAACCACCATTCCAGAGGACATGCATCCGCTGATGATGGGTTCTGCTCAATAACTGTCCAAAGCAGTGCAGACCAACACATGTTCATTTTCATCATCTGAGTCAGTCAGATGCCACCAGCAGAAGGTTCATTTTCTTTTTTGGTGGTTCGGGTTCTGTAGTAAGACATCTGAGACTGTTGTAACATGAAATATATGGCAGAATGCGGGTAAAACAGTAGGAAACATACAATTCTTCCCCAAGGAGTTTAGTCGCAAATTTAATTAATGCATTTTTTTTAACAAGCATCAGCATGGAAGGATGTCCTCTGGAATGGTGGCCAAAGCGTGAAGGGGAATACGAATGTTTAGCATATCTGGCACATAAATACCTTGCAATGCCAGCTACAAAAGTACCAAGGGATTGCCTGTTCTCTCTTTCAGGTAACATTGTAAACAAGAAGCGGGCAGCATTATCTCCCATAAATGTAAATAAACTTGTTTGTTTTAGAAAATGGCTGAACAAGAAGTAGGACTGAGTAGACTTTTAGGCTCTACATTTATACATTGTTTTGTTTTTCAGTGCAGTTATGTAACCAAAAAAAAAAAAAATCAACATTTGTAAGTTGCACTTTCAGGATAGAGAGATTACGCTACAGTACTTGTAGGAGGTGAATTGAAAAATACTAGCTCTCATTTTTACAGTGCAAATATTTGTAATAAAAATAATATGAAGTGAGCATTGTCTAATTTGTATACTGTGTTATAATTGAAATTAATATATTTGAAAATGTAGAAAAACATCTAGAAATACTTAATAAATTTCAATTGGTATTCTATTGTTTAACAGTGTGATTAAAACTGCAATTAATCACAATTAATTTTTTTGAGTTAATCACGTGAGTTAACTGTGGTTAATCAACAGCCCTACTACATACACAATATACCTGACACAATAGCAGGAAACGAAAAGTTAAGCCACTGAACATTATGTATCTCCACCCATTCCTGATTGGAGAAGGTTTTATGTGCACCAACCTGTCCTGTCAACAAATCATGCTTACCTGAGCCTGATGTCCATCTCTCTCAGTTATCTCTTTCCTCTCCCTCGCTCTATAAACTGATCAGAGATATAATTGAAAGTTTTTGTGTTAGTATATAATATAAATAAGGCAAAAATTACCCTATATTCAACTTTTAAAAGCCCCAAAGCAATTTTTTGTAAGTGACTGTATGGATTCCACCCCACATATGCAAGATTGGATTCCTTTGACCACCATTGGGACCACACCTGTGCCCTACATGTCCTTGCACTCCCACCCAAGGGCATAAAGGGTCGAGTGGCTCCAACCAGGGCCGGCCCACAACATTTTGGCACCTGAGGTGGGGAGCTCAAATGACTTCTCATGTCAAAATATACAAGGTAAATACTCTTAAATCAAACTTTAATAAGGTCTCAAGCACCATTTTTTTTACTTTGCCTATACATAAATTTTGATGATTATCGATGGGAATATTTTTCATTGGTTTGTGTGTGTGTATCGTGAAATGGACGTTTACTGACAAAAATCCAATCCTTCCCAAGCCTACCTATAGTTAAGTGCTGTATATTATGCTAAGAATAGTGTTTGCCTGTTGGCTTTTGCACTTGAGAAGGAACTTTGAGTCATATGACCTAATTGATTGGAATTAATTGTGTGTTGTTAATATTGACATTCTAGGCTATGCTTCTTAAAGTTAAGTAGAAGTGTAGAATTAACAGATGAGTGGTACAGAAATTGGCACTCACAATAATATCATCAAATTTTATTCCATTGGGCTTTATCCACAGGTTGACAGTACCAAATATTAATAGTGCTTGGAATTTTTACTGCAGAGGTTTATTAGTTTAAATAGTGCAGCACCTCTGGGCCTTCAAGAATATAATTTAGAAGCATAACAAGTGAGAATCACTGATGTGCTCAAACACAGTTTAGCTGTTATCCTTTCAAATCCTGCTGTGCAGAATTACAAATGATAAAGCAGGGGACATGCTTCTTTTCCATTACAAAGTGTTTCTGGCCAAGAGGTGACTAAGAACAGCGCGGAAACAAAATTACAATAATTTACTCCACTGCGTCTTCTGCTCCAAAGAGATAAGTAATGATGTCAAGTTACTAACAGTTCGTTAAAATGCACTAACACATTCATTGTTAATATCTGTTACCATTTCTATAGAAAGAGGTAGAAGTTAATTTTCTTTTTTAAAAAAACTGATCATTTTGTAATTCTGTTGTTATACTAGTCAAGTTCAATAAAATTAACAAGATTTTAATGTTTCAAGTTTTGTTCTTGAGTAAACTTTTACCCATATTTTTCTCAGTAATTAATAGAAGGACTTTTAAAAGCAGAAAACACTGTATATTTTAGTTCGCTGTTTTTATAGGATTTATATTATAACATGCATTCAGTTTTATTTTTCATAGTCCCAGGCCAGAATCTATGAAAAACAATAATTTATATTCTATCTAAAAAGCATATTATAACAGTATCAGTGTGCTTACATGATAGCTATGTATTTATGAATGTACTTTCAGATGTATTCTGTGACTGTTCACCAAGAAAAATACCCAGATCTTGGCCACATTTGTTTTGCATTAAAATCCCATTTTATAGACCTCTGTCTAGTTAGGTATGGTTACCTCCAGAGTTTACAGTATTACCTAATTTTTCCTATATGTGATTAAATATTAATGTGTACAGCAAATACTAAGGTTAAGCCATCATCTAGGGCAGTGACGAATTTTAAAAGGTGACTGCGGTATGCATGTGTGATAAAGCTTTTATGGCACACCGCACAGATTAAATTTGTATGCATACATTTAATCTGTATGGTGTGCCTCAAGTTTTATTGGAATGAATTTGGGATGGCTGCATTACTTGAGTTATAGAGTTAAGTCCAAAGCAGAATGCAAGGAGTTGCAGAGGGATCTCGCAAAACTGGATGACTGGGCAACAAAATGGCAGATGAAATTTCATGTTGACAAGTATGAAGTAATTCGTATTAGAAAAAATCTCAACTATACATACATAATGATGTGTTCTAAACTGGCTGTTACCACCCAAGAAAAAGATCTTGGATAGTTCTCTGAAAACTTCAGTTCAATATGCAGAAGTGGTCCAAAAGGCTAACAATGTTGGGGACTACTAGGAAAGGGATAGATAATAAGACAGTAAATATCATAATGCCACCATATAAAACCATGATTCACCCACACCTTCAATACTGTGTCCAGTTCTGGTTGCTTCATCTAAAAGAGCAGGTTTAAAACAAACATAAGGAGGTATTTCTTCACACTACACACAGTCAACGTGTGGAACTCTTTTCCAGGGGATGTGGTGAAGGCCAAAAATATAACTGGGTTCGAAAAAGAATTAGATAAGTTCATGGAGCCGAGGTCCATTAGGGGCTGTTAAACAACATGATCAGGGATGCAATCCCATGCTCAGGTGACCCTAAACTGAGTGTCAGAAGCCAGGAGTGGAAGATGGGTGGTTCACTCCTGTTATGTACACTACCCCTGAAGCTCTGGTATGAGCTGCTGTCGAAAACAGGATATTGGGCAAGATGGAGCAAGGTCTGACCCAATATGTCAGCTCCTATGGTCTTATGCAAATAATCCCTAACGTATTATTAAAACCTTTTAGTACATCATACCATCATGTATTCTGCATAGGTTACTTTGTCCTTCTGTAAAAACTTTTATACACATTTTAGGAAAGTTTTAAGTTTTATTGGTACTATTTTTGTACCACTCAATCCAAGTAGCTAGGTTCCTGAGTATCATGAGTCCAGTTGTACAGAGGGAGAAATGATTAGACATAAATATTAGACTATTTAAAGTAGACTTTCCGTACATAATATTGTAATAGTCATACATTTCACAATATATTATGGCTAGAAACAGGAGAGAGGGTGATGTGCATAGCTTTCCAATGATATAAAGTATCTCTTTCTAGAAATATCTGGGGATATTAACAGGACTGAAGTGCCTCTCAGCACCTCAGATCAGGGGCGCTCAACCTTTCCAGACTAGGAAGTCCAGGAGTCTGATTTGTCTTCCGTACCCCAAGTTTCACCTCACTTAAACTACTTGCTTTCAAAATCTGACATAAAAATACAAAAGTGTCACAACACACTATTACTGAAAAATTTCTTACGTTCTCATTTTTACCATATAATTATAAAATAAATCAATTGAAATATAAATATTGTACTTGCCTTTTAGTGTGTCGAGCGGTATAAACGAGTCATTGTCTATATGAAATTTTAGTTCACAAGTGCTTTTTATGTAGTTGTAATGGGTTGGCGGTTGTCCCTCCCATTTGGGCTCAGAGGGAGGCCATTCCACCTCACTGGGTCACTGTGGGGTCAGCCCAGTCACAGGGCAGGGCGATAAAGAGTCTAGGGAGCTCAGGTACGGCCGAACAATAGGCAGCCTATAGGGCTCTGGCCTTCTGGGCAGGGCAGAGTAGCAAGCAGTCTTTTGCCTAAGGTGAGTAGGTAGCCACCCCAGGGGTGCGGCGGCCGCAAGGGATAGGGAGACCCAGGCCCACCCTACCAGGTTCCAGCACAGGGCCCTGACAGTGGTGGAGGGCTTTGCCACTGGGTCAGCAGGGATCCCACCAAAACACACTGACCTGAGCACCAACTGCAAAATTGGACTAAAGTCTGATTTCCCTGGACTATTTCCTGCCACAATCTGGTGAGGTGTTCCGGTGTCCAGGGGTCCTACGTCTCCTTGGGATATTCAGTCGCTGGCATACTCAGCAGCTCATCTCCAAATTTGGTCTTCTCTGGAGGCAGTAGGCAAGAGGCCTCTGGCTTCTCTTCAACTAAACTGGAGGCCCTGCCTCTTACACTTCCTGTCCTGCCTCACTTCTAGCAGAGCTTCAGGCCCGGCCCGGCTCCATCCACTCAGGCACAGAGAGTGGTCCCTTCCCCTCTGGCTTGGAAGGAGGCTCCTCTGCCTCACTACAGTAGCCTGTTGTAAAACTAGGCATATATCTAGCTGAGTTGATGTACCCCATTGGAAGGCTTCTGCATGCCCCCAGAAGTACATGTACACTTGGTTGAGAACTACTGTGTCAGACCACTGTTGTTTGGTGGGAGGAAGTTTGGTATTTTTCTGAGGATGGTTTCTTTCTTTAAAATGTCTGTCTGAAAGCCAATCCAAGGGTTAGAATGCTGGACATGGTCAGTGAGCTGATGCATGAGTGGACAGTATGCAGTAAAGTACTCAATTAGTAGGTTGCATTTAACCCATCACTTGGCAGTTTATTGCATGGCTATGACCATGTGGTGTATAAATATATGGGGGCATCTCCGTCTTTTTAGTATTTTCTGCAAAATGAGAACAGCAAAATGAGAACAGAGCATAACTAGGCCATTGGTATGAGACAATTGCAATTCCTACAGTACATACTATAAAATATTTCCCTCGCCTCATTGGGGTGTTGTGGAAGTCTTGAATATGTTGGTCTCTAACAACACAGATGGTGCTTAACAATAGTTAAGTTCATCAGAGGAGAGTTATTTCCAGCAGGCAACCCATCACTGATTTGTTCTTAGTCAAATTCAGACATGTATGATTTTGATTTTTATATGGCTTTTGCCATGCTGCTTTTGGTAATTACTCAATCAAATATGCAATGTAAAGTAGAGTTTGATTGTCTTCTCCTTGTCAGAGAAATTTCTTTAATAATTAGAAAACATAATGGCTCAGCTCTACAGAGGAGCAATTCTCAGTCGACTTTCAAATGAAAGGGACCAACAAGTCAACTCTAGATTTTGGATACATGAGTAGGGTAATTCGCAATATGTTACTAATTGATTTATCTAGGTTCAATTAATGCAAGATAGTATCAGAGGGATAGCCGTGTTAGTCTGGATCTGTAAAAGCAGCAAAGAATCCTGTGGCACTTTATAGACTAACAGACGTTTTGCAGCATGAGCTTTCGTGGGTGAATACCCACTTCTTCAGATGCAAGTGGTGGAAATTTCCAGGGGCAGGTTTATATATGCAAGCAAGAAGCAAGCTGGAGATAACGAGGTTAGTTCAATCAGGGAGGATGAGGCCCTGTTCTAGCAGTTGCGGGCCTCATCCTCCCTGATTGAACTAACCTCGTTATCTCTAGCTTGCTTCTTGCTTGCATATATAAACCTGCCCCTGGAAATTTCCACCACTTGCATCTGAAGAAGTGGGTATTCACCCACGAAAGCTCATGCTGCAAAACGTCTGTTAGTCTATAAGGTGCCACAGGATTCTTTGCTGCTAATGCAAGATATTTTCATTTAAATTGGATTGAGCCAATATAGTATTGTCTTAATGGTAGAAGCTGTTGAGATTTTTTTATAAACATGATTCTTGACATAATAAAATTTAACATGAGTTTGTACAAAATTTTTTGTGTTCTTATTGAACTATAGTGTACAAAATACACTGTAGGTTATTCTAGATTTTTGTTCTGTAAACCAGTGGTTTTCAACTTTTTTTTTCATTTGCAGACCACTAAAAAATTTCCAGTATACGTGCAGACCCCTTTGGAAATCTTAGACATAGTCTGCATACCACAGGTTGAAAAACACTGTTCTAAGTAAGCTAAACTGTCTATATGCTCGAATTCTGAACGATGTAAGAGAGCTCATTTCTGCAAATTAGGTTTTCAAGTCCTATTATATACTTAGTGAGATCCCACAGAGTGAGGACTTTTGAGTGCTGTATTTTTGATACTGGGTATTGTGCCAGGTGTACCAACTATCTATAGGCAAGTTTTTTGTGGGAGCTTTAAATGCTACGGTTTTGGCAGCTGTTCCCATCACCTCCCTAGGTAACCCATTCCAGTGCTTCACCACCCTCCTAGAGGAAAAAGTTTTTCCTAATATCCAACCTAAACCTCCCCCACTGCAACTTGAGACCATTACTCCTTGTTCTGTCATCTGCTACCACTGAACAGTCTAGATCCATCATCTTTGGAACCCCCTTTCAGGTAGTTGAAAGCAGCTATCAAATCCCCCCTCATTCTTTTCTGCAGACTAAACAATCCCAGTTCCCTCAGCCTCTCCTCATAAGTCATGTGCTCCAGCCCCCTAATCATTTTTGTTGCCCTCCGCTGGACTCTTTCCAATTTTTCCATATCCTTATTGTAGTGTGGGGCCCAAAACTGGACACAGTACTCCAGATGAGGCCTCACCGATGCCGAATAGAGGGGAATGATCATGTCCCTCGATCTGCTGGCAATGCTGCTACTTATACAGCCCAAAACACAATTAGCGTTCTTGGCAACAAGGCACACTGTAGACTCATATCCAGCTTCTCGTCCACTGTAACCCTTCGGTCCTTTTCTGCAGAACTGCTGCATAGCCACTCAGTCCCTAGTCTGTAACAGTGCATGGGATTCTTCCGTCCTAAGTGCAGGACTCTGCACTTGTCCCTGTTGAACCTCATCAGATTTTTTTTGGCCCAATCCTCTATTTTGTCTAGGTCTCTCTGTATTCTATCCCTACCCTCCAGCGTATCTACCGCTCTTCCCAGTTTAGTATCATCTGCAAACTTGCTGAGAGTGCAGTCCACGCCATCCTCCAGATTATTAATGGAGATATTGAACAAAACTGGCCCCAGGACTGACCCTTGGGGTACTCTGCTTGATACCGGCTGCCAACTAGACATGGAGCTATTGATCACTACCCATTGAGCCCGACGATCTAGCCAGCTTTCTCTCCACCTTATAGTCCATTAATCCAACCCATACTACTTTAACTTGCTGGCAAGAACACTGTGGGAGACTGTATGAAAAGCTTTGCTAAAGTCAAGGAATAACATGTCCACTGCTTTCCCCTCATCCACAGACCCAGTTATCTCCTCATAGAAGGCAATTAGGTTAGTCTGGCATGACTTGCTCTTGGTGAATCCATGCTGACTGTTCCTGATTGCTTTCCTCTCCTCTAAGTGCTTCAAAATTGATTCCTTGAGGACTTGCTCCATGATTTTTCCAGGGACTGAGGTGAGGCTGACTGGCCTGTAGTTCCCTGGATCATCCTTCTTCCCTTTTTTATAAAGATGGGCACTACATTAGTCTTTTACCAGTCATCTGGGACCTCGCCCGATTGCCATGAGTTTTCAAAGATAATGGCCAATGGTTCTGCAATCACATCCGCTAACTCCTTTAGCACCCTTGGATGCAGTGCATCCGGCCCCATGGACTTGTGCTCATCCAGCTTTTCTAAATAGTCCTGAACCACTTCTTTTTCCACAGAGGGCTGGCCACCTCCTCCACATGCTGTGCTGCCCAGTGCAGTAGTCTGGGAGCTGACCTTGTTTGTGAAGACAGAGGCAAAAAAAGCATTGAAACATTAGCTTTTTCCACATCCTTTGTCACTATGTTGCCTCCCCCATTCAATAAGTGGTCCACACTTTCCCTGACCACCACCTTGTTGCTAACATACAAGGCAAGTCTCATCTTATGCTGGGGTTACGTTCCTCTGTCAGCGCGTAAAGTGAAAATTGCGTATAGTCAAAAATTACATTGAGTGTAATGACGGGTGGAATCGCCCGCACTACAGGTACAATATTTAAATTTTTCTTTTTTGCTGACCACGCAAAACAAATTCGCGCATGTTAAATGCACGTAAGATGAGACTCGCCTGTACCTGTCGAAACCTTTCTTGTTACTCTTAACATCCCTTGCTACCTGCAACTCCAAGTGTGAATTAGTGTTGCAATTAAATATGTATAAATTACTTCGTTTTTATAATTAAGATAATGGAAATTTTCCCATCCATTCTCCATGAATTTGTGCTTAAATGTTTTAGAATGGTATTCATATGATCTTATTAATGTAGAATTGGATTATTTGCCTAGTTCAGTTATAATGTGGAACTGTATTTTGAACAGTATATATTGAACATGGTTATTTAATTTCCTTACCAAAATTGATAGACTGAAAAGTGTTAGGCTTTCAGCTATGCTATCATATATTTAAAATGGCAAGGAAATGGAACAAAGATGCAGGAGTTGGAAAGTAAATGATTTTTGATTAAATTATCTTGAGAGTAGTTTTATGAATTACAAGCAGATTGGCTGGTGAAGCTCCCACTAATGAAGACTTTAATAATTTGAATGAGACATCTGCTCAGCATGAATTAATTTTTATAAAATTTTATCTAAGTAGGTCTATATTCTTGTTTTTATACATTTTTTAAATAAATTATAGATAGTCTAATTTTTATCCACTCACAGCTGACTGCTTTCTACATTTGTTAGGACATGAATTTTATATCTTCTGGTTTATTAGGACAAAACCTTAAAGCTGAATGACTGGCTGCATAAAGGTTGATAGTATTGTATTTGCTGCCGAATATGCAGGAACATGAATGTGCATCTGGTAAATCCAAGCCAACCAATTTTACTGTGACCCAAGTGAAAATTTAGCATAGTTGGCATCCATTATATCATTACTATTTTTTCGGTTAATGTAGAAGCGGGGTCTGTCTGTCTGTCTAATCAGATTATGAATAGATTATATAATCTATTATCTTTTCATTTTGATAAAGGATTTGTCACATAAGTTTTAATGGTAAATAAACAAGTGAGAACTTGATTTGTATTAAGTATTTTATAAAATTTACAAATGGGTCCAGATAAGAAATATAAATGTGATTTTGTGTATTAAGTACTTCAAAGAGGAAATATTTACTACTTTTGGTGCTGTATGCACAACTCTGTTTATTGAAGTACATCAGTGTTGTCACCACATGAGACTGTATTATGTTATTTTCATTGCACCACTGGTGTCTAAGCAGTGTACAGTTTAAATTAACAAGTGATGTTAAGAGCAGGAGAGCTCGAGAGAAAAGCCTGGATTTCAGAAAGAAGAACTGGAAGGATTTAGAGATGATCTGAATTAGTGGGAAAGAAATAAGAGAGAGGATGGACAATGAAGTTGTTGACCCAGATTAAAGCAAGAAATTGAGGACAAAATTTGGGGGGAGATGGATTTGTTTCCAAATATTGTCATTTTGAGTTGACAGAACACCTAGGTGCTAGTTGCAGATGTGGGTTTGCGTAGAGAGAGATTTCTCTGTGCTTCCTTGTGGCCTATGTTCAAAACTGCCATTATTAACAGTATGCATATGACAAATATAGAAAACATTGTAGTCAATATAGTACGAAAAAACGTGAAAGATATTACAATTATTATTCACAATACTGGCAATTACTCTGCTTGGTATTTTGTATCCAAAAGCAGAATTCCTGCCCACCAAAATAGCCCTGTATCCCTTTTCTGAAAGGCTGATTGAGCCCAAATGCAAGCAAGCCTTTCAGGTGTGATAACTGCTAAAACTTTTTCCAGATGCATATACTTGATCTGAAAATACTGTATTTCAAACTTATGTCCAGCTTTAGGAAGGAGGAGACTACATTAGGCTCATTTTATTACCTCAATAAAGACTACTGCTAAAGTTTGTGACAACCACAAAATAGATACGCAAATAAGCAATATGTGTAAAAGCTGTAATGACTACAGAGCTGTGGGGAATACAGAAGTTCTGTTTTGTGAAAATTCTGTTGTGGGTTTTTGTTTGTTTGAAACGTTTGTCTGACAAAATTGAAT
The DNA here is from genome assembly GCF_020497125.1 of Mauremys mutica. Lineage (NCBI taxonomy): Eukaryota > Metazoa > Chordata > Testudines > Geoemydidae > Mauremys > Mauremys mutica. Next base: position 57,080,933 of record NC_059074.1, read on the forward strand.
CCATGATTTCTGCGACCTCCGTGACAGACATGAAACCCTGGTAATGAGTACACGGTTCATTATAGCAGACTTTTACTGATGCAGTCTTTTATTGGTGGTAGTGTAGTGCTAGACTGCACAAATTCTCTTCCAGCTCTGTGTTTCCTTGAGGAACTCTGAGTATCTTCACAATCTAGCACCAGTCAAGACCTAGAAAATCTCTAATATTTGCCACAAAGTTTATTAATCAGACTAATAATGTTAGAAATCAAAAAGCATCTTAGTGCAGCGGGCGAGGTACACTTGCCATTCTTTAAACCTTTAACCTAAACTATGATCAAATGTATCATTAATCGAGGTTGCTCTAGGAGGCAATGTAGGCAGGAAGCCCAGCAACAGATTGGGGGCCGAGTGCAGCATGTATGATAACTTGCCCTATTTGCTGGTGATGTATGTGTGCATTCGTTGCAAGGTTGCTCCTGGCCCTCAGACTGAGTACGGGCTTTGGAGGCCAGGGTGGTGGAACTGGAGGAGCTAAGGGAGGCAGAGAGGTATGTTGATGAGGCTTTCCGGGACACTGTAGATTTGTCCCACCTCCAGTCAGACAGCCCCTGTGCTGTGAAGAAGGATGAAAGGCTCAGGGAAGGAAGAGCAGTCAACGGGAGCAGAGGGAAACCTTCCCATAGTTGGGACCCTCCTTCCAGATGATGTTGGGGTATCCTCTCGCACTGAGGTTACCTCTCCAGGGGAGGGAACTCCAGTCATTAGGAAAAGGAAGGTGTTAGTAATGTGAGATTCGATCATTAGAAACATAGATAGCTGGCTTTGTGATCACTGGGAAAACCGAATGGTGACCTGCCTGCCTGGTGCGAAGGTTGTGGATCTCTCGAGGCATCTAGATAGACTTATGTGTAGTGCTGGGGTGGAGTCGGGAGTCGTGGTACATGTAGGTACCAATGACCATAGGGAAGGGTAGGAGAGACGTCCTGGAGGCCAAATTTAGGCTGCTAGGAAAGACTGAAATCCAGGACCTCTACGGTAGCATTCTCAGAAATGCTTCCAGTTCCATGCGTAGGCAGGCAGAGCTTCAATGTGTGGATGAGACGATGGTGTAGGGAGGAGGAGTTTAGATTTATTAGGAACTGGGGAAACTTTTGCGATGGGGGGGCCTATACAGCAAGGGTGGGCTCCACCTAAACCAAAGTGGATCCAGACTGCTGGCACTTAACATTAAAAAGGTTGCAGAGCAGTTTTTAAACTAAGAGATGGGGGAAAGCCAATTGCAGCGGAGCACGTGGATCAGACAGAGACTTCTCTTAGAGGATAGTTTATTGATAGAGATTCTCTATGTTCTAGTCAGGAGGAGAGGATGGAAGAGGATAAAGTATGGGCCAGATCAGACAAGAAAGAAACATTCACATAAAAAAGAATCTGACACATCAGAAGAGGGCAGACAAATAAACACGAACAAGTTTTTAAAGTGCTTGTACACAAATGCTAAAAGTCTAAATACTGGGTGAACTAGAGTGCCTCATGTTAAAGGAGGATATTGATATAATAGGCATCACAGAAACCTGGTGGAGTGGGGACAATCAATGGGACACAATCATTTCTGGGGTGGGAAGAACACCTCAACAGCCCAACGCTGTGGCATTTAATTTCAGAAAGGGGATCTATGCAAAAATGAGGAGGTTAGTTAAACAGAAATTAAAAGGTACAGTGACTATAGTGAAATCCCTGCAAGCTGCATGGAGACTTTTCAAAGACACCATAATAGAGGCCCAACCTAAATGTATACTCCAAATTAAAAATCACAGTAAAAGAACTAAGGGCTTGGCTACACTTGAGAGTTGCAGCGCTGGGAGTTACAGCGCTGGTCGTACAGCTGTGTAGGGAAAGCGCTGGTGTGTGGCCACACTGACAGCTAACAGCGCTGCAGTGTGGCCACATTTGCAGCGGTGTTGGGAGTGATGCATTATGGGCAGCTATCCCAGCGTTCAAGTGGCAGCAACGTGCTTTTCAAAAGAGGGGGGTGGGGTATAGTGTGACAGGGAGCGGGGGAGAGAGAGAGAGAGAGAGAGTGGATTTTTGGAGCCGACACTAGCTCCCTGCCTTGCAAAATCAGAAAATTTTCTCGACCCCTTAGTCTTAACTGCAAACAGCCTGCAGACCAGATAAGCAGCATGGACTCCCTTTCTCCCCCTCCCCCCACCTGTCTCTCGTCAAGCAAACACTCAACCCCTGTGAATGAGGCAGGCAGGGGTTTATCTCATTTGATTGTTCACAGTCAGTTACAGATTGATCACAGCAAACAGGAGCTGTTTGTTTTTTAGATAAGCAGCTCCGGGAGCCCCGAGTTCACAACAAAACAAAGAGAGGCTGCATAACAAAACAGAGTAATTTAGTTAAAAGCATTCTGGGATATCTCCTAATACCCTGGAGGCCAATAACAGCGCTGGTGTGTGGCCACACCTGACAAGCAGCGCTGCATCACCAGCGCTGCACTTGTTATTCCCCAAGCAGACCAGGTGTTCAGCCAGCGCTGCAGCCAGGGAGTTGCAGCACTGGATGTGCCTTGCAGGTGTAGCATTGTCACAGACTGAAGTGTCACTAGAGGAGATTTTGGAATTAATTGATAAACTTAACAGTAACAAGTAACCGGGACCAGATGGCATTCACCCAAGAGTTCTGAAAGAACTCAAAAGTGAAGTTGCGGAACTATTAATTGTGGCTTGTAACCTGTCCTTTAAATCAGCTTTTGTACCCAGTGACTGGAAGAAAGCTAATGTAACGCCAATATTTAAAAAGGGCTCTAGAGGTGATCCTGGTAATTACAGACCGTTAAGTCTAACGTCAGTACTGGGCAAATTAGTTGAAACAATAATAAAGAATAAAATTGTCAGGCACATAGAAGAACATAACTTGGGCAAAAGTCAACATGGTTTCTGTAAAGGGAAATTGTCTTACCAATCTACTAGAGTTCTTGAAGGGGTCAACAAACGTGGACAAGGGGGATCCAGTGGACATAGTGCACTTAGATTTCCAGAAAGCCTTTGACAAGATCCCTCACCAAAGGCTCTTATGGATTGAGAACTGGTTAAAAGACAGAACGAAGGGTAGGAATAAATGGTAAATTTTCAGAATGGAGAGGGGTAACTAGAAGTGTTCCCCAAGGGTCAGTCCTAGGACCCAATCCTATTCAACTTATTCATAAATGATCTGGAGAAAGGGGTGAACAGTGAGGTGGCAACGTTTGCAGACAATACTAAACTGCTCAAGATAGTTAAAACCAAAGCAGACTGTGAAGAACTTAAAAAAAAATCTCACAAAACTAAGTGATTGGGCACAAAATGGCAAATGAAATTTAATGTGGATAAATGTAAAGTAATGCACATTGGAAAAAGATAACCCCAACTATACATACTGTATGATGGGGGCTAATTTAGCTACAACTAATCAAGAGAGAGATCTTGGAGTCATCATGGATAGTTCTCTGAAGACGTCCACGCAGTGTGCAGTGGCAGTCAAAAAAGCAAACAGGATGTTAGGAATCATTAAAAAAGGGATAGAGAATAACCCGGAGAATATTTTATTGCCCTTATATAAATCCATGGTACGCCCACATCTTGACTACTGTGTACAGATGTGGTCTCCTCCTCTCTCAAAAGATATACTGGCATTAGAAAAAGTTCAGAAAAGGGCAAATAAAATGATTAGGGGTTTGGAACAGGTCCCATATGAGGAGAGATTAAAGAGGCTAGGCCTTTTCAGCTTGGAAAAGAGGAGACTAAGGGAAGGATATGATAGAGGTATATAAAATCATGAGTGGTATGGAGAAAGTGAATAAGGAAAAGTTATTTATTTGTTCCCATAATATAAGAACTAGGGGCCACCAAATGAAATTAATGGGCTGCAGGTTTAAAACAAATAAAAGGAAGTTCTTCTTCACACAGTGCACAGTCAACCTGTGGAACTCCTTGCCTGAGGAGGTTGTGAAGGCTAGGGCTATAACAGGGTTTAAAAGAGAACTAGGTAAATTCATGGAGGTTAAGTCCATTAATGGCTATTAGCCAGGATGGGTAAAGAATGGTGTCCCTAGCCTCTGTTTGTCAGAGGGTGGAGATGGATGGCAGGAGAGAGATCACTTGATAATTACCTGTTAGGTTCACTCCCTCTGGGGCACCTGGCATTGGCTACTATTGGTAGACAGGATACTGGGCTGGGTGGACCTTTGGTCTGACCCAGTACGACCGTTTTTATGATTCACAAGCCAGCTTGTCAAGCTGTATTGCTCTGCTACAAAACATGGGGCTTATTGTCATGCTGTACCTATAAATCAGAGATAGGCATCCTTTGGCACTCGGCCTGCCAGGGTAAGCACCCTGGTGGGCTGGGCCGGTTGTTTACCTGCCGCGTCCGCAGGTTTGGCCGATCATGGCTCCCACTGGCCGCGGTTCGCTGCTGCAGGCCAACGGGGCTGCGGGAAGCAGCGCAGGCCAAGGGATGTGCTGGCCGCTGCTTCCCGCAGCCCCCGTTGGCCTGGAGCCACAATCCACGGCCAGTGGGAGCCGTGATCAGACAAACGTGCAGATGTGGCATGTAAACAAACTGGCCCGGCCCGGCAGGGTGCTTACCTTGGTGGGCCGCGTGCCAAAGGTTGCCGATCCCTGCTATAAACTAAATGTCACATCTTCATTGTTCATGAAATACTTATGTATCCTATACACTGTGGCTTTCCCTTCTTATCATAGCTTTCTGTGTATACCATACATAGAGTATTTGTGTTTAGCATTTCTCAAGACAGTTCTCTTCATAAAGCTAAATCAAATGAGAGACCCACATAAGCAAGACTATTCAAGAATGGAAATTATGTACCAATCAGTCTTTATGATTTTGGTGTAAAATTGTCATAAATGGCTTCCCCCTCTGGAAGGGCCCTTCTAGCCCTACATTTCTGTGATTCTGAGATAGCTGCACTGAAAACAAAAGGCTAACACCCAGATTTTGAGGTGTTCCAAATACCTAAGTCTTGTTATCAGAAGTGAATTAGAAACCCATCTGAGATTTAGTGTCACTCATAAGTGCCTAAGTCACTTTTGCAATTTACTGTTAGGCTCTTAAGTCAGTCAGGTGTTGCAACACTAAGTGGAAAAATGCCAAAATACCTTTAAAAATCTGGGCCTAAGTGTTTTTCCACTTATTTAACTTGCTGCTTAGAAAGTAGAATGGCCAGAAAATGGAAATAAGTGATAAACATCGTGCCTTATGTAAATTGAAGGATAAAGAGGATCTTGAGTGGAAAATTTTAATTCCGGTCATGTAGTGAATATTGTCCATTACAAACAGCATTGTTTAGATGAAATAGTGATAAACTGTGGTTAGAAAACTATTTGTCATAAAGATTACTTTGAAAAGAAGATGTTAGTAAACTTGGGTGAAGAACTGTTCCATATCACAGCTGTGAAGAGGGGACTGTGTGGTGCTATAAAGGAATAAAAAGTTAATTCATTCTGATACAGGTTACAACAGTAATAACACTTCACAATATTTACTGGTTTTTGGCAGGTTGGGAAACAATCTGTCTATAAACTAACTGATTAGCATATACACAGAATGGAGTCATTAGGTCTGAAGTATATTTTCCAAAGACTTATAAATGTGTAATAGCTTAAAATATCAAGAACAAAATAATTGTTGCCAGCATATCTGGGTAATCCACTTTCTGTAAACTAATACGTTTGTATATGATCTTGCTAATGGAAGCTTACAGTGTGGTTTTCATGTTACTTAATAAACCCACTCCACTGCTAAGGCACTTCATTTTGACTAAATTTTCCTTAAATGAAAGAAAACATACTGGAATTTTTCAAAATAAATTTCAAGATAGAGTATTAAGTGGTTTGATTAATATACTAACTGTACAATGAATATATATTTGTATAAATATAATGTACTGGATTTCTCCAACCACTTGGAAAAGTGGGAAAGTAACAAAAAATTGTAGAAAAGCAAATGTAGTACTGGATTTTCGTAAAGCATTTGATAGTGCCTCCTGAAATGTTACTTGCAAAATTTATTTAGATTGATTTGAATAGGAATATTTTGGTAGTAGCCGATGCACTGTACAGAGTGAAAGGTCTGCAGAACAAAAGATATAGTTCAAAAGTCTGCATGCTTGGAAAGAAATAGCTCAAACTGTATCAGCTGTTGGGAACTCCAGATCTATATCTTTTTGCCAGCCCACACAGCCACAGCATCAAAAGTCTTCACAAATTTCCCATGCAGGTGAGCACTGGGAAAGTATGCCTTCTCTAGTCTTTGAAATTTGTCCCCAGTTCCTGTATTCTTTCACAGTTCTTCAGAAAATGTCAAGAAAGGTAATAGAAGAGCCAGTCTGAATTATGAACTCTTATCTAACCTTACTTGGGAGCCTGTCCTTACTTCCACTCCTTACTTCCAGTCCCAATAACGTCCTGGTAGTCCTGGGAAAAATTGGATGTGGTGTCCCTAAGGCAGCAGGAACAGAGTGAACTCTGTACCAAAGGATTTCCTGATTTCCCCTTGTTGTGGAATTACTGCAAAATATATAATTTCAGTAAGATAACCTCTGCTTTCATGTTTGGAAGATACAACTAATTGAAGTTTATGCATTTTGCCTGATTTATACAAACAAACAAAACCCCACACTTAAATGTGAGAAATCTCTGTGGTCCTTTTCAGCTGGTATAAATTGGTACAGATCCACTGAAGTCAATTTGTCTAACATTCATTGGTTGCATCTTCAAAACCTTTTCTAGGGGAAAATCTTTCACAAAATCTATTTTTAAAAAAACTAGAAAACTACAGTGCTTGGCACAATGCCTAGAAATAGCAGATTCTGAGAGATTTTGGTAGGCCACTAGTTCACTGTGGACAGAAGTGGAAAGATAAATTGAACTGTTTCAGCTGGTTTGCATCCATGCTGGTACAGGCTAAAATTGCTTAGACCAAATTTGTTGGTAGAGCTAAGTATATTCTACTCCAAATTGAATGCACCTAAACCAGTTGCATCATTCTTGCTTGTGGATGATAGCTCAGTGGTTTGAGTATTGGCCTGCTAAACCCAGGGTTGTGAGTTCAGTCCTTGAGGGGGACACTTAGGGATCTGGGGCAAAAATCAGTACTTGGTCCTGCTAGTGAAGGCAGGGGGCTGGACTCAATGACCTTTTGGGGTCCCTTCTAGCTCTATGAGATAGGTATATCTCCATATATCTGAAGTGTTCAAAAAATGTTCTAATCCCTTAGAATGCTTGTAAAACAACAAAATTCTTTTAAGGAGAAAACACCTGATGGATGTGCTTTCCTCTGTTCCGAATCTCATTTTCATCAAATTATTTTCCTTTGTATTGTTTGATATTTAAAAGGGTTTATCTTCTTCGTTTTGAAAAATGTATAAATCCTTCAAAAGTTGCAGGACATTTCAGCATTAACTATTCAATGTTTTCTGCAAATACTACTTTACCTTTAACGTTTAAGATTCTTTGTCAGCTTTTACCACAATATTGTAAATATTTTTTCACTAAATTATCAATCAGAAGTTTTGTTCATTTAGTGAAAAATGTTATTTAAGGAAAAGAGCACTGGCAAAATTTGTTTGAAACAACTTTTAAGAGATTTAATGCAGTGCATGAAGAGCAGGGATTTATTGCTTGTAACAGAATGAGAAAAAGCACACACAATATCGCAAACCACAAATATTCAAAAATAATAAGATTTTAAAATAATAAATTTGGGCGGGGTTTATTTGCCTTCTGATTTGAGTCTTTAAAGCGTACTTGGGTTACATTCTTGAGCTTTTCTCGTAACCTGAGAACTAGAAATTAATTTGTAAATGAAAGCTAAGATTCTCACATAATCAAATGTCTCCTGCAATTGGCGATTTAAGTAAAACACCAAATATCGCATCTTGCAAAACAAAACAAAAAAGCGTAAGTTCACAACAGTACATATACATATAAATGTTAAAGTGTTCCATGGTAAAATGCCACTGATTTTTTCTTGTAATCAGTGGGAAAGTTTGATTATGTTGTACAGTATTCCCAAGAGAAATTGAAAACACAAATTCCTGATTTAGGGTTTATCATTTCTGTTGGTTTTTCTTGTAAACTCTTTTTACTACCAGTTCCTTTTCTGGCCAGTTACATGTGTAATAAAAGAACTAATAAAGCAAACAGTCATATAATTACAACATTTGACAAAACAAAACAAAAAATCTACTCAATAAAATATTCTTACTGTATTTTTAAAGTAATGCGATTAACTTTCTGTAATAATCAATATGTTTCTAAGCAAAGGGGAATATTTAAATTCCATCTGTCTAGTTCTTACTAATGAATGCAAGATAGTGCTTTGGTTTTGATGAACACATGGTAGGGTTGCATTTGAGACTAACTCTGTCATGCGTTAATGCATTTCAGAATGCTGTTTTCAGATCTCTGATAATCAGCCTAATTTGAGGCAATGAAAATTTTGCACGTTTAGTGCAGTTTTAATGTAGCTTTATTTTTAAAACAGTTGGTATATGTTGAGAAAAGCAGTCTGTGCTTTTTTAAAAAAATCAAGGTTATAAGACAAACATGTCAAGTGCATTTCTTCTCTCAGCTGCAGTGACCCATGACACAGATCACTTGTGCCTTACAGCAGTTGGAAAAAAATCCAGGTGTTTATAATTTTTTGTAGTAATTTATGCTCCTTTCCTGAAACATTTAAGGTTAATTGTGATTAATATTCCTAGCTCTAATTTATATTTCATTGAATGAAAATATACTCAGTTGTGGAAGCCCTTTTTCTTCTGTCATTAGATTTTTATTTGAATCCTTGCTGTTCATAATTTTACTTTTGAATATTACTTAGGTTCTGCTATTTCTTTTAATTCAATACTAACTAATTTTGTATAAATACAGCTGCAAATAAAATTAGGTTTCTATTTAAGTTTATGACCTATTTTACAAATGTTGGTCTGATATTGGGGTGGAGATCTTTAGGTCTCCTCTAACTATAGCCTACAGTCTAGGGTCTGTACTCTATGTAAGCATTTCTATACATACTTTTTCAAGGGATACTTGTCTAAATAAACTGGGAATTTGTAGTCTGCAGGACCCCCCCAGCCACTGAAAGGTTGTTAGAACACAATGGTGAGTTTTTTCCAATCTAAAACACCTCACAAACGTTAACTCTTTTTTGCAATCCTCGTCCTAGGAGGGTGGTGAAGCACTGGGATGGGTTACCTAGGATGGAATCTCCATCCTTAGAGGTTTTTAAGGCCCGGCTTGACAAAGCCTTGGCTGGGATGATTTAGTTGGTGTTGGTCCTGCTTTGAGCAGGGGCTTGGACTAGATGACCTCCTGAGGTCCCTTCCAACCCTGATATTCCATGATTCCTGTTCATCTCCTTTTTGTACCTAGGGAGCATAAAGGATTTTCTAGATTAAGGACATTTGTATTAGTACATGTTTCACCTCTGCAAATTTCCTAATCTAGGAAAGCCCTCATGTGGAAAGGCTCAGATCAAAGCCACAGAGAGAGTCTGTTAAAACCAGGATTAAAATGCAGGATACCCTTGTTCTCAGCCCTATGCCTTGTCTGCCGTTAGACCACTCTGCCAGCTGTGCTGTTGAGCAGCCTCTCCTTCCCAGAGGTAACACTGACTGAGCAACAGAAAAGCAGATTCAACTATATACACTGTTGGGATGAATATAGAAAAAAAATACTATCGTTAATGACAGCCTGTGTCACTATATCCAACTGCTGCAAACTACCGGTAACTTGTGATCCTTCCAGAAATTGATGGACTCACGGTTCAGGTCTTTATAAATTCCAATAGTGAACCCTGAGTAATTGTTAGGGGAGGGAAATGTAAGCAACCTGTAATCTTTAGAATGTGACAAACTGTCAAACCTCATGCTCAATTTATATCAGTTTACATTTTCAAGGGTTTCTGCAAGAAAAAGACAAGAAGTCTCATTTTTTTAAGTGGGGGTGGGGGAGAGAAAAAGCTAGGATTCTTTGTTTCTAAATCTACCAAATTAAGTGTGCCTATGAACATGGGTATTTTGCAGACCCAAAGGCCGCCTCTGTACTCACTAGCAGCTGAAAAGTCTGCCATTTAATAATATCCTCTTCCTATAGGGATGTCAAATGTGCTTCTTTACTAGTCTCATAACCTCCCCCACTTCCCAATTTTTCTTATTTTCAACTTTTTAAAAGCTTACAAACCTGGAGTTTTTTTTCCACACTGGGAAAACTATATACTTAATTTGGTCTAATTAAATTAGTCAATAAATAACTTGTGCAAAATGAGTGAGTCATTATTTTACTCAGTAACAGTGATTCCTAACTGTAAATGATTAACAGTTACAGTTTTTTAATATAATACTTATTCACTGTGGTTTTTAAATATTAGACTTGTCCTAAACCCAGTGAATAATCCTGTAGTTTATCTTGTATTTAGAATGTTTGTAAAACTGGTGAAAGAATAAGGGTATATTTCAGTTTTCTTTTTCCTTCCACCTCTCCTCCACATGTACTTCATTCTCATTAGAAAACAGAATCTGTAATCAGACTTCAATATGCGAAGTTAGTCTAGAAAACAAATTTTATTTGTGATGTATTCCAGAAATCTTAAAATCCTTATTTGTATTAAATAAGCCTTGTACAATATATCTTAAAACTTATGAGTGTGAATATTTTTCTTTCTAAAGCCTCAGAAGAAGGAGGATCAGCAATTAGAGCCTAAAGCAAGTCCGAAAAAACCACCAGAACCTATTATTGATCTTTTAGGACTCGGTAAGTAATAAATAATGAAATTCTCTGTTACTTTTATAAAAAGGACTATAACAGTACTTTTACTGAAATGAATATAATGGCTTTATCTTCCATATGCCAGCAGACATTTTAGTTGACCCTGAAAATTACATGATTAAGACTGCTGAGTTCCATCTGTAATGAGCTCCTTAGCGCCCCACCCACCTTTCTTATCGGTGATCTTCAGAGTTGTGGGCTGTGACATTTCAGCATGTAAAGTACAAAAATAGTTTTTAAGAAGCAAATTGCTATGGTTGCTTTATCGTATTCATGTTAGGCTATATATCTTCATAATATGCTAGTACAAAAAAATAGTAAGCAGTTTCCGTTGAATGCAGCCAACCCTCATATTTTCATGTAATCTCAGTATCTTCAGTATTGTGTAGTGTCTCATGACAACAATGGGAACTGTTCATTTTAATCGAATATGCTTCCCCCCCTGCTAACAGATGACTATGTACTTGTCTTGAACTAGCTTTGACTTAGACATTGCATAGGATAAATATTTCTTATCTACAGATATTGTCATGTTCTTCATACTCTTCCCTCCTCCTTCAAAAAATTGCGAATCACACCATATTTTAAAAGCCATGTCTGATCTTTCTAGTATTATTATAAATCTGTTTTTACTTTGGGTGGGTGCACGGGAGGTTAATAGTTAGGGTGACCAGATCACCCAGGTCAAATATCGGGACGCGGGGGGGCGGGGCGGGGGCAGAGAGGGAAAAAATGGCGGCAGAGCAAAAAAAATAAAAAACAATCCCCCACCCCCGATTCCTCCTCCCTCCGCAAGCGCTGGAGGGAGGCCCGGGAGACTCAGGGGAGCACGGGGCCGGGGTGAGTGTGAGTCCAGCCTGGCCCCGAGCAGGCAGGACTCGGGCGCGGTATCTGGAGGGAGAGTACGGGGTGGCCTGCGGGGCCAGGCAGCGGCTGTTCTCCCCACCTGGGCAGCAGGACTCGGGAGCAGCCACTGCTGCAGCTCCCACAGCCGCGGGGGGAGGAAGCGGCCGCTGGCCAAGCTCGGCGGCTGCGGCTCTGGCGCCCACGAACCCCCCGAGCCCGGGCCTGCTGCGGGGACCCAGCGCGTACGCTGCGCATACCCAGCCCCTGGCCACTCGCGTCTGGGCTGGCTGCCCAGCTGGTGCAATCCTGCGGGCGGCCTCGGAGTGGGGGCAGCAGGTCCCAGCCCCCCGCATCCCGCTCGGGTCCTGCAGGGGAACAAACGGGACTGGGCTGCCGATGCCTCCGCCACGGGATTGCACCAGCTGGGCAGCCAGCCCAGACGTGACTGGCCAGGGGCTGAGCGCAGTGTGCGCGCTGCCCCGCAGCAGGCCCGGGCTCGGGGGGTTCGGGCCCGGGCACCAAAGCCGCAGCCGCCGAGCGCCACGTGCTTGGCCACTTCCTCCCCCCGCAGCAGTGGGAGCTGCAGCAGCGGCTGCTCCCGAGTCCCCTGCCCAGGTGGGGAGAACAGCCGCCACCTAGCCCCATGGGCCGCCCCCCTACTCTCCCTCCAGGTACTGCGCCCGAGTCCTGCCTGCTCGGGGCCAGGCCAGACTCACACTCACCCCGGCCCCACACTCCCCTGAGTCTCCTGGGCATGGCATGCTTGGAAAGAGGCGGGGATTTGGGGAGGGAGACAATGGGGCAGTGAGGGGGCGGGGATGGGGGCGAGGATTTGGGGAAGGATCCAATGGGGGAAGGAGGGGGCGGAGTCGGGGCAGGGGAGGGCGCGAGCCCTTCGGGCTCCGGAGCCTTTGCTTGTTTGTCCAGTGTCCCGACCTAACATTGGTCGGGATGCGGGACAAACAAGCAAATATCGGGACAGTCCCGATAAAATCGGGACGTCTGGTCACCCTATTAATAGTGGAAGCAGAAAAAGGTACTAAGGAGAATTCTTCAGTTATTTCTTAGTATGTATAACTTTGCCTATAATGCTATAGGATGTGGAAAACAGAAGACAATCTTTTCATGCTTTAGTCAGATTAGAGCTGTGAACAGTATTGCAGTGAAGCTGTCAATATCTCTTTTATTGCCTAATGTTTCTTGTTCAGGCTAGCTGGTTTATTTGGATGTGACTTAAATTTAAGATGTTAGTGTGAATTTTAATGGTATTTTCTATGGGATATAAAATGTACCATTAACTACTGTAGTTCAGTTAGAGTATTTTTAGTGCTAGTTCTATATAACCAAACTTGTCTATTATAACAGGCTATCAAACCTTATTTAACACACACAATATTAAAAGAAGGTTATGGATTTGATGTAAACCTACAAAAATGAGACAATTCAAAGTTGCTGGAAAACTAGTTCTCCTTGAAAAGAGGCTCAGAAGTTAATCTTTCTGCTGTCATTTACTGCCAGCCATTGTGGCTCATATGGTATTAACTGTGACGGGAGTAAAAATTAATTGTGAATTTCATTGCTTTTTGTGAGTCGAAACCAGACCAGCAAACTAATCAACAGTTAAAATGTGATCAGTTTGTGCTTCTGAGATTGTCATACCTATTGTGCCTTTTCAGGCATGAGCTGAAAGGAAAAATCATAATATATCTTTCTGTACACAAATTGGGACTCTAAAACAGCCTAATGTAAGGCCTATACATTTTTTCTAGAAAGAAAAAAAAAACCCTGTAAAATCTGTTTAGAAAAAAATGATCAGTTGAATTATTTCATATAATTGAAATATTAAAGGTAAATATATACAGTAGTTATTTAAGGATTTTTTTCTTAGAAGTTTTGCTCTACTGTTTCAGAAAGCCATTCTCTCTCTCTTGGCACCCTTCGCTAGAGTTTTGGATAGCCATCATTTTATTGCTTAGGTAAAAACAGTAAATTAAAGCTTGTTGCGGGGTGGGTCTAAGTCCCTTATTCTGCAAATACATGGGATATAACTTTATTTAATATATATAAACAGTTAAATTGGGAGAAGTGTATGATGTTCTGAATTGAGCTGTCTCTTCAGGGTGGAGGAGGTAGATTTGAGGTGAGCAATATATCCTCTTAGTTATAGGAGGAAGAAAGGAGCATGCCTTAAAGAAATTGCTGCTGAGGGGTGGCTTTTAGCAACACCTTTATGTGTGACTCTCAACATTTTATTCCCTCTCCTTGCTAAAAATCGGGAGAATCCAGTTCCCGAGTTTACGTTACTTTTGCTAGTTAAAATTCAAGACCAGCATTTGTCACCAAAAGGGAATTGAGAAAGTGATGGGCTTAGAGGGATAACCGCATCCAAGGAAGTTTTTAGATAGCATTGTGATTACTTTGACCCAGTATGTAATGACACATTTGAAAATTACGCTTACCTTTTTAAAAAAAAAAAAGAGTCAAGACTTGCTATTTTCTGTTTGCATCTAACATGTCAGCATTCTATATTAGACCTCATCTTGACAAAGAGGAATTGATCACAGAACTGAAAACTTAGTGATAGCTTAGATGGAAGTGATCCTGACTGAGCAGTGCTTTTTACAATAGCATTAATACAGCTCCATTTCTACTGGAGATGCCTTGCCTAACATGTGCTAAGACTGCATTTGCCTTTTTCACAGCTGCATTACATGCACCCACGTCTCCCCCCTCCTCTGTTGCTTCTAACTGATGAGACCCCAGCTTGTACCAGAAGCTCTTATTATTAGTCCCTAAGTGCATGACCTTAGATTTTGTACTATGAATTTCATCACATCTGTTACTCCAGTCTTCAAGGTCATCCGAATCTTCTTGTGTAATATTCTAATCCTCCTCTATATTGACAGTGCTTCCCAACTTTGTATCAACAGCGAATTTCATTAGCACGCTCCTATTTTTTATGCCAAGGTCATTAATAAAAATATTGAATAAGATTGGTCCCAAGACTGATATTTGAGGAACTCCACTAGCAACCTCCCTCCAGTCTGATAATTCACCTTTAAGCACAATCTGTTACCTTCTCCAATTAAACCAGTTCCTTACCCACCTTACAATTTTTGTACTAATCCCCATCTTCTCTAACTCATTTCCCATGTGGAGCTGTGTCAAATACTTTAGTGAAGTCCAGGTACAATAGATCTACTGCATTTTCCTTACTGAAAAAAATTGGTTATTTTCTCAAAGAAAAAAATCCTGCTGGAAAGGTATAACAAGTGGGGTTCCGCAGGGGTCTGTTTTGGGTCCGGCTCTGTTCAATATCTTCTTCAACGACTTAGATATTGGCATAGAAAGTACGCTTATTATGTTTGCAGATGATACCAAACTGGGAGGGATTGCAACTGCTTTGGAGGACAGGGTCATAATTCAAAATGATCTGGACAAATTGGAGAAATGGTCTGAGGTAAACAGGATGAAGTTTAACAAAGACAAATGCAAAGTACTCCACCTAGGAAGGAAAAATCAGTTTCACACATACAAAATGGGAAGAGACTATCTAGGAAGGAGTACGGCAGAAAGGGATCTAGAGGTTATAGTGGACCACAAGCTAAATATGAGTCAACAGTGTGATGCTGTTGCAAAAAAGCAAACATGATTCTGGGATGCATTAACAGGTGTGTTGTGAGCAAGACACGAGAAGTCATTCTTCCGCTCTACTCTGTGCTGGTTAGGCCTCAACTGGAGTATTGTGTCCAGTTCTGGGCACTGCATTTCAAGAAAGATGTGTAGAAATTGGAGAGGGTCCAGAGAAGAGCAACAAGAATGATTAAAGGTCTTGAGAACATGACCTATGAAGGAAGGCTGAAAGAATTGGGTTTGTTTAGTTTGGAAAAGAGAAGACTGAGAGGGGACATGATAGCAGTTTTCAGGTATCTAAAAGGGTGTCATAAGGAGGAGGGAGAAAACTTGTTCACCTTAGCCTCTAAGGATAGAACAAGAAGCAATGGGCTTAAACTGCAGCAAGGGAGGTTTAGGTTGGACATTAGGAAAAAGTTCCTAACTGTCAGGGTGGTTAAACACTGGAATAAATTGCCTAGGGAGGTTGTGTAATCTCCATCTCTGGAGACATTTAAGAGTAGGTTAGATAAATGTCTTTCAGGGATGGTCTAGACAGTATTTGGTCCTGCCATGAGGGCAGGGGACTGGACTCGATGACTTCTCGAGGTCTTTTCCAGTCCTAGAATCTATGAATCTATGAAAATCAGGTTAGTCTGGCCAGATCTATCACTGATAAACCCTTGTTCCATTACATCCTCTTTTCCATTTGCCTCCATTAATTTCATAGAGTCATAGAATATTAGGGTTGGAAGAGACCTCAGGAGGTCATCTAGTCCAAGCCCCTGCTCAAAGCAGGATCAACACCAATTAAATCATCCCAGCCAGGGCTTTTTCAAGCCGAGCCTTAAAAACCTCTAAGGACGGAGATTCCACCACTTCCCTAGGTAACCCATTCCAGTGCTTCACCACCCTCCTAGTGCAATAATATTTCCTAATATCCAACCTAGACCTCCCCCACTGCAACTTGAGAGCATTGCTCCTTGTTCTGTCATCTGCCACCACTGAGAACAGCCTATCTCCATCCTCTTTGGAGCCCCCCTTCAGGTAGTTGAAGGCTGCTATCAAATCCCCCCTTATTCTTCTCTTCTGCAGACTAAATAACCCCAGTTCCCTCAGCCTCTCGTCATAAGTCATGCGCCCCAGCCCCCTAATCATTTTTGTTGCCCTCCACTGGACTCTCTCCAGTTTGTCCATATCCCTTCTGGGGGGTGGGGGGGGCAAAACTGGACGCAATATTCGGCACTGGTGAGGCCACACCTGGAGTAGACGGGAATAATAGCTTCCCTCGATGTGCTGCCAATGCTCCTACTAATACAACCCAATATGCCATTGGCCATCTTGGCAACAAGGGCGCACTGCTGACTCATATCCAGTTTCTCGTCCACTGTAATCCCCAGGTCCTTTTCTGCAGAACTGCTGTTTAGCCAGTCAGTCCTCAACCTGTAGCGGTGCATGGGATTCTTCCTTCCTAAGTGCAGGACTCTGCACTTGTCCTTGTTGAACCTCATCAGATTTCTGGTCGAACCTCTGGACTCTATCCCTTTCCTCCAGCGGATCTACCTCTTCCCCTAGCTTAGTGTCATCTGTGAACTTGCTGAGGGTGCAATTCATCCCATCATCCAGATCATTAATAAAGATGTTGAACAAAACTGGCCCCAGGACCGACCCCTGCGGCATTCTGCTTGATGCTGGCTGCCAACTAGACATTGAGCCGTTGATCACTACTCATTGAGCCCAACAATCTAGTTTTCTGTCCACCTTATAGATAATTTAATTATTATATCTTTCACAATTTATTTCAGAGTCTTGAATATTATTGAGGTTAGACTAGCAGGTCTGTAATTGCTCAGGTCACTTTTCCCTTTCTTAAATACAGTACAACATTAGCTATTCTCCAGTCATACAGTACTATGACTAGATAGATTTATTGAAATTTCTTGCTACTGAACTAGCCATATTGTATGCGAGTTCTTTCAGTATTTTGGGATGGAGATTATCTGGCCACTCGATTTGAGCACATGAAGCTTTTTGAGTTTTTCTTCCACCCTGTGATTTCCATTTCTGTATAGTGTTTTGATCAGCCTTCATGCCCATGTTCCATATTATCATCCTTACTGAAAACCAAAGCAAACTATTTAGTTTTGGGGGCGTAACTAAATGATCTTCAATCTTCTCATAGTGGCCCAGCCGCACCTTTCTTTATTCTCCTTCTATTTGTATAACTAAATCTGTTTTTTAATTTCCATGGCAAGAGCTAATTCAGCTTGACTTTTAGAAATTCTTGCTTTATTCCTACATTTTCCAACCTCCACAATGTAGCTTTCTTTGCTAATCGGTCCCTTTTTCCATTGCCTATATGTAAGACTAAGATTTTGTAATGGTTATTTTTAGTAAAAATCATGGACAGGTCACAGGCAATCAATAAAAATTCATGGAAGTTGTGACTTATTTGTGACTTTTGCTGTCGTGGCTCCATGGTTTTCCCTGCCACTGTGGTGGCTGGGAGCTGTGGGGTTCCCCCTCCACCCGTGGCAGCTGGGAGCTGCAGAGTGACCATTATCAGGAGGTAGCCGTGTTAGTCTGTATCCACAAAAACAACAAGGAGTCCGGTGGCACATTAAAGACTAACAGATTTATTTGGGCATAAGCTTTCGTGGGTAAAAAACCTCTGCTGCATCTGAAGAAGTGAGGTTTTTTACCCACGAAAGCTTATGCCCAAATAAATCTGTTAGTCTTTAGAGTGACCATATTTCCCAAAGAGAAAATGGGACACCTGCAGCCGCTCAACCGAGGCGTCCCCCTCCCCCTATTTGAGGCTGCCGCCTGTTGCTGGAACCCTGAGGAGGGCCCCTTCAGGAGTCTGTCCCCTGTTGCTGGAACTTTGCGGGGGCCCCGTCACTTGTTGTTGCTGTCACTGGAACCCTGCCAGGGCACCATGGCCATCAGATCCAGAGTCCTGCAGCCCTTGGGGCTGAAGCAGAGAATGTCATGAAGGTGACCTCCGTGACACAAACGTAGCCTTATCTGTAGGCTCTCTGCTTACACCCAAAAACCTTTTTGAGGTGGTTATTCATTGAGCTGGGGCTGGGTCTTTCCCTACAAGTTTTTTCCCCTTGCTTGGGAGGCACATTGCAGATAAATTTTGTATCACTGATTTAAAGAAATTCCAAGCCTCTTCCACATTTTAAGTCCTTGCGCTCTTCAGTCAAGTTGACTTATTTTAATTGGTTCCCTTAATTTCCCAAGGTCTGCCCCTTTGAATAAAAAACCATAGTTAATGACCTGGTTTTGATTAAATGGAAAGATAATTTAAACTGAGTCAGTTCACAACCACGTAATCCAAGGTTATTTCCTGTGACCAGCTCTTCTATGGAGTCCTCAGTACTTATCAAAACCAAGTTTTAAATTGCATCGCCTCTTGTTACTTCAGTAATAATTTGATGAAGAAAACTGTAGTCTGTCACATCCAGGACTGAGTCCCACTAGTATTAGTAGCATTTATTCTCCAATCTATATTTGAGCTGGTAAAGTCTCCCATTATGACACAATTCCCAGTAGTGTTTATCTTTGTGCATAGCAGAGTCTCACCCTACAGAGCCTACACCAGACTCCTAACACTATCCCAGTCAAATATTTTACAATCCTTCCCCTAAGAGATTTGATCCAAACAGATTCTCTTTTGTCCTTATCACTTTTTTTTTACAGTTTACCACATCATTGATGTACAATGCTAGCCGACTACTTTTACCTTTTTTCCCCTCTCTCTCCTAAACATTACCTGTATTCCAGTCATGAATTCTATTCCACCATGTTTCTGTAATCTCCATAATATCCTGTTTCACCACCTGCACCAGTAGTTCTAGCTTATTCCATTTTATTGCCTATGCTCCTTGCATTTGTGTACATGTATTTTAATTGTTTCTGACAAAGCTCATCTAATTTTCTAGCCAGATTAGGTATAGGCCTGTTACTAACTGTAACAGCTATCTGACTACTACTGCGTCAACTGAATGTTTTTACTTGAAAACTGAAACTGCACATCAGCATTGATAATACCATCTCTAGAAAAAGGCATGTGGTTCACGGTTCTCACCCTGAAGATGCATAACATAACATAAGTGATCTCTCTCCTGCCATCCATCTCCATCCTCTGACAAACAGGGATACCATTCCCTACCCATCCTGGCTAATAGTCATTTATGGACTTAACCACCAAGAATTTATCCAGTTCTCTTTTAAACCCTGTTATAGTCCTAGCCCTCACAACCTCCTCATGTGGATATTCACTCCTCTCACAGATGATGCCTCACATTTGTGGTGAGCTCCCACCACTGCCAGTACAGTGTACTTCCATTTGGGCTCACTACAGCTCTAAGAGTCTTCATAAAAGTGTTCTCAGTAGCAACTCAAGTCAGGCAAGACAGCTTCACCATCTTCCTGCACTTTAATGATTGGCTTCTAACTGGCCGTTCTTGCCTGGATGTTTTAGCATCAGCTTTGTTGCTCCTCCTCCTTTTAGCATCCCTAGGAATCTGTGTAAACATGGAAACATCTACCTTGATTCAGACACAAACCACAGAATTTATAGGAGCGACACTGGATTTTGTCAAGGTGAGGAACTACCTCCCCAAGGATGAATTTCACTCCATGGGCATTCTTAAAGACCCACTTACATTCAACCCTTGAACATAAATTCAGATGTGCGTTGCCCTCCTGTGCCATATGGCACCATGTACTTATGTAACACCATTTGCCAGACTGCAGTTTTGTTGCCTGCAAGCTTGGCTCCAAACAGAATATACACTGAGTACACACAGCATGGTTACCCTAATGACAGTTCCTTCCAAGGTGAGGGCCTCTCCGTCATGGTGGAGAGATCCTGGACATGTATGCATGGAAGTTCTCTGTGTTCCCCAACACCTGACAAAACAATAATTATAGATGTCTCTCTGGTAGGCTGGGGAGCCCACATAGACGATCATACTGCACATCAATCTTTTGGGACAGAGAAATACACAAAGCTGCAAAGCATTTCTACCAGTCATGCAATCCCAGCACATCCTGATAATGTTGGACAACATAACTACTATTTTCCTTATAAACAACCACGGAGGGGCACGCTCTGTCCCCCTCTGTATGGAAGCGGTCAATTTATGGAAATCACTGGCAGACAACCTCAGCCAGCATTTTGCCACCAATCATGAGTGGGAGTTGCATGATTCAGTAGTAAACAGCATCTTCACTCAGTGGGGAACCTGCAACTCTGACCTGTTTGCCTGAGGAAGTACAAAATATACTACTTCTGGGGAGCCCAAAGTCATCACTCTAGGGCAATGCTCTCCTCCTGCCTTACAGATCATTTCAGTTATGCCTTCCCTCCCATCCCACTAACATCTCAAATTCTACAGAAAATTTGATTAGACAGGGCACATGTCATCTTCATTGCCCCTCGATGGCCCAGTTTTGGTTTCAAAGCCTCCTACAAACGTAATCCCATCCACTTATAAGCATTCAAGCCTTTCTGGATCTCTTGACCTAGAAAGGTGGCAGGGATCAGGCATCCCACCCCAGATGCTCTTCATTGCATAGCTTGCTATTTGGATGGACGTCACTCCTAGAGCACTCTCGCTCTGAAGCCATACAAGTCATCCTTAACAATAGCAGGAATGTCTCCACCAGAAAATGTAGTCAAGTGGAGACATTTCTCTGTCAGGGTCCTGCAGTTCTACAGATCTCTAGAGATGGTGGATATTTCCACTTTTTGGACTGTCTTCTTACCCAAAAGATGACATGTCTTTCCCTTAGCTTGCTACATGTTTATCTGGCGACAGTTTACTGTGTTTCACCCTCCAATGGATTGTTACTTGGTTTTTACCCAATCAGTAACAGTCAGGTTTTTGAAGAGCCTGATCAAAACCTTTTTCCCAGTACAGAAATCAGTCCATCACTGAGTTCTTAATTTATTGCTCTCCATAATCATTAAGCCATCCTTCAAACTGCTAGCTACGTATTCTGTCTCTCTCGAGGTCGCCTTCCTTGTTGCCATCATCTCAGCCAGAAGGATAGGTGAACTTGGAGCACTAATGACCAATAATCCATACCCTATAGTCTGGGCTACACTACAGAGTTAGGTTGATGCAAGGCAGCTTACGTCAACCTAACTGTGAAAGTGTCTCCACTAAAATTTTGCTCCCATTGATGTAACTGCCCCACTACACTGCCTTTAATAACTCCACTTCCATGAGTCATAGAGTCAATGTCAATGTAGGCAGGTCACCGCAGTGTCAGTGTAGACACTGCATTGTTTACATCAACACTTACTGGTTTTTTAAGGTGATACCCTACCTTGTACCCGATTGTACTGTCAGTCACTTCTGGTGAAGATGCACCCTGCCAACACAAGGAGCAAAATGTAGACATGCACAAGCAATGTAATTACTGCAGCGGCTGTATGCCGACGTAAGTTAGGTCAACTTAATTTTGTAATGTAGATATTCCCTATATTTCATAAGGATATGGTCTTGCTATGATTATACCCAAAATTAATTCCTAAAATAGTTTCAGAATTTCACATAATCCAGTCAATCCACTTATCTGTTTTTTTTCTTGGAGCCCCATGTCTCTAGCAAGGAGAGGAGACTTAATTCCCTTAACATAAGATGAGCATTGGCATTTTACTTGCAGAGAACGAAACAGATTGGAAAGGTACCTTGACTGTTTGTTCCATAGCAGAACAAGTATGAGAACAAGCTATAGCCTTTTAGAGAATTTCTAAGTGGACCTCTGGCTGTATCCTACTCCACTATCAACACAGCTTCCTCCCCTACATGGGATTAAGGTTCACTTTACGAGGGCACAGTAGCATCACTTCAAGAGGCGTCCCTGCTTGATATTTGCAAGGCGGCTACATGGAATTCCATCCACACATTCACGAGACATTAAGCCTTGCTTCGGGACTCCTACACTGATGCATCATTTGGGGCAGCAGTTCTACAAGCAGCTATACCACCTGTATCTTTGCTCCTTTCTCTCTGAGTGCTGCTTTCTAGTAACCCATGCTGGAATACACACAGGGACCAGCACATGAAGAAGAAAGGGAAGTTAGGTACTTTATTTTAACTGCAGTTCCATACCCACAGTGGAATATGCATAGGAATCACACATCTCAAGGAACTCCAGTTAAAATAACTTCCCTTTCATCAGCACAGATACAACTGTGATACCAAAAAAAGCCCTCTACCTGATTCTGTTTTACTAATAAGTGAAATATATAATTAAAACTGATACAATGATGTAGCAACTCTTCGTAGTTTCAGAGCACTGTAATGCAATAATAGTAGTTCAGTCTCTCAAAGTTTATCCCCCATAAAGAACCACAGAAATGTGGTATTAACGAGAGTTAAATTGGGCTAACTCATGACAACAGCTGAGGAAGTCCATACTTTTTTTTTTAAACTGTCTACTCAATATAATGGCAAATTCTGTTCAAATTGTGAACAGAATATATACCAATGCAAGGAAACATAGCTCTCAGAGCTGTAATCTGCCAAATACTTGATTATGGGCTATTAACTTTGAAATCTAAAGATTCTAAAATAAGTGTCACCAGCATGGGTAACTATTTCCTTGCTGATCATTTTAGTAGTCGTGTTCTTGTCACACAGTCCTAACCTACATCCTATGCTTCCCTAATTGTCAAAATCACCACCTGTTCTAGCAGTCTAAAACGCCCCTATATTTAATATAAAAAACTATGACTGAGGCAACTGTACTGGTTTTTATTCATTTTTATATTTAAATAATTAAAACTCAATTTTTAAAATTTGTCTGAACTGCCACAGTATTTCAATCAGAGTACTGCAGGTTCCAGGGACCTTGCCACATAACTAGTTTTGGCTTGCTACAGAGCAGTGTTGTTCAACCTTTTTGATACCAGGAACCAGCTTGCTGCCTTCCCATACTGTGTCTGGGAGATCTCAGACCGGTGCCGATCCACAGATCAGTCGTTGAGAAATACTGCTGTAGAGTACATAGGCCTTGCCTATATCCAGTCACCTGCTGCTTCTCCTCTTGCATCATGTGCTCTACCAGTTCAGTATCTCTTGACACTCTTCTGATTGACTTTTATACTCAGTTCCACGTCTTCACTCATTCCACCCTAGGTAGATTGAAACAAGCAGATTTTATTAAAAATATATTTTAAAAATACATAAAATGATTGACAATTGTGCTGAGATTTTTTTCATGAATACAGATTTACTTGGATCAGTCCATTTGAGGATGAACACTGTCTTTTAGGAACGACTTTTTTTTAAATAGTGCATTTTTTAGATGTTTTGCAGCACTCAAATAATGTTGAAGTATTACCTTGTCATGTGTTGAATTTGCAAGAAGAAGTAAAACTCAGTTTCCATTTTATGCATCATTCAGCAGTTAGAAATACCATTCAGAAAACACAGAATTGAATATGTATAATGGCACACATTATAGCAATCTCATAATATATTAGTACTGGTAATGAATGATGTGAAGCCAGATAAGTAATTGTCATGGTTTTTCACTTCACTTTTTAAGAGATTCATGTAATTTAAGCAAGTTAGTTATTGACAATAAGCTTTAAAAATATTACCTTATTAATCTGGAAATACAAGAATAGAGCAGACTATTATAAATTTTTTATAAATAGCCAGGTGATGATTGTTAAACATGACAGGCAATGCGTTTCTGGGCATTAGTCTGTCATTGGTGGTAAAACATAATACTGAAACCAATGCTATCCTAAAAAGGTAGTACCTTGTTTAAAGTGCTTAATTAGTATTATGAAATATAACTGAAAGTTACAAATCATGGAAACAGACGTGTATTTACTAGATAATATTAACACAGACATAGCATCACCGGCAACAAATTGTAAAATTCCATTTTTGGCTGGATTCCTGAGAGAGAAAATACTCAAACTAGTAGAGCCCTAAATGTTACTAGGCAAGCATGATTATATAGTAAAATTGTCTTTCAGCATGTCAGTTCAGGGTCACATGTCCAGGCAGCTCTCAAGTGTGTCAGTCATACAGACTTCCAGGCTCTTGTGTCTTTGGGGAATTCCTCCTTACTTTGGGAGAGCAAGAAATGTTTTTTTCCTATGAACACTTCACAGACTTTCTTGTACCTAAGAATTTCAATCACACATTACATTATCTTCCAAGTGAATGTGGGACTAATGCTGCAGCCTAACATCCAACCCTTTATATCTGATAAGCCCCCATTTCTGTCTGTTTCATTTCTGCTTGCATATTCACAGGGGTATAATGATCCTTCATATACATTTTCTATATGGCTTAACCCCCCCCCCCCAGCCCTTTTTATTACTTCCTAGCCCAGGGTCAGCACCCTTTCAGAAGTGGTGTGCCAAGTCCTTCATTTATTCACTCTAATTCAAGGTTTCACATGCCAGTAATACATTTTAACCTTTTTAGAAGGTCTCTTTCTATAAGTCTAAAATATATAACTAAACTATTGTTGTATGTAAAGTAAATAAGGTTTCAAAATGTTTAAGAAGCTTCATTTAAAATTAAATTAAAATGCACAGCCCCCCCAGACCACTGGCCAGGACCCCGGGCAGTGTGAGTGTCACTGAAAATCAGCTCGTGTGCCGCCTTAAGCACGTGTGCCATAGGTTGCCTACCCCTGTTCTAGCCCATCTTTGGATATACAAGTATGCAAGCAGCTTTACTCCTGAGGGAATTCTGCACCAAAAAATTAAAAATTAAAAACCCCAAAAGGTGCAGTTCTCTTAAATATCTATTTTTCCTGGCCAGAAAATTCCAATAATTTTTTAAAAAAATCAGTAAATATTCTATTTAAAATCCATCAGAAATGTAACACACAGTGTTGCCCTTCCCCCTGCCAAATACACGTTGTTAAATGTACAGTATTACCATCTGATCCTGTTTAAGGGTTAAAATAAGACCTACTCCTCTGAGAGCAGCAGCAGCATCTGCTGCTGTAAAATGTGGCAGGCAGCAGTCAAATGTTAACTTCTGTACTAGCATAAATGCAAAAAGGGAAGGAACAGCATGGATCATCTTTAACTCTAATAGCTAATAAATATCAATTTTGGGACCACAGCTAGGAAAGACCATTTGAAAAGTAAATGGATGTTATGTTATTCATTACCTTTTCTGACTGAGCATGAAAGTTTTGCCTTGAGAGTACCCTCATTGCAATGGAAACTGCCATGTCTAATACTTCACCCTTAGCTACTGATGCATCCTCCAGAGAAGTGATGAATTTAAAATGGAAATACTTTAATAAAAAGTAAGGAGTTTTACTGTCATCCAGTGATGGTCACCCTAACAAGACCTATGCTGCTTACAGCTTTTTGAGATTCTAGTCATGATACTCAGAAAGGCTTGTTATAAATTCTTAGCTTGCCATCTCAGTATTTTGATTCCCTTGTATCAAAATACAAATCCTGTGTTGTAATCAAGATGACATTCTAAATAATTTGAGTTTTAAAATTTTATTTTGTTACTTACCATCAACTATACATCAAATATTTTAAAAACTGGTAGCAAAAAAGAGAAGGAATTCTTTAAGTTAAAAGTGGTTCCATTTGTCATTTGTTGTGGTCTCTATTTTGACATATATTGTATGCAAAGTCTAAATAGTATGGTAGTCATTAGTCACCTTTTGCACTTTTTCAAGCAAATATGAAGCTATATTCCTCTCTGCTGTTATATAGGTTATAACTGGGAAGGTTTGTGTTTTTTGGCTGTGTTATGCTCCACACTTGAGATAATGATTCAGCCTATTAGCTTTGACAGCTCCAGTAAAAACCACCCCAGAGAAGGGGGCAGAAAGCAGCTGCTAGTAACCAGTTGGGGGTACAGCTCCTGAAAGAGCCATGCTGCTTAGTGAAGGGAGTTGCCAGTGGATCTGTGCAGAGGCATCAGGCCTCCATCCACAGGTGTCCCAGGAGCTGCATAGATCTCAAGATACCTGTTGGTTTAGGGAGCCCAAACCCCATTGCTGCTCTACGAGGGGCTAATCTTCTTTCCCTAAAATGGGATGATGATAGGAAACTCTTCAAAGTAAAATTTGTCCCTCTTCTGTACAGAATGAAATTATATGACCTAGAGTAGTTAATAGCATTGTGCAATGCAGAGTACAGCATTAAAATGCTCTATACCTAATGAAAATTTCATAACAAGAAACTTAATTGTGCTACACTGTTGCTTTGTGGTATATTTTTAGACTTCTGTTATATTTTAAAAATATTCAGTCTAAGGCTTTAACAGATTACATGCTTGACTGCAAAACAGATAATCCTGAGTTTGCCTCTTATTATTGCCACAGAATTATCTCAGGTTTTAGCGGAAAAGCAGTAATGAAAGAAAACCAGGTATCCAGTACATTTTTGTCTCAGACCTTAGACAATACAATTTATTCACCTCTATGGATAAATGTGTGGCTTGAAGGGATTGAAATTAATGACAGTCCATATTCTCCACTATTATAAGAGTAATTTATAAATATATTTAAAAATAAATGGAAATTAAAATATTATAGTATTATTAATACTGAGGGGGAGGAATAATACTGATAAGCTTCCATGGTGTGCACTGCATGTTACTTTCCTCCTGAAGTTAGTTTTTAGTGAAGAAATGAAGGTTCTGTTTGTTTGGGGATGATGTCCTTAATAAGTTTAAAAGTATAAATTGATCTTTTGATATTTTTTTGAGTAAATAAGTGTGTTTATATAATTTCCATATCACAATATACTGTTAAACTTTCCTTTTAACTACGTAAGTCTTGTAAAGAGCAATACTTTTGTCGTTGTTAGTGCTGTAAATTAATCATAGTTAATGCATTACATTAACGCAAAACAAATTACCTGGCTTAAAAAAAAATTCACAATTAATTGCAGTTTTAATCGTACTGTTAAACAATAGAATACCAATTTAAATTTATTATAAATATTTTTGGATTTTTTCTACATTTTCAAATATATTGATTTGAATTACAACACAGAATACAACATGCAGAATGCTCACTTATTTTTTATTTCAAATATTTGCACTCTAAAAAAGATAAAAGAAATGGTATTTTTCAACACCTCATACAAGTACTGTCAGGCAATCTCTTTGTTGTAAAAGTGCAACTTACAAATGTAGATTTTTTGTTTTTTACATAACTGCACTCAAAAACAAAACAGTATAAAATGTTAGTGTCCACAAGTCAAAGCAAGAAGGGGCATGTGAATGTTTAGCATATCTGCTATGTAAATACTTTGCAACATTGGTTACCACAGTACCATGCGAGTGCCTGTTCTCACTTTCATTGTAAATTGTAAATAAGAAGCGGGCAGCATTATCTCCTGTAAATGTAAACTAACTTGTTTGTCTTAGCAATTGGCTGGACAAGAAGTAGGACTGAGTGGACTTGTATGAGGACCCTTGAGGGTCCCATTTTGGGAGAGTCCCAGACCATAGAGGGTCCCAGGCTCCAGCCCAAGCCTGAACATCTACACTGCAGTTTTATAACCCTGAAGCGCAAGCAACCAAAATTTGGGATTGGGAATCTGGATTCCCATAGTACTGATAATTTATAAGTGTAACAGTTGTAACATTGGAAAAATGCTGCTAACCTTAAATATGTAGCAGTACATATTTGTATCTATTTTGAAAGCACCTGAAAATTCAACTCGTTATGTGTTTATGCTTGCAATGTGGGAGTTTTCATATCTTCTTTTGAATTTTTAAGTGATCCAATTTTTAAAAGATCCTAAATTTGACTCCCTCCTCCTCCTCGGACCATTTTAGAGTCAAAGTGAGCGAGTTTTATACATGTTCCTACTTTTTCAGTTAAAACATTGCCCTTTTAAGAAAAGAGACAAATTGGTTTGAATTGAAAATATACAAAATTCTACATTATTTCATTATTTATCATCTGTGTTATTGTGGCACCCAGGAGCCACATTACCATGGACCAGGACTGCATTATGCTAGGCATTGTTAAAACACAACAGAAAGACTATCTCTGCCCTAAAGAGTTCACAATCTGAGTGTAAGACAAAAGATACCAGAAGAATATAGACAGACAGGAAGTACAAGGAAACAAGGAAACAATATTGGTCAGCGTGATAGGTAAGGCCCTACCAAATTCATGGCCATGAAAAACACGTCACATACCATGAAATCTGGTCTTTTGTGTACTTTTACCTGTCCGAAATAGATTGCGGTCCGTTAAGCTTGGTATTGAGTGAGGAAAAACAGGCAGGACCAGAATAACAGTGAAAAGCCAAGTGGCTGCGTTTATTTGGGGGCTAATTACAACTTGGGCCGGGGGAGTAGGCAACTTTGGCTGGGATGGTATCAAAATTACAAACACACCCCAAAACACAGAAATAATACACTTTATACTGCTCACCACACCACAACAAATAGGCAGACACACCAATCTTACAAGATAGGAATCGGGTTCGTCAGGGCGGTACCCGGTGCAACACAGAACAGAGACCCACGGGCCACTGCCTCAGCCACCCTTGCTTTCACACTAAGGGTAACCCAGAGTGTGGTGCGGCTGCAGCTGGGCAGATTTCACTCACTCAGACCGCGGGGACAGGAACCCCTTGGTCTGCTAATCTCCAGGTGGAGACAGCTCCCAGATTCATTCACTCCGGACAAAGACAGAGCAGTGATTCACACATATAAAACAGTTTGCAATTAACAATTTACTAACAACTAGAACAATTATACAAGCTAGCTAAGCAATTGTGTAATTCTGAGCTCATTAATACAATCCTGATATCCTGAGTAGATACTTGGTACTGAGTTAGGGAGGGGAAAAACAAGAGGCTAGATAAGCTAACTGTCAGACATCAAAAAGCAAATACCGCACTCCAGGCGCAGCTGACCAGCAGAACAGACACCAGAAGCATGACGAGCTGACAGGGATTGGGTCCAAACGACAACGAATCCAAACGATACGACACGAGCGCGCTTTACCGGGAGGAGACCCTGGCCGAAAGGGTGATCAGGTCCTTCAGCTAACACGCGGATGCTCCACACAAATTTTGGGGGGAAACCTAGTTTTATTGAGAGGTCTCACTCCCTCGTGTCAGTATCTGATTGGCTCCCTGGTCCCTCCTCCCTCCAGGCTTCGAGCTGTTGCCACCCCACGTTGGCAGGATTTGCACACGGCACACTGGAGTTGACAAGTAAACAAGCTTGACCCTTAGATGACTGGGTCCAAAAAGAGCGGGAAAGTGAGTCGCTGGGCAGGATTAACCTGACCTCCAGACGACCGACCCAAAAACAGGTTGCCGGGCAGAACCAGGCCTTCACACACAGAACTAGCCTGACCTTTAGATGGCCCAGCAGGAGATGTATAAAAAAAAGAGAAAACAGGAGAACATACACAGTCAGTGTTGCTGGGCAGGATTGAGTCTCTGCCCTCTCCTATACAACAAGAACCTGGTCCAAGATGGAGGCTGCCTTGTCCTTTTAACAGGACAAGATGGCCGTGGACCGACAATTGGCCATTCAAAGCCATAACTTCGTATCAGATTGCGACATTACCCTAAACTTTACAGATTTCACCAGAGTTTCTCAAACTGGGGGTCCCAACTGAAAAGAGAGATACGGGAGGTTGCCAGGTTATTGTAGGGGGTATTGTGGTATTGGGTGGCCAGAGAATGGCAGTTGTTGGCCAGGCACCCAGCTCTGAAGGCAGCAACCCCACCAGCAGCAGCGCAGAAATAAGGGTGGCAACACCATACCATTTCACCCTTACTTCGTGTGGCTGCCTTCAGATCTGGACAGCCAGAGTGTGGTGGCTGCTGGCTGAGGACCCAGCAATGAAGGCAGCAGCACAGAAGTAAGGGGTGGCAATACAATACCAGGCCATCCTTCTGCACTTCTGCTGGAAGTGGTACTGCCTCCAGAGCTGGGCTCCTGTCCAGCAGCCACTGCTCTCTGGTCACCCAACTCTGAAGGCAGCACCACCAGCAGCAGCAGTGCAGAAGTAAGGGTGGCAATACCATGACCCCCATACAATAACCTTGCGACCCACCCATAGTCCCCTCTTGGGTCAGGACCTCAGTTACAAAACTGTGAAATTTCAGATTTAAATATCTGAAATCATTAAATTTACAATTTTTAAAATCCTAAAACCGTGAAATTGACCAAAATAGACCATGAATTTGATAGGGCCCTAGTGAAAGGCCATGCTCTCGGTGCACCAGTAGTGTAACAATCATCAAGTTTTTTGTAGGCCTCTCAGCAACGGAGAGTATGAAGGAGGATATTGATTTTTAGTTTGGGGGATGTTTATGGCAAGGGTTAAGGGTGAACATCAGCATGGAAGAAGGCATGAAAGGAGCTAGTTTGAAAATTTCAAAAGTGGGCCGTGGTGACTGTCTTGATGGGTCAGTCAGAGGTGGGAGTTGACATCTCGATAGCAAATGAGAGGTGATAGGTAGGGTGGGGATAGGCCATAAAGAGCCTTGAAAGTGAGGAGAAATAGCTTATGTTTGATATAATAAAGAAGCAGCAGACAGGGAAAGGATACAAATGGAGGAGTGATGTGGTCAAAATGAGGGGCCAGGAAAATGATCTTCACAACAACTTTCTGAATGGATATTAACAGGGTGAGATTGCATTTCTCCAGGCCAGAGAAAAGGATGTTGCAGCAATCGAGACACAAGTCGATAAAAGCTTAGACAAGAGTTTCATCTGTACGGATGGATAGGAAAGGCCATATCTTAGGTCTTGTCTACACAGGCAAGTTTCTGCGCAGTAAAGCAGCTTTCTGCGGTGTAACTCCTGCGGCGTACACACTGCCAAGCCACTCAGTGCATGGGAACTGTGCAGTTGCAGAGCTGTAAAAAAAACCACCCCAACAAGAGGCATAAAGCTTTCTGTGCGAGGGCTACAGCACCGTGGTGCCAGTGTAGACACCCTGTGCTGTGTTTGGCCTCTGGGAGATGTCCTACAATGCCTGTTCTTGCCTCTTTGGTCATCAGTTTGAACTGCCCTGCCCTCAGTTGACCAGCAGTGAGCCACACCCCTTAAATTCCTTCGGAATTTTGAAAGTCCCCTTCCTGTTTGCTTGGTGACATGTGCTGTGGTCTCAGCACATCTTTCGAGGTGACTATGCCTGCTCCACACACCCGCTTGGATCAATACCAAGCTGCTGGACCTCATCAGCGTTTGGGAAGAGGAGGCAGTCCAGTCCCAGCTGCACTCCAGCCGTAGGAATTATGATATTTACAGACAGATTTCACGATGCATGACAGAAAGGGGCCATGATGGGACACACTGCAATGCAGGGTCAAAGTGAAGGAGCTGCGGAACGCATACCACAAGGTGTGGGAGGCAAACCACTGCTCCAGTGCTGCACCCACGAGCTGCCAGTTCTTGAAGAGCTGGACGCAATACTTGGTGGCGACCCCATGTCCACTGTGAAGGCCACTTCAGTGGCTCGTGTGCCAGTCAAGAGTGGACCAAGCCAGGAGGAGGAAATCTTGGATGAGGATGTGGAGGGGGAGGGAGACCCAGAAGCAGAGGATGACTCGGAGGTTAGAGATGCATGCTGCCAGGAGCTCTTCTCTACCCCGGAGGAGGCAGCTGTCAGACCTTGGCGAAGCGCAAACAAGAGAGGAGGCCCCTGGTAAGTGGCTTTGATTTTGGGAATGGCTGAAGTGAGTTGTTGGGGACAGGAGGGTTGCATAAAGCAGGCTTGTGTCTGTATGATGAACGTACCACCACATGCCTAGTCTGAGCTGCGGAACAGGGTGTTGATTGACTCCCTCACATCACGGTAATCTGCCTCCGAGATCTCTCTCTCATGGAGGTACTGGGCAATCTGCTGCCGCAGGCTCTTTGGCAGAGCTGCTTTGTTTCTTGCCCCATTAAGGGTAACTTTCCCTCTCCCATCACTGGGGGTGAGGGATCGTTGCTGCACACAGGCAAGCTGCATAAAGGCCGGGGCGGAAGCCGCAGTCTTGAAGAACACTCTCCCTTGATTTCCTCCTTACCCTCAGCAGCAAGATATCTTCCATAATGAACACAGCTTGTGGAAAATGTGGGAACAGTAATGATTATAAGGGCCCCTCTCCCACAGGTCTGGCTCTCCCCAAGAGCCACATGCCCAGTGTACAGTAGAGTCCTGGAACACTGATTTCCCCTGCCCCTGCGGTCACTCACCATTTTGGGGGTCTTGTGGCTCATGTGTGCTTGCCTGGGGTCAGCCAGTTAGTGAAAGGTATGTGAATAGTGGCTGTGTTTTAAATCACTAAATCAGTGATCTGTGGTTGCAAACAATACTGCTTCTGTAAAATGTTGCATTTTGGCTTCATAAATATGACCTTGGGAGCCCAGCCTCCCTCTTTATCATCGGCTGAATGGTCGCGCAGAATTAGAAAGCAGCTGCGAAGAACTAAAGAGGACTTTCTGCATGATGTCATCATGCACTCCGCGGCCGAAAAACAAGAA
Source organism: Mauremys mutica (assembly GCF_020497125.1). Classification (NCBI taxonomy): domain Eukaryota; kingdom Metazoa; phylum Chordata; order Testudines; family Geoemydidae; genus Mauremys; species Mauremys mutica. The sequence goes on from NC_059074.1 coordinate 57,113,706, forward strand.
TTGAAGGAGTGGTGGGACAATGAGAAGAGGGACCAAAAGGAGAATGTGACACACCAGAACAAAGCCACGGGGCAGCTCTTAAACGTTATGGAGCGCCAAGCAGACACGCTTTAGGTGCTACTAGCCCTGCAAACCAAGCAGCTCTGTGCCTGCCCTCCTCTGCAGCCACTGTCGCAAAACTCTTTTCCCATGTGCCTCCCAGACACCACCAACACACTGTTATCAACCTCCTGGCTCCAGTCTGTACCCATTGCATTCCATGCCTGCCCCGTCGCAGTCCAGCCCTGCGGACTCCCAGTAGGCAGTGCACTACTCAGCCGTCCCTCTGCAGTTTAGTCCTGCTGAAGTACAGTACCCACTGCACCATACTCCACAGGACAAGGTTGCATATGATACCTGGACATACACAAATTTTTAACCGTCCCGGGACCCCACCTCCTCCTGGGACCCTCCCTTTCCTTATCCCCCACAGTGCTAATGTGGTTTTTTTGTTTGTCTCTCTCCTCCGGTTGTTGTTTTTTAATAAAAGGATTGTTTTGGTTTGAAAGCAATCTTTATTCCATTAATTGAAAGCAAACAGAGCCCTGCAAAGCAACAGGCAATTTTCTTAAACCTTCATAATGCATCATCTGCACCAATCACAATCACCTCCTAGCATTACAAGCACTGCACTCCCAAGCATAGCAACAAATATTGGTGGTTTTCAGCTTCAAATTGCTGCCTCAAGGCATCTCTGATCCTTATATCCCTGTGCTGTGCCCCTCTAATAGCCCTGGTCTCTGACTGTTCAAATTCAGCCTCCAGGCACTGTTCATGTTTCACCCTTCCCTTCACAAATATCATGGAGCGTACAGCACACAACTGTAAGCATAGGAATATTGTCATCGACCAGGTCCAGCTTCCCTGATAGGCAGCACCAGCAGTCTTTTAAACAGCCAAAAGCACACTCAACAGTCATTCTGCACTTGCTCAGCCTGTTGTTGAACCACTCCTTGCTGCTGTCAGTGGTTAGGCAGGGTCTCCCAGGATCACAATGCTGGTCCAGGAAGAAAGTCCCTGCTTGCAGCTTCCTGAACAGGCCAGTGTTCCGAAAGATATGTGCGTCATGCACCTTTCTGGAACAGCTTGCGTTAAATGTCTGTGAAACGCCCTTGGTGATCCACAAGCGCCTGGAAAACCATAGAGAAATAACCCTCCCAATTAATGTACTCGGTGGTCTGGTGCCAGAATTGGAATAGGCATGCCATCAGTCGCCCTGTTGCGGTTAGCCATCCACAGTGTCACGCACATTGCCCAGAGTCGCAGTCTTTCGGAGCAGGATGCGATTAATGGCCCTAGAGTGTTCTTGCAGGGACCTCAAGTGTTCTTTCTGCTTTCCAGTGAGTGAAACCTTTACTACCTCAGTGGAATGAGACACTGGCTGAAGTAATTTCTCTGACTGTGAAGACCGACAACCAGCTTCTCGACTACCTAAACAGTGAGAGAAGCATATAGCAGCAGCAAAGCAAGACAGTCTCGGGGACTGAAAGACAAAACTAGCCAACCCATAGGGGAGAAAAGCTCGCCTATAGCGGGGGCGAAGGGGAAACTGAGGCAGCCTCAGAGTGGGGCGTATCAATGAACTAACTCCAAACCCCTCTCTTTTGCCCGTGAAGTACTTGAGTAGATCAGAGAGTACTTCCTAGCTGTTAAATCTTACCAGGAGGCTTTAATCTCCTCACCTAGGAGGTGCATAAAAAGCTTTGAGGGGCTTTCCAAGCATTTAAACTCAGGCTGCTTTTTCACCTATTTCCAAAGACTTGTTTGGGACAAATGTAAATTCTCTCATTAATAAAGAAATCTCCAACTCACTGGTGCTGCCCTTTCTCTCAGCTTTGTATGACAGCTATAGTGGGCCACAGTTTAGAGGAGAGAGCAGTATCCTCCAACTTTGAATCTGAGAAACGAGACCCAGACTCGATTAGGAGACTCTCTTAAGGTTTGAGAATATTTACTAAGGTGTGTTTTTGGCAAATTCCCTACCAGTCTATCCCTCAGTCAAAAATCATGGGGACTTCCTATACCTCTCCTTTTGCCAGTTGTTAAATGAGCTAAAGACCTGTATATGCTTACAGAAGGTTCAGGGGATAAACGGCTCTCCACATACATCCCTGCGGAGTCTGTCAGCTGAAATATCCCCTTATAGGGAAAAATATCTAGTGCAAGAAAGTTTCCCATAAACCTTGTGTCCTCTAGTAGTTATTGGCTAGATGCTGGAATTTCAGAAAATGAGATTTTTCTCTTTCTGCCTTCCTTTGAAAGTGCTAGTGGTGGTGTCAGATGTTTGACTGCATGTGTGTGTTTTCCCTGTGTGCTGTTCTAGCTCTGTGCAGACAACTGGCACAGCAGACCTTGAGTGAACCGCCCAATGACCAGAAGATTCATTAAAGTGCAAAGGCTCCCAGCCAGGTTTATTGTCAACGAAGCACAATAATAGCACCTGTGGCAGACTCTATGAGGAGACTAAGACATGTATGCCCATGACAACAGACTCAGCTCAGTAAATGGCGGGATTTTCCATTTCCTCCCCCGCCCTCGGCTGGACAAAGATACTCCCTCTCTGATACAGCTTTATACCCTGATTCAAACAAGTTATGTACTGCCTCTGACATAGTTACTGCTCCCTGAAGAGGCTAGTTATCACTCATCACCTTGAACATGTTGGTTCAATCTAAACATCTCTATTATGTGCTGTCATCCTAACCTTATCTGTTAGGAAGGCTCAGTGTGTTCCTGTTATCCTTGAGGAATGTTTTTGTACCATCCTTGATATCAGGATGTTCTGGTACCACTTGATATTGGAGTGTGTTTGTGTGAGTACTCTGTGCTTAGCACTTCTTAGGAATGTGTATTTCTGCAATATCAGCACTGTTCTTGACAGATTCTGTGAGCAGGTCCTGCCTCATACTAGGACTCTGATACAAGAGCTTATATCTCAGACTCTCTTCCTACTACATTCCCCGCTTTTTATCTTTTTATGGGGAGGATGTTTATCCATTGTCCCAGAAAAGCATAATGCATGGACTGAAGATGACCCAGTGGGCTAAAAATTATTTCGCCATGGTTATTTGCCTGACAAAGTGGTCAGAATGAAGTGCTGAATCCAGGGTTTTCCCCCATAATATCATGCTGTCTGAAGGGAAAAGCAATCATACAGATATGGTTCAAGGTATTTCCCCCTTCCATCCTGGGGAATTCTATAATGCTTTGAGCACCTTGGGAGGAGTTGATGATGTTAGCAGTAAAGTTGACGGACTCCTGGGTAATAGTTTTCAGAGTACTGACCACCACAATAACCCTGAATAGTTTCCTCCCCACTGTAGTAGGAAGAGGGCTTGAGATACAAGCCCTTGTATTAGAAGTCTGGTATGAGGCAGGACCTGCTTACTGAATTTGGCAAGAACAGGCTGATATTGCAAGAATACACATTCCTAAGAAGTGCTAAGCACAGAGTACTTATGCAAATATATTTTGATATTAAGTGGCTCAAGCCTCTGTGCTAAGATATTTTAGTAGTAAGTTACACAGGGAAGGGGCAGTCTTCTCCCTTAATGTCATGTTTCCTGAAGGTAGTGATCTTGCTCTACCCTCTACTTAGTTCCTTGGTGCCTTTAAGGAGTATGAACCTGGTTACTCTCAGTTTTACAAACTTCTCTTTGAACTTCTCCACTCTGTAGATTTGCAGTTCTTTGCCCCGAGGGTAAGTTTCTGGGGAGCAATCATCTCAGCCAGAAGAAGAGTTCTCTGTGCCTTTCTGTAGTTCTGTGTATTTGGCCTTCCATAGGGACAGGGTTGTCCTCTGTTCTAGTTTTTGCCAAAAGTCCTGTCCTCATTTAAACAAGATACTTCCATTCTGAATTTTTCAATTCTAAACAAAGGGAAACATCGTGGATCCCTGAGTTAGGTCCCTAAAGGTATTTTTGGGTAAGAAACCTTAAAGAGAATGGATCCCCTGTTCCGTTTACTTCAAGGACTCAAGGTGTCTAGATGGTCAAATAAATCAGGTCTGCTATCAAGTAGACATCCAAAGTGGCTGAAGTTCCCTGTCCAAAGATCCTTTACTCCACTAGATCCATGGCCAGCTTCTTCACTAGAGAGGGGATGTTATATCCATAGACCAGCTTTGCACAGATGTCACGTGTTCCTTGCATTTTTTTCAGAGCATTGCAGTCTGAATGTGCAGGTGTCTGTGGGTGTAACCTTTCACCACAAAGTGCCTCCGTCTGGGCTCCTCATAGAATTTCTGCTCTCCCTCTGGTGGAGTGATGCATTGGGGTTAGACATTCTCATTCCCTTCTTCTGCACTCCCTCTTCTGTATCCACCTCTGGAGTCTTATTTTTTCCTTGAATATTTACTCATAGGGTACTGCTACAAAGAACTCAGCATCTACACCATCGTGGCCTCAGCTACAGACAAGCAAATTATATTCCCACTTACCGGTTCATTTGCTTTCTGTAATTTGATCAAGACAACATAGACTCCTACATTTCTAGGATTTCTATACTCTGACAACAAACTTGCCACCTTAGGTAGGGAGGTTGAGTAGGCCAAGATTATATTTTCTATCAGAAGGAATTGAAACTGAGAAACAGAGGATGGAGCCTTAGAGAATATGAAAATCCTGCCTGTCAGAGTGAGTGAGGAGGGAGCAACTCAATTTCTGTCTTGATTGAGCCACAGAAATAAAATTAGCTAGTATGTGGGAACACAATTTGCCTAATTGATTTTTTTGGGTTTGGATAATTAAACAATTGAAGAGACAGCATGTCTAGTTGTTTACAGGTAGGCAGGCACACCTCAGTTCTGATCCTGGACTCTTTTTCTGATTTGTTGATTTGATGTGTGCCCTTTGCTAAGTCACTTATACTAATATACAAATACAGAGGTTAATACTTAGATAAGAAGGGTGTTAAGGTTAATATATGGGAATACTGTGACATTAGAATTTTAATTATTGATAATGTCTATTAAGACTTTAATTTTGTGATATTTCAAATGGAAGATCAGTGTCAAGTTTTTTAAAAACTGTTGATGATTGAGTGATATCACACTCAGGTTTACCACCTTTGGAGGGTTTTAATTGTGCATAGAAGGACAAATTTTAATCCTAGTACCTACTGTAATTAACAGGAATTGAGCTGTGCATTGAGCAGATGCATGCAGGGAGGGTGGGGGAGGAGGGATCCTCAGGGTTCAGGGCAATTTGCAGGAATGGGATGGCTTGCAGGTTCCAGAGCCATCAACAACTGTATGTAAATATCCATGTACATGTATACTTGGATATTTGCATTCCAGGGGAAATCCTGCATCTTCCTCCATTACTGCAGAGGGCTTTTTCCGGCAAGGGGAGAAGCTTGGAGGGGATCAAATAACCCAACATACAATTATACAAACTGATAGGTTGGGGCATGCACACATTGCCAGAGACGTAGCCTCAGCACCCACAGGATCCAATTGAGTCGTCCTCCTCCTTCCCCTTCCCCAGCTCATTTTAGACTGCAATAATCTCTGCAGAAAGGCTCTCTCCAGGCTGCAGAGGTGCTGTGCCTACCATGTGGCTAGAGTAGTTTCCACAGCCCCTTGCATATGGATCACTACTGGGGGAAGGACCAGAGAATCTGCACTGTGGTAGGTCCTCTGGCCCCACTGCACCCATTTGCTGGCTCACTATACTCTGCTCCTTGCATTGCTGTTAAGGAAGCTTCCACACAGCAGGTCTCTGCACCCTGTGAGGTGTGTGCATCCACTGCAAAGCCTTCCTGCAGCATGTGTAGTGGAGCCATACTGTTTCCGCTGCCTGGGGACCCATTATGACTGCAGAAGAAAGGGCAAGATTAGCCTCAGAGGCCAGATTTCTAAGCATGTATATAAGTAGATAGCCACACAAGCCTTGAACAGTTATTGGCGTTGTGGAACCTTGGCAAGTTATCCTCCCCTGTAAATGCTACTGAATTGTTGCATCCCTTCCCCCGACTACCTTTCAGAAGTCCTTTTAAGGGAATCCATTAGGCACTGTGATGGTTCTTACTGAGCCCTCATGTCACCACTTCTGTGCATAAGGCAGTCTGGAACTGTACAGTGATAGTTGAAATAAATTGAGAGTTAGCAAATTGCAACATTTTATAACTTGGTGGTCATCTAAAAATATAAGACAAATATGGATCCCATGTTGGGCTTGTATATGTGCTTGCAGGAAAGAGTTCTCCTGCCAGGATAATTAAACCACCTGTTTAATAAGCAGTGTTAGCTATGTCAATGCCAGTGGGAGGCTCTCCTGCTGACATAGCACTGTTCACATCAGTGCTTTGTCAGTGAAACTTATGTCGGTCAGGGCGCATTTTTTTCACACTCCTGACCAGCACCGTTTCTCTTAATACCAGCCTTCTCAGTACTTGGCACTTTGGTATCGGTCACCTTGGAAATGTGTTCCTTGGTACCCAAAGCTTCTCTACCTAGTGTTGTAATACACAGGGGAAATAAAATACAGAATTATTTAATTGGAACTGGTACTCTCCTCAAGAGGTTGAAGATGGCGTTAGCTAATCAATGAGTTACAGACTCAGCAGTGCAGCAAACAAAGGAAATATGTCTGGTACTGACTTCATCCCTCTGCCAGTTAGGTAGGATACAACAGATCCAGGCACTCTATTCTAGTCTCTCTCTCTACTTCACCCATCACCATAGTATCTGAGAGCCTTCCAGTTGTACCTTAAGCAACATGACTAACATCTGTCATGTATTTGTTCTCTAATCCTCTCCCCAGGAGGGCCTGATAGGATAGTCCCATCTTTTGAGGAGTGTGTACTCCTTTTTCCTCATTCTCTTCAAGGCACAGGAGGGAGTCATCTCCTACACACAGGTCGGGATTCTAGGGAGGAATCCATCTTCAGGAAACAACCTGGGGCTCATAGGGGCATCTCTCCTAGTATCCTCTTTTGTGTCCCCTACCCTAGTACCATCTACTATCAGCCGTAGCTCTACTGGACAGCCGAGATATGCAAACATATTCATGAAAGTCTGCATTTTCTCCCCATTTTCAAGGATTACAACCTCCTCTCCAGAGAGGGCAGTACAGACCAACCCAACCAGTGCAGACTATGATTTTAGAACGGAATGGGGAAGAAAGTGAGGAGGAGCAACACCTGCTAGGAGAAGAACTATTTGTCCCCATTTTAATGTCTTCCTTGTACCTCAGTGAGGCAGTAAATCCCTGAATGTCTTCCTCAGTTGACATCTTCAAGTTATTCCAGGATCTTATCAAGAGACTTTGGATATACTTGTAGAAGTTGTGTGAGAGAAATTGTACACAGCCCTAGATATCGTACACCCTTCCTTCCTAGAAGACTTACTGTGCCACTAAATGAGAGGTTGTTGGAACCTGTAAAAGACTTGTGGCACATGCCAGAATTGATATAGACCACATCTAAGCAAGCTAATAGGAAGTACCAAGTCTCTTCCATGGGATTTGGATGCTTTCTATTCTAGCCCAGTACCAGGAGCTCCTGTAGTATCTGCTGTCTGATAGTTCAAAGCAGCAGGGGCCTGCCAAATACACACCCATGGAGAAGGACCCAAAGAATCTCTACCTATTTGGATACAAAGGCTGCTCGTGTGCCAGCCTCCAGATATGTGGCTGACTACCAAGCCTTCTTCTCTAACTATGACTGTCTGAATTAGGACCAGCTGTCTTAGTTTGTGAACTAGGTACCACAGGAACATTGAGAGGAACTAAAACTGGTCATGACTGAGGGATAACTGATACTTCCCTTCAGACTGTGCTGGATAAGTCCAATACAGATGTTTGTACTGTAGCCACATGTGTAGTGATGAGAAAATCTTCCTAGCTTCAGTCCTTAAAGATTCTCAGGGAGGTCCAAACTACAACGGAGAACCTTCCCTTTGAGGGTAATTAACTTTTTTTAATTCTAAAACAACCTGCCTTATTTGTTGAGGACTTCCGGACAACTCTGTATTATTTGGGCCTGTACATTCCAGCCCCAAGAAAGAAACAAGTGAGACCACCTGCTTCCTTAAAGCAGCATCCCTCTTCCCAGTACTATTTTCAGCCTCAGAGGGTAGAGGAGATTCAAACCTTCATGGCAGTTCCTTATACATTGTTTCATAAAGCTTGGGTTACTCTCAGGCCTTATTTCAAGTTTCTGCCCACGGTTGTTTGTGTTCCATATGAATCAATTTATTCTACTCCCAGTTTTCTTCCCGAATCCATTCTCAACTCCAGGGGAAGTTAAACTTCATATGCTTGTTATAATGAGCGTTTTCTATTGATTGATAGGTATTATTATTTTGTTTATATTTCAGTAGTATTTGCAGCCTCAATTAGTAATTGGTGCCTAGTCTACATTATAATAATTGTTTTAAATTTTCCAGTGCAATAGTCATGTCTCTTTAATGTTGTCCTTCAAAAATGGCCATACGATACCTCTTCCTATTATGTAACCGTAGTTATTTAAAGGGGCATTCCCTGTTTTTTAAACATTGCTGAGACTAGTATTATGAAATAAACTGCATTGTTTGCAGCCCATGTATTTACACATTGAGAATCTGAAAACTGACTTGCATGATTTTTATAGTCCAAGTTGAGAAAAATTTATAATGTAAATAAACAGTGAAAAGAAAATTAGATTGCTAAAACTGCGTTATTAAAACTCAGAGGACTTAATGGTAAAATAGGCAAATAAATTTGTTTACGTATGACTTAAATATTGGGCTTTCTGTTTGCCATTTTTTAAAGTAAATGTTTACAATCAAGAACTTGTGAACATTTTTTACTATCTAATATCATTACTCTTGTTCACCCTCTCTCTTATTGTTTGTTGCATCTTCTCTTAAACTAGACTGTAAATTCTAAAAGTCAAGGAATGTATCGCATGGTACGTTTGTATAAGGTCCCTTACAATAATCTTAACAGGATCCCTGGGCATTGCCACAGAACATATAACTAATAATTTGATATTTCCCTTTTAAAATAGTCTCCACAGGGCAGTGGGAAAACGTAGATGAAAAGTTATTGTTTAGAGAAAATAACACTATTACTAGGCTAATTTAAAAGGGTACAATAGACACAGCAACTGAAACAGGTTAAGGGGAAAATATATTCAGAGCCAATATTGAAATAAAATAAGGGAATAAAATAAACTTAATTGAGCGTGAACAGTGTTAATCTTATTTATCATTAGGGCCCTACCAAATTCATGGTCCATTCTGGTCAATTTCACATCCAAAGGATTTGAAAATTGGTCAATTTCATGTTTTCAGATGTTTACATCTGAAATTTCAGGGGTTGTAATCGTGGGGGTCCTGACCCAAAAAGGAGTTGGGTCCTTTTGTTGGGTCCTACAACAAACCTGTTGTAGGGGGATTGTGGGATTGCCACCCTCACGTCTGTGCTGTCTTCAGAGCTGGGCTCTGAATGCAGCAGCCGCGGAGCTCCCTGGTTCCACGAGGTGGAGGTGGTCTGATCACCCCCATGGTGCTGGGAGCACCCCAGCTAGATGCTCCATGCTGACCTTCAATTAATGACATTCGAAACCATTTGAACTTTTTTTTTTACTTGCTTTTGTTAACTTAAAGCAGTGGTTCTCAAGTTTGAGGCTACCAATTGAGATCCCTACCTTACAAAACTGCCTCAGATGCTCATATCTACCGATCAGTAAGTTGAGCCCTGACTGTGATTTGCTGCTGTAAAGTGTCAATCAAAAAATCCTGTTAAATTCTTTACCGTTCTTTTTATTTTTATCAAAACAAGCTAATAATTGCATCTGGAAGGGGGACAGTTCCCTGTACAATGCTCTCTCTCCCCTCCCCTCCAACCCCCCTGCGGCTGTGAAGCAATGGGGTCAGAAAGCGAGTGATGAGGAGGGGGTGTGGAGCTATCTGTAGCCGGGAGAGGTATCCAAGAGCAGCCATGCAGGGAAAGAGGAAGTCCTGTCCCTCCCCAGCCCGGCCTGGGGTGCTCCCAGCAGCACAGGGGAAATTGAACCCATCTCCAGAAGCCTCCTCCAGCTAAAGGAACCTCTGGGACTGCTGCCCAGCCCGGAGCTTCCTGCAACAGGGGGAGGTACCCAGAGGTGGGTCTGATCTCCCCCCGAGAAGCTGTGCAGAGAAAGGACAAGTCCTGTTCCTCCCCAGCCCATCTGAGACACTCCCAGTAGCACAGGGAGATTGGATTTCACAGGGCTTATTTCATGGTCCAGGACACTTTTTCATGGCCATTAAATTGGTAGGGCCCTATTTATTGTCCTTTATAATTTTATTATTCTAGTCTAATGGTTTTATTCTCTACAGCCACATCTGCAGTTTGACATGATGTAGTCTTTTGGCCAGGAGAAACCATTTTGATGAGGTTTCTAGCCCTTCAGTGCAATAACCAGAGAAGTCTTTGCTTCTGCTCTCAGCGAAGGATACTCCTAGACTGATTCCTTTCTTATTCTACACAAAATACTTTATAGAATCTGCATCTTAAGTTTTTTGTATAAAATGTAGCCAGCACATAAAGTTCCATGAAACCCATCCATTCAACTTCATATTATTTGCCTACCAAGTTCAGTGTAAGAAAGTTGTTAATTTCTTAATATATGGTGTAATGTGTATTCAGCTGTCACATATTCTTTCCATTTTTTCTAAATAATGATGTAAAATTTGATGCAAAACAATCTGTAGGCGGTCCAGAAATGTCAACCATATTTTATAATATTTTTACGTATTTGTCTACTTTTGGGAACATGCCTTTCTCCACAGTCACATATTAACAATAATGTCCATGCTTTAATTTGGTATAGTTTCACAACATCATAATCCTGAATCCTGCTAGAAGTAAAAATAACAATTGATTTGTTGGCATGTTTTCTGTAAGATGTAGCCTACACACTCGTATGTCTACCCATATAGCAGTTATTAGAAAATCAGTTATTAAATGTGTGTGGGGGGGGGTAAATGTTTATGCCGCATGATTTTGTTATATGCCTTCTTCCAACTTCAATCATCTTCCAGGATTATCTAATTTGGACCTTAATCCTAGAAACACATTTGTGTATGCACAGCTTTACTCAGATGAGTAAATTTATGCATGTATATAAATATTGATAAGTTCCAGGGCAATTCCAGATTATAAATTCTGGACAAGTCATGAACCATGTTATTTTGTGGCTGTCAAGTACAATGTATACCGCTACTTCTATAGAAATAAATCTCTCTCATTCTAAAAAAAAAAAACCGATACCTAACATCATCTTTTTTTCTTCATGGGAAGAATGCATTCCATATTTTGAATAAATATGGCATTGTAAGTAACTTCAAGCATTATCAAATGAGTAGTTCAAATTAATGTATTTGATAGCTCTCGTGTTGAGTAGCCCAAAACTTTTGGGAGGTAGATGTAGGATAACTATTAAATTCCCATTCATAATACTATAGTGCTGGTGAGTGTTGGACTAAAATTGTGAAAACGCTAGCAAAACTGTATTCCATTAAACTGATTAAGATGCCATTGTGGAAGTCTTAAAACTGTATTTAAAATGTTCAGTTCTTAATTATATTGATATAATGTACTTTTAAAATTAGAAAAGTCCTTTCAGAATTTGTGGATCTGAGATATTGTATTTCAGAGATTTGCTTCCAGCACTGAGTATCTTTTTAACCAATGACAATTTAAGTTATTTGATTTATATATTCATATTTTACAATTATTAAATTCTTGTTTTAATAAAGGTTTCTATTTTAAAACTTGAATCCATTGTCTTTTTAAGATGGTCCTCCTGAAGCACCTGTTACAAATGGAAGCACCACTACCGTAACAACACTGAACGATGACTTGGATATTTTTGGCCCAATGATCTCTAATCCTTTGCCAGCAGCTTCTGTACCTCCTGCTCAGGTAAACTTCAGAAAGGTGCATTTGCATGTTGTTTTCCTCTTTATTGAATTTCGTTTTGAAAAATGCCAGACCAACCATTTAGACTGAAATCATCTAGCTTTTATAGGTACAGATATAGCATCAGGGCAAGCTTTCCCTTACTGCCTTACCAACATCTTAACCAGAACTAGAGAGATCAACAATACACAGTGAGAGAGATTAGTTTTTCTCTAAGCCCATTCAATCTTTGGCCTCTCTGAGATTGCCCAGGAAGCTGTGGGTTGTCCCAGTTCTTGTCATGTGGACTTCTTGCACTAAGAACTAGACAAAGAACACCATCTGATGACATGTAGACAACTAAGCTGTCACCAGATGTCAACAACTTGTGATCACAGAGCATCTGCTGAGATAGATGTAAAAAGAAATATCATTCACCAATCTGCTGACTATTTTCCCGATTTTGGAAGGGAAAGAATGGATACGACTCTAATGGGGTTTTTTCTTACTATTTAAATGTAGTCTGTTGTTACTGGTTGGGGATGTTTTGATTTTTAATGTGGCTTTATAGATTAATTTGAAACATACTTTTTATGATTTTTTTTATATATGCACAATTTTCTGTAAAATATTTCTTTAAATTGATGGATCTTTGACTTTGGGGGCTAATTACATTAGCTGGCAGCAGGAGAAGGCTGTTATCACAGAGTGGGGATGAACTGCTGGATCTGGGAGGGAACCAAGCCTGACCCAACTGTCTACTGCACCCCTCTCCTGCCCCAAAATAAGGAGTCCCCCCATGTGGGAATCCCAGGTTGTGTGGAGGCAATGGGATACCAAGGCCATATGTTGAGTTTGTGTGGGGGGTAGGATAGCAGTTACGGAGAGAGCCTAGCTTAATTTCTCCTCCCTGCCCCCCCTGGGAGATGAGTGAGCTTCTGCCCCACGTGGTGCCCTTCAGAGAATGGGATGCTGGGGTCAGTGTCTGCTGCTGCTCTGACAGCAGCATGGGCTCAGCTCTTTAAAATGTTCAGTAGTTTTGACATGTTGCAAAAATTTTCCCGAGGAAAAGAAGTGAGGGAAGGGAAATGGTGATTTTTAGCATGTCTCAGCTAAATCTCAGAGGAATGGAACAAAGAAAAGGAGGTTCCCTTCTGAATATCAGAGGCCTGCTGCAAACAATGGAAGTGTTCATATTTCTCAAAGAAAAGGTGGTGAGAATACCGTAAGGGAGAGTGTCAGGCAGCCTAAATAGAGGGTAGCTACTAGCTCCACATATAATATTGCTTTTTGTGACCCTTGCTTGTTCAACGACCTATACAATATGTTTCTCCTTCTCTAGGAGTCCTAGGCTGGTTTTGTGTTCCTTCTCAGGGTATGTTTACACTACCCGCCAGATCAGCAGGCAGCGATCGATCCAACGGGGGTCTATTTATCACATATAGTCTCGACGCGATAAATTCATCCCCAAGCGCTCTCCCATCGACTCCTGTACTCCACCGCCGCGAGAGGCACAGGTGGAGTCGACGGGAGAGCAGCAGCAGTCAACTCACTGCAGTTCACTGCAGGGAGTTGGTCTAAGTACGTCGACTTCTGCTACTTTATGTAATTTTTACAGCCTTATCAAAGGACAGAATTGTATCCATAGAACCCACAAATAATGATGGAGTCATCCTTGAAATATGACTTAGGCAACAGCCTTAGTCCTTTAAGCTTCCACTGCTTCATTATGCTAGTCAAGAGCCTTTCTAGCCTGCTAAAAAGACTTTTTTCAACCAAAGAATAAGAATATTTGTGCTGCATAAAAGATCTTTTTCTGCCTCCATAGCAGCCCACGTTATTGGACTCCTTACACTTAAAATGTATGTTACGTAGTGTGGCAGAGCTCTGACCTTGCTCCTGTGGGTCCTGTGCTTCTAGGCGGTTTATGCTTAGCCTCAGTGGCTCACTGTGACCCTCCACGTAGCCCTTCTCTCTCTAGGGCCAGGGATACAGTCTACTGAGCCCTTTTCATCATAGGCCTGCAAGGAGGTTGGTGAGAGAACTCCCACAGTCTCTGTTCAGCCTCCTGTCCTGATAGGGACCTGACTTCCCCTTCCAGGAGCTGTTCCTGTAGTGGTGGGTTGGGGGGAACCCGGGCCCGCCCTCTACTCCGGGTTCCAGCCCAGGGACCCTAATGGTAGCAGTTGTTGGCAGCCAACCTTTCACTGCCAGAGTTGCTACATTTCCCTGGGCCACTTCCCCACAGCTCTCCTGCTTCTCCCTTCTTCACCCTTACCTTAGGGCTCCTTTAACGATGTTTTAGGGTGTCTTCAGTAACCAGCCCTTCAACCGCACTTCCTCTCCTCTGGCTCCCTGGCTCCCCTGCCTGACTGGAGTGAGCCCTTTTTATAGTATCAGCAGGGCCTTAATTAGAGTCAGGTGGTCAGATTAACTGAACGGCCTCACCCGACTCTTTACAGGTTAATTAGAGTCAGGTGTTCTCAGGACCTGGAGCAGCCCCTGCTCTGGTCAGTCAGGGAACAGAAAACTGTTAATCCAGTGGCCAGTATATCTGCCTTCAGCTATTCTGCTGTACCCAACTGGCCTGAGTCTATCACAGTAGTTAGGTAATAAAGGTAATAAACGGAGATACACCAATCTCCTAGAACTGGAAGGGACAGATGTAGTTGTGTCGATCCCAAGATATAAGGTGGGTGAGGTAATATCTTTTATTGAACAACTTCTGTTGGTTAGAGGGACAAGCTTTCAAGCCACACAGAGCTCTTCTTTAGGTCTGGAAAAGGTATTCAAAGCATTAGAGTGGCCCTCTAACATCTCCGCTATCATGGGACAAAAAAGGGGGTTAGTATATTACAGATTGTTGTAATAAACCATACATCCCTTTTTTGTCCTATGAGTGCAGTGGTGCTTATGGGAGTCAAATGGCCCCTTAAAATATGTTCTAACTATTTATGCTAAACAGTCTGTTCCACCTTGCATTTAGCTGTGATACTCGGAGTATCTTTCCCAGACCTGGAGAAGAGCTCTGAGACTCAAAGCTTGTCTGTCCCACCAATACTTATCAAAATGATCCATGATAGCTAACATAGGGTTTATGGGCATCTGTGTCTTCATTTGAGGAAGGGAGATGTATAATTAAACAGTGTTTCTTGACCAATTCAAAATATTGGGGCAGGAAAGCTGTGGACAAAGTTTTTGTAGAAACAGCTGATAAAGACAAGAAGTAGCTTTCATACACAGAGTTTACAGACAACCCTTTCAGAACAGATAACCCTTTCACAGCCATCACTCACCTCTGACCCACCCAAGCAACCACACCTCTCTGAGGGAGTGCTGCAACAGATTTGACAGAGGAGGAAGGCTCAGTATAGACTATACTGTATTAGTAGAGCCTATTGCTGAGACATTGTATAGTCCGTTCCTCAACCACGCTGTTGTTATATGTGAAATATTTACTTTGAAATATATTCAAGTGACCAAGTAACCAATATCAGCCAGGTTTATTGCTATAAGCCAACAATATAGTTCAGGAAAAGGGTTCAATATGATATCAGTGTCTGAAAAGCCATCTTGTGCAGTGTTACATTCACCTCACACAGATGATGTGCTCCCAAAGTTATACCCCAATAGCCATTTTTTACTGCCTCTTTATGAGTAAAATGTACTGTGTATGTCATCTGAAACTAGATTTAACTACCTTGTTTTTCTGGTACCATGGTGTACCACTTATCTCTTTTTCAACAAACATATGAGGCATGTGTACCAGAAGACATGAAGGCATCTCCTTCCTCCTAGATAGAACATTCATATATCTTGTCCTTCTCAACATTCCAGTATTAGCCTGTGAGAGTAACTCTATCTGTTGATATAGTAAAACAATCACACGTTTTGATCCTGATAGTTTTCCTATCTACTTAAACCAAAACTTACTTCAGCTAATGCAAGATGATACAAGATACTTGACATGGTTAGACAGAATTGTTGGGAGAATATAATTCATTCAGTTATATAACATCCCAACACTTATATATGTTAGGCACAGTATTAACATGTATTCCCTAATACTATGCTGGAGTTAGAGAGGTCTCTGTGCATCTCAGAGGAAAACTCCAGATTTGTCAATAGCTGGGAGAGAATAAGTCAGATTGGTCACTGAGAGGAGATACTCCATAGAACTGTCATAATACCTCAGAAGTAAATATGTGATCATTCCAGAAATTAGTCCTGGGGCAAGCAATCTTCTGTCTGTTGCAGATCAAAGCCATAGAAAGAATGTCATGAAGACAAATTCTGTGGCATGTGCTTAATATTCTTTATCTCAAATTAAAATAGAGATGTGAAATCCATACTGAACCTAACATTTTTAACAAGTGTCCTTGGAATTTAAACTGAAACCATCATGTCCATATGCAGCTTTCTCAATAAGGGACTCTACCTAAAGGAAGCATACCTGCACTTCCTGACATCTCATCAGAGTACCTGTGCTTCTACTGTCATAAGAAACATTTCCAGGGCAGAGCCATCCCTTTTGGCCTATAGACATGATTAAAGGTCTTTACCAAAGTACTGATAAGTTCATGTAATGGCTTTCAGGAGCAGGAAATTCAAGTCTCCACCAATTCCTAAACTTACTTGTCAGAGCTTCCTCAAGAGAGAGAGCCATTCAGGACCAGAAAATAACTCTACTCTTCCTGCAAGAGCCCAGATTTGTGATGAACGTGGAAAATGGTCATCTGATCGCCACATAGGGCCTGCCATTAACTCTGGACACAAAGATAAGGTTTTCACCTCCAATGGGAATCAAATTGATGATAGTGGACCTGATTCAGCAACTGTCAGTTGCACACCAAGCAAGCCATAAGATTCTTAATGCATCTGCAGTGTATGTTAGTATTATGTATGAAAATTCTCCAGAGACCACATTTCAACATGAAGCACTATAAGGATTCCTGATCCCATTTTAGCCTTCAGTTTATTTGATGTCAGCTGCAAGATGGAGATTCTGGCGCTTGTGTTCCAGTTGCTGAATTGGTGGACTCCCTGCAGAAGGTTCAAAACAGGCCATCTGATATGAGCTAGACAGAACAACAGTAACAACTGACACCACTAAACTCTAATGGGGAAGTTCATTTAAATAACTAAGAGACATACAGAATATGGACAGACCAAGAGTGAAAAAGTAAAGTGAACTGTTTGAGATTTGGGACAATCAGGGTCTCTTGCCTTCACGTCCACACACAACTGCACAGAGGTGATGTATGGGGGGGACACGGCATGTGTGGTCACATGCCCCCCCCCCCAAATTGCTTGGTCACATGGTACAGCCAGGACCCCTCCCTGCAGAGCAGCTGAACCGGTGAGCTGTGGCAGGCAGGGAGAGGCAGACGCAGGAGCAGAGGAACAGCTGAGAGCTGCTTGGAGGCGCCACTGCTTTCCCTGGTGGGGGGTTAGCTTGAGCTGATCCAGGGTTGCTTTTCCCCCATGTCAGCAGGCCTGGGTCTATGCATAACACACACGTAGTAATCGTCGTTGACATCAGTAACTTGTGAATAAAGTAGGAATGAAGCCAGTGGTACTTTACAAGGAGGCCATCTTATTAAGGTGGACAGAAGCCCACAAATGATCAAGTTGGGTAATCCAGCCTGTGAATAACACTCCCACATTCAACCAGGGACAGTGACTTCTTGTCAGAAAGGCTGAATCTGTTATATAAAGAAAACTGCAAGGTAGTCCTTGGTCTTATGGCACACATTCTAAAGGCACTACAAAGTAGACCTCTTGTCCTCTGAAAATGTAGCCTATGTTCTTCTTCGAGTGCATGTTCACATTGATTCCAATCAGATGTGTGCGCGCCGCATGCACGGTTGTCGGGGAGTTTCTTCTCTAGCAGCTCCCATTGGGTCGGCTCTGGACCCCCCTGGAGTGGCACCTTTATGATCAATATATGACCTTGCTGACCTGATCCCCCTTCAGTTCCTTCTTACCGCCCATGATGGTCATTGGAACTGCAATCGCTTGTTCTGCAAGTGTCTTCCTTAGCGTTTTTTCCTAGTTAGTGTAGTTGTAGTTATTGTTAGTTGTATTTCTTTAGTGTATAGTAGATAGATAGTTGTATAGTGTAAATAGTAAGATTTTCCGGCAGAGTTTCTCCACAATCCCTTAACCCTCCTTGAGCTCTGGAGTATGCCGCAAGCCCAAGGCTTTAGACCCTGCGGAACCTGTAGCAAGCCTATGCCCATTAATGAGCCCCACAACTCTCACCTAAGGTGTCTGGGGGAGGCGCACCAGTCAGAAAGGTGCAAAATCTGCAGGGCTTTCTGCCCATGGACAAGGAGGAGTGAGATTTCCGCCTCAAGCAACTGATTATGGAATCCGCTCTTTGCCCTCAGCTGGCTGCGGACCACCAGGACCCAGCACTGAGCGCATCCGTACGGACTGCTCTGGCATCGGTACGTGACAGTGCCAAGGAAGGACTCTAGCACGAGACACCCTTGGCACTGGTGCTCCTCGGCACTGCAAGTGGAGGCAACGGCCCAGTGCCACATGAGGCATAGGAAAGCCAACAGGGGCACTCACCAGTACCGAAAGCTGCACGACCAGCAGGTGATGCACCAGCACACCCCAGAAAGGAGCACTTGGAGCCTAGGCAGCATGAGTCAGCGCCATCGACTTTGGTGCCCCAGAAGGGACCATTGAGTCCGGCATGCAGCGACTCCCCAGAAAGGCAGTGCTAGATGGAGGAGTTAGAGCTGCCTTCCACCCCAGACACTTTTGGAGCTACCAGAGACTTAATTGAGATGATGGCTCCACAGCCCCTGGTGCTAAGAGGCAAGCCTCTGGTACTGACAAGTTTGGCACTGTCTAGAGGCAAGCTGACTGTGATGAGGCGATCACCGTCTCCTGCCCAGTACTGCTCCCTTCGGCACCGTTCCAGGTAACCGTTGCCATGGCACCGCTCCTGACACCGGGCTCCCTCTTGGGCTCTGGCACCAGCAGGGCGACGCTCCCCCTCTCTGGCACAACACTGATCCACACCAATCTCCGGTGCTGAGAGGGGACCGGCACTGATCTACATCACCGGATCTGCAACCTCAGTTGCAACACTGGACGCCCGGCACCATTCTCTGACACTGGATGCCCGGCACCGGTCCCCAGTGTGGGTGACTCAACATCGGTCCCCACGCTTCAACAGGTTGGCACTGATCTTCTGCGTATACGCTGCTGTGGTCATCACGGTCAAGATCTGTTTTCTTGGACTCTGACGGGGACTCCTACTGTTCCTGTCATGGTCGACACAGATCCGAAAGGCATCAAAGGGAAGCGCAACTGGCATGGCAACCACAGTGGCAGCCTCTGGCACAATGGCCCTTTTGGACCCCCTGGGCTTACCACCAGGCCAAGGGCTCCCTTTCAAGGGACTCCCATTCAGTGGCTTCAGAGCACTGTCCACCCTAGCCAAGCAAGCACAGGCCTACACCCCAGGGATCGGAGGCCACTCTGACCCAACCGTTGCTGCCATCCCAGGCTGCCGCAGAGGTGACCTCAAGACAGGACCAACCACAAGCTCAAGGTACAGTCATTTCCGCTACAGAGACAGGCACCGGCCAGGAGGACCCGGTCCCACCTCTGGCATCCTTGTCTTCATCCCCTGATGAGGCTTTGACAGGGGCTAAAGCCTCGGGCCCTCCTCCAGTTGAGCACAGGGCACATCAGAACCTTCTGAGTTGGATTGCCTGCAACATGGGGTTACAAGCAGAAGAAATGGTCGAGGCCAAGGACCCCATGGTAGATATTCTGGCACTTGAGGGACCATCATGAGTAGCTCTGCCATTAATTAAAACAATTCAGCGCAATATCAAGACTCTGTGGCAGACCCCAGCCTCAATTCCACCAACTGCTAGGGGTGTGGAACGCAAATACTTCATCCCCTCTAAGGGTATGAGTACCTGTTTTTTCACCTGAAGCCATGCTCTCTGGTCATGTTGGCAGTTAATGAAAAGGAAAGACATGACCAGCAAGGACCAGCCCCTAAATCTGAGGACCTTTTCAGCAGGAAGGTCTTTGCCACTGGGGGCCTTCAGCTGAAGATAGCTAACCAGCAAGCTATCCTCAGTAGATATATCTTGAACTTGTGGGCCTCCCGTTGATTCCAACAGACTCCAAAGCAGAGTTCTCAGTCATCGCTGACAAAGGGAAGGTGGTGGCACTGACCTCTTTGCAGGTATCTTTAGATTCCGTGTACTTTGCCGCCCACATCCTCTCCTCAGGATTAGCCATGAGGCGGACCTCATGGCTGAAGGCGTCTGGGCTTCCCCCAGAGGCGCAGCAAACCCTGCAGGACCTATCCTTTGAAGGCGCAGTGTTATTCTTGGAGCAGACAGAGTCCAAGCTGCACAGCTTGAAGGACTCCCAGGCAACCATGAAGTCGTTGGGAATGCACACTCCGGCAACCCAACGTAAGCACTTCAAACCCCAACCGCAGCAGCACTGCCCATATCCTCAGCCGACGCAGGATTTCTATAGACGAAGGGGCAGGAATGGTAGGCATAAACATTCCAACCCCCCTTCCAGACAAGGCCAGGGACAGTTCAAAGCTTCACTGGGCTCTAAGGCCTTTCGGAGCCGTGCCCAGGGACAGCCCACGCACCACAACACCGGATCCTTCCCCTTGCCTCATGAATCATCTCTCCCACTTCTACCGTGCTTGGTCCCAAATAACATCAGACTGTTGGGTTCACTGTACAGTAGAAGTGGGATATTCTCTCCAATTCTGCTCCTCCGCTCCCTCCCCCTTCCCGTCTTGCTTCAGGGACCCTTCTCATGAGCATCTCCTCATCCAGGAGGTGCAGTGCTCCTCATCATAGGGGCAATGGAGAAGGATCTTCAGGCGCTAAGGGACAAGGGATTCTACTCCTGCTATTTCATAATCCCCAAGGCAACGGGGGGTCCCAGACCCATTATTGACCTGCGAGGACTCAATGAGTTCATGGTGAAGTTGAAGTTCCACATGGTCTCCCTGAGCACTATTATCCCTTCCCTGGATCCGGGAGACTAGTACGCCGCCCTCCATGAAAGACGCATACTTCCATATAGCTATTCGGCCTGCACACAGACGATTTCTCTGGTTTGTGGTCAACCACAAACACTATCAGTTCACGGTCCTCCCATTTGGTCTATCTGTGGCCCCCCGAGTGTTCACCAAGTGCATATCGGTCATAGCAGCCTTCCTCCGGAGGAGGCAGGTGCAGGTATACCCCTACCTCAACGACTGCCTGCTGTGGGGGCACTCCAGGAAGCAGGTGGAGTCTCAAGTCCGTTTAGTCAGAACCACTTTTGACAGGCTGTGCTTCCTCCTTAATGTGAACAAGTCAACCTTGTCACTGACCCAAAGAATAGAGTTCATTAGGGCAGTGCTGAACTCGGTACAGCCAAGGGCTGCTTTGCGGGAGACTCGATTCCAAGTCATGGCAGGTATCATTCAAGACCTCAGACAGTACCCAATCACTACTGCAAGGAAATGCATGAGTCTCCTCAGCCCCATGGCAGTCTTCACTTATGTGGTCTGGCATGCCAGACTGAGGCTCAGGCCCCTACAAGCATGGCTCGTGTCTGCCTAGCACTCAGGGTGCAACAGCCTGGACTTAGTGGTGATGGTGCCAGAGTACATACTCGAATCCCTCCATTGATGGTTTGACCCATGGATGGTATGCAAAGGAGTCCCCTTCAGCAGCCCACAGCCCTACTTGTCCCTGGTAACAGACACATCAGCTCTGGGAGACCTCCAAACACAGGTGCTATGGTCACAGGACAAGCTCTCCCTTCATATCAACATTAAGGAGCTCAGAGCAGTGCTACTAGCATGCCAAACTTTCCAGTCTCGACTGCACGGTCAGTGCCTGGCAGTGATGATGGACAACACCACTGCCACATTTTACATCGACAAGCAGGGTGGAGCCCATTCCTCCCCATTTTGTCGTGAAGCCCTCAAGTTATGGGAGTTCTGCATAGCCCACTTCATTCACCCGGAGGCATCCTATCTCCCAGGAATACAGAACGAACTGGTGGATCACCTCAGCAGATCATTCCGCAATCACGATCCCTCTGTTTGGACAGCATACACTCCATCTTCCAAAGGTGGGGGTTTCCCCAGGTCAAACTGTTTCGCACCCAGAGCAACAGGAAGTGCTCAATGTTCAGTTCATTGCAGAGGCACAGTGTTTCTACTACCCTGGGGAGACTGCCTTAAGTATGCCTTTCCACTGTTCCCTCTCATGCACAGGGTACTGCTCAAGATTTGCAGAGCCAAAGTGAAGGTAATTCTGCTGGCCCCAGCATGGCCCTGACAGCACTGGTATACCATGCTTCTGGATTTGTCAGTGGACGCCATGATCATGTTACCTCTCCACCCCAATCTGATCACTCAGAATCATGGTCACCTTCACTACCCAGACCTCCAGTCCCTGCATCTCACAGTCTGGAAGCTTCATGGTTAAACCCAAGGGAGCTCCTGTGCTCAGAACCAGTAAGGGAGGTTCTACTTGGCAGCAGGAAACCATCCACCAGGACCACTTAGCTAGCTAAGCGGAAAGGGTTCACTTGCTGGTGTGCCCACTGCCACTCCAGGCGCCTATACCTCTCCTCCTTGAGTACCTTCTACATCTCAAACAACAAGGCCTAGAAGCGTCATCCATCAAGGTGCAGCTCACTGTTATTTCAGCCTTCCATCCAGGAGTGTCTGGACGTTCCGTATTCGCTAACCCCATGGTAGGCCGTTTCCTCAAGGGGCTGGGATAGCTATATCCACAGATTAGACAGCCTGTTCCTGCATTGGACCTTAACCTAGTCCTCTCCGAACTAATGGGGCCCTCTTTTGAACTGCTGGCGACTTGCTCCCTACTCTATTTGTCATGGAAAGTGGCCTTCCTGGTTGCCATCACATCAGCCAGGCGGGTGTCTGAGTTAAAGGCCCTAACCTCTGACCCACCCTACACAGTTTTTTCCACAAGGACAAGGTGTAGCTCAGGTAATGTCACAATTCCACACTAGCTAAAACATTTTTCTGCCTGTCTTCTATCCTAAACCTCATGCCGGTACCCAAGAGCAGAGGCTGCACTCACTGGATGTTCAGCAAGTGCAGCATTCTACATCAAGTGCACAAAGCCATTCAGGAAATCGAGCCAGCTGCTCGTGGCAGTGGCAGACTGGATGAAAGGAGTCCCCGTCTCATCTCAAAGATTATCTTCCTGGATCAGAGCCTGCAGCCACTCATGTTACTGTGTATATGTGGAATTGCAGTGTATATGTGGAATTTTTTAAGGTAAAATTTTCTGAAGGATTTAGGAGCTCAAGTCTCATTTTCAAGTCATTGAGACTCTTTTGAAAAACTTTCCCCAAAATCTTTCTCTCTCCCAGGGACAAACCTCTTAATCTCCCCCATACATGCTCTCCCTGCTGCCTCCCTTCTCAGTCACTGTGGATCATCCTCCTGCCTGTCATTCAGGCCTCTAATCTGGTTGACCTCTTTGACTCAGATTTATTTCTAGGTCATCACATCCAGGCTATGTATAAATCTTGCCTTTCTTATCATCCACAAAGCTAAACCTCTCATCTCAAATCTTAATTACTGCAACATCCTTTTCTCTGGCCTTGATAAATGCAATCTTGCACCACTCATATCAATTCAGATATATTTATCCATAAAGATAATTTTCCTAGCCTGTCACTGTGACCATGTCACTTCTCTCTTAGCATCCCGTCACTGGTTCCCTCTTCTCTATTACATCAAACATAAGATACTTGTCTTCATTTTCAAGGCCCTTCATGCCCTGAAACCACTCTGCCTATCATCTCTCATTCACTGTGGAGATGTGAACTCACACATCTGTCTGGTGTATGATGCCAGCTTCAGTGGCCCACTTGTTACATTTTCAAACAAGCACCTTTGTGCTTTCTTCCGTGTTGCTCTTCGTGCTTGTGAGGAGCTCCCCATAAACATCTGCAAAACTAATGCATTATCCTACTTCAGAACCTTCCTTCAAACTCTCCTTTTCTATGTTACCTATAAAAAAAAATTGAGAATAGTTATGATGCTGGTGTGCTAAGTCCACTGTCTGGCACACTGACCCCAATATTGTCTCATTGTTTCCTTATACTTCTCCATCTGTTTATATCCATCTGTTGTGCCTCTTATTTTATATTTTGATTGTAACCTCTTTGGAGAAGGGGACCATCTTTATTTTTTTTCCCTTCTATTTGTGCAGTGCCTAGCAGCACAGTGGGATCCTGGTCCATGACTAGAGTTCCTAGACACTGCAGTAATACAAATAACTTTTTGCTATATTGCAAATAGACTTCTCATTCTTCCACTTTGGTTATTATCTCAGCCAGTTTCCTTGACGGCACTTTGTTAGTCTCGTTCGTTCGTTCATAGATTCAGAGGGTGAAATCCTGACCCTATTGAAGTCAATAGTTTTGCCATTGATTTCAGTGGGATATTTTAAGGGCAAAAATGGAGCTATATGATTGTCTACTCTGACTTCCTGCATAATGTAGGCCAGGGGTCTGCAACCTTTCAGAAGTGGTGTGCCAAGTCTTCATTTATTCACTCTAATTTAATGTTTCGCGTGCCAGTAATACATTTTAAAGTTTTTAGAAGGTCTCTTTCTATAAGTCTTAGTTGTATATTATAACTATTGTTGTATGTAAAGTAAATAACATTTTTAAAATGTTTAAGAAGCTTCATTTAAAATTAAATTAATATGCAGATCTTGTCAGTTTAGTGTGATCCTTGCCCTTGCTTTTCCTTGCTGAGTTTTCCAATGTCTGGCACATATTTGGATACTTTAAGCTGCACACAGGCTTCTGAGTGATCAGGGACAGAAGACAAATTTCATGTGTGAAAATACCTGTTCACACAGGTACGTGGATCCAAATGCTGAAAGTATTGAAAACGCAATTTTCTTCAAACAGTTAAATTTCACTTGCAGGGACGTCCAGCAGGTCAGAATAGAGGCCCCATGATCTCTGTTGGTAGTTTCAAGTGCACTCTGCAGATCTCCAAACTTTGGTGCCCACAATTCTGAGCTTTTTAACTGAATGAGCTGCATTTCAAGATCTTCAACACCCATCCACTGAAATACAGACAAATCTAAGTCGCTTTCGTTGAACTTTTCAAGTTTAATTAGAAAAGAAAGCATTGAGCCAAATCGCTGGAAAGCTTGAAATCTGTCAGAAAATTCTGATTCCAGTTCTTGCATGTACATTCTAATCTCAACATCAAATGCAGTGCGCTGTTCCGCATGGCATGATAGTGATGTAAGCAGCAAATCAGGACTTAAAAATATCCTAGTACAGTGGTGCTGGAACAATTTTTAAGGTGTGGGTGCTGAGCTGCGCTCCCTCTTGCCTCTGTCTGCACCCCTGACTGCCCAAGGCTGGGGCCAGTGAGCCACAGCTGGGGGCAGCTGCAGAGCCCCAGTCCAGCAGCCAGGACCCCGGGCCAGCAGCAGAGCCCCCCCAGACCAGGGGCGGGACTCGTGGGCAGCAGAGGGCTGAGCAGGGCCGGCAGATGGAACCCCGGCTGGCAGGGGGCCAGTACCCCAGGCCAGCAGCAGAGCCTCTGGGACCAGTGGCTAGGACCCAGGCAGTGTGAGTGCCACTGAAAATCAGCTGGCGTGCCGCCTTTGGCACGTGTGCCATAGGTTGCCTACCCCTGCCATAGAATTTCAAGTGGTTCTTGCATGAAGTCCGTATCTGCTGGTTGAGCTACAGCATGTTTTTTTTAGAAAGGCATCCACACTTCAAAGACTTCAGGTGATTAATAATCCACACATCTCCAAGTAAATTTAAATGGTTAATTACCTTCACTATATTAAAAAACAAAGCCTCGTTTCTAGTCAGAATTTGTCTAGCTTCAGCTTTCAGCCATTGGACCGTGTAATGCCTTTGCTGTTATTTTTTTCCATTTCCTCAGAAACCAAATGGTCTGGTTTTCTCAAATTTTATACTGAATGTTTATGTTGCAACCTTTCTAGCAATGACAGTTATTTAGTAGGGGTGGAGGACAGGACCAGATCAGAAAGTAGTGGTGTGTTGAGAGGCTGGGACTTTATTTACATATGAGGTGATTAAAGATGGGCCCATGGCAGAAAATCCAGAACTTTCCTTTACTTTGTTTTGTTTGGGTTTAGGATTTTCTGGCCCCTCTCTACAAGAGTTATTTAAATTGAGGATGGAAAAGACCTAAAACAATAAATATAATTATACAATAATTTACCTAGTGTACCATGCAATTTTTATTTATGCAGCGTCATATGTGCGCATTTTAATATTTTATATGTTTAAAACAAATTTTCCTCCATTCCCGCACAAAACATCACAGATGTTAAACGCTGCACTTCCTGGACTTAATTTCAGAGGGAATGAGAATGAGTTCTAATTGCTTATATCTCTTATGATTGTATCATGTCTTGGCTAATCCAAATTGCCTGTTTTAAATATTGAGAATTTAATAATCCTTCCATTATCCAGCCTTTGTCATGATGGGATAATATGTGAAGAAGTCAAGTCAGGATGAACACAAGATTTGTTTCTAGTCCCAAATTTATTATTTCCAGGCTTCTCTTTCTGGTTATCTGACAATAATATGGGTTGGAAAAATGTATTTGAAACTGGAGGGTGTAACTGCAGCTTTTCAGATAAGATACTTGTCAAAAGCTGCTAAGCTTTTTTACTGAACAGGTAGCTGAAACAATAGTGGCCTCGGCACATGTCACCACCTAACAAAGGCACATACAATGCAAATGTGGAGGGAGGGGTTTCTCTGGCTACTGTACTTTGAAGGTTTTTGTGTGAGAGAGAAGTAGGATCAGAAAGACTAGAGAAACTCAGAGATGGCAACAAGGAAAGCCAAGGACGCAGCCTGGACAAGCACTGACAGCAGGGCCTGAAACAAGCCTAGAGAGAGTGCTTTTGGGCCAAGTGCTGGCTGAAATGGGCTTGGAGCTGTGAACAAAGAAACTATCTCCTGTTTGAGTTGTCCTGTGTTCAGGAAAACAGGATTGTATACATTCTTTGTAAATAAACGAAGATGCCTGACTTCATCAATTTCTCCTCCTCAGAAACAACATGTAGGACCCTGAACTTTGGCTAACCATTCAGGTCAGAAGGAGTAACAGTAAGAGCCACTTGGCTGTGGTTAGACTTCAGGTCTTCAGCTTCTGCTTGAGTCAGATAAGTCAGGGTTGCATATTTTTTGTTACTTCCACTGAGCTCTAAACATCACTTCACCTTTGTATTATTCTCCTTTGACTGGCCAAATGTGTCAACCATTAACAACATAAACAAGAGAAATTAATTTTGATTTATAAGTATATACAGAGTGAAAGTTGCTTATACAATGTACATAATATTCAAATATATTAATATATCGCAGCACATCTCTTCAGTGCAGTCACTGAACCCACTTGCAGAGAAATTTAGTTTTTCTGTGCACTATTTGCTTAGGAATTACTGAGTATGGTATTTCTTAAAGGTATACTGTTGTGTATACACAAAATTATAAAATAATTTGAAATTTTATATTTTGAAAATTATTTTTTCTTGCAGAATTTGTTTGAACATAGATAATGCACAAAGCACCATATGACTGTAATACTGCACACATTATTCAACCAATATGGATGTCATCAAACTCTTGCAGGAGACATAGGCCATCCTGAATTCCTAGGGCTTGTCTACACTTAGGGCAAGTCTACACTACAGGGTTAAGTCGACCTAAGTTATGCAATTCCGTCGACGTAGCTTAGGTCGACTTATTAGGGTGTCTACATCGCGCTGGATTAACGGGAGAAACTCTTCCATCAACTTACCTTAAGCTTCTCATTCTGGTGGAGTACCGGAGTCAAAGGGAGAGCGATCTGCGGTCAATTTAGCGGGTCTTCCCTAGACCCGCTAAATCAGGGATCGGCAACCTTTGGCACGTGGCCCATCAGGGAAATCTGTTGGTGGGCCAGGATAGTTTGTTTACCTGCAGCATCTGCAGGTTTGGCTGATCACAGCTCCCACTGGCCGCGGTTCACTGTTCCGGGTAAATGGGGGCTGCGGGAAGCGGCGCGGGCCGAGGGATGCCAGTGGGAGCTGCCATCTGTATACCCATGCCTCTGTAATTCTTCCAGGACTCTGCCTGCTTATGTTAACCCACCAATAAAAGGACCATGAAGTTGCATAACAATATAAATTATTATAAACTATTTAAATTCTAATTTGATGTTTCCCAAAAGAGAGCCCATGCTTTCCTTACAAACAGTAGTCATGTATTGAAAGTGGAATGCTTTCTAGATCTTATCAGACACGTTAATTTTTAATCTGATTCACATTAATAAAAATTGGTGTCTGTAGTAAGAGTAAACACTTTGTTTATTAATCTGGATGAAAGCAAGATGTTACTATAAGTACATACACACCTTGATAGCTAGGGTGCAGGTTTGACCTAGCTGCAGGGGATGATGCAGGTCCTTGTCTCCTCCCCACTGCTCTCTTAGTTGTGGTCGTCTCTTTGGCTTTCTCATGGTGTTGGGAAACAGGATATGGTGACCCTCTCCTCTGTCTTTGATTGGCTGTTGTAGAAATGCTGGAATCCTGATTGGTCTTGGGCTTCCTTTTCCTTCCAGGTTTTGGAGCTTTGCCTAGGCCTGAGTTTGCTGCCATCTGTCCTCCCTCTCTCTGATTTGTTGTGATCTCATTTAGTTTTTGCCACTTCCTGGAATGCTGAACTTTTGGAATTAGGAAGGCATTTTTCCTATAACACAAAACTGGGCTCATACCATGTGGCTTTTTGCCACCTATTCAGTAATCAAGTGATCTGGTCATCTGTAGTGTTAGGTTGTTGCAACGTTTTCTGGAATCCAATATGGATAGGATGACCAGTCATCCCATTTTAAAAGAGAGAGTCCCATATTTAAGCCCTCCTGCAGGTGTCCCAACTTCTTAAAAACAGGCAAATTGTCCCATATTTTCTGTCTGTGACCCTGCATGCGGCCCGTGTTGCGTCGGGAAGAGACTGCGCCAGGTATCAGGAGATGCCGGTCTGTCCTGGGGGCCCGGCCAGGTATGGAGGGCAGCGAGCACTGGGCAGGGAGGGTTGGGTTGATCGGTCTCTCACACATACCCATGTAAGAGAAGCGCGTGTGTGTGTGACCTCTGAATGTGAACCCTAACGCCTAAAAGGTAAATAAAAAGACTCCAACTACGCAGTATTTCTTTTTAACGGGCTCAATCAACTTTGTGTTAATTTGAACTCTGTACGGCATAGTTTTCATTGATTGCCATTGAACTCACTTGAATACAAGTAATTTTATCAGGTGTGCTGTATTAAGCATAGGGAAATATGGTCACCCTAAATATGGATATTGACATTTGCAAGTCCCAGCTGGCAGGTTGACAGCCCTGTTATGGGCAGCCTGGAGGCTTGGTACATTTAGCAGGGGGAGGATGCAATTATCTTAAGCCTAGGATTTGCGCCATCCTGAACCTCCTTTCATCTGTTCCCCTATCCTTAACATGAGGTAAAAATGGCTGGGGAATTTGTCTGCAGATCCATCCCCCTGATCCTTGAGGAGTGTAACTGGTTAGTTTGCTCTTTGATGGATTATAGGGCTTACAACTGGTGTATGCTCCAGTATTGGGAGCCCATATTGGCCCAGGTATGAGGTAGATAGGTGAGGGGGTTTAACCCTGCAAATTCTGTGTGTGTGATCGATCTTCTGGTGGGGAAAAAAAAATTCCCTGTAACCTAAAGCCGCCCCCCCCTCTCCCCCCTTTACATTAATTCTTACGGGGAAATTGGATTCACTTAACATGGTTTTGCTTAAAGTCACATTTTTCAGGAACATAACTACAACATTAAGCTAGGAGTTACTGTAGTGAGTTCCTATTGGTAAAATGAACATTTCATTCTGGTAGAGGATTATGTTGTATAAAGACAATATGTTGTCTATTCAGACACCAGAGGCAAGGAACCATCTTGTTGAGGCCATCTTTGTGTAATTGTTTCTAAAGCATTAATTAAAAAGTAATAAGGTTGAGAGAGATTGAAGGTAGACTAGAGCAGGGGTAGGCAACCTATGGCAAGCGTGCCAAAGGCGGCGCATGAGCTGATTTTCAGTGGCACTCACACTTCCCGGGTCCTGGCCACCGGTCCGGGGGCTCTGGATTTTAATTTAATTTTAAATAAAGCTTCTTAAACATTTTAAAAACCGTATTTGCTTTACATACAACAATAGTTTAGTTATATATTATAGACTTATAGAAAGAGACCTTCTAAAAATGTTAATGTATTACTGGCACATGAAACCTTAAATTAGAGTGAATAAATGAAGACTTGGCACACCTCTTCTGAAGGGTTGCCGACCCCTAGACTAGAGGCTTATGAAAATCGAGATAGTGCTTATTTGCTTAGTGATAGCAACTTAACTGTCCAAAAGTCAGTTTTCCAGATATGAAAATATTATTCTTAGACTAAAGAAGCTAATTGTAGACAAGGTAATGTCTTCCAACACTGTGAAAAAGCTTTTGTTTTAGTTCCTATCTAATTTCCTCTCTGAGAATTAATGAAAAATGTGAAATTGTAATGTCCTTCTTGGTTTCTTAATCATTTCTCATCATTTTATGAAGTATGCTATCCACAGATGGAAAATTTAGGAACAGCAAGAGTCGTGTAACCAATGTATATAAGCACAAATTCACTCACGGTCATTTTTGCTGCTTGTGTTAACCTGAATGGGTTCTCCCTGCAGATGCTATGCATTGGCAAGTATTTGGGTTTCTTTGTGGTAATATTACAAATTCTAAAATACTGATTCACTTACAACTAATTTAATAACTAAATTGCTTTTAATTTAGTTTAGGAGTGAGAATGCACAGCTCTTAATCTGATATAATTTCCATTGGTAGTTTCATTCAATAGCCTGTCTGTTTTGACCTTTATTTCCCAGAGCACTTCCACTAAACCAACAGCTGCCACCTTATCTGCTGCATCCGGGGATCTTGATCTGTTCACTGAGCAAACAACAAAATCAGAAGAGTCAGCAAAGAAACAACTCTCCAAAGACTCCATCTTATCACTGTATGGCACTGGGACCATGCAGCAGCAAAATGCTCCAGGTAATTAATTTTCAAATCTCTTTCCAAAGAGATTCAATTTTTTTAAGCAGTGTTTAAAATACAGTAGTTATAATCTCCTGTCAACATAAAATTAAACACATTTGTATATTCAAGTGGATTTGTTTGTTCTTACCATTTTTACAGCTGAAAATTAAAATGAATGAAGCATTAAGACTAGAAGAAAAAATAGTACAGGATTCAGGCTAATTTTATTTTATTAGACGTTATAGCTGTTCTCATATTATAAACTATCACATACAAAATATACTGATATCAAATAATAAAAATTAGGATTAACGTTTGTTGTATGATCATTCATTACTTGGGTATGAAATGATTCTTCAGCATGTGAACAGCAGACTGCCTAAATCATTACAAAGTAATGTTTTGATCTCATTAAACTGGTGGGAATCCACTAATTTTCAGTAGTGTGACTGAGATAAGAGATGCTGGTGCAGATGAGATGAAAAATTTGGCTCTGAGGCTGCAGAGCTCAGCTTTGGCAGTTAAACTGTTATTTATTGTGCCATTTTTGTTACACCATTCTTTCTTATCACTTTCTCAGTTTTGCCAGATACTGATTTTGTGCACAATAGGGTGGACAGAATCAGCTCTACAAATTATCTTCTAAAACTGGCATTTAGTGATTCAAACATTAGGGAAGAAAAGTTATCTATCTTCTTTTCTGTTCCTCCCACCCCCGCGCCTTCCAAAATGCAGGTATCTTCATGGGATCTTCTTCCATGCCATTTACCACACAACCATCAACTAATTTTCAAGGTTTTCCAGCCATGGGAGTACCTGTGCCTGCAGCTGGTGGAATGATGGGGAATATGATGGGACAATCAGTGCCTGTCATAGGACAGAACACAGGTATGATGGTGGGCATGGGAATGCCCAATGGTTTCACTGGCACTACACAAACTGGTGTGATGGGACTTCCTCAAAATGTCGTTGGACCCCAAGGAGGAATGGTGGGACAAATGGTTACTGCACAAACTAAATATGGCATGCAACAAAATCAACAAGCTCAATGGAACATCTCTCAGGTGAGGATTTTTTTTTGCCCTTATATTGATTGGATAAAAGTACCTGTTAATAAAATTATTTGTTTTCCACAAGCTATACTTGGAAAGCTGTAGCTCTGCTCTGTTGTAGACCCTGTGACTTGAAACTGTTTCTTCCATGTCTGAGACGACTGCATAGTATTACAGATGTGATCAATTTAAACTTAAAGAGGAAAGAAACCAGCATTAATCTTGAGTGCAATTTAGCCAACTCCTAGAACAAATTGTTCAATGTACTTTAAAATGACGACTACCACAAATACCACCCTGAGTTTCTGTGTATTAACTGCTGTTGCCCAATTCATGGACCCAGATTCTCCAATCAGTTGTATGTGTGCAATTCCATTCATTTTAATGGTATTGCACGCATGTAGGTGAGCACGGAACTTAGACTCAATGAGAATGGCCATTTGCCATTCAACTGGACTTTCAAATGAGATACTTTAAAATAGGCTTTAGTGGAGGATGCACATTACTGCTTGTGTTTGTCCCCTGACTCTACTGTAGTTGAATAATGGTTAGTCTAACCCAACCTGAAGCAAATACTCACCAACAACCGCACACCATACAACATAAACACTAACCCAGGAATCAAACCCTGCAACAAAGCCCGATGCCAGCTCTGTACACATATCTATTCAAGTGACACCATCATAGGACCTAATCACATCAGCCACGCCATCAGGGGCTCGTTCACCTGCACATCTACCAACGTGATATATGCCATCATGTGCCAGCAATGCCCCTCTGCCATGTACATTGGCCAAACCAAACATTCGCTACGCAAAAGAATAAATGGACACAAATCTGACATCAGGAATCATAACATTCAAAAACCAGTGGGAGAACACTTCAGCCTCTCTAACCACTCAGTGACAGACTTGAAGGTGGCAATTTTGCAACAAAAAAACTTCAAAAACAGACTCCAAAGAGAGACTGCTGAACTCGAATTAATATGCAAATTAGATACAATTAACTCAGGCTTAAACAGACTGGGAATGGTTAGGTCATTACACTAATTGAATCTATTTCCCTATGTTAAGTTCTCCTCACACCTTCTATGGGTCATCTTAATGATCACTTCAAAGGGTTTTTTTCTCCTGCTGATGATAGCTCATCTCAATTGATTTGACTTTTCCTGTTGTTATGCATACTTCCACCTTTTCATGTTCTCTGTATGTATAAATATCTCCTGTCTGTGTGTTCCATTCTATGCATCCGAAGAAGTGAGCTGTAGCTCACAAAAGCTCATGCTGAAATAAACTTGTTAGTCTCTAAGATGCCACAAGTACTCTTGTTCTCTTTGCGGATACAGACTAACACGGCTGCTACTCTGAAACCAGTAATTTTTAAGAATCAATATAAAAATAGTCTTCTCCTACCAAAACATTCTAGTTATTAAAAAAAAATAATCAAAAAATGTAATTGCAGAATAACTATGCACTAAGTAAAATCATATTTACCTGAAGTGTTCTGGGAACAAAACAGCAGTGGGAGAAATGAGGATTTTAAATAACGCGCAGAAATAACGCACAGAAGTTGCTGGGTAAGTGATGACTGCAGAGGAACATAACAGATAAGAGGCCATTTTGATAAACAGTGTTGAGATAAGTGACAGAGTCCTGTGGCACCTTATAGACTAACAGAAGTATTGGAGCATAAGCTTTCATGGGTGAATACCCACTTCGTCAGATGCAAGAGTGTTGAGATAAACAGGATTGTGTACACACTTTTGAATTGTAATTTTAAAAAAATCATAGTGTCAAGGATTTTGCTGAAAGTAGTTTAAAATTAATTTAATAGTTATTGTGAATATTTCACTTTGAGTAAAATTGTTACGATGATAGCTAATGTCCTGACTCTTCTAATTCATATATACAAAGTCAAACCAGTAATAACTGAAACATGGAAATGGTAAAATGCAGGATAGATTAACCTATGGACTAAAATGCTGACCGAAAATGCTAAACTATTTTTATTTTGTGGAATAAGTTAATTCAATTTTTTGAACTAGAGTGTAAGAGACATACTACTACAGATACCCAAAAAAATTTGTGGCGTCCAGTGAGGGGGGCACATCAGGTTAACAATTAGATATTTGGAAAAAACTATTAACATCTTAGTTTAAGACTGAAATTTTTGAAAAA
Organism: Mauremys mutica; assembly: GCF_020497125.1. Lineage (NCBI taxonomy): Eukaryota > Metazoa > Chordata > Testudines > Geoemydidae > Mauremys > Mauremys mutica. The sequence goes on from NC_059074.1 coordinate 57,147,993, forward strand.
CTGTTTTACTTCACCATATATGTTTACATATGTGATAAATTTTCAAAGCAGAATGGCAGCCACTACTTTCAGATACATTTTAGTTTATTCATACTGAGACATGCTGTTTACCTTCATACATTTTCAGATTGCAAAACTGACCAGAACATTACAAATTAACGTAATTAAATAAATCTATATAACCCCTTAAAGTACACTTCATATGTTTGTTATAGATGTAAGCAGCAATGTAATTATTTTATCATTCCTCTCCAGTTATAAATGTTTTAGTGATAAGACAATATTAACACGATTCTTGCCTGGCATGCTCTTGACTGGCCAAACACCAGGAAGCAGACTTTGTCGATGTGCTAAACCAGCTTTTGACAGTCGTTTCATTTAATAAAAAAATGCTTTTTTTGTACATTTGAATTTCCATCCAAATAGGGCTTGCCTTCAATCACAAATAAAAATTATCATCTAATTAATACTTCATTCACCATTTTTTAACATAAAATGTAAAAATGAAGAATCTAAAGGTGAGTTAAGCTATATAAAATTGTTTAAATAAATATGTATAGATACACTATTTCTTGCTGGTTAGCCAAAAGAAGTACCATATTAGTTGCAAATAACATGTTGTAATAGTTATCAACTAATAAGAATCAGCCTTTCTTTAGGAAAATGACTAGAAAGTACAAATGCAAAATATGATTAAAATCAATTAGTTAAATCAAGGTTTCCTGCTTGCTGATTTAAAGTAGTGATTCAAATCAATCCACCATTTTGTTCCCTAACATTATATTGACTTGGTTTAGGAACCCTTTTACTGTTTCAAGCTGATAGAAAGTTTGTGTGCTCTAACACCAGTACTAACTAGAACTGTGTGTGCGTTTCACAGATGAATCAGCAAATGGCTGGCATGAATCTCAATAGTTCCAGCAATGTGATGGGCTTTGGCCAGCCCCCCAATACAGTGGCAGGATGGACAGGAAGCTCTTCAGGTCAGACTCTCAGCACACAACTGTGGAAATGAAAATTGCAACAGAAGTTTCATGCAGAACAGTCACTTGACATTCCTTGCTCAAATGCATTTGTTCTTTTTCTTTCCTCCCAGTTCTTCAGATTAAGAAGTTATCTAACTGACTGTGTTGTGGGCTATATTGATTTAAATTTGATGTGGTGGAAAGCAGATTGAGAATACATTTATATATCATTGGCAGCTCTTTCATATTACAGTACATATGATTTCATAAACCATATCAAGCAGCTGCTTTACCAATTGCATACTCAATTTTTTTCTCAAAATTATAGATCAAACGTTTGCATATAAGGGACGTAGCTATCATGTTAGTAATATCTCTAAATATATAAACCTTGCCCCTCAAATTACCCAGTAATCTTTGTAGAAGGTACTGTATGAACAAATGTTTAATCATATAAATAGAATGTAAATGTATCACTGAACAATGTTTTTAGTGTATCAAACATACTGTGTTTTATCATTCATTTCACTGTGATGTTGTTATGGTGTGCTTAACAGGGAACATGGTTAGTGAAAGCAAGATAAACCTGGATATTACTGTAGTTCCACACGTTTTTAGTTTATTCTTTTAAAACATGAATATTTGATCCATTTGAATTTCCTGTGACAAAATATGCAATTTGGCTCCATACGTGTATACATAGTGCTAATATAAAGAACTTATTGCACAATATGCATACAGGGTAACTCACCACATATGGATACTTTTTGTCCTTGCAGCTATATCCAGGTTTGACAGTAATTGTGTTTACATTTTATGGTGCCTCGTATTGATAAAATGTTATTTCCCTATATTAAAAAGATAAAGCCATAAACCATTGTGTGGTTTTTATTTCATACTGTATGATCTACCTTGTCAGCGTGACTTCAAGAAACTTGTTGTTTAATACAAGAAAAACACATTTAATCTGGAAAGTGCTTTTAACAATATTTTTGGTGACCAACATTTTGCAATCTTAAATCAGTTTATAATAATTCCATCAATTAAGTTGGATAAATGTTTTTGAAAATGTTGCACTTCAATTCTTTTAGTCTTGATTGGTATTACTATGTGGAAACTCTTAAAACAAATGCTTATATTTCAGTTCAATGATATTGAGCTGAGAAATGCATGCAAAACAAGACAAAAGATGTTGTCTCTGAAGATATCAGATTTGCTTATCTGACATGTTTGTTTGTACAGAAGTCCATCAGATGACTAGTACAGGATGCTGCAGAGTGGGAGATAGTATTCAAGATAGCTTGAATTCTTAATTGACTGAAGTTTCAGGTATCTTCAGCCACATCCATTTCCTGTAGTATGTCCCACACAGTTATATCTCTAGATCATACCTCAATTTTAACTGTGTCTAGGTGGTATTTTGGCTCATTACCTAGATTTACCTTTTCTGTTCGAGTGTGCCATACAAGAACCTAAAAAACAGAAGGTTAATTAGTGCAGTATTAGGTAATCTTCAAAGATAGCTATAAGTATTCTGCAATAGTGGAATTAGTACCTTTGTGCAATTGTTTGCTTTTGGTTCCAGCTCCTCCACGGTCGTTATCTGTTTCAGAAAATCAGATTCTTGCATTCCTGGTTGAGACCCACGGCGTTTGAATACAGCTTTAGGGTTTGACAGAATCACTTGAAGGCTCACAGCAAATCCTTTAAGACAAGTTTTTAAAATAAAAAGTCAAAAGTATTAAATTTTTCACATGGATATCATTTAAATCTGAAAATATCCCAACCCCTTGGTTAGGAACTTGCATATTTGTTATTTTATATTCCTATGTATTATTTGGGTAGACTTTTACGTACTGTACAATTGTAGACTAAAACCTATTGATGAAATTATTGATTTTTTTGCTGTGAAATTGTCTGTATCACTTAATTTCTGCACATTTATACCAACTTCTTATGGTGCAACAAAATCAGTTTTGTTTTTATATTTTCATTTAGCTGATTAACTGTGCTGTTTCAAAAATCAATGCTTTCTCTTACTTTTCATTGTCTTGGCAAATATAAACCAATCGCTAATACAAATGTTATGAATTCACATGTGCTATAAACACTTCCAGCTCAAACATGAAGGTAAGTTAAAACAGGAAGACTAAGCCAAGCAACTCAGTGTCTTCTCTGACATAGCTTTTTTAGTTACTGAAGTTTAGGATCTCAAACTGAACTCTATTGTTGTTGGAAGGCAAGTAAATTTAGATTGATTTTGGCATTATAATTTATATCATTTGTGTTAATGGTTTGGTGTACAAAAAAAATTTTTTTTTTTGGTTAAAGAAGTACCCACAGATCTCCAGATTGTAGTCACCTAACCTAACACAAGCCAACTGACAAGTTTTAGGACTAAGCAGTCTGACATGTATGTTTATAATATGAGCTGGCCAGTTTTTGAAAAACATTACCCAACACAAGGGCAACACCTACAGGGAAAGAAATTACAGATGCTCATTCTAAGGCACGTATTAACAGACCTGTTACATTCACCAATGAAATGCTCCTCAAGAGCAGTTTGGAATGGTGTCCATTGTATTTTTCTCAAAGGAGTTACAACATAATTTTGAAATCTGTTCTGGAATACTGGAGAAAGCTATTTAATGCTGCAAAGAGTCTGAAATGTAACTTTATTGGCGCATACATCAGTCCCATTTTCTACTACAATAATCCGGCAGGGATACTTTCTCTGAAATGATCGTATCTGAAGGAACTCTAGTATCTTATCTGGTCCCTTTAGTGCAGCATCCTTTTTAGATATGAAACTGCAACTGAATAAAAAGGAAATTTTTTCATGCATCACATGCAAAACAGCTTTTAAGTGCTGTTGTTGCCTTCGTGCAAGTACTTTAGTTAGACCTAAAATAGATGTTCTCCACTTTAGCAAGTCAAGTCAGGTACCAACAGGGGAGATCTAAAAATAGTACAGCTTGTAAAGCCATTCTGAAACTGATTCAGGTAAAACACTTTATATTTTTCTGAACACCTTGATTAGTTCTGGGGACAAATTTTTAGGCAGTTTATAATTTTAATCTTTTCTACAGGCCTCTGTCCTTCCCCACGCTTCTTTATGCTCATCTTACCTAGGTTACAGAGGCGCATTTACAAAGGACTCTCTCTCTCTCTCTCAATAGGGAAAGCCTTAATTTCCTCACTGCTTGAAGTGTTAAACTTCAGAATCATTTCTGATCATCTGAGTCATTAGTTCATAGGCAATGGCTGTTTGCTGTATGTCAAAGCAGTCATCTTAGTTTAAATATCTCACCAGAAACCTACCAACACAGTTCTGCTTTGAGACTGTAGCCAGACCTTAGTCCTGGAGAGGCTAGGGTGGACAGGAAGTAAAGCTGAGGATGTAAATCAACCTCCAGTGTATCTATGGGGACATCTGACCCTATCCGACAAGAGACGTACGGCTGACCATGCAAGAACACATTGAAACATTACAGGCTGCAGTGGCAAAAGACCTGCCCTGCTCAGTCATACTTGGCCACGAATGGAAGTTCTTCAAAGAAGTGGTCAAAGAGTGGCAGGGCACCTCATTGGAGAAAGTGGAGCTGGAAGACCCGAGAAGGCAGGAGAGAGCTGGAGTGGCCCAGAGGGAGCCTTGGGAAGAAAGGGGATCAAAGGAAGATGAAGACCCTCCCCATGAGTGAAGGTTATGCCAACTGGGGTCATAGGTGCTTGCTGCTGCCCGTCAACCTAGACCTACTTTCCAATGAGGGGGACTTTGTGGAAGAACAAAGAAACAACCCCCATACTGAGCAAGGTTTATGAGCAGCTTGCCTGTGCGAACAGCAAACTACTGGATCCCCAGCAGTTGAAACAGTGGCCCCATTTTGAACAAATATGCAAGAGGGCATACCGGGCGATGAAGGATCCTAGAATGGGAGAGGTATGAATGCAACTCCTAGTATTGAGGAAGTTTCAAAGGAGGGTACTTCAGTTGTCCCATACAACCCCATATGGGGGTCACTTGGGAAGAGAGAAGATGCTTGATGGGTGACCCTGAGATTCTACTGGCCAGGCATCCACCTGGAGGTGGGAGACTATTGTGCCTTATTCAGATGCCAATGGAAGGGCCCAAAGACTGTCCCACAGCTAACACTATCCATTGTGAGAGTGCCCTTCAAGCAAATAGGCATAAACACCGTGAGCCTGTTAGAGATGTCCACAGCAAGGCACAAATGTATACTGGTATTGATAAAGTAATGCACACTGGAAAACATAGGCCCATTCTACACTACAAGTTTGGTTCGATTTTAGCAGTGTTAAATCGAATTAACCCTGCGCCCGTCCACACAACGAAGCCATTTACTTCAACATAAAGGGCTCTTAAAATCGATTTCTGTACTCCTCCCTGACGAGGGGAGTTGCCATTTCGAATTAGAGTTAGTGTGGCCGCATGCACTCGACTTTATACAATCAGTTGCCCAAAATCGATTTCTGTAAAATCGGAATAATCCTGTAGTGTAGACATATCCAAAATCCCAACTATACATATAAAATGATGGGGTCTAAATTAGCTGTTACCACTTATGAAAGAGAGTTCTCTGAAAACATCCACTGGTGGTGTGGCAGTCAAAAAAAATCTGACAACGTTGTGAATCACTAAAAAAGGGATAGATAGGATGTTTTTATCTCTATATAAATCCATGGTGTGCCCACATCTTGACTACTGCATGCAGATGTGTTTGCCGCACCTCAAAAAAGATATATTGGAATTGGAAAAGGTTCAGAAAAGGGCAACAAAAATGATTAGGGGTATGGAACAGCTGCCGTATGAGAAGAGATTAATAAGACTGGGACTTTACAGCTTGGAAAAGAAATGACAGAGGATATGGAGGTCTATAAAATCATAACTGGTGTGGAGAAAGTAAATAAGGAAGTGTTATTTACTCCTCCTCCTAACATGAACGAGGGGTCACCAAATGAAATCAATAGGCAGCAGACTTAAAACAAAAGGAAGTATTTCTTCACACAACGCACAGTCAACCTGTGGGACTCTTTGCCAGAGGATGTTGTGAAGGCCAAGACTATTATAGGGTTCAAAAAAGAACTAGATAAGTTCATGGAGAATAGGTCCATCAATGGCTGTTAGCCAGGATGGGCAGGGATGGTGTCCCAAGCCTCTGTTTGCCAGAAGTTGTGAATGGGCAACAGGGGATGGATGGATCACTTGATGATTACCTGTTCTGCTCATTCCCTCTGGGGCATCTGGCATTGGCTAGCGTCGGAAGACAGGATACTGGGCTAGATGGACCTTTGGTCTGACCCAGTATGGCTGTTCTTACCATGTGAATGCAGCTGCCTGGGCCACTGTAAAGGAGACTCCTGCTACCTCAATCCAGCAGCTGGGAGGAGGAGGAAAGAGGAGAGAGAGAATGCAGTGTCCTGCAGCATAAGGCAGCAGTCTCAAAACTGGATTTATTTTGCCACCCATACACTTCCTCTATCACTGAAAGTGCTAGTCTGAAAAACATCAGAATTTTTCTTCAAGGTTACCTTTGCCATCAAGCGTTAACTTGGTTCCCTTTTCTGCTAAACATATTTTTGTCTTCTCCACTCAGTCTTAATTGTATAGACAATCTGAGAGCTTCTCTACGTGATACTTTAGTCTACATAAGTGTGTCACTCACTAACTGGCCCATATGGATCCTTCTAATGTGCACTAAACATTTTCTTATGCATCTTAACATAGCTCTGTTTCAAACAGCACTACATTCACACACACTAAGGAAATTTTAGTGAGCACCATCAGGCCAGTTAGCACACAACATGCTCATGTGCACTGAAATTTACAGCCCTCTAATGTGGACTAAAGTGCCATGTAGACAAGGCCTGAGTAGGCAAACTCATTTTTTCCCTTCATTTGTCTTCAATTCTGTAAGGGCAGAAACCAAATGGCTCGGTAGCTGAGAAAAAGACTGAGGTCTTACTGGTGAGAAGGACTTCACCAAGGAAGGAGGCCTGTTGTCATAAATGGAGACATTCACTCTTCCTGAATATTGAAAGAAACATTTTATATATGCGCACACATGCACACATCCTCGTCGATGCAAGAACATGCTATTCTAGTTAAAGAATATATTTCTAACAATTTGCCCAGCCACTGCTTCTTTTCTGTGGGAAGTTATAAATAAAATGTATTTCTGCACAGCATTTGCTGCTTAGATTAATCTGTGACTACACATAAATCCCTTCAGTTAAAGCAAGCAGTTGTGAATGTTAGCTCCTTAGTGGCAGTCGCTACACTGCTGGCTATAGTCACAGATGAGAAAATTAACTCTTGACTGACCACATTCTTTCTGAGTAGCTTTCAAGGAACAAGCATGGCAAAAACCTTATCAGCTCTAAAGTAACTTGCATGTACTATCTCTATCTAAGGGCAGTATCCCAACCTCATAGATTCTCTGACTTCCAAAGCCAGACTTACCCACGCCTAGGAAATAAGGCAACATACACTAATAGATTTGAAAGTCTGTTGGAAGTAAAAACCTTAATACTGCCTGTGGGCTTCAGCCTAGCCCTCATCTCCCAGGACATTTTCTTTTAAAGAGTAGATTAGGGTTTTTAAAAAATAAATCTGACACTGAAAACATTCTTCTCTGGCATAGCCTCTAAGCGAAATATATGAAAATAGTCTTTGAGAAACGTCCCAGGGCTGTTCTATGGTGGGAATGCCCATCACGCTACAGCTCACTCCACCTGCGTTTGGATACAACAGCAGCCTCAGGTCTGTCCAGCTTTGGAGATTCACAAGACAAGCACTTAATTCACTACATACTGCAGAGGGTACTGTCATGGCAGCACTACTGAAGCAGATATATTAGCATGTTGGTAACAGGATTTTGTAATGCTACTTAAATTAGAGAGATTCTCTCTCGTCATTTTTTTTATCCAAGGATGTAAATTTTCTGTGTTATAGACTGACATTAAGAGTTTTGTAAAGCAGACATCTAAAGCATCCCTAAAATTAATCCAGATGTTACTTTGATCACGTTCTTCTCTTTTACTCTGTTGCCCTCTTACTTGTTTGCTGAAAACAGAAGTTCTTCACGTGGGTCCAGCCATGAATTCCCCGCTGCTGTGCGTGCACCACAGCCCGAGAACATTACTTAGGAGTGCTTGCTCTTGGACAGCTCCAGTCTTTCCTTGTTAGGTAATTCCAAAGGGTTGTGTTGGGCAATTACTTTTCATTCCTAGGAATTCTGCTGTGTGGAGTTTCAGAGGATTTCATATTGCCTCCCTCCTCTTCAATGCTGATATCCAACTCTCCCCCCATCAGCCCAGCCAGTACTGTTGAACACCTGGGCCATGCATGAGAGCTAGCTGTCTAAAGGTCTGTCGGGATAAGACTGAAGTTATGTGGGAAAGCAATTAGATACAGCAAGGATTATACCAGCCCTGATGTTTCCACTACTTGCTCACATTCTAGGAGTTGTGTTAGATCCCCTGCAGCTCTTAAAATGGTCACATGGCAGCAACCTCCATGAACATTTTTCCCATCCTTGTCTAGCCAGTGGACTGTGACTGATTTTCTTGGATGAAGACATTGCTATTGGGATCCCTGCCTTTGTCACCTCAACTTTAGACTATTCCATACACTCATGATGGGGATGCACCTAAGTCAGCCTGGAAACTGAAAGTCGTACAGAAAGAGTAGCCTGTTTATTATACCTTAAGTATCTAACACCAGACTTCTGTGACCTGCACTTGCTATCCCTTGGTTTTCAGTTGGTATTGATTTTTACCTGTGAAATGACTTAATGACTTTGAACCTGCCTACTTCAGAGACCACCCTGTACCAAACTACTTCGAGTAGAGGGGCTTGAACTGGAGTGCTAACCATTTAAAAGGGAGGGACCCCTACTGGTAGGACATTTACCATGAGGAAGGCCTTCAGCTGCAGAACCTACTAATTCCTTGAACTGTTCTGTTGGCCTTAAAAGCACATTGCATTTTGTTTTTTTTAAAAACAAAACAAAAACAGGCTTTTGTGAAAGAAGGGTCACAATTAATGCTGTTTGTGAGAGAAGGTGTTTTTGTTTCGGTTTGGTACAGACTGTGGAAGGTTATTTTGGGGGTGGGCTTTTACTTTCATTCTGATTTCCCTTTAACTTTGGCAAGGGCTCTTTCAGACTCTGGCCAAGGATACTATAGGTTGCAGGGCCCTACTCCAAACCCATGGTCACTAAAACAAAAGTCCGTCGTCCTCTTCCTCATTAGAACCATCAGAACCTTCATACATCACAGATCTCACAGTAAAGCGAAGCCTGAGAAATGCCGGCTCTTCAAGCCTCAGGAGACTCCAGCAAAATTGAAGGTCTGTTGCACAATAGAGAGCACTGGACCTCAAATTTATAGTCTATCCAGTGACTCTCATGGTCTACATACAGGTGAGTGGATTTATCTATATGCAACTACATCAATGCTAATGTCTCCCCGAGAATTCATCTGCTTTCCTTGAGCCAGCCTGGCATTAGAAGACTCATTATCCAACTTGCTCCCAAGGAAGGTCAAAAACTCTTGAGCTGGAAATAAACTAAAACAAATCACTAGCTATGCTGTTTATCCTAGATGCTTTATATTCCTGAGCTAGGTCTATTGACAGTAATATAAGCTGCTCTGGTTTTGTTCCTGGAACACACACCCAAGCAGCTCCTGGCAGAAGAAGCCTGAAGGAGAAACTTGAAGAAGCCTATAGACAAAAGTAGTGACTGAGTCTTTGAGTAAATTGCCCTATAAAAGGGAATATAAACCATCACAAACAAGTATTTTAATGTATAGGCAGAAATGGATTCATATCTGCTCCTATTTAGAGGACCTCCTAGTCCAGGACCCATGCACAGAAATGGTTCTTGTGGGTACCCTACAGACAGCATAAGTACTAGAGAAATCTGGCTTCATGATAAACTGACCCAGTTTATTGTTTAAAAGAAAATTATTCATCTGGGATGCAGAGAAATATACAATGTAAGGGTATGGTTACACTTGCAGCTGTACAGCGCTGGGAGTTAAACCTGTCTTTGTACAGCTGAATAGGGAAAGCGCTGCAGTCTGTCCACACTGACAGCACACTGTGGTGGCCACATTTGCAACAGCATTGGGAGCGGTGCATTATAGGCAACTATCTCAGCATTCAAATGGCTGCAACGTACTTTTCAAAAGGGGGTGGAGTGTGACAGAGGGCATGGGGGAAGAGAGAGTGGGTTTTTGGAGTGCTGAGAGAGTGTCAGCACGCTGTCTTGTAAGGTCAGACCCCCCTCTCACTGAAGGCAAACAGCAGCTGTTTGTTTTTTTCTCATAGGCCAGATAAGCAGCCCCGCTCCCTGAAAGGGACCCCAACCCCCTCCCCTGCTGCTCTTTTCAAGCAAACATTAGCTGTTTGCATTCCAAAGGGGACTCGCTGTGGTGCCTCTACTCAGTCAAAGCAAACAGTAGCTGTGTTTGGTTTTTTGATAAGCAGCCCCCAAAACAGAGCACTTCCCCCCTCCAGAGTTCACAACAAAACAAATAGAAGAAGCTTCAGTTAAAAGAATTACGGGGAGTTTCTGGAGGTCACTCACTGCATAATAAGGTTACTCCCCGTTTATACTGGAGCAGCAGTGTCTCTGCCACTACGCATCAGCTGTTATTCCTCTCGGGGAGGTGGAGTACCAGCAGTGCTGTAGCCACAGAGACACAGCACTGTATGTGCCTTCTCAGTGTGGACGGGGAGTGAGGTACAGTGCTCTGGGAGGTTTTATTGCGCTGTAACTCTCAAGTGTAGCCAAAGCCTAAGTCATCTCAAAGCAGTGACAACAGCAGTTAAAGGCATAAGGCAGTCAACGTTGCTCTGAATCCACAATCCAATTCCTCCTAAGTATATAGTGATGATGAGTGCTTCCTGTATAAATGTACTACAGTGGCCCAAATTCAACATGATGCCCCTCTAGAGCTTTTCTTCTGTATCCCCGGCACTTCTTATGATCATCAACCAAAATCAAGATTCTCTCTGAAGTACCTATATCTTTTCAATAATGTGTGAAAAGAGACAGATTTCAGAAAGGTCTTCATATTTATGAATCAGAAAGATTATAGGATCAACAGGGGTGATGATCCCACTCAAACAAGGAAACAGTCTTAAGTCAGTGGTTCTCAGGTTGCGGCCCAATCAGCACTTGGCTGTGGCCCATTTGACATCCTCAGGGACATAAAGGTAGTCTTGGATGCAGCCCACAATGGTAGATAGGTTGAGAACCACTGGTCTAAGTAATACTGCAAAACTTCAAAGGATATTGACTGCAAGTGAAAAAAAAAGAAGAGCGCGTGCAAATGCTAGCCTGGAAATTAAAAGATAAGGTTACACTTAAAACCTCAAATGTTACAAAAGTAACTTTGTTTCTGTATCAAGCACTGTGAGGCTGGCAGACCAGGTGCCAGCTCTTGCCAAGCCTTTAAGCCTCAGTCAAGAACTAACGAATTCATTGCTGGACACCAGTCTATTTCACTTGTGTGTTAGTATAGCTAAGATTGGTATTGGACTTATAACAATGTGTTTAGACATTATGAAAAGTTTGTAAGTTGCTGCCTGCAGTAATCTCACTTATACTATATCACATAATATAAGGTAATATTTAAGTTTTTGCTTTATGACTGTAAAAAACATTTACTCTGAAACTGTGAGCCCAGTCAGGAGGGATTGTTTCCTAACCATCAAGAAGGCCTATCAAAACTAAATGGGTCATTATGGGACATCACAATACAAAAATGTTGTTAATTACCCCTTCACACTCATGAAGAGGCTAAAAGGGCTCATCTCATCAGCTTGAATTCTGGAAGAAGGAAATAAAAATAGCTGACAAATTTTGTTAATCTCTTTTGCCATTTGGACTTTGAGGGGGCCGAAGTTATGAAACAGAAGCAGAGCTCACCAGAGTCAACCTGGGTTAGCCCTAAAAGATACTCAGAGCTGACCGATTACAACTGTCACCTTTTAAAACCATGGACTTTAATTCATTTGTGTACATATGCTTGTCTGCTCTAACCTTGTAATAACTTTCTTTTCCGACTTAATAAATCTTCAGTTAGTTTATTATAGGATTGGTTGCAAGCATTGTCTTTTGGTATGAGATCTAAGATACAAATTGACCTGGGTAAGTGAGTAGTCTCTTGAGACTCGGAGCAACGTGAGAATTTTGTGACCTTTGGTATAATACAGCAACCAATTATCATTAAGTCCAGCTTGCCTGGGTGCCAAGATAGACGGGAATGCCCAAGGGGACTGTCTGTGACTCTATGGTAAGACTGTTATGGTGCTTTAGGAGTTCACCCTTGTTACTGGGTTGGTGAAATCTTATTATCGAACACAGCCAGTTTGGGGTTTGTGCTCTGCTTCTTGATAATCTGACCTGAGGTTAGCACACAGTCGTGAGTCACTCCAGACAGCATAGCAATCATCACTCTCAGAACTAGCCAAAACTACTGAATAGACTTCTCTCCAAATTTTGCACATTTTTATTGCATCAGGTTTCAGAATGGTAGCCGTGTTAGTCTGTATCAGCGAAAACAAGGAGGAGTCCTTGTGGCACCTTAGAGACTAACACTTTTTTGGGGCATAAGCTTTCGTGGGCTAAAACCCACGTCATCAGATGCATGGAGTGAAAAATACAGTAAGCAGATGGGTCACTACAAAAAGTAATTTTCCCTCTGTTGGTATTCACCCCTTCTTGCCAACTGTTGAGAATAGGCCACTGCCACATTAATTGAATTGACTCATTAGTACTGACCCCCCCCACTTGGTAAGGCAACTCCCATCTTTTCATGTGCTATAATATATATTCTGCTTACTGTATTTTTCACTCCATGCATCTGATGAAGTGGGTTTTATCCCATGTTATACCCAAATACATTTGTTAGTCTCTAAGGTGCCACAAGGACTCCTAGCTGTTTTTATTGCATTAGTAACTCATTACACTAAGTGATTTTGCTGGACTATTTTACTCTTACCACCAGAGATGTACAGCACTGTAGTATTTAAAACAGTGTTGAACCCTTAAACCAAAATATTCCTAGCTTAGCACTGCTACAGCAAACTGCTACTGCCTTCTTTACAACAATAAGCAACTACTGGAAAATGCAGACTTTTTTCATCTCGTCACTAAAAATGATCACCTTCAGGATAATCATAAACATTTCCACAGAAGTATGTAAGATATTTAATTTAAATTTGTTGTCATACCGTGTTCTACCATAGGGCTATGAACCTCCTAGGACTGGACAAAAAAAAAATTAGGTATCTTATATCTGAGGGTAACCATACTTAGATGTAGGCAAACTACACAAATAAAGAGGAATAATTGGATTCATGTTTGCAGCCACATAATAAATACTTCAAGTTTTTATAACTCTTTCCAGATTACATCCACGGTGCAAAAGGTTGGTGCAAAAAGGGCCAAAATTCTACTTTCATGGGTGACTTTTTATATCAATAAAATAGTTACTTAAAAAGTAACAAATACATTCCATAAATATTCAGTACAGTAATGGACTTCTGTGTGTATATACACTGACACGCAGATAGAGTAACATCACCAAGTACTTAGAACACCTTGAGTAATAAAATATCTATTAGACCAACAGGTTGACAATGCTCAAGAATTTCATTTTGTCTTATAAAAATGTAATCCATACGAAATAACGCAATCAAAATTTCCCTTTTATCAATCACATATCACTTAAATTATACCTGGTTATTAAAGTTAAAAAAAACCCTCCAAGATTAAAATTAAAACCCTCTTAATAAGATGGTAAGTAAATGCAAACTTACTACTCTCTTGATCAGAGTTTTAATAAAAAGAAACCAATTAAGAACTATGGCGAGACTGCTTTCTATAGAAGCAGATTATTTAGAGAAAATCCTACAAAATTAAGTGTTACTACTTTCAGGGTCATACAGTGTCAATTCAAATGATCAGTAAAAAACTAAGTCAAACTTGCGTTTTTAAATGTCATATTTGAATGAAATTGGACCTGATTATTCAACAGCAAAGCATATATAATTAATCCCTGTAAAAGTAAATGCAGATATACTATTTTTGAGAACAGTTTCAATTAAAAAAAGACTTTTTAAAATTATTCAAATTTCATTTAAATCAAATAACTGAGGCTCATGTAAATCATCTAAATTTTTCATCTGCAGGTTCACTCCACCTTCTTTTTCATTTTGACTATTCAAAAATTAAACTACATAGCCATAATCATAAAATACTACATAAGAGTATGCACCCAGTCAAGCTTCTATTGAAAGAAATTGGAAAGCTCCCACTAATGTCATTGGGAGCAGGATCAAACCCCAGAGGCTGATAAGACAGCAAATCTTACAACAGAAAATTCTTTTAACAGCACAAACAATTTTTCCCTTTAGCCAGTTAGGTCTAAATATGTATAAACTTGTTTGTCATTATAACAGATTTCTTATTTTTCATCTCCAAACCACTGACAATTCTCTGACAATTATCATTCTCTGATAATATGAATAAGATCCAAAGGCAGCATTCAAGTCAGCAGATTTTAGCCAGATGATTCTGAAAATTATTGTTTACATTTCAGGCCAAGTCCACACTACAAACTTGCATCAGCATTGCTATGTCGCTCAGGGGTCTGACTGACAAATCTACATTCCTGAACAACTAAATTACACCGACCTAACTCCTGGTAGAGACAGCACTATTTTTATAGGAGAGGGCGGAAAGGGGCTTCTCCTGTCGACATAGCTACTACCTCTCACAGAGGTGGATTAACTATGCCGATGGAAGAAACTCTCCCATCAGTACAGGTAGCGTCGCCACTAAAGCGCTGTAGCTGTGCCCCTGCAGCATCTTATTTGTAGACCTGCCCTTAGTCCGGGATCAAAGTTAGCCACTGATTTAGAATTTAAAAATACAGAAAGATTCCTGAATTCGTTTCTATGTACTCTGAAAATCCAAGCCTAATGTGGTGGTGGTTTGCTTTGGAAAGATGTTGGAAAAACTGCTGTTTTAAAAAGTCATTTTTAACATGAACTGAAAAAAATTATCAAATTATATTAACCTTAACCTAATAAATTCACATTTCCACACAAGTATAATAAATCTTATTCATATCTCTGTGAGATATCCTTTATAAGAACCCTGCTAATGATGTTGGTGCTTTTGGCATGTATAGTTTCTTTCAGTGTATTCAAAGACTGAGCCAAGACAGGACGAAGGTGGTTTTAGAAATCCAATCCTCAGGTAGCACTGTGTGACACAGAGGCTCCTTGGCAGAGTCCCATGCTTTGTGAAAGAACTCTCACCTCAGACCTGACAAACTCACCACACTAAAGATGTCTTGCAGGATGTTTCTCCATAAGGTTAACATGTACGCTTGTAACCGGTCAAGATTCATAATCTTTGTGACATGTATGTACAGCAATCTTTAAGGCAGAATGTACTTATACAGAAAGGTTTCAGAGTAGCAGCCGTGTTAGTCTGTATCCGCAAAAAGAACAGGAGTACTTGTGGCACCTTAAAGACTAAGGTGCCACAAGTACTCCTGTTCTTTAAGGTGCCACAAGTACTCCTGTTCTTATACAGAAAGTATGTATGGACTTGAAGTGAAAATTAGTCAGCAGGGGATAACGAGCGTCAATGATGGCCCGTTCAAGCAGGAGGGAGTTGTCCACCCCATCATGGTTAGCCAATGATATAATGCAAAGCACACTTGTCTAGCATTGCTCCATCCCAAGACTTTCAATGGCAAAACATCAGAAACAACTGCAAACAATCCGTTCCGGAGGGGGAGGTGGGTCTGCATTCTGCTCCTAAATGAGCAGAACAGGGCTAGGGAGGGCATTCGTTCATTATATGGTTTTAATGGCACAATACATATGCTACCAAATGCTTTGTTTAAGTTTGTTAGCATACGTATTGTGCCGTTACATTGGTCAGGAGTCCTCAAGAGGAAAGGCGGGGGGGTCGGAAGATGTTTAAACAGTGCTTTTGATTTTGTTTCTCCCCATTGGTTTGAATTATCCATGACATCCATACTGCATCACATCAAGTCCAGATCATTAGAGGAATGCCTCTGCTTGCACTGACCAGAGGATGTTTGGATTCTGATATCAGCCCAGTTCTGCAGCCTGACAGGAATCAGGTGGTGTCCCCAGTGTACACAGAATTCTTCTTTGCAGCCAAACTAATCTAACATGCATTTTGTTAACTGGAACTGGAGCAAAAAAAAAACACAAAGAAAACACATGCCTCATTTTCCAGCTTTGTGGGTGAGAGAACTATAAGTGAAGATTATAATGCCAGACACTGATGGCCTTAAACCAGCTCAGGAATCTGCCAAAAACTTTACTGACAATATGTTCCTCATCTTAGCAACAGAGCTAAGACTTATCACACATCTGCCCACCTTTACTCGAATGAAGCTCCTGCTGATCTGACAGCTCAGGCATAGTCAGCTTCTTCCAGAACAATTTACAAACTTGGAACCTAATCCTGTAAACCCTTAATAATTTGATCAATCCCACTGAAGACAATGGGACTATTTGCATGACTATGGACCACTTTTGTGGACTGGTAAGAGTTTCAAGAGTCTGTTCCCATAAAGGAAGTTGAATCTCCCGTTGAAATGCAATGTTTGGGTACAATACCATAATGCAGTTTAGCTTCCAGTTCTACTTAAAAATCTGTTTTAACAAATCATATATATGCTGAAATGGCTCCTCACCCAACTCCCATATAAACAGACTGAATACTACATATTTTGGGGGGAAGTGAATAGTTAAGTATGTTGATGTTTGTATATACAAAGGGGGGTGTCAGAGGGGGTGGGGAGAGCGTGGGGACCCTGGGCTGGGGATAGCGCAGGGAAGAGTCACATGTTTTCCCTCCCCTTGTGTCCCTCCCATGAGTTCAGTACCGCAGGAAATGATTTCTACTTGCATCACTGATGAGAAACCAGTGTCTTTTCCGGGCATGGACAGAGTTGGGGGAAAATGCTATTCATGCTTTTGTCCCATCCCTTTACTGTATTTTCTACCCCACTGCTGCAGACAACCGTCTTTTACAGTGTGTATTTATCAGCCCTGTTCCAAGTGCTGCCCAATATCTTGCTCTCCCTGTTTTGTCTCTCCTTGGCCTCCTCTTTTTCTCTTCAGGTTTCCTGCTCTCATTTTCCTTTGACTCACATTGTTCTCCTCTTACTTGCTCACCCTCTTGCCCCACTCCCACTTTCCTCCCCACCATCCACAATCCACTCCCTTTCCTCACTCCGCTGTTGCTTTTTGCCCTTATTACCCATCCTCTCTCTCACTTTTCCATATGAAGGAATCCCAGGTCAACCTCTAGAAACCATCTGCAGGTGACACAAGGGTCTGAGCTCCAAGTCTTGAGGGCTGGTGCCTTGAATTTTCAATGGGAAAAAAACTTTCCGCTCTGAACAGAGAGAAATAACACTGGCAGCTTCTTGAACACACTATAGCACAATAACGATAGCTACCCAGAAAACATGGCCCCACCCTCCAAAACAAAAACAACCCACAACCTACACTCCAGACCCAATCCAATGTTTGCAAAATTGATTGAGTGGGAATGCCAGGTGTCAGTAATCATGAGTTTCCAGGGAAACTGGCCTTTTAGAGTCTCAAGACAAAGTCAACCGTAGCATAAACAAGTGTAATCCCACTGAAGTAAACAGGACTTGCTCCCAATCTGAATTTGGCCCTATATCTTTCAGTTTGGAATGCAACATATACCACTTTAAAACCAGGCTACAGGGGAACGACAACAACTAAACAAATTAATAATTCTGGTCAGGCCATGTAATTGATGCCCAAACTCTCATCATTCATGGAATTGTTCACTGTTTTCAAAATAAAAATGAAGGCCAGCCTTGATCCTCTCCAAAGGCGTATAGCTATAGTATAACATCAGTGGCTTATCGGTGCAGTGCCAGTAATAAGGTATTACAATGATGTAGTACAACAGGGATTAAAAGCATACTAAATTAGTCCCATGTTTTCTTCCAGTGAGTACGGATTTACTATTGGTGGGGAAGTATGTGTCAAGGTTGGGGAGAAAAATTACTTACCTCTCATAACTGTTGTTCTTCAAGACATGCTGCTCATGTCCATTCCATTCTAGGTGTGTGCACGATGCGTGCACAGTTGCCAGAGATTCTTCCCTCAGTGGTATCTGCAGGGCTGGCTCTAGCACCCTTTAGAGGCACGTGCATACGCACCGGTAAAAGGGACGTCATCAGCCCCGTACTCTCTCACTTCCTTCTCACCAGTAGCTCCGACAGAGGGGCAGGAGGGTGGGTTACGGAATGGACATGAGCAAGACATGTCAAAGAACAACAGTTATGAAAGAGAAGTGACCGTTGTTTCTTCTTTGAGTGCTTACTCATGTCCATTCCATAGAATGGTAGGACTGGAAGGGACCTCGAGAGGTCACCTAGTCCAGTCCCCTGCACTCATGGCAGGACTAAGTATTATCCAGACCATCCCTGACAGGTGTTTAACCTGCTCTTAAAAATCTCCAACTGATGGAGATTCCACAACCTCCCTAAGCAATTTATTCCAGCGCCTAACCACCCTGACAGTCCCTTGCTGCAATTTAAGCCCATTGTTTCTTGTCCTATCCTCAGCAGTTAAGAACAACTTTTCTCCCTCCTCCTCGTAAGCACCTTTTATGTACTTGAAAACTGTTATGTCCCCTCAGTCCTCTCTATTCCAGACTAAACAAACCCAATTTTTTTCAATCTTACCTCAGAGATAATGTTTTCTAGACCTTTAATCATTTTTGTTGCTCGTCTCTGGACGCTAATTTGTCCATATCTTTCCTGAAACGTGGTACCCAGAACTGGACAATACTCCAATTGAGGCCTAATCAGTGTGGAGTAGAGCAGAAGAATTACGTCTCATATCTTGCATACAACACTCCTGCTAATACATCCCAGAATGATGGGGTTTTTTGTAACAGTGTTACACTGTTGGTTCATATTTAGCTTGTGGTCCACTATGACCCCCAGATCCCTTTCCACAGTATTCCTTACTAGGCAATCATTTTCCAGTTTATATGTTTGCAACTGATTGTTCCTTCCTAAGTGGAGTACTTTGCATTTGTCCTTATTGAATTTCATCCTATTTACTTCAGACCATTTTTCCAGTTTGTCCAGATCATTTTGAATTATAATCCTACACTTCCAAAGCACCTGCAACCCCTCCCAGCCTGGTATAGTCCGCAAACTTTATATGCCATTATCTAAATCACTGATGAAGATATTGATCAGGACTAGACCCATAATTGATCCCTATGGGACCTCACTCGTTATGCCCTTCCAGTATGACTGTGAGCCACTGATAACTGTTCCCAGAGAGTAGTTTTCCAACCAGTTTTGCACCCCCCTTTATAATAGCTCCATCTAGGTTGCATTTCCTAGTTTATTTATGAGAAGGTCATTTGAGACAGTATCAAAAGCTTTACTAAAAATTCAAGATATACCACCTCTACCACTTCCCCCCATCCACAAGGCTTGTTACCTTGTCAAAGAAAGCTATCAGGTTGGTTTCACACAATTTGTTCTTGACAAATCCATGCTGACTGTTTCTTATCACCTTATTATCTTCTTGCTGTTTGCAAATAGATTGCTTTATTATTTGCCCCATTATCTTTCTGGATACAGAAGTTAACCTGACTGGTCTGTAATTCTCCAGGTTGTCCCTATTTCCCTTTTTATAGATTGGCACGATATTTACCCTTTTCCAGTCTTCTGGAATCTCTCCGTGCTAGTTCACTCAAAAGCAGCACCCCTGGAGATGGGCTCAGAGTTCACGGATGTGCTGACTGCAACGCTGTTCTCCTGAAACTGGCATTGTTATGGGCCTGTTGGGTGATGCCATAGTGAGACACGAAGGTATGAACTGATGACCATGTTACTGCTCTGCAGATGTCCTGGATTGGCACCTGTGTGAAGAACACTGCTGCTGAGACCTGGATTCTCGTGGAATCGGTGGTCACGATGGCCAGAGGCGGAACCTTTGCTTGCTCAAAGCAAGCTCAGATACAAATAGTTATCCAGGACAAGCCCTGAGACTGCTGAGGTGGGCTCCCCACCCCAGGCCTGATGCATCCAAGACAAGGGCAACGGATGGTTGAGGGGCAGCAAATGATACCCCTACCATTAGTGATCCTGGGTCTCTCCAGCAGGTCAACAAAGTGATGACTGGAGGTAGAATCATGAGTATTGAGTCCAGGCAGTGTCTGCTCGGGGAGTAGACTGACACTAGCCTCATCTGGAGGGGTTTGTGGCATAGCCTTGTGTACTGCACCGCATGGGTACATTCCGCCATTTGCCCCAATAGTTTGAGGCAGACCTGAGCGGTTGTTATCGGGTGGGTCATGACCTTGGAGATCAGGTCCAACATAGCTCGGAATCTGGCTTCCAGTAGGTAGGCCTTGGCCTGAGTCACATCGAGTACTGCCCTGATTAACACTATTCTCTGAACCAGGACCAGGGTTGATTTCTGCTCATTTATCAGCAGACCCAGCACCTGGAAGGTGGCTCATACTGTACTGATGCTGCGCTGGCCCTGAACCTGCAATCGACCTTTGATCACCCAGTCGTTGAGGTACAGGTAGACCTGCATGCCTCAACATCCAAGGAAGGTTGCTATCACTGCCACATGCTTCATGAAGACCTGTGGGGCTGCCGACAAGTCAAACTGATAATGGTGTTGACCCACTACAAACCTGAGAAATCTCTTGCACCCACGGAAGATGGAGATGTAGAAATAAGCATCCTTTAAATAGAGGTTGGCATACTCGTCTCATGGATCCAGGGAGGGAAAGATGGAGGCCAGGGAGACCATGCGCAACCTCAGCTTCAAGATATTTGTTGAGGCAACGCAGGTCCAGGATGGGCCATAGCCCATCTTCACCTTTGGGATTAGGAAATATCAGAAGTAAAACCCCTTCCCTCTCAAATCAAGGAACTTCCTGTACAGTCCCCACATGTAGGAGGGTTTGCACCTCCTGGATAAGAAGCTGCTTGTGAGAAGGATCCCTGAAGAGAGACGGGGGGTGGACGAAAACTGGAGGGTGTAACTGACTGCTGTAGTACATATAATGGTCCGATGTTGTATCTGACAAGGCGGGGCTGAAGGGTGACAGGCCGTCCAGAAACAAAAGTGGGGGATGGATCTGGCGATGAGACTTGTAGACTGTCCTTGGGCAAACTTCAAAAGGCCTGTGCGAGCCTGACTGGGAGGCTGAGGTAGAAAGTAGGGGTTGGCATCGCTTATAGCCCTTCCCTTTTCTTTTATAGGGCTCCTGCCTGGGAAATGAGACAAACCTGAGAGGCTGCTAGGGCCTAAAATGCTTCCTGGAGGCAGGAGGTGTGTAAAGGCCCAACGAGCGAAGGGGAGTCCTCGAGTCCTTGAAGCTTGGAGCCAGTCTGTACTGAGAACAGGGAGGTAGTCTTCAGGGGGAGGCCCTGAATGGACTGCTGCACTTTGTGAAGGAGGTCCAATGACTCAAGTCATGAACAGTGCCTCATGGTGACCGCTGACTCCATAGTCCAGGCTGCTGAGTCAGCCACATCCAGAGGGACCTGAAGGGAGGTCCTGGCCACTGCTTTGCCCTCCTCTAGGATGCTGTGAACTCCTAGCTCAATTCCAAAGGTAGCAGGTCTCTAATTTGGACAATGAGTCCCACAGGTTAAAATCATATCTCTCCAGCAGAGCCTGCTGATTGGAGATATGCAACTGCAGTCTGCCTGTTGAACAAACTTTACGTCCAAACAAGTCCAGTCTCGTGGCCTCTTTATTTTTGGAGGTAATGCTCAACTGCCCCATCTCTCCTGCTCATTTGCCACCAACACCACGGAGGGCAGGGGGTGCGGGTGGAGGTATTCAAACCCACTGGATAGGACACAATATTTCTTCTCTGCCCTTTTTGAGACGGGGGGCAGAGAAGGAGAAGTCTGCCATAGTGCCCTGACAAGTCTCATCACTGCTTGGTTAACCGGCAGAGCCACTCTCGAGGGAGCTGCTGCAGCCAGGATGTCAATTAGGCTCCTTGAGCTCTTTGACTTCCAGTCCCAAATTTGCGGGACTTTTCAGGAGCTCTTGGTGGGCCCTGAAGTCATGCAGTGGGAGCAGATTACTAGGACCTGCAACCGTCGCATCCGGGAATGACGAGGAGGAGGCCTGTAACAGGGGAGGGTCCGCCTGCTCTTCCTCCACCTCCACCACATCCATTGGGGCCATTTCTTGGACGTCAGTACCAGTATTGGAGTCAGGGTCTGGTGCCGGGGATGGGATGAAATGGTAGCTCACCCCTCTGATACCACTGAGCCTGAACAGTGGGACAGGAGGCCCCGATAACAGGGGAAACCCCCACAGGTTCCAATACTGCCACTCCATTGGCCAGTGGTCCGGTGGCCAGGCGCCAGCCAGGGGGCAGGTACCAAAGTCCAGCAGCGGCTCCAGGCACCAGCACAGCAAGTGCGTGCCTGGGGCGGCAAGCCGCGGGAGGCGCCCTGCCGGTCCCTGCAAGGGCAGCAGTCAGGCAGCCTTCAGCGGCGTGCCTGCGGGAGGTCCGCCGGTCCCACAGATTCGGTGGCAATTCGGCGGCGGGTATCCCGAAGCTGCGGGACCGGGGACTTCCCTCAGGCACGCCGCTGAAGGCAGCCTGCCTGCCGTGGTTGGGGTGGCAAAAAAGCTAGAGCCGCCCCTGCCAAAGTCTGGGTTTTAGGCCGAGTACCAGTAGGTCTTAGGTGAAGCGAAGGATTCCCCTTCGGACTCCAAAATGGATTCTTCGCTTGGAGACCAGGGTGGCGCAGTACCCACTTCCGCCTCTGGGCAGTGCCCGGGAGCTGGAGACAAGTAATGGGCCATAAACCACTGTACCAGGACCACAGGAGGGTGCCACAGTGGTCAGTGCCGCAGTGGTCGGTATCACAGTGGAGCTCACCATCCCTTGCTCCATTCTATCCTCTGGCTGCCAGGGGGTCTTGAGGGGTCGGCTGGATCGGGAGAGACATCAGGTCCTTTGCCGCCTTGGAAAGCCTTCAGGGTTGAACGAGTCCACACGTGCATGGCCCCACTGCTGCTCCCAAGAGTCAGAGGGCGCTGCCCGGACCAGACTTGGCACTCTAGGTGTAGTCACCGGAGTCACCGGTGGCTCTGGGAGGACAAGTGGCCTGGCGCGGGTATCACTGCACTGGTCACCTCCCGCTTGTCCCTCTTTGGCACCACAAAGTGCCCTCTCTTGGTGCACTGTTTGTTATGCTGATGCCGAAGAAGCAAGGATAGAGAAGGGTGTCAGGAAGAGCATGGTGGCAGTGGAGCACTTTGCACGGAAGCCGAAATGCTCAGCACCAATTCAGAGTGGCTCAGCTCCAAGACTGGTCTGAGTGCTGCCTCCATGAGTAAAGCCTTCCAACAAATGTCTCTGTCCTTTTGTGCGTGAGGCCCCTGCAGATCTGGCACTTCTCTTTAACGTGAGTTTCCCTGTGGCACTTTAGACAGATAGAGTGTGGGTCACTCACTGGCATCGGCTTGCCACAGGAGGTACCCGACTTGAAGTCCGGGGACCAAGGCATACCCAGCCCTGGGGCGAAAGTCCCTTGACAGCAGGGACAACTATTAACGCTATTATATACACTAACACTAGGAACTTCATACACTGACTACAATAAATATACAATAGAAAGTCCAAATCACTGGGAAAGAGGCCTTGCAAGAGCAAGGAGGCTCATTCCATGCAACCATCACTGGCAGTAGGAAGGAACTAAGAGGGTGTGGGGCTGGCGGCGCCCCTTATACCAGCGCATATACACGTGGCTCCAGAGGGTGCTAGAGTCGGTCCTATGGATACCAATGAGGGGAAAATCTCCTGCAACTGTGCACGCAATGCACACACCTAGCATGGAATGGACACGAGCAAGCACTCAAAGACGACCTTACAGTCAGTACTAGTCAAAATGCCTGCAGATGGACACCATTCATTTTCACATGTCTGCTTGATTCTGCATTTACATATAACACTCTTACTCTTTCCATCTCCTTCCACCCTGTGTCTCCGGCTAATGATGAAGTAGCAACACCTTTGCAAACATGACATGACATGACCGTTTACCAACTCAGGCACTGAGTCTAGTTGCTACTTTACCAAAATAAAGATGATGAAAAAACTTGATCCTTAATAATATAAAAATAATAATGAAAATTTAAAAAAACCACTTGGTGCAGGTGAGAAGAATTTTCTCTCTCCAATCTCGAAGAGATTTGCTTTCTAACATTTCATATTCCTCTCAACATTTGCAACTTTGTTTCCATGCTCCCTTTCTCCATTAGCTGCTTTTTAAAAATATATAAGCAGATACTTCTCTCTATTGGTGTTGCTTCTTCCCCATATTTACGCCAGAGTATCCCCTGACATTCAAAGTAATGATCTCAAAATATAAACCAAGGTAACTCATCAACTTTTCATATGCCTCTTCATCTAAGGGTGAGATTCCCTGGGCTTATGTTGCCTAACTGCCTTTGCCCGTAGCTAATGAATTATACACCTTCCTATCATCCTTTGAATGCCCATAAGCAACCACCTGCACAGCATAACACCAGTGTGTCTCTAAAACTCTACAGACAGCGATTGCTCTTTTAGATGTGCTTCCCCCAACCACACTGCACATCAGTTTGATAAAACTGCAGTGGCTTAGGGACTGAGAATCCCAGCTCTGTCCCTGAACTCGGTATTCCCAAAGAGTAGTGCAGCTACTATCTCACTGAGCAGGACAAAAATGTTAATGTAAACATTTACGGCCAATTGCTCTCTTTATCTTACTTGAAATGTTCCTACACTTTGGACTTACAATGTAACATTTTTGCATAATAAGCGATCAATATTTGGTAATGTCTCCAAACAAAAAGTATTAGGAATTAATTTAACCACCATTACTTTTCTATTACGGATTTTAGAGGTTAAACATTCATATTCTTTATAAATCATTTTGGACTGGAAGGCCTGAAATAGGATACCCCTTGGAAAGGTCTGTGAAACCCAAGAGGCCTAGGGAAGGGCCAGTCCTTGATTCCCACCCCCACCCCCACCCACCTGTTTTGGTTATGAGCACCTGGCTATCCCTTAGAGCAGCGGTTCTCAAACTGTAGGTCGGGATCCCAAAGTGCCATCCCTTTTTAATGGGGTCCCCAGGGTTGGCATTACACTTGCTGGGGCCTGGGGTTGAAGCCCGAGCCCCATGCCCAGGGCTAGGGCTAAAGCCAAAGCCCAAGGTCTTCAGCTCTCGGTGGCGGGGCTCAGGTTAGAGGCTTTGGCCCTCCTACCGGGGGCTGCGGGACTCGGGCAGGCTCAGGCTTCAGCCTCCCTCCTGGAGTCGTGTAGCAATTTTTGTTGTCAGAAGGGGATCGCAGTGCAATGAAGTTTGAGGACCCCTGCCTTAGAGGAGTAGTACGTGCCTCCACACAAAGTTTCAAGAGAAAAATATGTGGTCAATTTGCATTCTTTTCTTCCCCTCCCTGTCCCTCACACAGAAAACTAATACAGAGGGGGTTTTAAAAGTACAAAAAAGTTAGACCATGCTGGAAGACTGCTACATCAAAAGTCAGAATTCTGCACACAAGAGATTCTGTCTGCAGTTGAGATTTATACACAAAAGATTGGCCAACCATGGGCTGACAGCTAGAGACAGCTATGTGGTGTGCTAACTTCACAGCAGAAGATTGATTAGATCAATTTTAAAGCTTTTCTGCCTTTATCTAGCAGGCTATAGTTGTCAGTGATTTTTCCCCTAAGCCCGCTGTTTCAAACCATATCCATCTACAGCTATCACTGTCAACATTTCACATAACCAACAGAAAATGAATCATTTCATGATAAAGTAGCATTTTACAACATGAGGTTTACAAAGTGTCTGCATTTACACTGCATAGTGTGTGTTGATCATACAATGAAACACATAGGCTTCCTGCAAAAATTAAATGATTTGCAGACAAACAATTTAATCGAACATAAAATTAGCACATAAAATTAAAGCAAATTACAGTATATTGGATTATTATCAAATAACTATTTAATTGGAGAAAATGTGCATGCCAAGACTTGTAAGATATTTAAAACCAGAAGGGCTGTGTACAATGATTGCACTTCAAAAGTTCTGCTGTTTTAAAAGATGTAACCATTTTCAGCAATATTCCTACCTACAGAATCAAGAACGCCACAGGAAACAATGGAAATTTTCAAAGTTGTCCTCATTTTAAAGGTGACCACTTTACAAGTAAACACATGCTTTTGGCCTGTTCACGAGTACAAACAGGACATTGTGTTCATAGATCCTATAGAACAGCTTTATCAGTACTTACCGGCCATATCAATGGCAAATGGACGGTCTGCTCTCCAGCCAGTATACCAGCCAACAACTTTGCCATTTTCCACTACAGGGCGCTCATACCGTCGACCTCCCACTAGCCCCACAGGCCACACAGATACTTTGCGGGTTGTACGCATCTGCAAGGAGGAGGAGGCACAGGGTGATTTCACTTACTTTTTTCTCAGCAGGCTGTGCTTTTTTTGTAAATGGAGGAAACAAAGCCTAGACATTTCCAGTCACCACAAGGTGTTTACAACAGATTCAGTGTTTCCAGATTTCAACCCTAGAGAGTTGGTATTCAAAGGCTATATGTGCCCCAAAGTTCTCTCACTGCCAGCTAGTTCTTCAGATCTCTAGTCACTTCAAGCCTACTGGGAATATCCCGAGAGAAATAAGGTTGTTAATACCAGTGTTGCTTAAGATATGAAGCACCAAAACAAACAAACAAAAAAATCCACACACCACACCACTATATAATCTCTTCCTCATTAAAGAAAAGCACAGATGTATGTGGCAGATTTTTCCTCTGGAAGGATGTATTGTTGTTTAAACATGTTTCTTTCTATAAATCCTTCATGCACGTGCATCATGACTGCAGAAGCCCAATCAGGGTAGAATGGAATGTTTATTTTACAGTCTGTTAAATACAGTCATTTATAAAGACAGACAGACATGCAACTTTGAGGTCTATATGAGAATATATTATATCTAGAAGCCAGTAACAGACTCTGGAAGGGAAAGAAATGTTGATTGTGACCGGAAGCGCGCACACACACACAAGCCCCTCTTATGAGGATTGCACAATATATATGGTTTAGGTGTGTTAAAAAGTGGCCTGTAGAGAACAAAAAAATTGGGCTTGTGCCTTCCCCCCTTCCCCCCATGGTGCCCAAAAAATGGCCAGTTTTAATTTTAAAAAATAAATAAATAGTGGGGATCATGTTTTCCTTTCATGGATGCATCGTTTCCAATGCCAGAAGGGCCCATTATGATCATCTAGTCTGACCTCCCATAAAACACAGGCCATAGAATTTCCCCAAAATAATTCCTAGAGCATATCTTTGAGACGAACATCCAATCTTTATTTAAAAATTATCAGGGATGGAGAATCCACCACAAACCTCAGTAAGTTGTTTGAATGGTTAATTACTCCCGCAGTTAAAAAATGTACACCTTATTTCCAGTCTGAATAATTTTCAGCCATTGGATTGTGTTAGACCTTTCTCTGCTAGTCTGAAAAGCCCATTATTAAATATCTGCCCACCATATAGGTACTTATAGACTATAATCAAGACCCCTCCTTAACAAAGGAGTTAAGTTAAAGATTCAAGGAGCTCAGTCTCTATCACTAAAAGGTATTTTTCTAATCCTCTCATAATCATTCTAGTAGCTCTTCTCTGAATCCCCTCCAACATTCTCGAACTGTGGACACCAGAACTCTATTCCAGCAGTGATCACACTAGTGTCAAGTACAAAGGTAAAATAACCTCTCTGCTCATACTTGAGATTTCCCCTGTTTATGCTTCCCAGCATCGCATTAGCCCTTTTGGCCACAGCGTCACACTGGGAGCTCATGTTAAGATGATTATCCAACAGGACCGCCAAAACTTTTTCAGAGTCACTGCTTCCCAAGATTGAGTCCCGCATCCTGTAAATACGGCCTATATTCTTTGTCCCTGGATGTATATATTTACATTTAGCCATATTAAAATGCATATTGTTGCTTGCGCCCATCTTACCAAGCAATTCAGATGGCTCTGTATCAGTGGCCTGTCCTTTTCATCATTTACCACTCCCCCAATTTTTGTGTCATGTGCAAATTTTATCAGTGATTAATTTGTTTTCTTCCTGGTCATTAATAAAAATGTTAAAAAATGTAGGGACAAGAACTAATCCCTGCGGGATCCTACTAGAAACACATCCATTCAATGATTCCCCATTTACAATTACATTTTGTAATTAGCTAGTTAGCTAGCTTTTAAATTAACACATCAGCCATTAAACAGATTGATATCTTTCTTTTTTTTTTTAATCAAAATGTCATGCTGTACCAAGTCATATACCTTATAGAAGTCTACGTATATTATGTCAACACTATGACCTTTATCAACCAAACTTTTAATCTCATTAAAAAAAAATCAAGTTAGTTTGACGGGATCTATTTCCCATAAACCCATGTTCACTGGCATTATTATTAAAGAAATCAAGGATGGAAATATAATTAAAGAAATCAATATTAATAGTCCAGTGAGCTGCTCGGCCAGCACTTTTTAAACTCTTGGATGCAGGTTATCCAAAGCTGCTGACTTAAAAACATCTAACTTTAACAGCTGCAGTTTAACATCCTCATAAGATACTAGTGAAATGGAAAAAGTGTTATCATATGATATAATTACATCATCTGTTTTTTTCCAAAATATAAAACAGAAATACTTATTGAACACTTTTGCCTCTTCTGCATTATCTATAATTTTACCATTTCCATCTAGTAATAGACCAATAACATTGTTAGGATTCCCCCCCCCCCCCCCCGCCAAATATATTTTAAAAAACCTCGTTCTTATTGTCTAGCTCTGCTGGCCATAGATTTCTCCTTGTGTACATTTGCTTCCCTTATCAATTTTCTACAATTCCTCACTTCTGATTTATATTCAATACTATCAATTTTCCCTTTCTTTTATATTTTTATAGCTGACCTCACTTCCCCTCTAAATAATGAGGCATTCTTCCTTGATTGTGAATTTTGGGGCATCTAGTAAGTGTTCTTAAACAATTCCCAATTATCATTCACATTTTTCTGATTAAATTCTTCCTCCCAATTGCTCTGGCTCAGAGTTGTCTTCAACTTTATATAATTTGCCCTTTTAAAGTACCACATCTATATAACACTGGTCTAAACTTTCTTCTGTTTGTACATTATAAAATGTCATCAAATCATGATCATTTGTTCTGAGATTACCATTAAACTTTAGCTCTGTGATCAGTTCCTGTTTATCTATTAAGATAGGGTCTAATATAGAACTTCCCTGTGCTGGAGACAACGCTTTTAGAGTTAGGAAACAGTCATGTATAATATTTAGAAATTCCAAGGATGTTTTAGTACTCCCAACATGGGACCTCCAGCATGTGTCACTCAAGTTGAAGTTGCCCATGATCACATGGCTTTTTTTCCTACACATTATAGACAGGTGTGTAAGGAGCCTGTTCTTCTGTTCTCTCAAGTGATTTGGTGGTTTGTAACAGATGCCAATTAATACCCTATCTTGTTCATTATATGTTAGGATATTATTCCATAAGCATTCAAGACCATTTTCTTCCAAGTTATCAGTGACTTAAACAGTTAAAACTATTTTTAGAACTAAGTGGGCAAAAGGGTACGGGAAATGGCACTCTATCCTTCCTAAATAGGTTATAACCATTAATTTTAACACTTATTCCAATCATACTTGACATCAGAGGTAGGAGTTCTGCCATTAAGTCCATTGAAGCCAGATTTCACGCTAGAAATGTAGGTCTTGTCTATCCTGGAAGATTCTATTGTTATTGGAAAACTATGGACATTATGGCATCACCAGAGATTACCTAACACATTGTCTATCCTAGAAAAGTTCACCAGTCTAATGAAATCAAGTTAAAAATCAGCCATCTTAAACTGGTACGACCCTACACCATAAGTGAGTTTAAGTCAATCCCAATTTAACCTCATTTAAGTGAATCTACAATAGAGGTTTGCACTGGTTTAGCAAGATTGATTTTTATATTGATTTAGTTAAACCAGTACATGTTTAAAGTGTAGACAAGGTCTTAAAATCCCTTCCCCTTATAATTACTTTTTTTCCAGACCTTTAAAATTTGCTTTTGTTTATTTTTACTAACAGCTTTTTAACTCCAGTATCCACAGGACATTCTAGAGAAAGAAAGCTGTTGTTTAAGATTCAGTACCCCACACTCCAGAGAGCTCATAATACCCCTCCTCTAGGCTCCCAAGAGCTCCTCCTTCAGTAAAACCAGAAAACCAGACTGACATTGCTTATATTTCCATTTCCAAAGGTGAAAATACTAGTAGAAAAATTATTTTATTATAATTGGAGATATACCAATCTCCTAGAACTGGAAGGGACCTTGAAAGGTCATTGAGTCCAGCCCCCTGCCTTCACTAGCAGGACCAATTTTTGCCCCAGATCCCTAAGTGGCCCCCTCAAGGATTGAACTCACAACCCTGGGTTTAGCAGGCCAATGCTCAAACCACTGAGCTATCCCTCCCCCAAAATAAGAAAGCCTTATCTTTCAGGTCTTCTTTCTACATCTTAAAAAAAAAAAACTTTTCAGAATGGACACAAAACCTTTTTTTTTAATCCTTTGTAAGACACTTTTTTATTTGTCTAGCATCTGAGTTCCAACATGGCTCATTGGTTTTCTTTTAACTATTTTTCCTGTTTAAGGCCTTTTTATTTGCTGTCATTTTCCCCTGGTCTTTTACTGCTCTATGTGGTGAAATAGAAAGCTAACAACATTAATTACTGTCTTCTTTAAATATTTAGTGAATAAAAGTCACTTGGACTACTTCAGGACTGCAAAACATGAAGTGTTTTGGTAGCTGTGGTTTCAACATTACACCTATTTCTTGAGCACTTTGTAAAAATATATACATATTGGCTCTAATGTCACAAAATGTGCATATATCCTGCCCTCTCTTAGACCATGCGTACACAGGAAAGCTTTACCAGTATAGTTAACTGGTATAGTTAAACCAATATAACTATACCAGTATAAACCCCAGTGCACATACTCTTATTCTTTTAAGAGTGACTTTCCCCTGTTAGTTTAAACCCTTTCCAAAGTGAGATAAGCTAAATTAAAAAAAAAGACCCTCTTATACCACAATAATAGTGTTGACACATGGAGATCATGTAAATTCACATCTTATCTTATATTGGTATAGCTTTCCCATGTAGACAAGCCTTTATCCCAGTGTAAATGAGAAGTACCTTGACCTCAGAGGAGCAGAACTGGGTGGCCCATTAAGCTTCACCTCTTATGCACTCAGGCACTCATTAACCCTGTGAAGGTGTTAAGTGTATACAGCTTAAATAAATACCTAAAGAGGAAAAAGAAACCAGATATTTCCAGAACGCTACATTTCACCCTTATGTTGTATTCTCACTTCTTTGTTCTCTTTCCTGTATATTCGGTCGCTCTACAAATCTTAGGGCTTGGCTACACTTACAAATTTGCAGCGCTGCAGCAGGGTGTGAAAACACACCCTCTCCAGCGCTGCAAATTGCGGCGCTGCAAAGCGCCAGTGTGGTCAAAGCCCCAGCGCTGGGAGCTCCCAGCTGCGTGGCTCCCAGCGCTGTACGTTATTCCCCACAGGGAGGTGGAATACGGACAGCGCTGGGAGAGCTTTCTCCCAGCGCTGGCGCTTTGACTACACTTAGCACTTCAAAGCGAAGTGTAAGTGTAGCCAAAGCCTAAGTGTCTGCCAAGGACATAAAAATCCCTTAGCGCAAAGTGAAAGAATGTATCTAAGGCTGTGTTAATGCTAACTGTAGAGTGTTTTACAGCCTCGGGATATATGTAAAGGTAGAAGTGGCAAAATGTCTTATAAGCCTCTAATAACAGTATTACTACATATTAATGTGTTGTGAACATTGTTCATGTACAAGGTAGGAAAAATCATATGGATTAATAGGTCAATTTGTATCAGAGATTTCATTTTGTTTTCTATTCTGCTTGACCCTAACAAGTGTTAGGACACAGAGAGAGTAATTTAAAGATATTAGACTATCAGATACCAATGTAATCCCATACATTGCACCACAAGAGTCCTGCACTGCTTCTCTAACTATATTTTTAATGGACAGCAGCACATCTGTTATCTGAATAATCAAAACTTGAAGCCACAGTATGTATGTGACATAGGGTTCCCAACTTTGGTTGGATGAATTCCTGGAGGTTTCATCACATGACATTATCTTTAATTAAAGATTAATCTTTAATTCCTGGGGACTCCAGGACAATCCTGGAGGGTTGGCAACCATAATCT
The DNA here is from genome assembly GCF_020497125.1 of Mauremys mutica. NCBI lineage: Eukaryota > Metazoa > Chordata > Testudines > Geoemydidae > Mauremys > Mauremys mutica. Next base: position 57,180,453 of record NC_059074.1, read on the forward strand.
GGCAATCTTTTTCTAAAGGGACAGGGTTAGGGGAATGAGAATGAGGAAGCGGATGGATAAAGCCAGGAGAAGAAAGAACAGCCTGGGGAGGAGAAGGAGTAAAATATTTAAAGAACAAGGGGAAAGTAAAACTGGGAGGGACAGAGCATCAGTGATGGAGGAAGATGAGGACAACTGATTAGAGAGAAATGGGGACTCAGATAATGGGGGAAGGAAGCACTGAAAGTCAAGAGCTGAGAGAATGCAAAAAACAAAAGCAGAGAGAGAACAATGATGATTCGCTCTCTCACACACAGGATCTTGCCAAAAATAGCACTTCATTAGTCACTCAAGAAGATTAAGACACAGGAAGTGCAGGAATGATAGGGAAGGGGTCAAATCGGTTAGAAAAGGGAAAAAAAACCCAGAGAACCAGTTCAATCCTTGAGAGGGCCATTTAGAGATCAGGGGCAAAAATCTGCCTGGGGATTGGTCCTGCTTTAGACTAGATGTCCTTCTGAGGTCCCTTCCAACCCTGATAGCCTATGATGCTATGAACTGGAAGTAGAGGATGGAGTCTAGTCACCATTTCTACCATGAAAAGGCTTCCAGACAGTAACAATTTGCTGAATGTTTTCACTGTCTCCCCATTTAGGACTCAAAGTCTCCAGAAAATTCAGCGTTGTGTAGCATTTTTTCCCGCTTCTCAGTTTTCTATTGTTTCAGTTCCCATGTAATTTGCATTCTGATGCAATGCTAGTGCCTACCTATAAATTATTGCCTGGACTTGCCACACAATACCAGTGGGACATCAGCAGACTTATACAAACAACGCCAATTTATTTTGCTAGAAGTTGGATTTAGAACTCCTTCTCTTCAATATTTACCACTGTATCTCTATAAAAGAGGAAAGATGGTGTACAGTAGAAGCATGGACCTTAGAATACAGATCTCCTGACCATCAGGCAAATCATTTAAGGCCAAATTGTGGCCTGAGTCATGCTATGCAACCCCTACAAGTCAAGGGGATTGCACAGTTGTGACTGGAAACAGAATTCAGCCCATGATAATTGTGTGTCTCAGTTTCTTCAACTGTAAAATGGGACTAATATACCAGGCATACAATCATAGAATCATAGGACTGGAAGGAATCTTGAGAAGTCATCTAGTCCTGCACTCATGGCAGGACTAAGTATTATCTAGATCAGGGATCGGCAACCTTTGGCCCGCGGCCCACCAGGGTAAGCCCCATGCGGGCTGGGCTGGTTTGTTTACTTGCCATATCTGCAGGTTCGGCCGATTGTGGCTCCCACTGGCCGTGGCTCGCCGCTCCAGGCCAATGAGGGCTGCGGGAAGCAGGGGTCAGCACATCCCTCGGCCCACGCCGCTTCCTGCAGCCCCCATTGACCTGGAGCAGCCAACCGCAGCCAGTGGGAGCCACAATCAGCCGAACCTGTGGACATGGCAGGTAAACAAACCGGCCCGACATGCCAGGGGGCTTACCCTGGTGGGCCACGGGCCAAAGGTTGCCAATCCCTGATCTAGATCATTCCTGACAGGTGTTTGTCTAACCTGCTCTTAAAAATCTCCAATGATGGAGATTCCACAACCTCTCTAGGCAATTTATTCCAGTGCTTAACCACCCTGACAGTTAGGAAGTTTTTCCTAATGTCCAACCTAAACCTCCCTTGCTGCAAATTAAGTCCATTGCTTCTTGTCCTATCCTCAGAGGTTAAGAAGAACAATTTTTCTTCCTCCTCCTTGTACCAACCTTTTACATACTTGAAAACTGTTATGAGAACTCAGTCTTCTCCTTTCTAGACTAAACAAACCCAATTTTTTCAATCTTCCCTCATAGGTCATGTTTTCTAGATCTTTAATCATTTTCATTGCTCTTCTCTGGATTTGCTCCAATTTGTGCACATCTTTCCTGAAATGTGGTGCCCAGAACTGGACACAATACTTGGGTTGAGGCCTAATCAGTGTGGAGTAGAGCAGAAGAATTACTTCTCATGTCTTGCATACAAACACTCCTGCTAATACATCCCAGAATGATGTTCTTTTTTTGCAAGTGTTACACTGTTGGTTCATATTTAGCTTGACCCCCACATTCCTTCCACAGTACTCTTTCCTAGCCAGTCATTTCCCATTTTGTATGTGTGCAACTGATTGCTCCTTGCTAAGTGGCGTACTTTGCATTTGTCCTTATTGAATTTCATCTTATTTACTTCAGACTATTTCTCCAGTTTGTCCAGATCATTTTGAATTTTAATCATATCCTCCAAAGCACTTACAGCCTGGCCCACTTGGTATTGTCCCCAAACTTTATAAGTGTACTCTCTATGCCATTATCTAAATCACTGATGAAAATATTGAACAGAACCATATCCAGAACTGATCACTTGATATGCCCTTCCAGCTTGACTGTGAACCACTACTCTCTGGGAACCCTTTTCCAACCAGTTATGTACCCACCTTATCATAGCTCCATCTAGGTTGTATTTCCCTAGTTTGTTTATTAGAAGGTCATGGGAGACAGTACCAGAAGACCTACTAAAGACAAGATATAGCATATCTACCACTCCCCCCAACCCACATCCACAAGGCTTGTTACCCTGTCAAAGAAAGCTATCAGATTAGCTTGACACAATTTGTTCTTGACAAATCCATGCTCTAAGTGTTTAGAAACGCTTTAAAAACCGATTTTGTGAAAGCAAAGCACAGCCCTCATGTGGACAGACTTATTTCAGTTTAAAAATGCATTATATTGATTTAGCCAAAGTCAAACCTTACTGACTCAAGCTAACTTGATATGACACTCTTGAACCAAAAGGAGTAGCTGCACTAATTTAACTTTAGGTTCTAAACTGATGAACACATCAGTATCATTTTCTTGTGTAAACAAGGCCTTATATTAAGTGCAAGGTATGATGATAATGTAATATATATGTATTATATTTGTAATTTGGAGTCTTGCTCTAAATTCACTACAGCAGTCATGCATCAGAACTAGCTTTACAATTAGGACTAGAAACCTTCTGAAACAGCAGCTTATATTTTGATAATGAATATAGCAAAATGTGGAGGAAGACACTCAATCTTTGAATTTCATAGACTTTCTACCCCAGCAAATATCTACTATTGGAGTTTATTATCCCACTCTTACTTAATAGATCCTCTTTCTCTTCCCTCATTTTGTTGTTCTGGTAGGTCCTGATCCTGAAAAACAACAAGTGCCTCTTAAGAGCTGCTGGTCATCCTCTATTATTAGTAGTAATGGTCTGGATTTCACTATAGACATGTAAGATAACAAGATTTGGTCCCAAAGAGCTGGAGCTAAGGATGCTCAGCATCTCTTGAGGATGCCCAGCATCTTGCGAGACAGGGTCCCTAATCCTTACATAACAGGAAAAAAAAAAGGATTTGGTACGGGTATCTAGTTTCTCTCCTTTAAAGTTACTCTAGCTTTTTTTCTAGCAACTTATGTTTATTCTGAACTATTTAGAAGAAGCACCACTTGACTAACTCTAATATCAGTGTGCATTCATGTATCAGTGTATCAAATTCATCTACACATTAGACAAGTATTTAATACACTACTGGTTCATATTTATATTGTTTCTTAAGGTAAGGAGGGATAGCTCAGTGGTTTGAGTATTGGCCTGCTAAACCCAGGGTTATGAATTCAATCCTTGAGGGGGCCACTTAGGAATCTGGGGCAAAAATCAGTACTTGGTCTTACTAGCGAAGGCAGGGGGCTGGACTCAAGATCCGTTCTAGGAGATAAGTATATCTCTTATTATTATAAGGGTTTTTTTTAATATGAAGAAAAAAAATCAATCACAGATGGATAATATTTCATTCTGTCTAGGTTGCTGAATACTGTTCCCCAAAACTAGGAAGCTGAGCAAAAATCTGTTTTTTCCAACCAGTTCTGTAGATTCAAAGATTTCATAATACCAGTCACATTTAAAAAATATTGATTGTCTACTAATGACTTTTAAAAAAAAAATCCATTTGGCTGTCATTTTATCAATACCCAATTACATAGGAATCCATTTTTCACCACTACTGAAGTCACTAACAACTGACCTGTGCCGGTTAATAACAGATTACATTAAACATGTAGTGGAAGGTGCACTAGTCCTTCCAGAGCTACAGTTGAACTAGCTTCCACTACACCAGACATAAAACCTGCCTAATCTGAAAATTCAGGGTAAAACTTCTTGGTAAACTGGGAGCAAATCATATAAGCAGTTTCAGAGATACGGAGGCTTGGAAATATACTCTTAATTCCCTTTCAGAGGATTTCCCAACAGTTTTTGACTAATCACATCTTCAAAACTTCAAAGTAACTGCTCAAATCCGGCCTAAATCCAGCATCCATTTAAGTCAATGGAAAGGCTCCCACTGATTTCCATGGGCATTGGATCAGGGCCTTAGTCCCTAAAAAGCAGAGATGCTAGTAGTATGTTTGAGGCTGGTGATGCATGCATGAATTATGGATCGGTTTAAGGGTGTTATCACCCGTATAGATATAAATAATGATAACCTACAGAAACGTGGTTTAAATTAGCTATAGTTACCACTCAAGAAAGATGTTGGAGTAATTGTGGATAGTTCTCTGAAAACATTCACTCAATGTGCAGCAGCAGTCAAAAAAGCAAACAGAATGTTGGGAATCATCAAGAAAGGGATAGACAATAAGACAGAAAATATCATATGGCCTTTATATAAATCCATGGTATGCCCACACCTTGAATACTGCATGCAGATGTGGTGGCCCCATTTCAAAAAAGATATATTGGAATTGGAAAAGGTTCAGAAAAGGGCAACAAAAATGATTAGGGGTATAGAATGGTTTCCGTATGAGGAGAGATTAATAAGACTGGGACTCTTCAGCTTGGAAAAGAGGCGACTAAGGGGGAATATGATAGAGGTCTATAAAATCATGAGTGGTATAGAGAAAGTAAATAAGGCAGTATTATTTACTCCTTCTCATAATACAAGAATAAGGGGCCACCAAATGAAATTAATAGGTAGCAGGTTTAAAACAAACACAAGAAAGTATTTTTTCACACAACACACTGTCAACCTCTGGAACTCCTTGCCAGAGGGTGTTGTGAAGGCCAATACTATAACGGGGTTCAAAAAGGACCTAGATAGATTCATGGACGATAGGTCCATCAATGGCTATTAGGCAGGAATGGTGTCCCTAGCCTGTTTGCCAGAAGCTGTGATTGGGTGACAGGGCATGGATCACTTGATGCTAACCTGTCTGTTCATTCCCTTTGGCCACTGTCAGAGGACAGGATACTGGGCTTGATGGACCTTTGGTCTGACCCAGTATGGCCGTTCTTATCCATTTAAAAATAACATGCTCCATGTATGACACAAGCATCTTTTTAGATACATGTACTGCATATGATATATATATATATATTTTCATTTAGGTGCACTGAACACATATATCTTTTTAAATATACAAAATATATACATAAATTTGATAACATCAATTTGATACATGCATTATTTTGACAGACACTTGGTAAAGCATAGGTAACTTAGCAGGTTCTTTGCAAAATGTACATGGCATGACAGGGGCTTTGCAAAGCACACATGGTCCAGGCACAGATGCTCCTGAAGGGACACACGTGAACCACTTTGGTGCAGGTAAGTCCTGCCCAAAAGAATAAAAGAGCAAAAGCTACATGGGACATAACAGAAATAGGGACAAGGAAGCCACATATGGGTGTAGAAGGCTTTCTGGAAAGGAATAAGATCATTCTGTACATGCCTTACAAAAATCGATCAGATTTCCTGCATGGCTACCAAAGTGCCCACAGACAATGCAAGTCATACAAAGAATCCTGTTATATTTTTAAAATCTAAGGAGGTTCCTAGGCAGCAAACTGCATGGACCGGAAATTCCAGATAAGATGCCAGTTTATACACACACGCACACACAACCTTTTTTGGTAAAATACAAAGCTTGGGTCACACAACCAACCTTAACTCTGCTTCATAGTGCCATCCTGAGGACTACCACAAACCCAGACATCAAACAGGTCATTCCTATTAGCGATCATAAAATATGTATTATCTTATTCTTATTCTTAATAAACCTGTGTGAAAGGATGGATCCAATGTCTGAGTCTGGTAGTTCTCAAGACGACCATGGGGGCAGTTCAGGTAACTAGCTAGGCAGTTGTTAACTGTCAGATGGTTGATGTGGTGTGTTGCTTTGTTAGTTTATAATCTAAAATGTTAACTTAGAACTTCCTAGAGAAAGTTTGAGAGTATTTTGAAAACACAACCAACTATTACTTAAGTCTTAACAGTTTTTGGATGAAGTGATAAATTCTTTCATCCTTTATTGCAAATTAACAAAGTTGGGAACAAATGAATGGTTAGAATAATCACAAAAGACAAATAAAGGTGGAAGGCATATCCCAGTATGGAGAAAGGCAGTTATTAAAATCAGTTATTTCACAATATCTTGAGTTGACAAGGTGGGTGAGCTAAGTTCCTTGTAAGCTGCACGGCCATGCAGCTGCCTATTTAGCACTGCGCAGGTGTTCAGGGAACCCACTCAGCCGGGACCTGCCGCAGCCAGGGGAGGGGCGCCCATAGGCACTGACTTCCCCTCTAGCCAGGGGTGCTCCACCCACCCCTCCACCCAAGTCCCCGCCTCCTCCCCCAAGCACGCCCCATCCCCACCCCTTCCCCTCCCTCCCAGAGCTTCCTACATGCCGCAAAACAGCTGTTCGCAGGAGGTGCTGGGAGGGAGGAGGAGGAGCCCCAGTGGGGCTGTTAGCAGGTGAGAGGCACTGGGGGGTGGGGGAAGCTTGGCTGCTGGTGGGTGCTGCTGAGCAGCACTCACTAATTTTTCTCTGTGGGTGCTCCAGCCCTGGAGCATCCATGGAGTGGGCACCCCTCCCCCAGCCCCAACTCAGCCCCAGACCTGCCGCAGCCGGTGAAGGGATGGCCCAAACCCAGCCCCGGCCAGGACCTGCCAGGGCCAGGGCCAGGGCACCCCTCCCCTCCCCGGCTCCAACTCAGCCCCAGCCCAGACCTGCTGTGGCCGGGGGAGGGACACCCATCCCGCAGCCCCAGAGCTGCTGCAGTGGGGAGAGGCACCTCTGCCCCCCAACCCAAGCGCTGCTGTGGGGAGAAAGAGCTGGGGCGGGGGAGTTCTCTCTCCCAGCCCTAGTCCCAGAGCACCCTCTTGCATCCCAAACCCCTCATCCCCGGCCCCACCCCAGAGCCCACCCTCACAGCCGGAGAGCCCTCACTCCCCCCCCACACCCCAACCCTCTGCCCCAGCCCTGAGCCACTCCCACACTCCGAACTCCTCAGCCCCACCCCCCACCACATTAATTTTGTTATGTGCACCAATATGGAGGTGATGTGTCATAAATCACCTCCATATTGGTGCACATAACAAAATTAATTCCACAAATGGATGGGAAAAATTAGAGGGAACACTGTGAGTGAGGTAATATCTTTTATTGTACGAACTTCTGTTGGTGAGAGAGACGGTCCAATAAAAGTTATTACCTTGCCCATCCTTGTCTCTCTAATATCCTGGGACTGACATGGCTACAACTACACTGCATATCTTGAGTTGGCATATTTGATTCTACATACATCAAACCCTTTCCTGTATCCTTTCACCAGGTCAACCTCCTATTGAAGTCTTCATTGACAGGTATGTCTGTGTAAGAAGCAGGAGATTAGCTGAACTGATGGTGAACACCCAATCTGCTCGTGTAAATTTAACATACATAGGTTTTTAAAGGAATATTATATGGCCTATTATTTAAATACAGAAAGGGCAGAGTAAGTGAATCTCTGGTTTAGTGGTATATACAAGATGGGCAGGGAGGGATATGAAAAGTTAAGATAGAGGTTGGAGTTGGAACCTCAAAACTGTTGTTTTTGATTGATTAATCTAACATTCTATAAGGGCAGAATTACAGGATCAGATAGTCTCAGTCTTAACTAAGATTTTTGTCTAGAAATCTAAAAGTGTACCACTGGAAATCAAAGTATTAGTCACTTTATTATAATTACTTGTATCTAGGCACCTTGTAAGCTAAATGTAACAGAAAAAGTGTAACTGCATCACTCAAAACAGCCTACAAGAAAAGAAAGAAAGAGAGGTCACACTGACTCATGTTGAAATCTCAATAAAATTCATGAAATAAATGTTAGTTGGGCTTTAGTCATTCCACTGGCTTTGTTATGAAAATTGATTTCTTGTTGGGTATCTTGCCTGATCAAATTATTAAACACATTTCCAGAGTTGGAGGGGGAGGGAATTGTTTTTGATGAAGATGGGTCTGTAGATGAGTTGTCCACATCTGAGGTAGAGAATCAATCAACTTCTAGGTCTCTAGGCTATGAAAATAAATAGATAAAATACTGACACAGCTGTCTGGACTAAAGAGAATGCGTAGACCTAAATTTCTAGGTCACATCCTAAAGTGAAAAGAGTTGTGAGTAACTAAAGACTGGACTTCCATTTATTCCAGAGAACAATTTCTCAGTTATTGTCATAATATCACTTAGCACTCCAAACACCAAGCTAACTGCTTCTCTCACAGAAGCCTCTTCTAAGGGCTTGGCTACACTGGAGAGTTGCAGCGCTGGTGGCGGGTTTACAGCGCTGCAACTTACTCACCGTCCACACTTGCAAGGCACATACAGCGCTGCATCTCCCTGGCTGCAGCGCTGGCTGTACTCCTGCTCTGCCTCGAGTATAACTATTGCAGCGCTGGTGATGCAGCACTGCTCCGCAGGTGTGGCCACCAAAAGCGCTGTAATTGGCCTCCAGAATTTTCCCATAATGCTTTTAACTAAAGAACTCTCTTTGTTTTGTTATGATGCCTCTCTTTGTTTTGTTGTGAACTCGGGGCTCCCGGAGCTGCTTATCTAAAAAACAAACACAGCTCCTGTTTGCTGTGAATGAGGCAGGCAGGGGGATGAATGTCTACAGCTAGTGTTTGCTTGAGGAGAGAAACAGCATGGCGGGGGGGGGGGAAAGGGAGTTGGTCGGAGCAGCTGCTTATCTGGTCTGCAGGCTATTTGCATTTAAGAGTGAATGAGGGGTCAGGGAAATGGTCAGAATTTGCAAGGCAGGGAGCTGACACAGTGGGAGCATGAACGAGGAGGTGAAAGGAGCCGAGGATTGCATTGATATTGCCTTGGGCAAACTTAAAAGAAAGGAAGGGATCGGAACTTGCAAGGCACTCTCTCTCTCCCCCACGCTCCCTGTCACACTCCACCCCACCCCCCTCTTTTGAAAAGCACGTTGCAGCCACTTGAATGCTGGGATAGTTGCCTATAATGCACCACTCCCAACACTGCTGCAAATGCGGCCACACTGCAGCGCTGGTTGCTGTCAGTGTGGCCACACTCCAGCACTTTCCCTATACAGCTGTACGAAGACAGCTATAACTCCCAGCGCTGCACACCTGCAAGTGTAGCCAAGCCCTTAGTTGTTAAAAATACTCATTCCTGACAAAGGATGTAGAGGAATCAATGGGGAACAAAGTTGAGCTGCAGGGGTAGCTAAGGACAAACCATCCTCAGCACCACTTCAGAAATTATAGTTAAAACATGCTTGGAGCAACCTCATTTAATTGAAATAAGAGAGCACATTTTTGGCTATTAACAAATTAAGCTCCACACCACCCAGGGGAGGCAGGCAAGTGTGTAAGGCACAGTACAAAGAGCCCGGTGAGGTTCCAAGTTTACTACAGCTGGTCAATATTTGTTTCCAGATTTAATAATAAAAAAAACCCCACATTTTATTTTTAACTGTAAAGGAAAACTGTTGCTGTTTTCTGACTAACTCTAATATTTAACATCTCTCCATATCAAATAAACCTGGTGCGGTTCTAATATGGTGATGATGAGCACATTATAAAATACCATAAATGGAAACTAGATTTTTCAAACTGACACCTTGACAAAAACAACCTGCCATTTCACAAAGTACATTCCTTCTGGCTTGTACACCTTCATTTGTAAGAAAGCTGCTGCAGGGAGGTGCTTCATTAAAGAGGCTCACATTCTCTTTTAAGCATATTAGAGAAATTTGCTGCAATGGAGCTAAACCAAATCAAACCTTTACCAGTGTTAAGTGCACTGATGCAACACTCCCATGGGGTTTTGGAAGCCCTTAGGAGTTTGAACTTTCTGGTCTTTCTGGTGCTAACAGGAGTGAAAAACATTACCAAAACATCCCTACTTTTGTCACTAAAATCAGCAGCTATGACTCAGAGGAGGCACACAGATCTATTTAATAAGATAGAAATTTTACATAGTCACTTTCTGCCTGTAATTGTGACTTGTTCAAATAAAATCACACAGACAGTCCGTGCACAAGGCAGGATTAGAATACAGGAGTTTCTGGCTTCCAGTCCCATGTCTATACCAATCCCTTCCCCATCGACAACAGGGGTCTTAAATCAGGTTTCCTTTTGGATTAGGGATTCAGCAACCACCATTCAGAAGAATTGCAACTGGAAGGCTGGGAAACAGCATTAAGCATTAACAAATTCCCTCTCACATCTTATTAAGCCACTTTCATGAAGGGAATTACTACAGGATTTCTGCCACATGTGATGTGTTCTGAGGCTGGCCGCTTCATGCTTGGAAAGGAGGAGCACAATTTACTCTTAATCAATCAATTCCCAAAGGAGAGATGGAGATTTATTTTAAAATTGTGAAGTCAGAACGCATGAAAATAGTGAAGTTTTTCCAATGAGAAATAGAAATCTGACCAATGCCCTGATTGAAGACAAGGCTATGTGGTCTACCTTCTCACCAGAAAGGCACACTCTGCTTGTGGCATTTGCAAAGGCTCATTTGCAAAGGATTTTAGTTGCTTGAACAGAGCTTCAGATCAATATGGGGGGGAGGGGATTATCTGTGTTCCAGCAGTACCTCCCCCTCCAGAGAGCCCATCCGTGCTGCAGGGAAAACAGAAATGGGGTTGTTCGGTAGATATATGAAGACTGAAATCTTTCCCTCTCCCTGAAGTAGATCTGTTTTGTTTGTTTCTGCTATTGCATCTCACAGCAAGAGCTTCACTCGTAAATGTGTTTCCCTGTGAACATGGGACTGTTCAAAGCAAACATTTCTTTCTTAGCACTGAACCATGTTGAAAGGAGGCTTAGAATTGCTTAGCTGCATGTGTGAAGAGGCTGGAATTCCTGTTAGCAAAGAGAAATAATTGAACACGGATTGCCTGTTGTGCCTGTAATCTTCAAGGTTAACCCTACAGATACATTCATCCTTTGCATTCCTGCATTCACAGCCAGCACTTTGGGGAGCTAATTTGTACCTCTTTAATTTCATCATCCTCAGAAATTAGAAACAAAGGACTAGGAAATAAAAAAAGATTCAAGCTGACTCTGGACCATCTCCTCTTAACAGTTACTCAACTGGTGTGCCCTGTCACTTCTTCATTTAGTGTTTCCTCTTCCCTGTGTACTTTATAGAAAGGATTTGTGTCCAGACAAAATTTGCTCCTGTGCTACTGCTGGGAGAGGGGCATATTTTCTGGATTGGGTTGTAGCCTGCAGTGGAATGAACCACACTGGCAATGAATTCCAAGAGAACCCAGACGACATAATTAAAACAAGATGAAGGCATAGAATTCCTTTGCATTGATGAGCTAAGTACAGCCATGGGGGTCTAGTGAGGTTTAGGACAATCACCCAGAAAAACAGAATATGACATTTCCAGTGGCAGGTCCTCAAATTAGGAGCTTCATGCTCCATTTCATGCTAGAACAGGAACTAGAGTAGCTCTGCTAAATGAGGAACTCCAAGCAAAGTAATTCATAGCAAGTTACATTATAAAGGACTATGATTCATGGTGTGAGTTTGCCCTCCAGGGCAAAAGAAAGAGACACAACCAGAACTGAATAAATCAAGACAGTGGTGTCTCTTTTATCCCAGTTTTAACAGAGTCACAGTGAAGTCATTATATAATCCCCAACTCTGCATATCTCAGCAAGAAAATGAGAAAATAGTGACTGCTTCTGGGTGTGGGAAGGAAAAAGAAGGTAACTGTTGCTGAAAGGCAGAATTAAGATTAAGGTAATGGTACTCTGAATGCTTGTGGAGTGCATGAATTTGGGAGAAGGGAATATGTGAAGTGTTGGGTCTGGGGAAGATGAGTGCAGAATGCTGGAGTATTGATTTTGGAGTTTGGGGTGAGCAGCCATGCACTGTGCCTAAAACTGGGTAGACTGTATGAGTCTGGGTGTATTGAAGGTCTAGATCTGATGAAAGTGCATGCACAGTGCATAAAACTGTGTCTGTGTGCAGATTGGGGAGTGCATGCGGGGTCAGGGTGTTAATTGGCTGTTAGAAGAATATGCAAGGTCTGGGGTGCTGCGGAGTCTCTGGGCCTGGCTGTCACCTGGTGGAGGTGAAAGCAGGGTGGAGGGCTCTGGATTGGCTAGAGATGCATGGGGGGGTGACTCTGGATTAGGTGGAGGTGCATGCAAGGGGCCGGTGATGCACAGCTCCATCGAGCGGGTCGGAGTACCACGGCTTGGCTCTGGACTGGGTGGAGCCAGTGTATGCAGAGTGTCCGGGAGCCAGGCTCTGGACTGGGTGCAGGTGCATGCAGGTGGGCAGGGTGTGCCAGGCGCTGGAGTGCGTGGAGGCGCACGCAGGGTGCGTGGCTCTGGCAGTCAGGTTCCCAGGGCCCGACACCCGCCCCCCATCCCCAGCGCTACCTCCTCGAAGAGCTCCAGGCTGTAGGTGTTGTCGTCGTCGGCGAAGAAGAGCACCCCGGGCTGCGGCGGCGGCAGGTGCTGGTGTCGCTGCCGGAGCCAGGCCAGGCCGGCGTTGCGCTGCTCGGTGGCGCGGGGCAGGCCGGGCCGCTTGTACCTGCGCGGGGTGGGGACGTGCAGGTGGGTGCAGGGCAGGCCGGCCCGCGACACGAAGCGGCTCACCAGCTCGCTGCGCCGGGCCGCGTCCTCCACCAGGACCCAGTGCAGCCGCGCCACCTGGCGGAAGGTGTTGGCCAGGCGGGTGAGCTCGGCTTTCTGCACCGGGCGGCTGTAGGTGGGGGTGATGGCATAGATGGGGGGCAGCGCCGGCTGCCGGGGGGCCGTCGGCCGCGGGGGCCGGGCGGGGGGCGCGAGCGGCGCCCGGCTGCTGTCCGTGTCCAGCAGGAGGAGGACGATGAGCCCCCAGGGCAGCAGCAGGAGGAAGCGGCTGAGGAGCAGGGACTTCATGGTGCCCCCGCCGAGCAGGGCGCCGCCCTCACAGCACCAGCGGCGGCCGCCCGGGCTCCCCTCCCCATGGGAGCAGGGCTGCGGGCGGGCGGCTCTCAGCGCATCGGAGCCGGGCGGAGGGGAGCAGCCCCAGCGGTCGCAGGGGGGCCGGTCACCCCCTGCCTGGACACGGGGGCTGGTCAGCCCGGGCGGGAGGGTCAGCGCCCCGGGGACCGAGTCCGACGTTCTGCCCTGGGCTGCACCGAGCGGGTCAGTCACATGGCGCTGGGGCCGGGGCAGCGAGGGGGGGAGCCCAGCCGGTGCCCAGGGCGCCTGTGGTTCCCCTCTTCGCCCGGCCAGTCTTGCCGGGGGCTGCCTGCTCTCCTCGCCGCTCTACGCCGGCGGCTGCCGCCTTTCCGCCGCCTCTGGCCCTCGCCACATCCCTCCTCGGGCCAGCCGGACCGTCCTGTGCGCGGCGCCGGTGGTGGCGAGGCGCGGAGCCCCCCCGCTGGGAGGTGGCGCGGGGAGGGAGGCTCCTGGCCGGGTGCGCGGGAGGAAGGGGGGCTCTCTGGGCCGGCAGGGGAGCTGGCTGGAGAGGTTGGCGCGCTGGCTCCCCTCTGAAAGGCGGCGGGGTCTTTGGAGAACAGGCAGCGTCTGCTCACGTGCTTAAAACTCCGGGGACCGGAGCGCGGGGGGCGGGTGGGGGTGTCACACCACCGACGAGCCAATGCTGTGAGTTTTACTCACCCTGCCCGCCCAGTCGCGTACGCCAGCCGCGCGGGCTTCTGTGCTGCGGGACCGCCTGCCCGGGGCAAAGGAAACCCCCGAAGGGCTCCGCAGAGGGGCCAGCGCTCCCCCGCCAGCTTCTGGGCTCTGCGTGCGGCAGGAGCTAACGCCTGGCCGCGGCCGGGCGGCTACCCGCGAGACAGCTGTTGTTCCCCCTCGCCCGCTCAAAAGAGTAGCCCCTAAACTTCTTTTGTTTAGCAAATGTGGCAGCTCTAACACGCCCTAGCTCGTGGCTGCAGCGAGACAGTGTCTGAGCCCCGGGAGACGGTAACAAACGCATGGACATCCGTCCCCGGCCGAACCCGGCTCGTGCACTTGACTCGTCTTCTGAAACATCCCATTCCCTGGGCAGCCGTGGTTGGGCCACAGAAAACAAAATGCCAACCGCTCCAGCGCGGGATGTGAGAGCAGGCAGCTCTCGCGGCTGAACTGTTCGGCTTTGCAGGGCTGGCTACGTGTGAGACCGCACCACTGTGTCTAGTGCTGGGAAACGTGCGAAGGTTAGCTGCGTGCCGGGCTTTGCTGCTCACTTCCGAGTTGCCTAGAGAAATTAAGTATCTACAACGCAATTGTTTTTTAAATAAAATGAATTGTTCTGACATGAGGAAAAGTTGAATGGTAGAGTGTGTGTGTATAGTGTATGCTGCCCACTTTTCTGCCATTTTTAACTGGAAGAATAATGTAATGAGAGAAGCAAAAATATTTGTAAATTACTTGAAAACATTTCATACAGTTACATTTCTTTTTGTTGACTTAGTTTTTGTCATCTTCTTTGTGTTTTTGTCTTTTCAGCAGGATTTTACATGTTTATTTTAATCTCTGAATAACCCGTACTCTTTGCTGCATAACAAAACATTTTAAGAACAGTAGTAAAAGGCATTCTGACCCTCTATGACTGCCCATTTTTGTACATCTGAATCTCATTTTCTTGTTTTTTCACCATATCTCTAAATTTGCTTCAACTTTGTAACAAACCAACCCCAGGAACTGTTTTTTTCAAATCAAATATCAATCATATATCAGTATTTATTTCATCTGAATATGATACAACAATCTAGTGCTACAACAAACTTCATTCCCTCATACCAACATGAAATACATGTTCTAAATGCTATTCCTTCCTCTCCTAGGAGTGCACAAGAAGTTTCTGTTGCATTGTTCAGCATTTCCCATTGTCATTACTAAACATTAGTTTAAAAGTTTACTTGTTCCTTTACACTTCATGTGATGCAAAATAGATAGAAAGATACACTACTACTCATTATAATGAGAATTATACTATTTAATACATATACTGTATTACATTTATAGGCCAAATTATTGCCTCACCAGTGTAAATCTGGAATAATTGTATCTGACATCAGAATTTTTGCTATTTATCAGTATTTAGTGGGATGATTCTACTGTTAAAAACATTCCTTATATTTTCAGACAAGCCCATTAGCTGAAAGTACACATTTCTAATCCATTTTTATATATATACTTGTTATTTAAATGGACATATTAACCCAAAGGGCTCACAAACAGAAAGGACATTAGAGTGATGTTATATAAATTGAAATCTGTGTGACAATGAGAGTAACAAATGACTATGCACTGAGCATCTAAATGAGGAAACATCTGTGCAGTCTAGCAATAATTAGAGTTAGCATGTTTAGTGGAGTAATGGAAAGCTTGTTATGTGATTAATGAAATAATATGGAGGAATGCAGCAAGTCTAAGTAGTTCAATATATCCAAATCAAAAGCATTTTGTACCTGAAATTACAGTTGTCCGTTTTGTGCTGATGCAGCTTATCTAAAGGACAATAATCTAAATATCACCTCTGTCAAATGGCTGAATATGCCATTGTTTCCCCATTTACTGAACAATGATATTTACAGATGGTGCTTACTCAGGTAATGTAACCTATGTATTAAAGCCACATCCCAATAAGATTTCTTTTTTAAAAGTTACGGGTCAATTCAGGGGAGTTCAAAGCTCATTATCTCCAAGATATTTGAGTATCAGAGCACCAAAAACCCAGTGGGGCACAGACTAAAATTAAGGATTAGGAAGAAGTGTATTTTAATGGACATATTCTTTGTATAACACCTAGTCTTTTCTCAGGAAAAGTTATTATCTTTGGTGGGAATTTTGTAGGAGTAATCAATACTGATATACAATACCTTAACAAAGGCAGCAATAGGAACAGCTGGTATAATTGCAACAGTTTAGAAAGGAGCACAATCACTAACTCATCATCAAGGCAAGTTCTTGATCCAATATTTGATACTATTCCATCTCTGTAATTGACTATGTTCCTGGCATCTGGTAACTAAATTCAGTGCTTATGTACTCTATTCAATTTGTATTTACTGTTTCTAGCTATATACAACATATTGTAATATATTGATTGGTTTTATTGATGGGAAGTACCCAGCTGTCTGACAATGTGTGCTCATATAAATGTCTAGATAAATATATCCACACAGTGTGAACTGTATTTATATATTGTTTTGTAGGCAACACTCATTCACCTGTTTTTACATCCACATTCTATGTAATTATTTTACTATGCCTATAGTTTTACTCTTAAACTGTTGCATGATGTACGCTATGACACAGCAACTGCATTTTGCCTCAGAGGTGGCTGCATTTCAATGGTAGATTAAGTACACAATGTGTAATAGAAGATGGTAGTTAATGATTCAGACACATTTTCTTTTATATATAGATTATTATAGGCCAAGAGAAAAAGAGTGAGTTGTAAAGTGTTTGAAGAGTTTTGAAATTCCTCAGGTTGGAAGGCACTATATACAAATAAAATATTATTTATTAAAATTTTCTCCATTCTACTTTGCTTATTTTTCTTGTTTTTGAAATTAGAGAGACCCACTCACATTGTATAATGACTAAACATGCTATTTTTGTGTGGTAAGATTAGCTACGGATACATATTTTACTACAAAACACCTCAGTACTATTTATTACCAACATTGTTACATTTGATTTTGGGCCTCAGGTGTAACTATAAAACAAAGGGCCACATTCCCCTGGGATGGATGGCACAAGTCATTCCGTGACTCCGATCATTCTTCTAGCTGCACACAAAAGCAGAGTAGTGCATATTCGGAGTTGCATGATGGCGGGTGGGCATGCATTGCTCTTTAGAATCCAGAATGGTTTATGTGCAGAAAGTTATTGTGCTGAAAATATAGTATGGTGTTGCTGATCAGTGCCTCCATTCCCCAATGCAGCTTTTTGTCATGGATTTGTCAGGAGGTGGTGCCAACCTTTCCATCCTAGGTAGCTCTGCACAGGATTCAGCTGCCTTGAATAAGTTAAAGCAGACTGCAGGCTGTTGCAACATGCACTGCCTGGAAACAAGGAGCCATAATGACAGCCAGTGATTACAGGCCTTCTTTCCACTGATCACAATCGCTCCAACATATGCATGGATTGGGGGAAAGACATGGTATAGGAACTGTTACAGCTGGACTATCTGAGAATCCTCCTACACGTCCTCTAATCCTGAGGCAGCTCAGTTCTCTTTGCTTTTCTTCCACTCAGTCCCTTGGGCCACCCTTCGCTCTTCCATCAGTGTTGCTACTTCTGATGTCACCCAGCCTGTCTCCAGTCTCTCCTGTCATGCCTGTCTTGTTGGCAGAAAGCTTGACACTTTTACTTGCCCAAATAGCACTTCTCCCTGTCCAGGGTTATAAGCAATATGGTTTCCCCAGGCTGATAGTATATCCATCTGAAGTTATAGTTGGAGATAGGAGTATTTGAAAGAAGCAATTAAAATGGATTTTTCTGTGCGCTCTGCGATGATGGGACTATTTCACTCCTGCAGGAAACAGGAGCAAAAGCAATTAGATAAACATATAAAACGTTGAATTAGGATGGAAGCACGGACAGCCAGACACAATCTTCATCCACCTCAAATAAACATGGTTTTGGAAACATACAAGGAGCTGATGGTCAAAGTGAAATGGGATTGATAGAGCTATGATAGGGTTCCTTGAGGCTATGCTAGACTGGTCAGAGTTCCTTCTGTGTAAGGAGCAGTGGGGCAAACACTTTTTACAGGCACATCAATTCTGGTGTGACTATATTTCTCTGACATTTTTTGGCTTTGCCTTTGTGTATTCAAGTCTTTTGTGCATGGCTAAGCAATGTGCTAGTGAGATCTTGTGGAAGGTAGTCTTTGCAAGAGCATTAGATAAGTGGTTAAAAAAGTAGGCCTGAGTTGGGTGAAGTATCCCAGCCACTTAATCTCAGTGTGATTGAAAGGCAAAAGTCACTTACATGGATTCTGAAATGCCAACAATTGGTGGCTGGCAGAAACTTAGCTATGAGGCCCACACTCTCAGTGTGAGAGGTGGGATGTTTAAGCATCACTATGCAAAAGCACTTGGGCCAGATAACCCATAAAGATGTCCTAGGATGGGGCAGAAGGATGGGGTTCCTCCATGGCAATCAGTAGGGAAAGGATTTGGCCAGGTTCCTTTCCCAAGAGTTATTTTTCAAGGACGATATGCCTTCTGTTGTTATTGTGATTAATGCAGCTGTGGTCAAGTTAGGCAAATTTCCCTAAATCATTATGTGCATGTCTTCCTCACACTATGTCCTTGGCAAATTATGTATAATTGAGCTGCATGGCAGGTGAAGTTTTCACAGTCCAAGACTGTAATATTGTTGTAAATAATATAATTCTACCAAATATGCCTGATCAGTTATGACATTTGAGAGGGACAAACTATCATATCCTTTGCGAAAAGACAAGGCAAATAGTTATAGCCGTCACAACTTTTCCCAAAGAATGCACTGTTTGTAATTCTCAAATGATGCAATTTTACATAGTGTAACTACCTGTCAAAGTTTTCACTAAGGATGAGATATTATAGAATTCTCAAATGGCATCATTTAACATACCATATTTGATAGATCTGTATTAATTATGTATAGTATAAACAGAAATACATTATGGAATATATTATTGAATAGTGAAACTATTCATCACTTATCTTAATCAACTTTCACTTTATCTCATTTATTACCTTATTTGCTCCACAATTTCTGAGTCCTACAGTTGTTCCAAACCTGTGAACTAAATTTAATACTTTATGAAAGGTCAACCTATATTCCTATAGGACATTAATTTGAACATGTTATGCACGTTTGGGTAGACTTTTCAAAAGGACTCTCCTAGAATTTTCAGTGCACCTAACTACAGCACTGTGGTTTCAATTTCAGTATTGAAATCTACATGATACATACATTAAAATCACTATTGTAACATTTGTTTGATTAAAAATGTAGCAATGGAATGTCGATCATTCTATTACAGTCTTTTATCTCCCCGTGAAAAGATCTATTCTTTACAGATCACCAGTTACTGTGAAGTCTGATTCATCTCCCTGTCTTTCTCTGACACCAGGAATCCTTTAAAAGATGAGGATGTAAATTATACATCACTTTAAGAGCTGGGCTTGCTGGTCCCTTCTTTCATTCATAATTCCCTTATCTTGCACCCCTAACTTTATTTATAATGTTCAGAACTGGAATTTGCATCAGGCAAAACAGAAGATGAAAATACATTTGAAAGACAGTTTAATAATCATGCCTGGATATACTATTTGGGAATGCTCATCTTTATTTGTTCGGACTCCTCTGACTCTTTGAGTTGTCTGTGATTGATGTCAGATTTAAGCCTGAACATATTTTTACATAAGAAAATGCTCAGGTTTTCCATTTCACACCAGCCTGTTTTTCTATCTCAGAGAAGTGCAACATCTCTTGATATACTGGATGATATTCATTTATTCACAGACATTCTTGGCAAGGGCATATTCAGATTGCACACTGCAGGGTTAAATGTGTTGTGTGATTATTTAGTGTTATTGATTATTATTGAATTCCAATTAATTCTAATTTCATGAGCTGGGGGATTGTAGGATTCTAGTCCCAGAATCAACCTTGATTCTTTTGTGCTTATCAAGTTCCATATCTGGTTGGGAACCCTGGTGTGCACCACAAAGATACTCACACTGAAGGCAGTGCAAAGCTTTAACCACTTTTATTCACACAATTAGTAAAGACAAAAAAGCTCCAAACCACAAAAAGATACCAAATACAGAGTTAAGGTGATATCTTGTTCCATTCCTCACATATATACTCATATACTCACACCCTTCCTTGGGGATCTGGTGCTGAAAGACAAAGAACCTTCTCTGTCCCTGGCAATGAGTCTAATGGTCCTGATCAACTGGCAACTACACTTACATGTTGGTCTGGCCTATTATAGGGCTTAGGTGTTATCATGAATAGTCATGCAAATGTCCAGCCTCCCTTGTCCATATCTAACTTCCTCACCCTAATAATGTGGGAGGCTTTTTATCCTATAGGTTGGTATATTAATCGTAGCTTATTACTAAGGCTACAAGTTTGTCATTGAGGTCACAGAAGTCACAGATTCAGTGACTTTCTGTGACCTCCATGACTTCTGCAGTGGCTGGTGCGCCTGGCCCAGGGGCTGCCTGAGTAGCTCAGGCAGCCCCTGGGCCAGTCACACCCACCACTGCTGGGGCAGTCTCGGGCCCCTGCACCCTCCTACCCCAGCAGCAGCAGGAGTTTGGGTACAGGAGGGGGCAGGGGGTTGGGACATGGGACAGGGTGAGGGATCTCAGCGGCGCTTACCTTGGAGAGCTCCCTGGAAGCTGCGACATCCCCCACCCTCAACTCCTAGGTGGAGGCGTGACCAGGCAGCTCTGCACACTGCCTCTGCCCCAAGCACCGGCTCTCCCCAAAACTCAGGGTAACTGTTGGCCATTTATCCATACCAAAGTTCACAGGCCTCAAAGCATTTTGCTAACTTATACCTTATGCTAACTATTTAAACTAAATACCTCATATGACACAGGCATGTAGGTTCCTTGTGTTATTGCCAACTAAAATAAAATTGCTATAGCTAGCTCTGTGAACTACAAACATTAGTTCATTTAGGGAAGGGCCTTTAGAATTATTGGGTGATATGCTGGCTCCATTGAAGTCAATGAGAGCTTTGACATTGACTTCAATGGGGTCAGGTTTTTACTCACTTATCTAATGGAAATGTTGGTTTTATGTAATTAACAGCACTGTATCATAGGTGCTAACATTCATCAGTAATGAATAAATAACTCTTTAGGGAGAAAATGGGAACATTATTGTTGTTATTACTACTACTGTGTTAGCGCTCCAATATATGACCAAGATGAAAGTTCCATAGTGATAGGTGCTGTGCAAATATAAGAAGATCCAGCCTCCAGAGAATTAATGATCTAATTTGAAGAGAGATACAAGTGAGTGTAACAAACAAGGGGGAGAAAAGGGTGGAAGTATGATAGTTTGTTAGCTCTTTCAGACATATACAATCTGTATTCAATGAGTTCAGATGTTGCTTAACACTAGACTTTTCCTGATGTATAGGGATAGAATGCTACATGTTTTTTTATAGCTTCCAGTTATTGATGCCATAGACAACAAAGCTGTAAAAGAGACATTTTCATTATAAGCCCTTTTCTTCAAATGCATATATAGCTTCCTGGAAGTAAAAATCCTCCCCATTACATTGTTTAGACTGTAAGCTTTTCAGGGTAGGGACCCTAGGTGAAAGTCTGCGCCTAATGATGTCTGTGGGAGTTTTACCCTTGAGTTCAATGAGGCCAGGATTTTTACCTCCTGTCTTCATCTGTGTTGTACAGCACCTAATAAAATGGGGCTCTTATCCTCACTAGGACCTCTGGGTTCAGTGTGGGGTTTAGATGCTGGGGGAGTGGGGTTCAGTTGGGTGGGAATCCAGGTGCAGCTGGGTAGGGCTAAGAGGAAAGGGGATGAGGGTGCTTGTTGGGGTGGTCCAGGTGCAAGGGGAGTGGAATTCATGAGGGGGGGGAGTTCTGCGGGGGTAAGGCTTGGCAGGAGGGTCTGAGTATGAGGGAGGTCTAGATCAGTGCTTCTCAAAGCCGGTCCATCGCTTGTTCAGGGAAAGCCCCTGGTGGGCCAGGCCAGTTTGTTTACCTGCCACATCCGCAGGTTTGGCCAATCGCGGCTCCAAATGGCCGCGGGTCACTGCTCTAGGCCAATGGGGGCAGTGGGAAGTGGCGCAGGCCAAGGGATGTGCTGGTCGCAGCTTCCCGACGCCCCCATTGGCCTGCAGCGGCGAACCGCAGCCAGTGGGAGCCGCAATAGGCCGGACCTGTGAACGCGACAGGTAAACAAACTGGCCCGGCCCGCCAGGGGCTTTCCCTGAACAAGCGGCGGACTGGCTTTGAGAAGCACTGGTCTAGAGGCATGGAGGTTGGGTGGATGGGGGAGCAGCTCCTTGTATGTGGATCCCTCCCCCTGCAGCTGAGGAGTGATGGATGCAGAAAGTGGGGGGAGTGGGAGCTTGCAGAGCTTCCTGCAGTTGGGGGAGAAATCTGGGGGTGGGTCTGACCTGGCACCAGATGCCATGCAGGGGAAGAGGAAGTACCGTCCTCCCTAGCCCAGCTGGGACTAGCAGGGGTAGGAGCCACTAGCCAGGTCTTCCCCAGTCCCGCACCCTGCACCACAGCGATTTACCTCTCTGCTGGTTACCCTGGGCACTCAAAACATACTGCTGGGGAGGGTTGCATGACTGCTCTTGTGGCTTCCCTTTGCTTCCCAGACAGAAAGTCATTTTTCTGCAGGAAAGCAAAGAATTCTGCACATGTGCAGAATTCCCCACAGGAATAGCCTATTGTATGGCCTGCAGAATAATGTGTCTAAATGTGTCTCATCCTTTTTAGCATACAGTACTAGTCCCTCTCACAAATGACTTGGGGAATTAATGATTGAATTTGCCATCATATTGCTGTAAGCCGGTTGTTAGCTTCGTGGAGAGGCAACAGACATACAGACTCATTTGCATGCCTTCCCTGCAGCTGGGAACTGGAAGTGCTCCTACCGACTTGTTTTCTCCTGCACACCTTTGGTGGGGGCTGTAGTAGAATTGGTTCCCCATAAAGAAAATCTGAAGTTCAAAAATCCAACACAATTTAAGGGAAAAAAATGTACATGAAAGGGAAGTGGTCTGGAAAATAAAGCGAGCTCACAGAATAAAGACAGCTGATAATATAAAAAAAAGTTAGGGCTGTCCAGCGATTAAAAAATTAATCGTAATTAATCACACTGTTAAATAATAGAATACCATTCAAATATTTTGGGTGGTTTCTGTGTTTTCAAATATATTAATTTCAATTACAACACAGAATACAAAGTATACAGTACTCAGTTTATATTTATTTTTATTACAAATATTTGTGCTGTAAAAACAAAAGAAATAGTATTTTTCAATTCACCTCATACAAGTACTGCAATCTCTTCATCATGAAAGTTGAACTTACAAATGTAGAATTATGTACAAAAATAACTGCACTCAAAACAAAACAATCTAAAACTTTAGAACCTACAAGTCCACTCAGTCCCACTTCTTGTTCTGCCAATTGCTCAGACAAACATATTTGTTTACTTTTGCAGTATATACTGCTGCCCGCCTGTTGTTTACAATGTCACCTGAAAGTGAGGACAGATGTTCACATGGAACTGTTATAGCCAGCATCACAAGATATTTACATTCTAAATGCCCTAAAGATTCAGATGTCCCTTCATGCTTCAACCATCATTCCAAAGGACACGTGTCCATGTTGATGACAAGTTCTGCTCTGTAATGATCCAAAGTAGTGTGCACTGATGCATGTTCATTTTGATCATCTGAGTCAGATGCCACCAGCAGAAGGTCGATTTTCTTTTTTGGTGGTTTGGGTTCTGTAGTTTCCATATTGGACTGTTTCTCTTTTAAGACTTCTGAAAGCATGCTCCACACCTTGTCCCTCTCAGATTTTGGATGGTACTTCAGATTCTTAAAACCTTGAGTTGAGTGGTGTAGCTATCTTTAGAAATCTCACATTGGTACCTTCTTTGCATTTTGTCAAGAACACTTTCACTGCAGATTTAAAATAATGTGCTGGGTCATCATCCAAGACGGCTATAACATGAAATATATGGCAGAATGCAGGTAAAACAGAGCAGGAGACATACAATTCTCCCCCAAAAAGTTTATTCACAAATTTAATTAGCACATTATTTTTTTAACAAGCATCATCAGCATGGAAGCATGTCCTCTGGAATGGTGGCCGAAGCATGAAGGAGCATACGAATGTTTAGCATATCTAGTACATAAATACCTTGCAATGCCGGCTACAAAAGTGCGAACGCCTGTTCTCACTTACAGGCGACATAGTAAATAATAAGCAGGCAGCATTATGTCCCGTAAATGTAAACAAACTTGTTCATCTTTGCAATTAGCTGAACAAAGTAGGACTGAATGGACTTGTAGGCTCTAAAGTTTTAGACTGTTTTGTTTGAATGCAGTTATATAACCAAAAAAGATAAAAATCTACATTTGTAAGTTGCACTTTCACAACAAAGATTGCCTTACAGTACTTGTAGGAGGTGAATTAAAAATACTATTTGTTTTTTATATTTAGAGTGCAAATATTAGTAATAAAAAATATAAAGTGAGCACTGCACACGTATTCTGAGTTGTAACTGAAATCAATATATTTGAAAATTTAGAAAAACATCCAAAATTATATAATAAATTTCACTTGGAGTTCTATTGCTTAATATCGCAATTAATTTTTTTGAGTTGAATCATGTGTGTTAACTGTGATTAATCAACAAATAACCAAAATGTAAAAGAAGCTATTGAAAATGGAGCCACTTCTCCCACTGATGTCTGATTCAGAGGTAGCCCTGAAGTGGAAGTGAGAAACTAAAGATGTTCTGGCCCTTGTCCTAATCTATCCTTTCCCCACCTTCTCTTTTTTAAACAAGGGGCTGGTTATTTTCATTTAACACCAGTGATTTAGGCTTTACAGCAGATACCATGGTAACTGGCTGCATGCACACTGTACAGGTGGCCTGTGTTTCCTACCTGTGGAGCTTGTGTACTCTATAGGAGGCATGTAGGGAAATGCTTTCACAGACAGCACAGTGGTTCCTTGTGCTGCAATTTTGGCTGATAGTGCTAGGGGTTATTAATCATGTTTATTACAGTAGTGCCTAAGAGACAAATCAAGAATGAGGCCACATTGTGCTAGGCACTGTACAAACACTGAGTAGCAGATGGTCTGTGCCCCTAAGAGTTTACAGTCTAAGAGTATGTCTACATGGGGCCCAGATTAGCTGACTTGAGCTCACACGGCTAAGGCTCTAGGGCTGAAAAAACTGTGTATAGACATTTGGGCTCAAGCTGGAGCCCTAGCTCTGGCACCCTGCGAGGGTGGACATCGACACAGCAATTTTTAGCTCCACACCTTGAGCCCTAGTCAGCTGACCTCACCCGGTCCAGCTGCGGCTGTGGTACAGGGCTTTTATCCCTGTATAAGCATATCCTTAACAGATAATATAGACAGCGAGTAGAACACACAAGAGTCAGTGTGATGGGAAGCAAATGGCATATTAATTCCTTGAGTTTTGGGCTATGAGTGGGTTTAGTTAGAAGGAGATGAGGTAAATGGAAAGAAAAGCGAAGGGAGGCAGGTGGGGGGGGGGGGACAGGATGGGGAGAGGGAGTAAGTGTGGAATGAAGCTGAGGTGAAAGGACTATGAAAGAGGGGCAGTCAGGGGGAGAGGGTTGGTACAAAACAGCCCATAAGCACAGGGCAGAGAAAGTCGAGTCAATGAAATTTCAGATTTAAATAGCTGAAATAATGAAATTTATAATTTTAAAAATCCTATGACTGTGAAATTGACAAAAATGGACCATGAATTTGGCAGGGCCCTGCTTATTACCAATGTATTAGTCACAAAGGTCACCACACATACAGTTACAAAATATTACACATTGGGTCTTAAAGTATCCTGTTTGCATGTTGAATGTATTGGCTCATTAATATAGTAGCACAGATATTTCAGACTGCGTCCCTTCTCCAAAGAATTTACAATCTAAAGTACAGGCTGTTACTGTAAAGAACACATAACAGGAAATAGAGTGGGGTACGGCTTTTTCAAAAATCTAGAATGCTTCAGAAAACCATATGAGATATTATTTTTAACATTGTGGAGGCATTATTAGTAACTAGGGGGGTATTTTCCAAGGGCATTGAGAGTTGCACGTCTTACTCCCATCTGTGCCTTTGAAAAATCACCCACTACATAATTAAGTGCTGAGATTTGCATTTAAAGCAGGACTAAAATCCCTCTGCTTCACACTTTAATGGTTAAATTTATTCTTTGATTTTGGCACAGTAATCCTCAGTGGACAACTGATTTTTCCATGTCATTTTTTAAGAAAAATATTTACTAACTCTTGCAGAAGAAACATTTAAAATTGCTCCTTTTTTTAAATGTTGGCTGGTTAGCTCACATTTATTTGGGTTCCTCTAAAGAGCCACAATGTTCACAAATGTCAAACTTCACCCAAACACACGCATGCATATGTATATTCTGGTAAAATTTTCTACTCAGGCCACTTTTAAGCTTTTGCATTTTTTATTAGATCTTTTTTCCTTATTCAAGGAATCTATTTGAGTTTCACCAAGATTCATTGATAGAATTTCCATTTTCAATTTAAAAAAAAAAGGAATGTTTTGAAAACGTACAAGTTTATCAGGATTTTCTCTCTCCAGCTCTGACACAATTCCCCTGGTTGCTGCCTTGGCTCTATCAGCATAGAGAAACCAGTCTCTGACTGAGACAATGCAGCACATGAGGGGCTCCCTGCAGTGCACTGCAGAGCAACAGAGGCAGCAGTGTTGAGGAAGCACTTCAAGTGTGAGTGTTTCAGCACAGAGGCACTGGGCTTCCCATGCCACAGACCAATCACACTGCATCTCTCTATTCTTCCCAACCAAAAACCTCTTTCCCAAACCTTGCAGACACACACATCCCTCTAACTCTTCACTTCCCCACCCCTGACACATCCCTGCTCTTCCCTTACCCTCAGTTCCTCACACACCTTGAAGTAGCTCCATGAAGAGCCAAAGATGAGGGATGCATTAAAAGAGGGAGCATGGGGGGAAGGTAGAGAGTGGAGGAGGAATTTGGGGGGGCTGGGTATTGTTGGGTGAGTATGGGGAAATGGAGCTTGAGCTGGGAGGGCAGAAGCAGAGGGGAGAGAAACTTTTGCTACAGAATGTTCTGTTCTAAAAGCCAAAGATAGGGCTTCCAATTTCAAGGAATGCCAGGAAAAATGAGATAAGATGAAATCAAGGTATTTTGTTGTGCAAAAAGCTGAGTTTGCAAAACACACAGTAAGTAGATGTATAAACCACATATAACAAAAAGCTTCTGGGGAGGAATATTTGCTTCTTCATGCCCACATGAAACTCTTGAATGTTAGAGGGAGCTATGTTTTTGCATTAAAGGCCCACTCCAGTGTTCTCTGCCCATCCAATTTGTCCACGTACTCCTCTGTATTTAATGAGTACGTAATAAGTGACTGGCAGTTTAATTTCCCTTCTAAGCTTTGTGCATTCATGCAACAGTGAAAGTATTTTTTTCTAATCAATGAATTGAGTTTATTATTAACCTTATTTCTACATTTTCTGTTACTTTACTATGGTGCTTTAATTGTATTTCCACCTCAGTAATGGCTTCCTAATGGAGTTTCCTTTCACAGATTGCTTCTGTGTGAGCAGCAGAATTTTCTTAATGATTCTAGTACAAATTCCTTTCTGTTTTAGTCTGCTTTCTCTGTCTGTTCCTGTATTATTCATCTCTAATGGTACAGCACCTTTGTGCTCTGTGACATGGAAAACAGGGGCATTGTGAGGAAACCTCAAGGACAAAGCATCAAAATAACAGAGGCAACATCTATAAAAAGGAAATTAATGACTCAGGCAAGTAGATGCTACATGTAAGTGATTTTAATGAGTGAGAGCTTCAGCCATGCTTAGAAATACAAATGTATTTAATGCCTTTCGGATCTCAATCCTTAGTTGTTACTAATGGTATATCAAGCAGGGACAGAGGAAAATTCTAGCTATAAAAATCAGAAGTACCTTAGCCAACTAGCTGGAGTTTAACAGAAATATCAGGTACAATCAAAGGGACTGATTCTTGTCTCATTGCAAGTGGCAGAAATCAGGAGCAATTCCACTGAAATGAATGGAGTTATGCTGATGTAAAGTCAATGCCAGTGAGAAGAGAGTGTCCAGGTCCAACATAGCCAGATATAACTAACAGGCTTGTCATAACTCTCCATTTACTTTTATGGGCTTTTTGTTAAAGCCACAATCCAGGAGCAGTGGAAAGGTAAACTCCTATAAATTAGGGTCATTTCATCGGTCTCTGTGCTTCCTAGAAGTTTTTACTTATTTTTCTGTAATCCTTGTAAACTATTGTAAATAAAGTGCTTGAGCACCATCTAGTGGGAGGCAGAGGGTTGCTGTGTAGTTATTTACCTTTGACTTAAAATCAAAACATGTAAAATGCCTGAATCTTCTTTAGTTACTATGGCTTTATTTTCAGTGGAGAAACTTTGTAGGATAAAGAGAGGTTTTGGAGCTCAGCAGTTGCAGAGAGAGCTGGCATGCTATATTTTAGCTGTGTCATCTGTTACTCTAAGGCTAAAAGCAAATTCAACATATCGACATGAGCATTTAGATGGGTGGAAAATCAGTTATTAATCAACAAAGGAATATTGATTTTCCAATAGTCATTTCCATAAAATAGTGGATCAGCTTTTATTGTCAGCAAGCAGTGAGCTGGAAAGTTAACTGCCATCAGCTAGGCCTCTGGCCCAAAGAAGCAGGTCAGTAAATGATGGGAGATAGAGAGTTCTCCAGAGTCATTGCTTAAATAGAACATCATGCAACTTTCAAAAGTTCTGAAAATACATGTGTGTACAGAATACAAATTAGGACTAAATTAACTGACTGCACTTGAAAAACAAAACAGTTTAGCGTAAGCCATTCAGACTAAGATAGATTTTGTATGTATAATATGGTAAAAATTTTATAATAGTTTGATTTTCAGTGGATCTTGGAAATACATAATTATCCACTTTTACACTCAAGTAAGCAATTTCCCATTATTTTTTAATGCAATATTGTATTAGAAATCACTAAGTAACACTAATTATAGCATGGGCCATTCATGCCAACCATTAGTCCTGTGCATATAATTCCTTTGTAAAGTCAAAGTGACTTCCTATGCATGGAAATATTCAGGATTGGGCTCTACAGAGTTTTTTACCAATGACTGAAACAGAGACTTGTTAGAAGATTGTAGCCAAATATAGCTACATTTATGCCACTCTTTTCTTCTCTCAGTAGAACATAATTCGCCTATTGTTTTAGAACAGAACAGGGCCACCTAGAGGATTCAGGGGGCCTGGGGCAAAGCAATTTCAGGGGCCCCTTCCATAAAAAAAGTTGCAGTACTATAGAATACTATATTCTCATCGGGGCCCCTGCGAGGTCCAAAGCAAATTGCCCCACTTCCCCCCCCCCCCCCGGCAGCCCTGGGAAAACAAACATTTAAAAACCTTCCCCATCTCGGCACAAACCTAGTTTTGAGAAAACTTTTCAAGTCACCTTTACAAGGTATCACTGGTTCTCAGCATCAGCTAGTGCTAAAAGGCACTAAAGCTCATTAAAAGGGTTGGACAAATATTTTCCCTCAAAATTTTTTTTGGATTGAAAACTAGGGGTTTTTAAAAAGCAGAAAAAGAATCACGGACAATGTCTGCTTTCCTTCAAAATTTGTTGTGTTTTTTTTTTGAAAAGCTGAAATTACTCTGCCAAAACCTGAACATGGTTTGGGGTTTCAGAAGTGTGTGGCCAAATATTTGCTGCTTGCTGTGTTTGTTTAAAGAAACAATAAAAAAATTCTGCTTAAAAAAATCCAAAACTTTTGAACCACCTCAGCTTGTGACCAAATGCCTGAGCCCATCCAGTCAGAGATTTTTCCAGGTTTCTGATACTCTGCTGGCTTCCTTGACTCATAGCTGTCTCCATAACTTTGGTCAAACCAAAGGTCCATCCAGCCCAGTATCCTGTCTACCAACAATGACCAATGCCAAGTGCCCAAGAGGGAGTGAACCTAACAGGTAATGATCAAGTGATCTCTCTCCTGCCATCCATCTCCACCCTCTGACAAACAGAGGCCAGGGACACCATTCCTTACCCATCCTGGCTAATAGCCATTAATGGACTTAACCTCTATGAATGTATCTGTTTCCTAGAGATTGGCTCCATGGGGTCCCTCACAAACTGGAGATGGTTACTGTGGGTTTGTCTTTAGTATAGCTTATGTAGATACTCCACAAACTGAGCATTTGAGCTTGTTCCAGAATCTGGGATGAGCCTATGTTGTGAAAACTG
Organism: Mauremys mutica; assembly: GCF_020497125.1. Lineage (NCBI taxonomy): Eukaryota > Metazoa > Chordata > Testudines > Geoemydidae > Mauremys > Mauremys mutica. Next base: position 57,210,837 of record NC_059074.1, read on the forward strand.
AAATGCTCAAAATAGCACATGCATGTGAATGGACACAGGGTGCTAAAATTAAATTAACCCAGGGGTTCTCAAACTAGGGGTCGAGACCCCTCAGGGGGTCACGAGGTTATTACTGGGGGTCACGAGCTGTCAGCCTCCACCTCAAACCCCGCTTTGCCTCCAGCATTTATAATAGTGTTAAATATATTTTAAAAGTGTTTTTAATTTGAAAGGGGGGGTGGGACACACTCAGAGGTTTGCTATGTGAAAGAGATCACCAGTACAAAAGTTTGAGAACCACTGAATTAACCTCTCTGGATCCTCGGGGAATGCAGGGAAAGGGGGGGGTCTCCCTTGGTAGGGTTGGGAAGGAGATAGGTGGTGTAGGATATTGCTCTTCTCATGTGATCCCTCCCCCACAGAAAAGATAACAGCTTGGCTCTTTGTGTTAAATAGCTGTCTGCAAGCCTCAAACTGCTGAATGAGCTTTAGGGTAGGGAAGGCTGTGCATCCCCAAAGAGCCTGGCCCTGCCCCCTATCCAACCCCCATCCACTTCCTGCCCCCCAACTGCCCCCCCTGAGAATCCCCAACCCATCCTGCTCCTTGTCCCCTCACTGCCACCCTGAGACTCCCTCCCCAACTCCCCCCCCAAACCCCCTCCTCAGGCCCCCACACCCCGCCAACCCTCCCTGTTCCCTGACTCCTATCCATCCCCCGCTGAGTCCTGACAGACCCCTGGAATACCCACGATCCAACCCCCCCTTGCACCCCCCCAGAACCTCTGCCCTTTCCCTGTCCCCAGGACTCCCTGCCCCTTATCCAATCCCCCCGGCCCCAGCCCCCTGCCATGCTGCTTACCCTTGCCTCCCCCCTCTCCCGGAGCCTCAGCGCGCCACATCCAGAAGCAGCCCTGGACAGCGGCCTGGCTCCAGCGGGGCCTAAGTTCTCGCCGGTCAGCCCCGGAGCTCGCAGCCCTCCCCCCTTACCATGTGGCTCTGAGCAGGAGGAGCTCAGGCCCTACCCCCTTACCATGCGGCTCCAAGTGGGGAGAAGCTCAGGCCCCTGGACAGCGCTGCAGTGGTGTGGCTCCGGCAGGACTGGAGCTCACAGCCCCGCCCCCTTATCACGCGGCTCTGAGTGGAAGGCGGAGGCTGGGGCCAGAGAATTCTTGGGGGGGCCCCTGCGGGGCCTGGGGCAAATTGCTCCACGTGCCCCCCCCCCCAGGCAGCTCTGCAACAGAAATATATATTTATTGGTACTATTTTGTATCAGCAGCCTCTGGAATCAGAAGTCTTTTGACAAAGACAGTTTGCTAAGAACGAAACATTCTGATGCCTAAAATTCCCTGAAGAATGTACTGAAGCATGTCATAGAACATCTACAAAACAGAGCTTACGCAGATGTTTTTTGCACAGAAACCCTTCAGAGATGGAACTGCATAATGAATGCAGGTCAGTTTACCTTGACAGTTTTCAGTTTGAAAGTTAATGTTAATGTTCTTGAGATGGGACTGACCCATGACATTCAGAATGAGTACTAGATCCAAATCCAAACTTCCTCAAAGTTCAAGAGGAGAAAGGGTGGTTTGGAACTAGTCTATATTAAAGATGGAAGCAAACTAACTGGTTATTGATCTTCATTTCACTAGTTGTGGGAAATGCAGAGGTATTTAGATAGTTTGATAGGTATCAAAATTAATATCCCCTGAAATTACAGGGGAGTTACTCAAAGTGGAACCTGACCAGGACAGGATAGCTAATTCCTCTACTCTGGCAAAAAGGGCTGTAAGGTGGTCACAGCTGACTCTCCCTTGGTCTGGGAGGGAGGTCACACCCCCCCTCACTACAAGTCCTCTGGAACAGCACAGTTCAAGGGGGAATTAGCATCAGCATCTCTGCCACTCAGTGGGGTAACCCAGTCTAGGAGCCCTGGTCCTCTGACCAGACACTAAACAGTTAGTGGGCACCAGCCTACAGTCAGGGTAAAGCAGCAATGTCCATAAGCCCCGGGCTTCTGACAGGGTGAGGCAGCAAGTTGTTAGGCAGCTCTGGGCAATATTCAGGGCAGAGCAATGAGTCTATTATCCCAGGCCCTCAGGCAGGGCAGCAAAATCAGGAGGCTCTAGTCTGTAGTCAGGGCAGCACAGTAACCAGTCTATTAGCCCATCCCTCAAACAGGGTGGGGCAGCACAGTCAGGAAGCTTGGGCCTGTACTCAGGACAGAACAATAATGAGTCTAAGCCCAGGACCTCAAATGAGGCAGGGCAGCAAAGTCAGGGGTCCTGCCTCTGGCGGACCACTGAAAAACATAGGCCTCTTGGCCTGTGGTGGAGAGGCTGCCACCCCAGGAGGGGGATGGGGGTGGCAGGGGGATGCAGGCCCACACAACTCCACTGCATCCCATCCCAGGGCCCTAACAGTGGCAGAGTAGCCTGCCACTGGGTCAGCAGGGAAATCCGGCCGCAACAAGCTGGCTGGCTGTCAGTCAGCAACACAGCTGAATGATATTCAGCTCCCCTGGGCTACTTCCTACACTCCTGTTTGAGGGGGTACTTGGGTCCCGGGGTCATTGTCCATCTTGCTGGGGTAAAGAGCTAATGACAGGCAACTCTGGCAGTCCCTCCAGATCTCAAGCACTGCAGCAGTTGCTGTTGGGTCTGAGTTCGAGGAGCGAGTTAGAGACGTCCCTTTCCTCTGTCGTCTCCTCTCCAATTGAGCTAGAGGGCTGGCCTTTTATATTTCCAGTTCCTGTCCCACCCCTCTGCTTCTGGTGGGGTAGGCATGGGTGTCCCAGCTCTGCCCACTGGGGGTGGAGGGCTTGCAGCTGTCCCTGCATCCATCTGGGAGGGAGGCCATGACCCCTTGCTACAAGGGCCATGAGATCATTAGTGGCCTAGGTAAGGGCTTTGAGTTAACATTGCAAATAAAAGATACCACCTCCAGCAGAACAGTTACCTCAAACACTGTTAGGGCTCTGGTTTAACATGGAGCTAAGAGTGCAGCCTACTGCATCACTTATTCATGCATGGCTCTCATCCAAGTATCGATTTGTCCTTTTCTGGAGGAAGCTGACAAAAATCACAGCCAGCAGTCATAGATTTAGGACATTTGAATAATAATTAATTTTAAGCTCCTTGTTTCCAAAATGTGCTGCCAGCACAGGGCACTAACTGAGAAAGAACTCCCTCACCCAGCACTCCATTTTCAAGGAATTCATGGTGCAGACTGAAGTAGAAATGTATGGGCATGGATACACTTGCAGATGTAGAGTGCTTTGAATTAAACCAGCCTTCGTAGAGCACAGTAGGGAAAGTGCTGCAGTCTGTCCACACTGACAGCGCCCTGGCGTGGCCACATTAGCAGCTCTTGCAATGGCCACAGAGAGCAGTGCATTATGGTAGCTATTCCAGCATGCAAGTGGCTGCACTGTGCTTTTCAAATGGGAGGGTTGGGGTGGAGTGTGACAGAGTGTGTTGTGTGTATGTGGGGGGGAAAGAGAGTGGGTTTTTGTGGGGCTGGGAGCATGTCAGCATGCTGTCTTGTAACTTCAGAGAGCAGCAGACCTCCCCCCTTCCCCTCTCTCTCTCACACACAACATTCCACACTAATGGCTTGCATGCCGGCTGTCAGAAATGGAGCTTTGAGAGGGCATTTCTGCAGGAGTTCACAACAATGACAAGAGTGGCCACTTGACTTAAGGGGATTATGGGACATTTCCAGAGGCCGATCAGAGTGCAGTAATGCAACACCTTGTTCACATTGACACCCATGCGTTGTAGCCAAGGCGCAGCGAACGTTAGTCTTCTCACCGAGCTGGAGTACCAGGAGCACTCTAGCTGCAGAGTCAGAGTGCTCTATGTGCCTTGCCAGTGTGGATGGGGAGTGAGCTAGTGCACACAGATCTCCTTTATTGCACACTAACTCGCAAGTGTAGCCAAGCCCTTAGCCTGGTACTCTCCAGAACAAAACCTTCAGAATCTTTTTGTATTTCTGATTAGCTCAGTAAGAAATGTCTGTAAAGGTCACAGTTTATTGATTGGCAGATGGTGCAGCCCTGGGTCTGGATCCCCAAAGGAATTAGCTGCATCAAAGCAGTAGTACAAGTGTCCCAGATGTAGAATGGCTGTAGGATTTAGTGCCTCACAAACATCACATTTTCAAAAAGTAAATGAAGGTTACCTACAGCATCCAAAAGTGTCATTTTAGAGTAAGGGCATCACTCCATCCCTGTCCAAATCTGGGAATGTTTTCAGATGCATTTAGTTCTTTTTCTAGAAACAGCCAAGCCACCATTACAGCATAGAATGATGATGTATCAAAGCAAACTTTCTATACAAAGAAAAATTACTATGTATTCTTTCCCACAACCTTTATTTCTTTCTATTCAACACTTTTCTTCCATCTCTTGGAGTCTCTGTTTTCCCTCAGCTTAGTATATCTATACTTTGTCTTTTTAAATGTTTGCTAATTTCTCTATCATAAACATTCCCTTCAAGACATTTTTCTTCTCCGATTTGACACCACTTTTCCCTTCAGGCCCTTTCTTTCTCGTTTTCTCCTGTCTCTCTCGCTCTCTCTGTGTCTTGATGCCTCTCACCCCTTGTTCACAGGTCTTCTTACAATGGAGCCCAGAACATTTGTCTTGCTCACCATCCAAATGCAGGTGATGAGGGTGTTCCAGAGAGTGAGAGATTTGATGTCATCTTGCGACTGCAGGAGAGTTGACTGCTTTGCAGTGCAACCACAAACATGGAATTTAATCTTGATTCATAAGACAAAAAGCCAGATTCACTGGTTTGTGCTGCAACACTTCTAGGTTGTGGATGCTTTGTGTCATAAGGGCTGTGCAGAACAGCTGGAGTGCACCAGTCAATCTGACCCAACCTTTTGACTGGAGCTGGTTGAAGAAATAGGGAGGAAAACCAAAACAAACCAAACTACTATTTTGGTAAAGCCACCACTCCCCATTTTTGGTCACCATTAGACATTGACAAAAATCAGAACTGAACATTTGAATTTTGAAACATTGTGACCAGCTCTAATTTTGACAGATAGTTGTAGCGGTGTTTAGTAATGCCTGTGTGCTCTCCCTCCTATGGTGAAACCTACTGAAGGAAGAAATCACCACATGGTTTTTATGTTGCAGAGCACCTGGCATATTCTCTCCTCATGGAGAAGCTGTGGGGAAAATCAGGCTGCGTCATTAACTTCCCCAGGTTGTGCACAAAGAGAGCTGCCCCTCTGAGCAGCATCTTGGCCTACCTCTCACCTCATTAGTTACCTCCTTCCTTGTGACTGTCCACTACCCCTTTCACTCAAGGTAGGTAAAAGCCACAGAGGCAAGTTAACACTACTCCTAGCAGCCTTATCTACTGCACAGATTTCAACTCAGCAGTTCACAGGTGTTGTAAGGAAGCATGCTGTGTAGAGAGGCTCTTCCTTGGCTCCACATCCAATTGGAGGGGAGGAGATGTGAATTAACAAGGGCAGGATGATTAGGGTCCAGCTGTGAAGCACAAAATGTTCCCTTCAGCATTTTAAACAGAAGGCACACAACTGCACAAGCAAATCATCATTTAGTATTATTGGTTGAAGAGACCCTCTTTAATAATAAAAAGAGTACAGAATAGAGAGAACAGAGAAAAAAGAGATATGGTTTCTTTAAAGAAAAGAAAAATGAAGTTCACCACACATACCAGCTGTTATTTCCCTTCCCGCCCCCACAATAGGCTGCAAGTGTTTCCTAACTACCCCACTGATACCCTGTGTTTTAACCATCTGTACAATAAAAGGGGCCCCCAAGCCTTCCAAACTACAAACAGCAGCAGGAGAGTCTGGAGTCATCTCAGGCAGCTACAACTGTTGGATTAGTAACTTTCAATGCAGTTAAAACACCACCTCTCCTTTCCTTATTGCTTATGGTAACAGAGACTTTCAGCCAGCACTGGGCACTGAGGATTCCCAACCAGCTAATGTATTTTCTCCCTCCCGCCAAATACCATGGAATATTGACCACCACTCTGCTTAGCAGGTTCACTCTTTTTCTATTGTGAGCCCTCCAAGTGTCCCTCCACAGTAACACAACAAGAAAGGAGAGAGGTTGCCTCAGTACATCACAGTATTGAGCATATGAATAATATTATTGCAGTTACATTTTTTGCCTGTGTACCTGCAAGAATAATAAAAATTGTCTGAGACCCTCATATCCTGGTAGTGTCTAATATGCCCAGTGCTGAATCCAGGTTGTGTGGCATCATGAAGAAGTACAGAGGCAGAGTAGCAGCACTAGTGAGTATTTCCTAATGAGTGCAGCTTAACATAAGAAAGTCTCTGTGGCTATAAGGATTCAGTTGCTCTCCAATGCAGTCAGTGCTCAACTGTCCTTTGGGAAAAGAAAGTTGAGAAATGTAGACTGAAAACAGTCCATTTCAGGTCCCAAACCTATATTTTCATTTGCACCCAAAACACCCCCTTTCAGAACAAGAAATACAGAACTAAACCTTAATTGTCTACTTCTCAATGCCATTGAGAAATAAAAGATGCACAGTACAAATAAATTAAAAACATTAAAACAAGCTTCATGTCTGCCAACGCAACATAGCTTCAAACCCCACATTTGTTCATACTCTGGGTACAAGTTTCTAAGGCTGACAGGCTGGGTTTATAGCCTGAGGATTCTCTTTGAAGCAGTGTCTCATTGCTATGTACTTAAGGATTTTTTTTTTTAAAAACATCCTGCACTGGTAATTTGAAGAGCTTAATAGTACTATCAGCATTCATACACTGGAGATTTGTTTTTCTTTTATGCATAATGATATGTTGCTACCTATAGTGATAAATAGAACTTCTAAAAGAAATATGTATAGCAACTTAACTCATCATCATGACAGTTTTCAATATATCTGTTACTGCAACAGCACTCTCAGTACTTAGCATTAGTAGTATCCACAAAGGGACAGACCCTACCTCCCAGAAAAGAGTACTGGATCCAGAAATTATGGTGGACATCTACTAGAAAGGAGTAAATACTGAATACAAGTGTGGACATTTGTTCAAATAAAAAATATTTTGAGGGAATTCAAGCCAATTTTAATTGACTTTCTATGAACAGTAATATGAGCAATTATTTGTTTGTGGAAAAAGAAATCACCACAAATATTTGTGATAAAGATGTAATTCCAAGAATGGTCGTGACCACAAGTGACTTATTCAATCCTACATCCTGCTTAGAAGTGTTTTCAATTATGCAGCCACAGTCCAGAAAAACATGTTGTGACCAATCACACAACAGTTTTGAAACTGTTGAATAATTATGAATAAATCAATTTGTAAAAAAGTTTAAATCTGTTCATGGATAATACACAAAAAAAGAAAGATGCTAAATTTAATTATTGTCTACCTCAAATAATTTTCCTGCTCTATTCTGCACACTGAAGGCCAGAGTTTGCTCTCATACTCAGATATAAATCTGGAGTATCTTCTCTGACCTCACTGAAGTAATTCGAGATTTATAACAAAGCAAAATTGAGTAATTTATGTTCAAGAAGAATGAAATTTCAAAGGGTGAGACTAAACTAATGGTTATGCACAGACTATTTTTTTGTCCGGTGTTGATACAGTGCCTAACACAATGGGATCCTGGTTTGGGACCATAGTGCCTAAAAGTCTTTTTAATACAAAACAATAGTAATTAATTCATGAATAAAATTGTTTATCTGTTTGAAGTTTCAGAGTGAAGGTCTAAGGGAAGTGTTTACAGTTTTATTATATACTGAACAATATTGGAAGCAGATTTTAGGTGAGAGATGAAATCACAATAGTCTTGCAATACATTCACTGGCTTTTGGACCGAAATTCCTCTAGGGAATGTGAAAAAGTCTCAGATACTGCAGTGATGAGGGCCACAAATAAATAACCATCAACATTTATACTGTAGTAGAGTGTAGAGGCCTCAACACCAGAGCCCCATTGTGCTGGGCATTGTATAATATAGTAAATAAGGATCCCAGCCTCAGAGAGTTTACAATATGATCAGACAGACAGACAGACACTACTTTCAGTCTCAATGATTCATTTAAAATTTAAGAACCAACCATTGTAAAGTCTCCATGAGAGACAATAAGGTGTGTGATGGTCTTTGTAAAACCATCCTTCTGAACAAAAATTGCTCTTCCAAACTGAGAACCTCACAGCAGATGGGCAGGCAGGCACTGTGGAAATTTAATGATGCAATACACAAAACAGTAGTTACATAGGGGCACACATTACCCCATTCCTACATGGCATTCCCATCATCAGTATGATAATTGAACTATGCAAAACGCTTGCAATGAAACCTGAACTCACTTGACATTAGTTCAGTTTTGGGTTTATCACTGAACCCAAAACTCAGCCCATAATACATTTTGCAGGCATTAAGATCTGCAGCCCCTTTACTAGTGAACCATTTGTGCAGGGGCTGCCTAGCTTGCAAAAAACTCTTCCAGCTCTGGTCTGCTGTTGATCAGGTGATAGTAGAGGACTGCTTCCCCTAGCTTGAACCATTGTGAGCAGGTACCTGATGTGGCTGATGTCCAGTAAGGGACCGATACATCTCCTGCCAAAGTCAACTGAAAGACTTGCACTGTCTTCAATGCAAGTTGGATTGGGCCCTGAGCAAAGACAAGGTTTCTGGAGGGGTGTGTGTGGAGGATTGCCTCGAAGTGTGCCTGGCTTGTGGTGTGTCCACTGACCAGCAGCCTATCTTGGGGGTAAGACTAGATGACTCTGGAGGTCTTTTCTAACCCTATTATTCTATGATTGGCATGGGGAAGGAAAAGAGGTGCCCTGGTCCCACTGCAATAGATCTTTGTTTCTGTTGTTGGGTTTGTTGTATTGTGTTTGGGATAGCAACGTCCCATTACCCCGTATACTGTTGGACCACTAAGCAACAGACTGACATGATCAACATATTTTTTATAAAACAATCCTGATTTCCTCTCTGTCACCAGGTTCTTGAGAGGTGCAGATCTGGGGATTCCATTCCTGTGGAGGAAGGGAGCATAAAAGCACCAATGCTTAGCCCTCAGTTAGGTACAGAGTCGGATGTCAGCACATCCCTGCACCACATAAATGCTGGGACCTGCAGTGTGCATCTCACAGGATATGGACCTAATTAATCAGGCCACTAGAAAATAATTTAATGCAAATATCACTAAATATTAATGAAATTTCCAAGTTTAAGTGAATTGGGACAGATCCTCGGCCACATTTAGGCCCTTTGCACTGCTCTGGTGGCACATAAGCTAACTTTTGGGCCCTAACTGACTAGCTGGAGGTCCCTCAAGTGTGGGGGAAATCCCCAGCTGGCACAGATCAGGCTCTATACAGGCACCCCCCCCCCCAAAGATAGGTGGACAGAATCTGCTGGGGTGCTGATGCAGTCCAGTTGATCACCAACTTGTGTATATAGCCTATGGGGGGGAAGGGGTGTGTTACAAATAAGTGCAACTTAGAGCAACCCTAAGGCCTACTCTAAACTAACAAGTTTCAGTGGTGTATCTATCTTGGTTAGAAGTGTGAAAAAATCCTCCTCCTGCTTGGCATAATTACACCAACAAAAGCCCCAGTGTTTTCTGGTAGGACTGTATATACACAACTTATTCTGTTCAGGGAAATGGTTTAAGCTAGGCTGGCAAAAAACCTCTGCATCTCCACTAGGGGGGCTTGGTGGTATAGTTATATCTATACTGGCAAACCATTTTATGTGTAGAAAGGGTTGAAGCTGAATAGGGGGTGGGCAGAACCAGTCCCTAGCACCTTGTGGGAGAACACCCTTGCCCACGGCCTCTCGTGTCTGGTGCCAAATGGAGTTCAGCTTGGACTCAGGATCAAAGCCATTGTGTCTTGCTGTAAGAAAGAGAAATAAAAAGGGGCTGAGGAACTTCAAACACCACACAGCTACTCCAAGAAAAATATACATTACCTCCAGCAAAGCACTGCAGTGTCAGTCAGCTTAAACTCTGTCATTCATTTCCCTGTTCTAAGGTAATGAAGGTTCTTTCCCCTTAACTCTTTTCTTCTCCTTTTTCTGGGTGGGAGAAGTCTTTGGATTTTTATAATGCTTAATAATCATGTATGATCAGTCCCCTTGTGGGTATGGCAATCCATTTCTTTCACTTACTTAATTAGAAGGCTTTGTTATGCATAAAATACATGAGGCAGCTAGGGCAGAGTCTTATGAATTGGTGAGCATTCAATAACTATATTAAATAGTTTCCTTTAGGTCCCTGAAATTGCATTTAGAGGAAAGCTGTTGAGAAAACCTGATGAGAAGCACTCTGAATATTCATATTACTCCACTACTTATTCGTTGGATTTAAAAGCAATCGTTTCCTATGGGATTAAGTGTCTCTGAATATCGATAGCATAACTACAATTACCAAGAGCATTACTTGGAAGATATTAAAAGCAATAAATTAAACATATTAGCTGAGGAATAATGACGATGTTATGTACAAACAATTAGCAAAGTAGGTGTTCATGATTCTTTCCTAATATTCTGTAGTTTCTTTGAACCCATGTCCATGGATAGTGGAGTATTAGCATTACAGCCATTCATAACTGCTAGCAGGGTGAAAGGTGCTGCTCTGCTTCTATCCATTATACAGTAATGTTTGGACAGAATTTCTTCACACCTAGCAAGGGAGGGTTTATATAACTGTGATACTGTTAGCCAAGTCCGATTCCTGCCCCTTCTTGGCAATGCACATTCACACAGATTTATACCTACTGAGGATCTGGCCCATAATGGTGTTTGAAGTGTAAGAATGAAGGCAGGCAGGCAGGCCTTTGATGGGTACCTCTATAGCAGTTCTGTGGTTCCACCTCACAGACAAGAGATTTTTGGCTTTTGCAAGCTTTTCACATGTAATTCATTGCTCCTTCCATCTCTGTAGATCTCACTGTTATGCTATGAAAACCTGGCACTAGACTGGAAGGAGTTGCTAGAATCGATTGGCAAATGAAATGCTGAATCAGAATTATGTTTCCATAGGTGCACAGGTAAATGGTAGTGTGTTCTGGATTGTCCTAAGACATGCTTTCTGAAATATTTTTTTTGACACTCAGCTGCTTTCCCCCCCCTCACTTGTGTTAACAAAAATATTCCATGAAATTAATTCTGTGCTGTTGCAAAAAAAGGGAAAGTTTTCTGTTTCCTTCATGTAGAAAGTGAATCTTAATAAAACTTAATAACTATAAATAGAAACAGGGATTCTCAGGACATAGCAGGATTAATTCTCTACTCTGTTACATCAGATTTACATTGGTAGAATTCCATTAATGTCAGTGGTCTTGTTTCTCTTTTCCTGAAGAGTTATGCTTGGTGCAGGAATGGACAGAGGAAGCTAAGATAATTGTATGCCCTTTTTGTGCCTTCCCATACACTCAACCTGACCCAGTGTGCAAGTTGGAATAGGCTCAGGGCTACTAAAAATATAGTCAGCTGCAATGGTCACTTTGGGGTGAGACTAACCAGAGCTCAGCACTACTCCACCTATACGTCCTACACCAAGGGAAGCATAGGGCTGGTATACTCTGGTCTATATCATCTGGGGGTAGCCCCTATGTTACTGATAGCAGCTACACCTCCTCTGCAGCCCCTTTGTAGAGGCAGTGCAGTATAAAACAGGTTATAAGGAAACACAGAATCAGGCCTATTGGAGTTACCCCTGCATAGAACTGTTGAGTATCAGAGTAAGAATCAGGCCCCTCAAGTCTAACTTACAATAAAAGTGACTTCAGTTACCACTGCCAAGTCAGTATCATCCTCAGAGTTTGACTAGTGACCTCTCCCAATATCAGCTATTCCAGCAAACATCATCAGCCAGATTCTCAGCACTTGGGTCATGGGTGGAGGAATGGGGACAAAGGAGATTTATTTAAGCCACTTGTGTCCCCCATACTCTGGGGCTGTATGTGCTCCTGCATGTTATAGCAGTGTCAGGGCTACTCTAGTTTACGCTCTGCAGGAAGCAGAGAATAGCCATATTGCAGTGCACTCCAGCCATGCTCCTGCAACACCTTTGATCTGCCCTTTACAGCAGGGCTGGGAGCAGGGTCAGATAGGGCCCTTACATCAGCTTTACACTAGCTGGGGAGGCCAGAGTAGCATTAAGGAGCTTTAGGGTAATAGAGAATCAATTCCTATATGTTAAAAGCAACAAGTTATTCTGCAGAGTCGTACTTTCCAACCTCAAAGAGCAGCTTCCTCAGTGCAGGCAATTGAGGAGACAGGAGTACCTGGTGGTGTGTTGTGATTCTCACATCCTGATATTGCAGCATGACAATTTACTGCCATCACACAATGACTCAACACCACAATGATCATTTTACAGCAGAATGAAAGGATGTGGCTCTGCAGTTTTTTGGGGGATCCCTGAATCGCTAATCAACAGAATTTCTTATCACTCCCTGTTGTCCTGTTCCTCATTTCTTTAGTTATGTGGAGGGATGGCAAAGAATCCTAGGGTACGTCTACACTACGGGACTATTCCGAATTTGCATAAACCGGTTTTGTAAAACAGATTTTATAAAATCGAGTGCGCGCGGCCACACTAAACACATTAAATCGGTGGTGTGCGTCCACGGTTTGAGGCTAGTGTCGATTTCTGGAGCGTTGCACTGTGGGTAGCTATTCCGTAGCTATCCCATAGTTCCCGCAGCCTCCCCCGCCCCTTGGAACTTCCGGGTTGAGATCCCAGTGCCTGATGGGGCAAAAATTGCCGAGCTATGCCCTGACCCACCGCGGACACGGTGTTTGACCCTAGAAGCATTTGGAGCTCTGTCTGAAGATTTTAAAAAAATGATTTTGAATTTCGTCTTCTGTAACGGAGCGCTGATAGAACAGATTTGCCTGCCCTTACAGCGATCACGTCCGCATGGTCCATGCGGGAGCTCTTTCTTTATTTTGATTTTTAACTGCATCGCCACACGTGCTGATCGGAGCTCCATGCTGGGCAAACAGGAAATATTCAAAAGTTCGTGGGGCTTTTCCTGTCTACCTGGCCACTGCATCCGAGTTCAGATTGCTGTCCAGAGCGGTCAGTGGTGCACTGTGGGATACCGCCCGGAGGCCAATACCGTCGATCAGCGGCCACACTAACCCTAATCTGATATGGTAATACCGATACTAGCGCTACTCCTCTCGTTAGGGAGGAGTACAGAAACCGGTTTAAAGAGCCATTAAAATTGATATAAGGTGCCTCCTAGTGTGGACGGTTGTGGCGTTAAATCGGTTTTACGCTCCTAAAACCGATTTAAACGCCTAGTGTAGACCAGGCTCTAGTTGCTCCCAGTGCTGTTTTCACATATGCCAGACAGCTTGGGGAGTGCTCCTGTGATCAGTTTTCTGCCTAACAGCACAGCTTGATCAGTCACAAACACTTCAGAAGACTTACTTGCAAGACCCCAAAGAGCCACAAGTGTCTCAAAGGCCATAAGGTATCATCACTGTTGTCTGTAGTATGACAAGTGGAAATGAAGAAAGAGGGTCAGGCTTCTGGTTGGGTGTGACTCTGTGGGGCTCAGGAGGGCTAGCACAAGGCAAACTGCCATCTCTCAGACCACAGAGCCTCAGAATACAACACTGGTCACTCAGCATGCTTAGCAAGGATTCCTTTCCTACAGCTTTGTATGCCTGGTGCATTTCTTATTAGTAATGACACACCATTGACTATTCCTTAATGAAGCATAAAGCACACATCAAAGTATAGTGAGGTGTCTTTATGTCTGTGCAACAGCAAACAACTGTGTAGTGTGACATGGTAGATCGATAGTAGACCACACCACTTGACTGATTATGATGCATCAGATATTTTTAACAAACTGTGGTTCTGAAAATAAAAACCTATTATTGAATTGTCTGTGGTTTTTTAGCATCTTTTTTCCCCCTCCTTGAGGAAAAAACAAACCGTGTATTGTAGCACATCTCTATTAATATTATAAAGACTGACTGAAATCATAGTCATCAAGTGACTGTCACAACAATTCACCCACAAAGCCCTACATTTTAATTTCTCTGTATCTGAAATGAAATGGGGTAGGTGGGTATAGAGACTCCTCTTTTCAGCTGCTTTGTCCTCCGGTACAAAGCCTGGCAGGTTGCAAGTGCAAAAAGGAAGAACATGTAGGATTAAAGCTCGAGGAATGCATCTTTGAAAGATAAATATCCTATGATTAGAAGCATGCTGCAAAGGTATAGTCTATTGATATACATAGGCGTGCACAGTACATTTCATTAGGGTGTGCACCCAGGGAATTTTAAATTTATTTATTTATTTTAAAGGTGAACATCATAAAGGTTGGGGTGCAGGAGAGAGTGTCGGGTGTGGGAGGGGGTGTGGTGTGAAAGAAGGGGCTCAGGGCAAGGGACTGGGGCAGAGGAGGGGTGCGGGGTGCAACAGGGGGTTCAGGGCAGGGAGTTGGAGTGCATGGGGGTGCAACAGGGGGCTCAGGGCAGGGGGTTGGGGTGCAGAAGGGGTGCAAGATGCAGGCAGGGGGGTCAGGGCAGGGAGTTGGGGTGCAGGAGGGGTGCAAGATGCAGGCAGGGGGATTAGGGCAGGTAGTTGAGGTGCATGGGGGTGCAGGGTGCAGAAGGGAGCTCAGGGAAGGGGGTTAGGGTGTGAGATGTGGGCAGGGGGCTTAGGGCAGATGGTTGGGGTACAGGAGGGGTGCAAGGTGCAGGCAGGGGGCTTAGGGCAGGGAGTTGGGGTGCACGAGGGTGCAGGCAGGGGGCTCAGGGCAGGAGGTTGAGGAGCGGGGTGCAGGAAGGAGATCAGGGCAGGATTTTGGGGTGCAAGGTGCAGGCAGGGGGCTCAGGGCAGGGAGTTGGGGTGCAGGAGGGGTGCAGCAGGGGGCAGCAGGGGGCTCATGGCAGGGAGTTGGGATGCAGGAAGGGTGCGAGGTGCAGGCAGGGGGCTCAGGGCAGGGAGTTGGGGGTGGGGTGCAGGCAGGGGGCTCAGGGCAGGGAGTTGGGGTGCAGGAAGGGTGCGAGGTGCAGGCAGGGGGCTCAGGGCAGGGAGTTGGGGTGCAGGAGGGGTGCAAGATGCAGGCAGGGGGGGTCAGGGCAGGGAGTTGGGGTGCAGGAGGGGTGCAAGATGCAGGCAGCGGGGGTCAGGGCAGGGAGTTGGGAGGCAGGGGGCAGGAGGGGTTTGGGCTTCGGCACGCCATCGCTTACCTGTAGTGGTGCACTCCCTGCCCTGGCCCCATGCCACACTGCTCACCACATCCCTGTGGGGCCCCTGGCGGGGGGGCACAGGGCTCTGCATGCTGCCCTTGCCACGCCTCCAGGTACCTCCCCCGAAGCTCCCATTGGCCACGGTTCCCCATTCCCGGCCAATGGGAGCTGCAGGGGTGGTGCCTGGAGCAATGCACGGAGCCCTCTGCCCCAGCGGGGCCCCAGGGACATGGTGCCGTGCTGGCCGCTTCTGAAAGTGGCATGGGGCCTGTGCACCTTGTGGGGCAAATCCTGTGGGCCAGATCCAAAGCCCTGAGGGTCAGATCCGGCCCTCGGGCATTAGGGTGTGTCTGGGCACACCCGGCACACCCCGTGCACACGCCTAGATTGATATAATGGAGTCTTTGATTCCCACAGTGTCTCTCCAGGCTCTGTGTTCTTTCACCATGTCTACCCCATAACATGGCAGTGCCTGGTCTGTATTATATTACCATGGGGAGCCCAGACCCAGGAGAAACTCAATGAACAAACATAAACCAGGTCAAACTTCTGAGAAGTTACGATGTATGGGGTTTTGTTCCCACCCCCACTCTTTAATCCTACAAGGATGGGAAACAGTTTCTGGTCTTAGAATATTGATCCGACATGTGTGCTTTGCAGCATTAAGTCAGCATGTGGGGAAGTGAAGATGCACAGTAAATGACGGATGGACTAAAGGAGAAAATGCTGAAATGATAGGCCTTGGAAAGCCTGGGCAGATGAATTCCTGAACCTCCTCACCTCTGTAGTCACTGCTCAGAATTTATCCAGACAAATCTGTTACAGTATAACTTGCAGCAGATACTGTAATTCTGCAATGGCCAGAATGCAGCCTCAGACCAAAGGTGGCCTATGGAGTTCTACAATGCAGTCTGTGGGCAACATCTCATCTATAAAGTAGTGAATGGCCTTTGTTTGAGTCAAGGAAAAATACTGACTGCAGAGGGGATGAGGGTTGATACCACTCCCTTTCCTTTACGTTATTTAGCGGTGAAGCAGGTAGTATCTTCTGGGGTCTGTGAATTTGACACAATTTGCACAACCCAGGAATAATGCATAGGGCTGAGCTCTGCAAGTACCCGGTTCTCAGATGTACTGCATAACTCTTCCCTGGCCTGGATCTCATCTCTCAGCTCTTATCACACAGTCCCCTGCTTGCTTCCCTTTGCCAAAAGGCCAGCCTCAACACTGCCTTTACCTCCTCCCATTCCCATCCATGTGCTTTCTTTCAAGCTGCTCCTATACAAGAAATAGCGTCCCGGTACCAGAATACCAGGTCCCCGCCCTCTCCGAATTTAAGTCTCTCATAAAGACCTCCTCCTTCCTTGTGGCCCACAATCTGAAAAGATAAATACGGTGGTTTTTCTAAAAAATTACTATGTTAGCAGCTCTTTGGGTCTCCTGGTGTGTCTTGTTGGTCTGCCTTTCAGGGTGACATTGTATGGGCCCCTGCAAAGGATTAAGAAGGAGTGAGGACCTCTCTTACCCCCTTAGGTGAGCTATTTGGACTTTGGGTCCCAGGGGTATGTGGGACTGCTAACCTACTAATCCACTTCCAGAGGGGTGGGGCAGAAGTGGTGCCTGGGCTTCATTCTCCTACTCACTGACCCAGCACTAACAACAGGGTGTCAGTAGTTTTCTGCAGCTAGAGATTAGCAGTCAATTGCGACTGGGAGTGAGGATGAAGCAGGGAAGAATTCTATTGCTCAAAGCATGTCTTCACTGCAGAAGTAACTCAAGTGATCAGCACTGAGGTATGAGCACTCATGTTAGCCTGGTCCAGGTGTGAGCAGCCCCACTGCAAAGCCATACTCAGTTTACAGTATCCTCACTGGTGCTTCACTCACCCATGTGAGCCACCTGGGGTCATTGCTCATGGTTCTTAGTGAGGCAATAAGCTGAACTGCTCTATGATTCTTCCCAGTGAATGGTGGGAGAGCTTATTTGTCTTTCTGGCACATGGGCAGAATTATGAGAAGATACTGGATGACTATCAGCTCTCAAGTAGGTTAGCCTGTATCCACACTGCAAAGTGGGTGGGTTACCAGCCTGAGTGTAAGCAACGCTCAGGTTTTAGCCTATACCCCAGGACAGTCAAGCTAGCCAGGATGTAAAGCACCACACTCTGGACAGGAGGAGGTCAGCGGCAACGCCCAAGTAAGAGCCCCAGTTAGCCCTATAGTGAAGGCACCTCCCCAGTCATAGTGCCTCTTGAGACTACTCTTCATAGAATCATAGAAACGTAGGTCTGGAAGGGACCTCCAGAGGTCATCTAGTCCAGCCGCCTGCACTGAGGCAGGACCAAGTATACCTAGACCATCCCTGACAGGTGTTTGTCTAACTTGTTCTTAAAAGCTGCCAATGATGGGGATTCCACAACTTCCCTTGGTAACCTATTCCAGTGCTTAAATATCCTTACTGAGTTAAAAAGATTTTCCTACTATCTGGCCTAAATCTCCCTTGCTGCAGATTAAGCCCATTAGTTCTTGTTTTACCTTCATTGGACATGGAGAACAATTGATCACTATCCCTTTATAACAGCCCTTAACTTATTTGAAGACCAATATCAGGTCCCCTCTCAGTCTTTTCACAGGACTACGTGTACCCAGCTTTTTTAGCCCTTCCTCATTGGTCAGGTTTTCTAAACCTTTTATTTTTGATAAAAAGCTTTCCTCTGGACTCTTTCCAATTTGTTCATATTATACCGAAAGTGTGGCACTCAAAACTGAACCCAGTACTCCAGCTGAGGCCTCACCAGTGCTCTCCTGTGTCTGACGTACATACTCCTGTTACTACATCGTAGAATGCTACTAGCTTTTTTGCAGCTGCATCACCTTGTTGATTTTTCCTTTCTAAGTGTAATATTTTGCATTTGTCTTGATTAGTGTCATCTTGTTGGTTTCAGACCAATGTGCCAATTTGTCAAGATCATTTGGATTCTAATCCAAAGTGCTTGCAACACCCCCAAGCTTGGTGTCATCCACAAATTTTATAAGCATATTCTCCACTCCATTATCTACATCATTAATGAAAATGGTGACTAGTACTGGATCCAGCCTTGTCCCCTGTTAGGGCCCCACTAGATTCAGATTCAAGTAGTTCCTGCCCATCCCTTTTGAGGGCTGTGCCTATAGTCAAGCTAACCTTAGAGTGTGAGGTATACAGAGCAAGGACTGGAACAAGTTTCTTGTACGACACTGAGCATACTATTGGCACTTAAAAAATAAAACAAGAATTCATAGTGATATACAAAACCATTCACTATTTGCCCTGAGATTTGGTGAGAAACAAAAACATGCCTGGTCCTAATGTTATGATTTCAATCAGGTGTAGCTGCTAGCAAAAATCAGCCAAGAAAATAGTGTGTGTCCTGTGATTTAGTGTTAGGTAATATCAGGTTAAAAATGACCACACCCCATTTCCCATGTTACCTTTTTCTACAGTGAATTACATCTAACAAGAAATGAAGATTAAGAGAAATGGTTTACAAATATGGATGGCAACTGCCCTGTTTGGCTTTTTGTGACTAACATGCAGACCAGGTTGCTAATGAGCCTCAGAGCATTTTCCAGCTTATAAATAACAGGTTAGATCTGATCTGTATATAAGGATATTTTGATCTAAAAGCTGCAGTCACTTCCAGGTCTTTTTGTTAAGGAAATGAACAAAAATAATAGAGAGAAAGGAAACATAATTGTGTGCACATGTGGGAGTGAGGAAGAAAATACAACATTAGAATCATTCAGAAGGTCTGTTTGAAGGTAGCAACTGCATGCACAGGGCACATGCCTTTCTTCAAAAACTGAACACAGATTAATTCCACCACAGACAGGGAAATTGACACAACTAGCAATGAAACTGGATGCAGATCCCTACTGCAAGTAGCACATCACAGACTGTGGCAAGTCAGCAACAGTAGGAACCATCCATGACACAGGTGGGGATAAACCATTTAGGAAGGGTCCACATTAAGAATGAATTTCTTTCTTAGGTCCCTGCAGACAGAATTTCTCTAGCAGATGGATAATCGCTGCCTCATCAGCAAAGAAGAGATTGTGAGGCAGGGTCACTGCAATGGCGCCCCCTCTGACCAAGCATAGCACAACCCCTGGGTTCACCTAGCTTAGGGGAGCTGAGTCTAATCCTGGTGCCTAGAAGCCCAAAATGCCTTTCTTCAGTTCCAAGTCCATTGGGGGTTAGTAGGGGAACCCAGGCCCAGGCCCACCCACTCCACTGCGTTCCAGCTCAGGGCTCTCAAGTTAGATAAGCAAAATCAGGGTTCTTTGACTCTGACAGTGCCCTGAGCATCTTCTTACCTTCCCTATGGTCTCTGCAGGCTCACCTGCCTGTTGGTCAGATCATCCCCTCCTGGGCTGTTGTTTCTGGACAGCTCTTCAGTAGTTCTCTGGTAGGTGCTGCTCCAGTCTCTAACCTGCTCAATCCTCTGGTACCTGCCTCCACTGCTTCCCAGCCCTCTTATCCTTCCAGCTGCTGGGCGGCTTCCAATCAGCAGCAGCCAGCAGTGCCTGTATTAACTCTTTGGTTGCTGGGCCAACATGGGGTACATACACCCTATGTCAGAGATCCATCCAGTTTTGCAACAAAATGCTACACAATATGAACAGCAGCCTTTGCCTTTTCAGCAGGCTTTGATGTATACATATAAAAACTAGCATTACTGTATTAATCTGATCTGTACATGTAGAGATGCATTGCATGTGCTGAATAGCAGGTGTACTCTATTTTCCTAGCTAGAGAAAAATGGCAGACACATTTCAGCATAAAAATGGAGCATAAAAATTTTGGCCTGGATTTACATAGCTGTGCAGGAGTTATAGGGGAGAGTAAGAGCCTCCTCCCATTTCCTCTGCCCCAGCTCAGGGGAATGGGAGAAGGAGGGTAGGAAGCAAATGGAACAGTGATTCTCTTCTCCTCCCCATGCTCATGACAACACAGCTGAGCTGGTGTGGGTGCTGTTTGTAATCTACTATTGGTAATTAAGGTTCCAAATAATGGGAGCCGTGGGAAATAAGGAAGGAATTGGGATTCTCTGAAGCCCAGTTCCTTCCCTAGGCTACTCTTTGCACAGCTATATGTGGCCCCTTGCACAAGGCTGTGTCTGAAGGCACAATCTAGCTTTTAGTGTGATGTGACCTCACCAAGATTATAGACAGTGCAGTCTCATTCTCATGTCTGAATCTTCCTGCTGTATAGTATAGCAGAGTTATATGCCACTGAGCTACAGATGAATTTTTTTTCCTATCCTGCATCTATTCATAGCTGCAATATGCATTGCCAAAGTCAGAGTTTTGGGAGGAATCAGTGAATGCCAAGTAATCCATCTTGAATAACCATCTGCACAGTAGGAAGGAAAAGAAAAGAGCTGGCTGACTGCCTGAGGGGTTAACTTCACCCTGAAAAAAGAAGCCAGCCTTTTAAAATCTTGCCTTTATCCATCCATATATAATCTAAATCTCTGGCCAGTCTATTCCAAACTAGATAGGTAGAGAGACTATTTGTATCCCATTGGTTTACAGGTCTTGATCAATTTGCCAGCATTTATAAATACAGGCCTAATTCTGAATGTTTCAAACACCTAATTTCACCCCTTTAGAGAACGTGTGAAGTGTTTTTTTTAAACAGCATGCCCTTCAGGACTGTATAAAGCAATCTTTCATTGCAACAAATGTCATTATCAAGTGTAACCCTTCTGCCAGGTGGTGTCGTCAGCAACAAGGCTGGGTTCAATATTTAGGGGTTCCTCTTAACAAAACAAACCAGAAGTGGCTCGAGTACCCACCCAATAATCTGGGAAAATTAACCACCACTCCTGGGTGCCTTTAAGGCAATACTTCTCCACTCACAAGCACTGAGTCTGTGTATAACACAAAAAAACTTCTATTAAGAGTGAATGGGAACCCAGCATTTATTTGCAAAAACACCACAACCGTGATTCAAAAGCATGTAATCATAAGCAAACACCCACTCCACAGTACATTGGGCAGTGTCCTTTGCCTCCGTTTCTCACCTGGCAATGCGAAAGTCTGATGAATAAATGTCCCTTTAACACACCACTCCCCTTTCTCTTTACTGCACCCCACGCACACGTGGTCATCCTTGGTGCATGAAGATCCAGAAGTCCATTTGCGTGGGTTCACCTCTGTCCCTTGAAGGGGTGAGGGGCAAGAAATGATTCTGCTGCTGCCCTGTGCAACTGGCTCAATGCTGCTGCTATCTCTGCTGCTCCCTGCCGCATACTGTCACCTCTGCCTCTGTTATCTCTGCCACCACTCAGCTCTGTCATGTCTGTGTTGCAGCGTTCTGAGGTAACACTTGACTCAGTTCTTAGTGATTTCACCGGGTAACTGGGAACCTCACTGCTAGTGCAGTCTCTGTGTGGTCTTTCACTGCCACACTGTCCCCACATAAGGTATAAGGCTTAGCCACCTAGCTTGGTCATCAGCAATTTTAGCTCCAGTAATTACCAAACAGAAACAAAGACTCTCAGTTGAGTCCAATCAACTCTGTCTTTAAACACTGGAGAGGGGATATCAAATGCTGTCTAGGACTTTTTAAGCAGAATCCACATCACGTAGGAAAACCTGTCCCAATCCCCATTCTCTTTCAGTGGGATTTGGCATCCCTACCCCCTACTTAGCAAATGAGGTTCAGATTAGAGAGAGACTCCCTCAATCAGAGCATGCTAAGTACACTTCTGCTGCCATTTACGCATACAATAAAAATAACAACATTTCATTACCCCGAATTCAAATACTCAGGTCCATCACTCATGGAAAATTATACTAGGAGTAGCTTGTGGAAAATAACTTCAGTAATGAGTGTAGATTGTCTCTCAGTAATTGATAATTTAGGGTGGGTTGTCCCTGAATAAATATAGTCCATTAGAAAAGGATTTCGGCTACTTTCCCATCTTCCCTTCTTATTGGCATGGTAGCTCATTTCTCCTGGTATTCCAATGTCTGGTGATATGTTCTAAATAAGTGTCCTTTGACCACCTGATGGTGTCTGACACCAGAGTAAATTGTAATCCAAAACTGATCACTTTGGCAAAGCAGTTGTCTGTTGAACATCTAGGCAGAGTAGGTGGGTCTAGGGAATTATAGTCTGCTCCTGAAGTCTTTTCCCCCAGTTTGTCACTAGATGTCATGGAAAAGCTCAGACAGGTCCTGCTCACACAAGTATTTTTACTCCAATTTTGTATAGTAATTAAAAACTGGGATGGCCTCTTCTGTTAATCCAGTTAGGGCAGCTCAGTGTAATGAGACATGGTGAGGTTGTAACTCTCATTCAGAGCTCAAATGATTTCTGTTATTCACTGAGTAGTTGTTAGTCACTCATTGGCACATGGCAGTCTTTTTCTACTTGTCTATCTTCCTTCCTATTTCTAATGCACCAGTCACTGGTGTTTACAGTGGGTGAAAACAGCAGGGATATTCAGGCCTGCATCTGGACTGGACTTGGGTTAAAGTAGACATGAGAGCAGTGAGACCATTGGGAAAAAATGAGTATGGGAAGCAAGTGAAAATATATGTTGTGAAAGCTTGTTTGGTTTCCAGGTCTGCTGTATATAAAACACTTTAAACTATGGATTGCAATCTATTAGAAAGTGTAGGTGCTATCAGACACTCTCTAATTACAGATACTGGCTTGCCACATTGGATAGAATTCCCTGATTAGAAAGTGCATGGCTAGAAAGATGCTCTTTGTGGGGGCTTTATATTGTATTTTTATTACTTGTAAATTACTGTTAAAAGCATTTTCTTCCTGCAACTCAACTTCATTCAAAAAATTCAATATTTTCCATTGAAGTAGATTAAACTGCACAGAGTCTTAAAAAGCAAAGCTTGGGTAGTTTCCAAAGAGTCATATAGCTAAGGCTGCATGATGATAATAGTCATTTGTAAAAGTAAATATGATAAAATGAACAGCTGCCAGCAGGAAGGAGCACTACAGACTTCCTACCAACTAACTTGGCTCATCTGGGACTTCGGCATAATTCAAGTATTGCTTATCTGAGTCTAAGTGCTGTTAATTGATCAGAAAGTAAAGCTAATCACTGCCTTTCTTGCTCCCTGACAGATATACTTTAATAAATTATTACTTGCAACTCACATGATGCATCTGATTATTGACTTCAGATACATTATGTAGAAAGATTGAAAAGAGCTGTCATTGGGTACCATTAGTATTATGCTGGGTTTTTTAAAGGTCTTCCCCAGAACCGTGGCTCTCTGACAAACTCCAATTGATGGGTAAGTAGTATTTACAAAGCTGCCAGGACGTGTTTCCTAATAATACACTCAAGTTTGAACTTTTTGCAGAAGATTTTTCATGTACCAATCACATTTAGTTGACTTCAGGGAACTGTCACAGGCTGGAACTGGTCCTTTTCAGAAGGAGCAAGGCCAGTGCACCTGTGACTCATCAACTGGGCTTAAAGGGGGCACCAGGGGCTAGAGGGAGAGATCTAATTAGCCAGAGCTGTATCAGTGAGAGTCAGGAAAGGGCAGGGGAGAGCTGCTAGAGACCAGGAGGCTGTAGGAGGACCCTGAAGGAAGCTGTAGGAGGTTCCTGGGAAATGGTTGAAGGCAGGACAGCAACACGTGGGGGTTTGCTGGTTTAACTCCTGAAGCCAGATGGCAAGGTGGGAGAGCAGCAGAGAGAGGAGCATACTGGCTCCAAACTGGAGAGCTGGAGCCAGGGAAACAGAGAGAGAGAGCCAGGGGGAGCAAGGGATGCTCCCCTGGGGAGGATGATCTCCCAGCAGAGAGGCTGTGGAGGTTCCCAATGGAAAGAGCAGGGTTACATTCCAACTGTCCTGGCAGAGGGACAGAAAAAGATTGACAAAGTGTCTGGGTGGGGTAGCAGATACCAGAATGTTGTATGTGTTTCACTGACTATATGCACAGTGCTGATAAATAGACTATGTCTGGAACTTTTGTTGGGGATTATTTGAATTATGTTTTGATAATAAATCAGCTTCAAGGAGGGGTGCTATTGAGGCAAGAGAGTCTGATATGGTGTTACTGGACTAGGGAAACTGAGGAAGACATACGTGGTGTGTTGTGACCTACTATTGGGGGTGCGCCAGCCAGGGCCACCGAACAATAAGGACCCATAAAGAGATCAACACAGATTAGTGTTAACATTTTAAATAAACATTTTAAATATTTATTAAATCAGCCATAGTTGTAAGCAATGATACTGGATTGCTTGTGAAATATGTCAGACTAAAAGCCAGGGAGATGGGAATCCTCTATCTGACAAACAGACACAAGAGAGTAAAAGCTTTTCCACACTCAGGGCTGGCATAGGCGGTGGGGACAGGCAGTGATGCTGCCCTGGACTTGGGCTGATCAGTGGACTTGGGAAGTGGCAGCACAATCTTCCAGTAGGGCATGAATTCCCTTACTCAGTTGCCAAGTATCCTGGTAGTCCCAGATTCACTGCACAGAGGGGAGCACGGGATGTAAGTCAGTTCCAGCTCATCTAGAGGAACTGAAGGAGGATGTGTTGCTAGATGGCTAGAGTTCATGCTGATTGCTCTTGAGAGGCTGAGGGGATGAGTTATGTGGCCTTGGATGTGAGACCAGGAGCTAATAGAGGAAGGAGTGAGAAGGAGGAGGAGCTGGTCATGAAAGAAGGAATGAAAAAGGGGATGAGGAGAGAGGAAAATGGAGAGAGGTGAATAATGTAGCTGAAGTCGATGTACTTAGATCGACTTACCATGGTGTCTTCACCGCAGTGAGTCGACTGCTGCTGCTCCATCGACAACTCTGCTTACGCCTCTCTTGGCGCTGGAGTACAGGAGTCGATGAGAGAGGACTCGGGGTCGATTTATCACATCTAGACTAGATGCAATAAATTGATCCCTGCTGGATCGATCGCTGCCAACCGATCTGGTAGGTAGTGTAGACATACCCTTAGACAAGGAGAACTAGAGGAGTTAATTGCGGAGTGTGAGATAAGAGTCAGATATAGAAGAAAAGAAAAACGTGGAAGGAGGAGAGAGGAAAAAGAACAAAAATAAGGGATGGTACAAAGCAGCAGATACATTTATTTTATAGAAAGTTTGCTGACAAAATTAGGTATCCAATCAAGGAGCAGAAAGTCTATGATGAGGTTTATATGATCATGGTGAAAAATTAATAGCGAATAAACAAGATGAAGAATGCACAGGCTGAAATCTGTTTTGAAAATACATTCTTAAAAAAATCTTGTCTTGTTTCATGAATAATTTACAAGCAGAAAGCAGGCTAACTACCTTAGGCCATGTCTATACTACAGACTTATGTTGACTCAAATTACATCAGCATACAACTACCACAGTTAGTAAATTGCTTGTGCATGTGCCTACATGACTTTTAGTATCACCAGGAGTGCGTGTATCAATGTAGCATGCACCGTGGGTAGGTATCCTATGGTGCAACTAGCCACTGTCCTGCATACTGTCTTTTGGGAAGTATTGGCAAAGCATGATAGGACCAAAACAAGTCACTCGGGGGTGACTGGGAGCATGGGGTCAACTTCCCATAATGTTACCTGTATCCCATAATTTTCATGCCTTTTTTTCAAATCTGCATGGCCTTGCTCGCTGTCTGCCATCTCTGACAAAAGCATAAAGCCTGCACGGTTCTACACTATTGCCATGAGTGTTGCAAGCACAGGGCACATGATCCTGGAGTATTTGAGGAGTCACAAGACGAATGAGTGGGGAACATGATGAATACTTGAAAGTCAGATTGCTGCCGGTCAAAGTGAGAACCAATTCAAGGTTGTCAGTGGCATTCATGGAGCAGATGAAGAGAGTGAAGTGCCCCTTCTGGGCTCGGGAAATAAGCATTGACTGGTGGGATCACATTGTAGTGTAGGTTTGGGATGATGAAGAGTGGATGTAGAACTTTTGGATGTGCAAGGCCATATTCCTGGATTTGAAATTTCTACAACACTCCAGTGCAGGGACACTAAAATGAAAGCTGCACTGACAGTGGAGAAGTGAGTAGCAATCACACTGAGGAAACTTGCAACACGCGATTACTACTGGTCAGCTGGGAATCAATTTGGAGTTGGGAAATCCACCACAGGGACCATTGTCACGAAAATGTGCAGGGCCATTAATCACCACTGGGCCGATAATGTCTCGCAGCCCGCCAGTGGATTTTGTTTACATTGACTGTCTGCAGGCACTGCCCGCTGCAGCTTCCTCAACACCACCAAGGAAAGATTCAACTACCAACTCAGCAGGTGCAGAATAACAGCTGAATGTGCTTTTGGTCCTTTGAAGTGTTGCCGATGTTGTTTACTCCCAAGATTGGAATATTTTTCTCATTGAGGTCCAATGGATATAACTGCCTGCTATGTCCTGCATAGCTGTGGAGCAAAGGGGGAAACGTTTCCGCTGGGGTGGAGAGCTGCCTGATTAATTTGAACAGCCAGATACAAGAGCTATTAGAAGAGCTTAGTGTGGAGGTTACTGCTCAAAGAGGCTTCGAAAGAGCATTTTAACACTGAGCCAGAGTAGTGTGTGTTGTCACAGTGTGCTATACTTGTGGCCTGATAGGAATCGTGTGGTGATTGCTGTACATATGGGAATACAATATTGGCAATACACACATTAATTTAGTTTGTGAGTGAACCTATGAGTTGTGTGACACTGCAGTAACAGGTAATTGATTGCTTTCTGAACTACTGAGCACTTGACCGTATATGTTGTGAATGAATAAAGATGAATTATTTTCCAAATAGAATTTTATTCTGTAAAAAAATCAGTGTAAAATGTGCAATTTTAAAATATATACATTAAACATTTAATAAAAAACAAATTAAGAGAACAGAACTTATGAAGGGGAAAGAACATTCATGTCCATTTCACTACACATACACTGACATGTGAAAGCCATGGTTGGTGTATGTGACTCTGTGATTGTCTTTCATGTCCTCTGGATGGGGAGTGGTAGGGATACTGCAGAGACCCCTGATGCCAGCTGGAATGTTGAGGTGGGATATTGGGAGCTCCTGATAAGGAGTTTATGGGCTGCAGAAGGAGGAGAACTGAGGATTGTTGAACCTGCAGGTCCACCAGAGTCTTTGCTGCCTGAGAAGACCCATTATGTCCAGGTACATCTCTCTCTCCTTTCCCCACTGAGACTCCTGGGTGTTTCTCCTCTCCACTCTTTCCTTCTCCAGGCTGTTTGCAGTGTTCATCTTCCAGGCCCTGTGCTCATGGTCTGATGCAGCACTGGCTTGCAGGATCTCACTGAACATGTCATCCTGAGTCCTCTTCTTGCTCCTCCTTATCTGACTCAGGCATTCCCCAGCTATGGAGGGGGAGACCCTGAGGACCACAATTGCAGCAGCTGAAGATAAAACACCTAGTTTCACTACGAAAAGTGAAACTTAAGATGCTGAACTTGCTCCACTCTCCCCTAAAGATTTAAGCACTACATTCTCACTTCTGCTTAGGATTGCTTGTGCACAGCACCAGTCACAACACCTGCTATGGTGAGCATTGGGGAAATGAGGAGGGAATTGCTTGGTTGCACAATTCTAGTAGCACAGTGCAATGACACTGAATACTGGCACCGTTTTCCACAGGTAGTGGTGATTTTAGCTGGTATCGCACTCCTGAGGGTAACTAAGGCAGAGAGAGCATAGTTGCTGCTGGCATCCTGAAGTTGCCTTGGCCTGTGTACTGCTGATCTGTGTACTGCAATGATGCCTGCTGAAGTTATCGCTGAGTGGTGTGGGGAAGTGTCCTACTGTGGAGGAAAAAATAAGGCAGCCCTCCCTAGAAACCTTCAGTAAAGGATTACAGAATACCTCCATGAAAGTTCCATTGAGATCTCTCACGATGATTCAAGGGACATCCCTGTGTACACAAACTGCTCTGCATGCCTCTCCCCACCCACCTCGCTTAACTCTAGAGGGGAATGAAAATCCCTGTAAGTGAAAATGTATCTATGGACTTACTCAAGGTTCCTTCCCTTGCACTGGGCTTGCTCATGCTCAACTGGCAGGACTGGATCGACTGTGGTGGAGTCAAAAACAGGTCCTGGCTCACGTGGAACTCCCAGTCACACGTCTGCCACATTCTGCCTCTTCTTCAACCTCCTTCTGGGTGTTCAAGGCAGCAGCCTGGGAGTTGGGCTCCATGGAGGTGGTGTGTGGTGGGATCTCCTCCAAGCATGGCATACAGCTCTTTGTAAAAGGAGCAGGTCTGTAGCTTGGCACTGGATTGATTGTTGGCCTCCCTGTCGGTCACAGCTCCTTGTGTTTCATACAGCACTGCTCCTGGTCCCTGTCAGACCTCTTCTTCTGCATCCCCAGAGCAATCTGCTCATAGATGTCAACATTTCTATAGCTGGTTTGGAGCAGTGTCTGCACAGCCTCTACTCCCCACAGACCTAGGAGATCCAATATCGCCAGGTGAGAGTGAATCTGGAGCATGCAGCTGGCATGGTTAGCTGGGCAATTGCACTCAACAATGGAGAGCTGCTAGGTGTGCTCATCAAACTGGATAATCAGGAAAAGGAATTTCAAAAATTTGTGGGGTTTTAAGGGACTGGGGGGCTTCCAGTCTGCATGACCCCTTGTCAGTGGAAATCACAATGGTGAACAGAGTGATCAGTGTGGGACATTCTAGGACAGCTGCTGGAGGACAGCTAGGGTCGAGACAACTAATACAGTGCCTACTCTTGCACTGCGTCAATCTAAGTACAGGAACTGTGACTCTGTGCTGCTTGGGGAGATGGTATTACTATATTGGTATAATGGAGCACTTGCATGAGTGGAAGTAAAATTTAAATGTAGACATATGCACAACTAGATTGATGTAAACTGTCTTGCATTGACCTAACTTTGTAGTGTAGACCAGGCCTTAGGTAACTTATTAAAGATGAATAGTATGCTTAGCAATATTGATGACCTTGAGGTGAAAGGCTCCATTTACCATGATTAGTCCTCTACATTTTGAATTTATTTTAAAATAATGGAATGAGGAGTCTTTTGTCACTAGTATGAACAGTCTATTCCAGGTCTTAAGGCTTAAGCAATTCCCACATTTCCTGTATGCTAAATAGTAAATATGTTTTTGCTGTAAAATGTGGTGTCCATCTGGCACTGTAATTACTACCGTAGCATTAATTGGTGTAACTATATCGCAAATGTCATTATTTATTTCAAACAGAAAGGGTGCTTGAAAAGTAAGGAGGAGAGCATTTGAACTGTTTATTGTATCACAACATCTACCCTAAAGCAGAGCATCCACCTTTCTGCAGTCCTCCATCTGCAGTCCTCCAGGCAAAAGACTGTCTGTATAGGAAAAATCAGGAATCCCTCAGAGCTCTGAAACACAGAGTGCACACTGATCACAAAACAGATTCCCCTTGCTGTCTAAAAGTATAACTAACAATGACAGAGTTGAGAGAACCATTACGATTCCCAGAATGTGAACCATTAAGATGCCCAGAATGGGGAAGGGAATGAAAAATCTTATAGTGGTTCTCACCCAAAAGGTCATTTTATTTCAGGAGCTACTGTACCTGTACCATCTTTGAAATGCTTAATCTTGCAGATATCTACTTGTGGTGGCTTCACTCCATGACCCACTATCAAAGAGCAGTTCTTATTATAAAGAAGTACTAGATTACTGAATCTTGTAGCCAATTTAAGGCAGAAGAGGACATTTCTCACGTTGAAAATATGCTGGGGGGATTCTTGGCCTGCCTCTTGCGTTCTCACTCATTTACACCAGTATAATGCCATTGACTTCAGAGGAGTTAGTCCTGATTTACACCAGTGCAGAAACAAGCCTCTTATCTCTAGTAAGATGGTCAGCCTGCATCCTTTGTATACAATTTTATCACATAGTCAGGAAATGAACAACTTGCATGATAACACAACCTGTGTAAAGGGGTGCCTTTTAGAAAGTCTCTAACTCCTTTTACTGTACACTGAGGAAAGCAAAAAATAGGAAGGGAAGAAGAACTTTAATTCAGTATTGTATTGCCAAAATAATGCCTAGCTTCAACAATCCACAGAACCTGTCATCAGCAAGTACATATTGGTACTAATGACAAAATTAGTATTAACAAACAAAATATCTGCACAGCACAATCTTGTTTCATATTGTAAGCTGCCTCAGGAATGCTACCACATGAAAAGAAATCCATTTAATGAATATCATGAGCACAGCACCCCAACAGGTAAGCTCCCACCTGTCTCTAGAAGAAAAAACCCTGTCTGCCCCATAGTCTCATCACTTTTCTCCTAGTGCAGCAATCAGTAAAGTAAGCTACACCTGTGAGTAATGAGAAATTACCCTGATGAAGATGCTATTTAAGTTTAATATATTATTTAGTACTACAGCACATAACTGTAAACAGTTAAGTACACAGGATTGAGAACGTGTTGCACCTTTTAATGGACTATATTCTAAAATATAGACATTTCAGTGTTGCCATCAGTGTCCAATCTTGCTCCCAAATTGCAAGACTACTATTGAGTTTAGTGGGAACTCAGTCAGGTGCTAGTCAGTTCCAATCTGTATCTTGGCATCGCTGTTGCCTATCGCTGTTGCCTACGTTATTTGAACCCACTTTACTACACCACCTTGGAGTAGGAATAATAATAGGTTAGAGAACTTAGCTTGAACTTTCAGGATACCTCAGTGAAATGAGTTTTGGTGACCTCAGTGTTTCCTGGCAGTGAATTTCCTAGCCAACCCACCTTCTAAAAATAAATCCTTACCCTACAAAATGAAGAAAAAACAGGCCCCAGCCAATCAAAAAGACATTCTCCCCAAATCTGCTCTTTTTGGATAGCAAGTAATAATTCTTAAGTTTAAGGCAAAAGTTTGGCTTCTGTATGTGACATATTTTAATTACATGATGTACTAATAAAGCTATTTCTAAAATGCAAATATAAGGTAAAAAAAATTACATAACTGTATATGGAAATTGGTGTGTGACTTAAAGTGTTAGATGCATTCCAGCACTAAGATGGCTTCACATGAGCTGTATATTATTTTTCAAATAATGCTGAAATACCAAGGTGAATAACTATATGATTGCAACATTCGCTCATCATCTAATTTAGCCATTACAGCAGGTTGCTTTCTCCTCCATAATTTCTCTTGTTATTGTATTCCCCAAACATATCTTGCTGGATGTACACACAGTTCGTGTAACATCACAATGTATTTTCATATTATATATTTTATTAAAGAAGCATTGCTACACTGACCCACTTCTGGAAATATGTGCCATAATTATTACTAAACCAAGATCTGAATGAACTTTGCCTACTAGGATTGAGTCAATTAACTCATCTTCATTGGTGCTATAATAGATTTGCAAATGTCAATTTTTCTTTTGTTTCTACATAACAACATAATGGGACTATTTGCAGTGAATGGGCTGGTTTGCAAACCCCTTGCTCAGAGTAGTCAGAGAGCAGGCAGAGGGACTACTTGTGTGAGTAAGCTTACCATTGTGAAAAAGGATTCACAGTCTGGTGCACTATTAATAAAAGATTATCCCAGCCTTGCAAAATTATTAACATATATCCGCCAAAGTACAAAATCTGTTCACTTGCTTATTACTCTGACGATTGATGGAAATGAAAAAACTGATATTGTACTCACCCATTCAAAAAGGTACTCACCCCAGGACAGCTGATGAGTAGAATTTTACAGAGCTGCATTTGTGCCTTCACATGAATATGTTCTGGGGTTTCATATAGATTCATGACATCTTTGTCAGAGTACAAATTGGAGAGGAAAACACCAAGATAACTGTTTAGATTGAGTTTTTAAAATCATACCAAGTGACAGGAGAGATGCTAATGACTGCTATGAGATGCCGGGTATTAAATAAAAATCAAACAGGAAAAAATGTCAAAACATCAAATACACTAGAATAAAATAATGTCATGCATAGTGTTAGCTGAATGCCAACTCTATTGTGCACCTTGGTTTAAAGATGAAATAGATTCAGATGATATGATAAAAGGTGACCAAATTGTTTAAAGTAAGTCATTTATTTCCAGGCAGAACAGTTTTTAAATCTGCCAAGGTTTCAGATTAATGGGATAGGACTATGAAACATCCTCCCTTATCCCATCACTTTCAGCTGACCAGCTGTTTTGTCCCATTCTGTGTTCTTGCCAAAAGGCAAGTAGGGACAGGAGACACAACTGCAGTGATGGAGACCTTTAACATGTACTAAAGCGTCCCTTCTGAACGGACTCGGGAGGAGAGAGAAGGAGAATTATGTCACTAGTGAAATGATCCCTTGCTCCTGATGCATGTGGAAAGTTATTTCCCCATAAACCTGAAATACAGGGTTTAGCCCAAGTATAATCAAAGCATCAGAGTTTCTAAATTACTTTTGCTGAAAAGTGTTAGAATGATGCCAGCTAAAGCAAAGGTTGTGGCGTGTGTGTGTGTGTGTATGCGTGTGTGTGCGTGCGCGCGCAGAAAATCTTGACTGTTATATCAGAAATTGCCCAAGAAAATGGTCACTTGATACAGAATTAAAGTAAATGAAAAGGGGAGAGACTTTAAGAATTTTAGAGCCATTACACTAGAGTAAAGTTTTGTATCCCAATAATTTGACTACAGTGTAACACACCTGATGTATAAGTAAAGGGTTAGTCTTAAGTTTCAATCATACCAAGACAGGAATGTGTGCAGTGGTGTGTTCCAAATCCAAAGGGCAAACACTACGGGGTATAGCTTGTCTACGTTGGAGACAGAGCTGTCTCATGGACCAGCCTGAGACTATGGTGCAAACTCCCACAGGAGCTGAGGACCATCACAAACCTCACTGCCTTAGGCTTCAAGTGAGAGGCACATTTATTTGACCTAACCTTCTTGAACACAAACAGAGAACAGCATATACATTTTAAAAGAAATTCAAACAAAGCACTCTACTGCACACAATTCTTTCCACACTGAGCCCCACTGACTTCAACGGGGCTGTGGGGGAGTGCTGACTGTTTTGCTAAGGGTATGCCTTATGTCCAATAAAGGGACAGATGTTAATAAAATCCTTGTTTACTGTTACAACATTAGAGTTAAGTGTGGTCCAGACTTTGTTACATTATTGTAAGAATTACCATTAATAATTTTGCAACCTTGTGATAAAAAGCAGGGGGACAGTTAGAGCATTAAAAATTTAAAAAAAATTATGACATACTCTCTACCATATTTCCTTTATTCTCTTTAGTTGCATAGATTCTTTTATAGGGAAACCTTTTATTTGGCAGTCCTTTTAGATGTTATTGAAGATAACATTAACTCTTTTGTTAGGGGAAAAAAGAGGAAAAATTAGTTTACATGGTTTTGAGCTGTTGCAATTCAGTTTTGTTTCCTTTAAGACAAAGCAAGACATACAAAAGGGGGAGAGACAATAGCAAAGATAGAAAATTTAGCTTCTTTCTTTGGTGCCAACTTTCTCTTGCAACCTCGTTGGCAGAGAGACACAGTCATGGCACGTGATCATATCAGTCACTGAGACCTGGCAAACTTGTACCAGCACTGGACTGTTTAAGGCATTGCTTTTAGGCTGGTCTTTTTGGGCAAAAGCACTGTTGCAAATGGTGGAATGGTCTTGGTGGTTAAGCCAGACACTGAGGGTATGTTTATGCTGCAAAGAAAAACACCTGGCACAGAATCTCAGAGCCTGGGTCAACTGACTTGGGCTCACAGGGCTTGGGCTGCGGGACTCAAAATAGTATTGTCACCCAAGCTGGACTCTCAGACCCTACCTCCCCCTCCCCCCAACTTTCAGAGCCTGGGTTCCAGACCAAGTAGGAACATGAACACTGCTATTTTTAACCCCTACTCCAAACCCCACGAGCCTGAGTCAACTGAGCTGGGCTCTGACACTTGGGGCTGCAGGTCTTTTAGTGCAGTGTAGACATGCGCATATTAGGCAGAAGGCAAAAGAAGTGAGATAAGAAAGAGGAGACATAAGGTGGGGAAGGAAAATGACACAGTAGAGAGGGAGCAATAGCAAGAACTTAAGGCTTGAATTCCAGGTGTTGTTCAAGATTTAGCTGAAGCCAGTGGATGTAGTGATGGCATGTGTTTCCCTCTTCCTGGCCTAGTGTGGTCAGGGTGCCTTTCAGGATCAGGACAATGAAGGCCCAACAGTACCATGGATGGATCCCAGGATACCATTGGGGTGGCAGCCATGATTGGAAGAGTCATTCCTTTCTGTCCATCTGCCCCACTGCTCCCATTTAGTCAATGTGCAAGGATGGCTATCAGTGTCATCCCATTAACATAGCAAAACGTATTTTGGTGATTTCACCTATAACCATTAACTCCCAGTTCTAGAATCTTTCAGCTTGTTGTCATGCCAACCTGAGACTTTACCAGGGGCCTTGAAGACCTCTGAACACAGTTTTTTAAAAACTTAACTGATGTAGTTTGTACCAGCTTTTGTGACTTTAACAATTTTACATAACAGACTGAGTTGAACTTATGACCTTGGACAATTAAGAGAACAGGCTTTTGCACAACATGCCTATGCAAAACATTCAAGATCTAGACTTTATTTATACTATATCTGAAGGATTTTCTCACTTCTATTTTTCTTTGTGATTTTTGTAGGGCAGTTAAAAATTCAGGCACACAACCAAAATAAGATTATGAGCAAGTCATTAAATAATGTAAATAAATACATACAAGCAAGCCAGTCAGTAATGCCATCAAGACATAACCAAACCAAGCAACTGTGAAATGTTTGTGATGGGTTGGACCCCTCTTCTGGAGTTCCACCTGATGTGCTGGGGTCCCACTGAGCTGGCCTGTCCCACCACTGGGTTGCCCTTACCCTGTGCTGCTGTGCCAGGTTCTCAAGCCCCCTTCCAGCACAGACTCAGGTAGGGATACATCCAGTTGTAGAATCACACAGAGTCTGCAATCAGCTCTGTGTGGGAGGACTCAGCTCAGCACTTTGGAGTATAAACCCAAAATTATATTGCATTGCACTGTATAGAGATTTGTACAGAATAAGCTCATGACATTCACCCCCTCTCTCAGTGTGGAGGAAGTTATGCACAGCTTTTTGCCCTCCCCCCCACCATGATGAACTGCACAAACTGGGTTTTGGAATAGACAAAAAACAAAAAACAAAAAAACCCCAAAGTTTGCTAACTACAAAAGGTAAATTAAGTGATTATAAGGGATAGCAAACAGATCAAAGCAGATTACTGAGCAAATAAAACCAAACACGCAAACTAAGCTTAATACACTAAGGAATACTGGCTACAAATAATTTCTCACCCTAAATGTTGTTTCAAGCAGGTTGCAGAGTTTCTTGAAGGTAAACTGCACTGCTTACAGCTTAAATATTCAGGGATTCCTTTTACAGGCTGACCTTTCTTGCTTGGGCTCAGCCCCTGCCTCCTCCAGCTTAGTTCCTTTGTTTCTTCAGGTGTTTGCAGCAGTCTTCCTTCTTGGGCAGGGAGGCAGTGGGGAAAAGCCAAGATTAACTCACTCCCCAGCCTTAAATAGGATTGGTATATGGTGGGAACCCTTTGTTTCCCCATCCTGTGGAAAAATACCAGCATTTTAAGAAGGTATCCTGTATAAGGGACATGATCACATGACCCTGCAGTGTCAAAGCACCATCCCAGGAAACTTCTCAGAAAGGAGGGAGATTAGTATCTTCAAAAATCATATTGTCCTTCCTAATGGCCCATCCTCACTGTTTGCATATTGTCTGGTGGGTGTCCCCAGGTGAAAACACAGTTTAATTTATTACATAGACAATATTTCTCACTTCAGATACAGAAATGATACATGTGTACAAATTGGATAATCACATTCAGTAAATCATAACCTTTCCAATGACACCTCACATGACTCATCTTGCATATCTTAGTTATGCCATATTCATAACAATATTTCTATGAAGAATATGGAACTAATGTCACAATGTTGTTCTTGTGACTTTCATCCTCCCTTTCTTCCTGCAATGGTCAGCTATTCTCACTCATGGAATCATGGGTAAGGGTGCCATTCAGTTCCACTGAAGTAAATGAAAATACTCCCATTGGGCTCAATAGGAACTGAATTCAATCTTAAAAATTAGACCAGTAGCTCATCTGGGATGGGAACATGCCTTATTTTTGTATGTGTCTAGCACACTGTAGTATTTATACATCGCCTAAATATTACAATAATGTATATATGATGATATGAGTTATTTGGCAGAGGATACTCTGTGCAGATATGGTCATAGCTGATTATCTAAAGCCTGGTCTACACTATGAGTTTAGGTCGAATTTAGCAGTGCTAAATCGAATTAACCCCACACCCGTACACACTAACACTATGCGGTCCCACCAGTCTGTGCTTGTTTCCCGGGCCCAGAATCGGCGTTCCACGGCATGAACCTGCCCCATTAATACCATGATCTCCAACGCGCCAGGGACCACGGTTTGAGAGAATTCTGTGTCCATGTCCTCATCACTCTTGTCGCCACGCTGCCACCTCCTCATCGCCTGGTTCTGCAGGCTCTGGTTCAGCATAAACTGCACGATAATGCGCGAGGTGTTTACAATGTTCATGGCTGCTGCGTTGAACTGAGTGGGCTCCATGCTTGCTATGGTATGGTGTCCGCACAGGTAACCCAGGAAAAAAGGCACAAAACAGTTGTCTGCCGTTGCTTTCACAGAGGGAGGGAGGGAGGGGGATGGGGCCTGATGACATGTACTCAGAACCACCCGTGACAATGTTTTTTGCCCCATCAGGCATTGGGATCTCAACCCAGAATTCCAATGGGCAGGGAGACTGCAGGAACTATGGGATAGCTACCCACAGTACAACGCTCTGGAAGTCGACACTAGCCTCGGTACTATGGACGCACACTGCCGAATTAATGTGCTTAGTGTGGCTACACTCGACTTTATACAATCTGTTTCCAAAAAATCAATTTCTGTAAAATTGGAGTAATCCCATAGTGTAGACATACCCTTACAGAAGAATTTAAGCATGTGCAAACATGCATCTTTCATCTAATGAAATGAGAAGCTGAGATCTCTGTGTTTGGTTTGTGCATGTGGAAGGTGAGTTCTGAGTGCAGTAGTAAATCTGAGTGCAGAGAGTTGCATGCTGTACAGTTACTGAAGCCAATTTACACTTGGTAATCTGTCAGTCCAGGAATCTACATATTGTATTCTCACTGAAAGTTACTGTACACTGCTCAGTCTGTAAGGCCTCAATCCTGCAAAGACTTGTGCGCAGATTTAACTTCAAGGACTAGACAGTCCAATTGAATTCAACAGGAATACTCATAATGTTTCAAATTAAATCCACACATACGTCTTTGCAGGATATGGGCCTTCAGGTGCAGCATTCATATATTCTGGCTGGCTCAGACAACTCTGATGGTTCTCAAGGTAACCAGGATTATGAGTCACATTGTTACGCTGGAGGCAGAGGGGTGAGGGAGATTTGCTTATGCTTAACTGGGTGCCAGCTCCTTGACACAATCAGCTTGATAGCCATTCAAACAAGCAATCCTCTCTGGGCTAAGAGAGCCCTTACTTTGCTTTGCAGGTTAACAATAAGTACACCCCAGTCCCCAAGCGCTTTAAACATTCCCCTGTAATGTCCAGCCTCTTATCCAGTGATAACTCAAAGAAATACCAGGTCTGTTGTCCCCAAGGGAAAAAATGTACATACCAGCTTGTATAGTTTAACTCAGGCTCAGCACCTTGCTTAATATCACAGCACAGAGATATATTTATAGTGAAAATAAGAATAATTTTATTACTCGCTATATCTTGAATTTTTAGTAAGGATAATAGAAGCAAAAGGTTTACATATGAAACAAAGCCCTAAGATGCTTTCTAGAGACTAAACTTACCTTAGCAGGATAACGTCTCACCTAAGAAGTCTTCCACGGCTTTTCCAACCAAGGGTGATTGTGATCCCATTATGAATGTAAGTGCTCTGCCCTTTCCTTCCTAGCTACAGGTTTGGGGAAAGTCTTCTTTGCCTTCTATTTATATCCCCAAAGTTGACTGTACTCAGACAGTATAATCCCCCCACACTTGTTTTTCCTATGTGCTCTTCCCTGTTGACTTTACATTTCTGTTGACTTCTGTAAGTAAATGTATATCCCCTGTGTTAGTTTACACTGCTTAATTTACATCTCAGAGAGACAGGTGAATAAACATTTCCTGTCTGACAGAAAGCCTGTTTGTCAACTCCACCTTGATGCTGACTTTAAAAATATATTTTCAGTATACATAACTCCTTAAATAGTATATGTCATATTAATGACCAGTGAGACCCCAGCTTTAATTTGAGAGCTCACATGACATTCTTTGGCAAACCATCAATGTACATACAAGGATCAGGACATTCCTGTAACCCTCTTGCCAGTTGGCATTAATGTGTTTTTGGGTCACACACTCCACAGTAGAAAGAATAATGGAGAGTGTGTATTGATAAATGTTTTCATTTAATATGTTTCTTTCACAGTGTACCTGAGACAGGGAATGGAAAATAGTAACATATGCAACATGGTAGATAATATAGGAAAATGATTATTTTGATATTAAAGGTTCTGTGATAAAGAATGAACACATACAATTCAAAGCCCTTTACAGAATGCTTAATTTCTACCCCCAATTATTTTTATTGAATATTGATAAATAAGACCCTACAACATGTAGAAATGAATCTCATAATTAAAAAAAGGAATAAGTATTATCAAGTAGTTCATAAGAAATAAGGCTTCCTGTGATTTAAAGATATGGAGAGCATTCCATACACATAAGAGATCCTGGAAGTGCTGAGAGGAGACAGTGTGACACAACTAATGAAGATATAGGGATGCTTCACACTTGAAATACATTCTGTAATTGGAAACTGGAATTTTTGCTTTGTCAGTCTCTTTACTCAGGAGGCTTCCCAAACTTACCATGGAAGTCTGCAAAATGAAACAGAAAAAGTAGTGAGAACTGAGAAGCTCTCCGTCTCTAAAGACTTTACTGTGGAAGAGCGTCAAGTGTTTGGTATAGAGATGTTTATAAGAGGGGAAGTTTGTAATGCATGTTAGTGGAGTTAGATTAGGCAGCCCACTGATACCAAACAGAGAGGAAGCACTGCAGCCCCTGTATAACCACCCTCACCATGTTCCATAGACTCCTCACCCAGACGTGTAAGAATGCGGGGTGGGGGGTGGGGACTCCGTGCACCCGCCCACTCCACCCCAGTGGACAGCCCAAGCTCAGTGGTTTGAGCATTGGCCTGCTAAACCCAGGGTTGTGAGTTCAATCCTTGAGGGGGCCACTTAGGGATCTGGGGCAAAAAAAATTGGTCCTGCTAGTGTAGGCAGGGGGCTGGACTCGATGACCTTTCGAGGTCCCTTCCAGTTCTAGGAGATAGTAAGAGATATACCAATTACTTTTTTAGTGGCCTTTTCCTTCCCTCCTATCCTTCTCCCAAACCCCACCCGGGCTACCTTGTCAGTTCTCTCCCTCTTTTTATAATCAATTAATAAAGAATACATGATTTGTAAATGATAGTGAATGAGTCACTAGTAAATAGTGACTTTATTTCCTTAGAAAGCAAGCTGTGATTGAAAGGGGAGGGTGGGTTGCTTACTCTGTGACCCTGCTGCCGTTCCTGAAGCTCCACTAGACGCTGGAGCATGTCAGTTTGATCACGCAGCAGCCCCAGCGTTGCATCCCGCCACCTCTCATCTTGAGCATCTCTCCTCTCCTCACGTTCGTCCCTCATCGCCTCACGTTCACTGGCAGCTTTCCTGTACTGGGATAGGGTGCCCTTCCACTCATTCAGATGAGCTCTTTCATTGCGGGTCGATTCCATGATTTCCGAGAACATTTTGTCTTGCGTCCTTTCCCCCCCCGCTTATCTGAGATAGCCTTCGGGATGGAGGAAGGAGGCTTGAAAAATTTGCAGCTGCGGGAGGGAGGGAAAAAAGGGAGAGAAGTATTTAAAAGGATACATTTTACAGAACAATGGTTATACTCTTTCACGGTGAACAACACTATTCACATTACATAGCACATTGATTTCAGTACAAGGTCGCATTTTGCATCTTAATATTGAGTGCCTGTGGCTTTGGTGTTAGAGATCACAGACGCAGGTCTGGGCAACAGAATTCGGCTTGCATGCGGCCATGGTAAGCCATTGTCTTTTGGCTTCTGCAGCCTTCATATATCCAGTGCCCTCCTTTCCCACATACCAAGCAAAGCCCATTGAGTGCTGCGGTTTTCCTGTTAACGTGCAGCAGCAGAAAACAAACTAACCCCCGCCCCCATCCAATTCTCTGGGATGATTGCTTTACCCTTCCCCCCACCGCGTGGCTGGTATCAGGGAAGATCCCTGCTAGCCAAACACGAAAAGCTCAGCGCCAATCTCTCCCGACACCTCTGCTTGGCTAACTGCAGGGAAGGATTTCTTTTCAGCCACAGGCAAACAGCCCCGTAGGAATGGCCACTTCTGTCTCCTTAATTAAATTCCCGTATTTCAACCAGGTTACCATGAACGATATCACTCTCCTGAGGATAACACAGCAAGATAAAGAATGGGGAAGAATACAGATATCGATATTACGAGCCCTTTATATCGAAATAAAGGGCTTCGTTGTGTGGACGGGTGCAGTGTTACTTCGGTTTAACACTGCTAAATTTGAAATAAACTTGTAGTGTAGACCAGGCCTAAGCTGTATGTGGTGCTGATCCTGTACTACTGATATCAATGGAATTTTGCCATTGCTTTCAATGGTACCAGGATCAGGGCTTAAACTTACCATTACCACAGAGAAGTTTAAAGGTACTCACTGAAATTTCATAGTCTACACTTCCACTGCAGTTAATTATGAAGTAAATTTATATGAGAACCATAGAGGCTAAGGAGAGGAAAATCCACTTTAGCCCATACAGTCCATCATCCTACCTATGCAGCTTTTCCCAAAGCTTTGTGCTTTGATCAGTGTAGTTTCAAGTAGTTCTGAGAATGTCTTCAAAGACTTTTCCATATTCCAATACATCTTCCTGTTAAGAGTTTTGGGGGTTTTTGTTTTATTTTTTAACTGCTAACTTCTATTCCACTATTCTTATGTGGCCGCTAACCCTTCAGCAACTCGAACA
The DNA here is from genome assembly GCF_020497125.1 of Mauremys mutica. NCBI lineage: Eukaryota > Metazoa > Chordata > Testudines > Geoemydidae > Mauremys > Mauremys mutica. The sequence goes on from NC_059074.1 coordinate 57,252,235, forward strand.
GGGGCAGCTTGTAAGCCTAGGCAAGTGAGGCACAGCTTAACCAAGAATTCCCCAAAGTTACAAAATACATTTTGCATGTTTTTTATTTGGTCGATATATAGATGTAGTTGTGATTTCAGTGTCCCAACTCACTCTCTCTGCTAGTGAAACAACACAAGAAAGTTCAAAGAATGTAGTGCTGTGTGAGGGTCAAATCTTGTTATACCTAGTAGTGTCTCACCACGCTTCCTTATTACTATGCCAATTTGCCATGCCCGCGAATCCCTTTGTAAGGGTATTGTTGAGGTAACCATGGCTTGGTGAGGCCATGACAGGATGGTAGCTGTTAAAAGCTGCAGGGGGAGGTGATGGGGCCTATGCTCTGTTCTTCCCTGGCGCTCTTCCCCACAGGGCAAGCCCCATGCTTGCGTGTGAGGAGCCAACGGTGGCATCGCCAGTTCCCAGGTGCATCTGCTGCTTCTTCACTATAAATAAGGTAAGCTTTTAATAGCTATTAAATTATACATTGGACAAGGCCAGGGGTGGAAATAACTATTGTGTTATTTGTGCCTCACGCTCAGAAAAGTCATCAGCTGCCACTGTAGTCAGAACAATTCCTCTCCCTTCTGGACATCTACAGCTTCCAATTAGCTTGTGGGGTTGGGTGTAACACAAGACCAGGAGGAGCAAATAAACAGGGTTAAAAATAAATAAATAAATAGATGTCTGATGAAGGAACACAAGGTTCAACAACATCTCCCTCTCAGAACTTTGTTTGGTCTTCAGCCACTGTGGAAACTCTGCTAGAAAAGATTAGTCTGAGATGAAAATATTATGCAATTTGAACAGACTGGCATCTTGTATTTAGCAATAAGAACTTTAGACTTGACTCTTTGGAACACTGGACTGTGAAACTAGGCTATTGTCAAGGCTTATGCTGAAAAATATCACTGCATATGGGGTTAATTAACATTGTTACAACAGCAGCAATAATAGCAAAAAGAAAACAAGATATGAAATCTGTGTCTAGAAATAATTAAGAACCAAGTCAGACCTCATAATACTGGGATTATTGGACTACCCCAGAGAAGGAGAGAAGTGACCTGTTTGGATTTATGACATGATGGGTCCCCAGTGCTTTATACAAATAGACATAGAAGAATGTTCCCGTAATTGTTGAGAAATGTTATAGAATTATGATGAGGAAATGCTGTGACAGTGGGAACCACAGTCAAACAATAATAATAATTAAAAAATTATAATATTAAAGGCCTGTGACACTGAGGAGACTGGATTGCCTGATCCACTGTGAAGAAATAAAAATGTCACTTTAAAATATTGTCATACTATCTCTTAGACAAGTGACAGGTTAAAAGAAGGGAGCTACCCTGATTGGAAAGATCCTTTGCAGAGCAGGTTGGAGGAGAGTTCCAGTATTCAACCAGGTGAAATTCCATAGCCAGTTTTATGAGAAATCTGACCTTTTGTCTGGGACAAAAAGAGGAAAAAGGGGAACGTTGCTACAATGGAAAATTCATGTGGAAGTTAGCTCTTTTGGGGATCATTCAGTGTCCGGCTTCACAAGAAGCTTTGTAAGTGCCGGAAGTTCAATGCTTGTTTTGTACCACCAGATAAATCATGTTCTCTTTCTGGAGCATATGCATCTATCCATCCCTGGACCTCAATTTGCACATGTAAAATTACAGATTTACTTCACAGCACTGCATAACACTGTGGAAGCACCACGTCTCCCTCCATGACTTCCAAATGACAGGGATAACTGGAGATAGCAAATTTGGAAAAAATCTTTGAAATGGTGTGAAAGCTGAAGTGGAATACTACTCAGTTAGAAAAAAAGAACAGTCACGATGTGAAGCATCTGTTTTGCTTCTCTTATTGACCTTGGTAACATGTGAGGTTATGCTGCTTTGAATTTGTAATAGTTGTACGCAAAGTACAAAATCAATTAGGAAATAGTTTATATGCTAATTAAGGAGCAAAATATGTAATGAGACACAGTATGTGCAGTGCCACAATATTTTCTTTGCTTTATTGATTTCTTCATTTGTCTGTTTATTGTGTGTTATTGGATGTACCTTGAGTGCATTAATGAGATATAGGAAATGAAGTAACTGAAATCATAGTATGCTACTCAAACAGTGTCTCACACTGTTATAAAACAAATGAACAGCTTGTTTCATTACTTTCATCTTTCTGTAATGGAGTTATCTATTTTTATGTCATTCCTGAAAAAGCAATGAAGCAACATTATTAAGGCAATAACAATAAAAAAAGTTATAAATAAAAAGCATTAGACCCTGCTTTAAGTCAGTAGGATTACTGATGTGTTGTGGGAAAAATCAGGTACATGCTTAATGCATTGCTGAACTAGGGCCTTAAAGATAAACACTTTGAGCCCAATTATAGCTGCTCCAGCATGGCTTTACTGGGGGAAAAAGAGGGAACAGCGAGTCCTTTACATCTGTAGCACACTAGCACTGACAGCATCCAGTATTTGCATGGCTGGGCAGGGAAACATTGGGGTACTAATGCTGCCAACAGCATGAGCGGCTCCATGAGTGGTGAGAAGGTGAACATGTGCTTTTCGATAGGGGCAGCATTGCACAGGGAGAATACTTGTGACATCTGCTGTAAAGGTTATCCTCACTATCTAGCATGCCTCCCACTGTGCCCAAAAAGGCAATGCTTGAAGCATTACGTGACAGTAAAGTAAGAACTATGCTCAGTCTCAGGGAATGCTCCTTCTCCCACCAGCATGAGCCAAGCTGGGGAGAAGACATGTTGGTGGAGAAAAGCAAAATTTTTGATCGCTAAAGTATTACTACTATTTATTTCCATTACAGTAGTACCTAAAGTCCCAAGTTCTGGGATTGGAGTTCCATTGTGTTAGGGGCTGTAGAAGCATATAGTAAGGATTCATTTATACCACAGACCCTTGACCAGTATAGCTGCACCAGCAAAACCCCTAATGGAGATGTAGCCTAAGCAAGTAGAAGGAGTTCTGCCAGTGCATATCTATACCACTTTCTGAAACAACAGTAGCTATGCTGACAGAAGATCCCTTTTATTGGCATAGCATCTACACTGGGGTTTTGGCAGAACAGCTAAGTCAGCAAGGGTGTGTGTGCTGCCCCCGCCCCCCATACTCCTAGCCAACACTGCTATTTTGGCAAAACTTTGTAGTGTACACCAGGTCCAAGAGACAGTCCTTGCCCTGAAGAATGTACAGGCTTATATGTAAGAAGCCTAGAAAGTAGAAAACTTTGGGCCCAAATTCTCAAACCTAGCCTCCATTGTGCATCCACAACTTTTCCTAGGAAAACACCTGCATGTGCATTTTTGATCCCTATCACTTGTCCAGGTACATGATTGAGTCTTATCTTATCATTGATCTTTTAGAGTGAGTATGTCAGGAGATCAGGTTACAGTCAGTCAGGCCTAATGGTCAGAGTCCAAATGCCAAAGCCCAAGGTTAAAGCAACGTCAAAACCAGAGATCAGAGTCAATGGTCAGAACCGAAATCAGAGTCTGAATACCAAAACCAAGGGTCAAGACCAAGTCAGAGCCAGGAATCAGAGGCAAGGGTCATAATGAGATTACCTGAAGTCAGGGAGGGCAGGAGCAGGGCTGGTTCTGAGGCAGAAGCAAGGTTGGAACAGGACTGGAACAAGGTTGGCTGGCTACAGGGCAAGGTCTAGACTGGAGTAGTGCAGGAGCAGGGATTGGAGCAAAGCAAACACAAGGAGACACCTGAATCTACAGGTACATGCAATAAGCTGCCACTGATCCGCTGCAGCTGCTGGGCTTAAGAGCAAGCCACCTGACTGATCCAGCTGTATTCATTGACTGCCTGATGACTTGGCAGGCCCAGCTGCAGGCCCTCATTCCTGACAGAGTACAAGTGTTTCTATGAGCATTAGTGGAGGCCAGTTTGAGAACCCCTTTGAAAATGTGTCCTTCAGACTCTGTTTAAAAAACATAACCAGACAAGCTTTGGAAATAGGCATGACCTGCTACATCAGTTGCCAGGATGAACGTTGCGTTGGTGACATGAGCTGGCTGGAATACCTCAAAAACAAGAAGTGATGAGGAGCCAGGTGTTTCTAGGATGCTCATATTTAATTTTCCCACTGAGTTGTCACTGCATCCTAACAAAAACAGAATATTTATTAAAATACTGGATTTATTTTTATTTGCAGTTTTGAGACATATCCATTCATGGCTCACTGTTTAAGGTTCAGTCATGTGCCCTTGATTTGAGAAAAGGCAAAAGGAATATATTTCCATTCTGTCACGCATGTCACTGGGGGAGCCATCTCCTTCCTCAGAATTTTCAAGGACATTTTGTCTGATCTTATACATGTGTATTACTTTTTATTCGTCTATTTCAAATCATTCATTAAGTCCTCTATCCTGCAAGGGGCAAATCACCTTCAACTCACACTAAGCTGAGAGGAATCAGAGTTTTGCAGGAAGTGCTCAGCATCTGTCAAGATGGGGCACTAAATAGCAAACACAGCACCTTCCTTTCTGAAACAATCCTAACCAAATGCTAATGATTGACACAGATCAGTCTCTCTCAAGCACATTCTATTCAGGTTCTTCTATTGTGTCCATTGCCAGGGTATTGAGTGTCTTGGGTTATAAATAGACTTCTTCTAGGCTAAATATGCATTTGACACAATGTTTCTTGTACTGTGTATGAATTTGTGTTTTTCCCCTTCAATTGCTGTTTATTCCCACCCTGCACAGAGTATTCAACAGAACCTGGAGCAGTCCCCACTTTCTTCCTTCCCCTTTGTTCCTTTTGATGTGTTTGTTTTCCAAGTCATTCTACAGATTATGTGCCCATCAAACATTCCTGGAACTCTTTTGTATATGCAATGGAGAATGAATTAGAGGATCTTATGGTGTGTCAAAGGACCTAAGCTTACAAACCTTTAATCTGTTTGTTATATTTGCTTCCTCTTGAATTTAAAGGTACTTAAGTGGTGGTTTTGAATGTTTTAAACAATCCAAAGGGCTTTCTGGCTAAATAAGTACCCTAGTAACAAGGATCAAGTAGCTGTTGTTTTGGTTATGTGATCTGAATGATTATTGCAAAGACTTATTTCAATATAACCTTTACAAGATTAATAATAAACCAACAACTAAACTTCACAACATAAAAATAAGCTTCAATGTGAAGACTCCAGGACTTTGAGGAAGTGGAGGAGCTGTTGCCTGAAAGCCAAGCTTTCTCTTTCCTATGCAACAGCCTGAGCGAGCCCCAGAGGAACAGACAGCTCCTGAAATTCAGACAGATAGCACCCTGATAGTCTTGGGGAAGGGACTTCTGTCAGTAAGTATTATGTTTTATATTACAACATCCTACTAGATAAAGTACATGATAGGGTATTAGTTGGGTATCTGTGACTGACCACCATAGGATGACCTCTACCTATAATGGGGAGGGGGAGGAGTTGCATTATCATGGGGTATTTCAATTTGAGTGACATATGCTCAAGGTCTCATGCTGCCAGTACTAAAACATTCTTGGGATTTCTAAATATTATAGAGGGACAACTTCCTAACTCTAAAAGTGTTGCAACAAATCCAGGGGAATTCTATATTAGACCTATTCTTGAGAGATAAAGAGGAACTGATCACAGAATTAAAAATTAATGGTAACTTAGGTACAAGTGATTATGACCTCATAAGTGTGAAGTCATGCACCTGGTTCATGTTATCCCTTCTGTTGGTCACCTGGCCAGGATTCTGTCTCACTTTTTTAGGCCAAGGATTCATCAAGAAGTTAAAGACTCCTGCCATTCCTGCTCTGAATGCCAACTCATAGGACTTAAAGGAGTGACAAAAGCCCCTCTGATCCCACTCCCCATCGTAGGCATCTCATTTGAAAAGATCAGGTTGGAAAAAAGTGCAGCTGGGAACAAACACGTATTAGTTATAGTTGATTACACTACCTGCTATCCCAAGTCAATCCCACTATGTGCCCCACTATTGCAACGGAACTGCTAAAAGTCTTTGCCAGAGAACAGGTACCTAAGGCTCTAATTTTATGTCTTGGCTACTGAAGGAGGTGTGTAATTACTAAAAATAAAGACTTTACATACGTCTGTCTGTCATCTGCAAATGGATAGTCTGCTTGAACGATTTAACCAGACCCTGAAAAGGATGTTAAAAAAAGTTTACTGCTGAGGACCCCTGTCATTGGGATCAGCTGATCCCTCCCCTGTTATTTGCAATTTGAGAAGTTTCCCAGTCGGCTACTGGATTCTCTCCATTTGAACTCTTATATGGGAGACAACCATGGGGAATTTTTGACTTGATCCATGAGATCTGGGAAGAACAGGCTCCTAGGATGGAGAATGTTATACAGTACCTACAGAAACTCTTGGAGAGGCTTGAAACCCTAGGACCTTGGCCAAAGAAAATCTCATTGTCAACAGGCTTAGCAGAGAGTCTATCACAAAGTGATATGTATGCACATATTTAAGCCAGGTGATCAGGTACTTTTTCTATTCCTTAGTGCAGAAGCCAAATTACTTGCTAAATGGCCTGGGGCATACAAAATAGTCTGCCAAGACTGCCAGTTAATTATGAAATCAGGCAGCCTGACAAGAGGAAGCTAACCGAGGTATACCATATTAAACTTCTGAAGCCATGGAAGGAGCGGGAGAGCTTATTTATTGCTTCTCATCCCCTTAAGCCAGAGCTGGGGCACAAGTGCATATCTCACCAAACCCAGACCTTTTACAGATTGGAGAAGCCTAGTAAAAGCTTTCTTGATGGAGTTTGTCTCCCAGCTGGGGCAGACTCATCTCATACAACACCATATCCAGATAGATCCTGGGAAACTCATCTGTGAGAATCCATGGCCACTCCCCTGCCCCAAATGCAGGAGACTATGAATTAAGAGGTACATGAACAAGGGGTCATTGAAGAATCTGCAGTGACTAGTGAAGTCAGTTCTATTTTCCTAAAGCAGGATGGCCAGTTTTGCATAGACTTTAGAAAAGTCAATACTAGCTCCAAATTTGATGCTTATCCCATGCCCCAAGTGGACAAACTGCTAGACTGACTGGATGAGGCCCGATATAGCACCATATTAGACCTAACCAAGGGATACTGGCAGATCCCACTCAGACTGGACTCATGGGAGAAAACCATCTTTGCCACACTGTTTGGCTTCTATCATTTTAGGACTATGCCGTTTGGCCTCCACAATGCCCCAGCAGCTCATGGATCACGTTCTTCAATCACATGGCTCATACACAGCAACCTATTTAGATGATGTGGCCCTCTACAGCTGAAACTGGGAGGAACATCTAGCACAAATTGCCTCTGTATTTCATTCCCTATGGGAGGCTCGGCTTACTGCAAAACCAGCAAAATGTGAGTTTGGAAAAGAAGAGACCATCTAGTTGGTTTATACTTTGAGGAAGGTCAAGTCCAGTCCCTCATGGACGAAGTCCAGGCCCTCTGAGCAAGCCCTACCCCAACCATGAAGAAATAATCCAAAGATTTTTGGGGCTTGCAAGTTACTACCAGGATTTTTGTGCTGGGGTTTCTGATGATAGCAGCCATGTTCACAGATCTAATTAAGGACAGTAGCTCCAAGAAGATTCACTGGTAAAAGGCCAGTGAAAAGGCCTTTCCAAAGTTGAAAGGCCACCTGTACAATTAGCCTGTCCTGTTCAGTTCTGTCTTCTCAAAAGAGTTCATTTTGAAAACTGATGCCTCAGAAGTGAGACTAGGCACAGTGTTGTCCCAGGGAGCAAATGGAGAGGAACACCCTGTGTTCTATCTGAAATTCAATCTGTTCCCTTGGGACCAGGCATATTCCATGATAGAAAAGGAAGGACTGGCCATTAAATGTGCCGTGGACTCACTGCAATATTGCCTCCTCAGAAATCCATTCAAGCTTGTCACTGAATATGCTCCCTTAAGCTGGTTAAATGTCATGAAAGACAGAACCCACTGGAACCTGTCTCTCCAGCCTTACGCCTTCCAAATTCATCATGGAGCAGGAAAAGCACTCACCAACACGCTAATGTATTTTCCAGTGAGGCATGAGGGAATAATTTGCTGGTCCTAGATCCTTGAGTGCCATCTGGATGGGAAGGGTGTGTGATAGGATATATAAATCCCACACTGGACAACAAGGAGTTAAGGAGATGCTCTGGATTCAGGTAGCTCAGCCCCACCACATCTGCAAGACACGCACAGATTGGAAGAGGAGCTTAAAACGGGAGCAGAGCAGCTCACTTGTTGGCAGACCAGGGAAGAAAACACACCTTCAGTTCTGAAGGCAGGAGATTCCCAGAAAACCACTGCCTCAAGGCCTTCCCCCACCACCTGAGAGATGGGAGGGCCAAATTCTGATGCCCCCTGAGAGGGAAACATTCCCCTCTATTTCTTATTAACTCTGTTTATTTGCATTAATTCCTCTGGCTTTTTGCTCATGGACCACTCCGGAAGGGAAGAGACTTTAAAGTCACCTGGTGAAGGACAAAGTCACAGGAAGAGGCAGGTCACCAAGGAGCACAGCAGCTGCTGGCAGGACATACTCAGTAGGGAGAGAGCGGCTACACCATGTCTGGCCACAAGGAGGCTCCAGTGGTGAATCAATCCGTTCACAGGCACCTAAATCCCAAATTTAGATGCCTCAATCTGGGGTTTAGGCACCTAAATCCCACTGTAGGCTCCATTGTGATCCACAAAACTCCCACCTAACCCTGTGGGCAACTAAACCAAGTTTCTAAATTTTCTCTAGGAACCCAGATTTCTGCTTTTGGGCATGCATGCTGTTGCCTCTTTCTAGGTGTCCAGATGCCTATCTCTTGCCTAAGCCCCAGGGTGATCCACGATCTGCTCCATTTTCATCCTTCCTCTCTACCAAAAACAGCTCAGCAGCACAGTATTAGCTTCTAAAGCCAAAGCTACCCACGTGTTATTCCAGCAGCCTGAACGTATTAACGAGTGCCTGGATTGTGATGCACAGCTGTGTTCCCACCATGCTGGCTGAGAGCAGTTTGAAAATGGTGCAGACTTGCAAAAGACAGATGAGTCAGGGATCCAAGGAGAGGGATCATGGGAATTTGCTGCTGTGGCCCTCAAGTCCCAGAATTACAGTGGCTTCTAGTACGTGTCCCACAATGAGCTGCAAGAAAAACCCCAGCATGAAGAGAGCCCAGGAGTGGGACAGAGCACAACAGGATACCCACCCAGAATGCTGAGTATTTATTTTAAAAAAAAGTCCATGCTATGTTTATGCACTGATTCAGAAGCAAGTAGGTAAAGTGGCCAGGTGGACGCAATTAGTTTGGAATAGTTATTCTGTAGTAGTTAGCATGCACAAACCTAATCTGCAAAAACTTCACTGTGTAAACAAGCTGTATCCTGACTGTGCATGCCAGTGCCAAATTCAGTGTAGCCACCGTTGCAGGGTGGATCCTAAGATCCCACTCCACACAAATGCCCATGCTCAACCCCATCCCCATATAACCTAAGGCAATGTCTTTGCCAGGGATGTAGTAACTCCTGTGCGCTGTATGATCCCAGCAGGTTTGAGCTGGGGGAAAGGGCAGGAGGAACCAGAACTGTGAGTAGCCATAGACAGCTTATTAATATGAGATCCACACTCCTGTTAATTCTGTGCCAGCTCTTTAAGCAGTGGGCCAGCATCTCTCCTGAATATATTATCCCCATGTGCAGTTAGCATCTGCAGTCATTTGGGGGCTATTACCCCAGGATCTATGGTCTACATTTTCAAAAGTGACTAAATGATTTCAGATGCCTCAATTTTGGTGAAACTAACTTGAGACACCTTGAACGGGCCTGATTTCCAGAAAGTGCTAAGTACATACCCTCTGAAAAAAAGTCCTTTTAAGATCTCTCATGTTGGGTACCCAAAAACTGATACACTCAAATCACTAGTCACTTTTATGTATAATTTCATACATGGATAGAGCCCATGGAGGGGTAATGTTTGTTTTATGTTGAGAAAGCCTGCTGCTTTTGTGTAAACCACAAAATTTCAAAGGCACATTTAAATGCAAACATGGCTTTATCAGTAACATGTCTATTGCCCTCGCTCCTGCAGTATGCCGAGTTCCTTAGTTGTATGAACTCTTTTAAAATAATAAAAAAAGGAATCTTCCATCATTTCCCCTTCCCTTCTTTCCCTCATCAACAATCTTCCCACTCTCCTTTCCTGAAATGTCATCCTATGTCTTGTCTTATTTAGATTGCAAGCTCTTTGGAGATGGGAATGTGCTTTATCTGTGTTGGGAAAACTCTTATGTAAACGTAAGGTGCTATATAAATATTTGACAATACTAATAATGCAAAATGAAGGTGAAGTTTGCACAGTTTAAGTTTTGTAGGTTTTATCACGGATAAGTCCTTTTTGTCACTTTGTAGATAACGTACACATTCTTTCTATGCTCTGTGGGTTTCTTCCCCTCCCTGAGTCTGTTTTTGGTATTGTCATTGAGAGAGACACGTAATGCATCATTTTTTACATTATATTCTTTGGGGGAGGTGGGAGGAGGGGAATGGGCTGCATCTGAACCAAACACATCAGTTGAAGTAATCTGGTAGTGTTTTAAAACATTAATAATGAGAAGGTTAGAAATAGAAACGCAAGGCCTGCTTCTTATCCCTCTTACTCTAGTATAAGTCAGGAATCAATAGACTTACTCCAGTGTAAAGTGATATCAGAATCAGGCCCATAGGACCTAAATTCAAAGGATTGTACCGACACACAAGTATTGTAAGGCATAATGATAAGGCAAGGAGAAAGAGATAGCTGAGAGAAAGGAAACTGAAATATGAAATCTCTTACAGGGTACATTGCTAGAAGCATACATAACAAGACTGATGAATTCAAGGCATATCTACTGAGGGAGAGGTACTGTATCATTGACATTACTGAGGCATAACTAAACCAAGGAAACGATGGTGGATTAAAAATACCAAGGTGCCGAGTTTACAGAAAAGATAGACAAGATAAAGTGGAAGGTGGGGTGACATTAATGGTGAAGGATGATATTATGTTTGATGAAAGCAATGATATTAGTGCTTTGGCTGATGCAGAAATAACTGACTGGTATTGCAATAAGGTCAAAGATAATAGTAAGATGACTTTTTGTTGGTTGTTCCTATAAACTTTGTGTGTCAAATTATAAACTCCCCCACCTTTAACAAATTATTGCTACATGCTTCTCCAGCCATATTCCGGATCACATAAAATGAAATCAAAGATGGCTTTCTTTCTGTCTTACATTAGACTATAACCAGGGAATCAACATCTCCCATTCCTACTAGTATGCTATTTTCACAACCTTTTACAAAGGAATCTAGTAGATTAATAGATTCATAGGACAGAGGAGGCGGTTAGATCTAGTCCAGGCATCAGCAACCTTTGGCCCGCGGCCCGCCACGGTGAGCACCCTGGCAGGCTGGGCCGGTTTGTTTACCTGCCGCTTCCACAGGTTTGGCCAATAGCAGCTCCCACTGGCTGCAGTTCACCACTCCAATGGGGGCTGCAGGAAGTGGCGGCTAGCAGATCTCTCAACCCATGCCACTTCCTGCAGCCCCTATTGGCCTGGAGCAGTGAACCGCAGCCAGTGGGAGCCACAATCGGCCGAACCTGCGCACGCGGCAGGTAAACAAACCGGCCCAGCCTGCCAGGGTGCTTACCCTGGCGAGCCGTGTGCCAAAGGTTGCTGATCTCTGATCTAGTCGGACCTCCTGTATAACACAGGCAATATAATTTCACCCATTACCAACCCAATAACTTGTCTTTGATTAAAGCATATTTTCCAGGAAAGCATCCCATCTTGATCTAAAGACATCAAGAAATGGAGAATCCATCACTTCCCTTAGTAGTGTGTTCCAATGTATAATCACTCTCACTGTTAAAAAGCGTGCCTAATTTCAAATTTGAATGTGTCTGTCTTCAGTTTCCAGTCATTGGTTCTTGTTTTGATTTTTGTTACTACTCATGAAAAACATTGGATTGGCAGCCCTGGGCATAGAATCATAGGAGTGGAAGGAACCTCAAGAGTCCAGTGTAGTCCAGTCCAGTCCCCTGCACTCATGGCAGGACTAAGTTTTATCTAGACCATTCCTGACTGGTGTTTTTCGAACCTGCTCTTCAAAATCTCCAATGATGGAGATTCCACAACCTCCCTAGGCAATTCATTGCAGTGCTTAACTACCCTGACAGTTAGGAAGTTTTTCCTAATGTCCAACCTAAACCTCCCTTGCTGCAATTTAAGCCCATGGCTTCTTGTCCTACCCTCAGAGGTTAAGGAAAACAATTTTTCTCCTTCCTCCTTGTAACATCCTTTTATGTACTTGAAAACTGTTACCATGTCGCCTCTGCATCGTCTCTTTTCCAGACTAAACAAACCCAATTTTTTTTTCGATCTTCCCTCACAGATCATGTTTTCTAGATCTTTAATCATTTTTGTCGCTCTGGACTCTCTCCAATTTGTCCACATTCTTCCTGAAATGTGGAGCCCAGAACTGGACACAATACTCCAGTTGAGTCCTAATCAGTGCAGAGTAGAGTGGAAGAATTACTTCTCATGTCTTGATTACAACACTCCTGCTAATACATCCCAGAATGATGTTCACTTTTTTTTTTTTAAAACAGCATTACACTGTTGACTCCTATTTAGCTTATGGTCCACTATGACCCCCAAATCTCTTTCCGCAGTTCTCCTTCCTAGGCAGTAATTTCCCATTTTGTATGTGTGCAACTGATTGTTCCTTCCTAAATGGATTTGCATTTGCAATGGACAATTTGCATTTGTCCTTATTGAATTTCATCCTATTTACTTCAGACCATTTCTCCAGTTTGTCCAGATCATTTTGAATTTTAATCCTATCCTCCAAAGCACTTGTAACCCCTCCCAGCTTGGTATCATCCACAAACTTTATAAGTGTCCTCTCAATGCCATTATCTAAATCATTGATGAAGATATTGATCAGAACCAGATCTAGAACTGATCCCTGCGGGACCCCACTTGTTATGTCCTTCCAGTATGACTGTGAACCACTGATAACTACTCTCTGGGAATGGTTTTCCAATCAGTTTTGCACCCACTCAAAATAGCTCCATCTAGGTTGCATTTCCCAAGTTTGTTTATGAGAAGGTCATGAGAGACAGTATCAAAAGCTTTACTAAAGTCATGATATACCAGTTCTACTGCTTTGCCCCATCCACAAGACTTGTTACCCTGTCAAAGAAAGCTATCAGGTTGGTTTGACATGACTTGTTCTTGACAAATCCATGCTGACTGTTACTTATTATCTGCTAGATGTTTGCAAATTGATTGCTTAATTATTTGCTCCATTATCTTTCTGGGTACAGAAGTTAAGCTTGTAAGCATGTAAAGCCTACATTTAAAAAGATATCTAGCACATGTAGCAGTGGTGCAAATTTCCTCCAGAGTGGTGAGCAATTTACCACAAACCAAATCAGAGGACCATCTCTACGTAAGAGTGGATTCTTCAGTCACTTTGCCCATTCAACCCTGGGCCTCTTTGCTGAAATAGCCAATAAAGGTGCCTAACTGAGGAGTTACTGTAATGTCATCCTGCTTAATGTTGTTTCAATGTTACGTCCCTGCTCAATTAGGGAACATGCTTGTTTAAAGTTGTGCAATGCTCCTTTATAACGTCATTTGGCTGCCTGCTTGTAAGATTCTATGAAAGAGCGGTGACTTTACAAGGGAGCATTGCACACATTCTGCTTCTCCGCCTCCTCCCTCTCCCTCCCAGCGCTTCCCCCACCGCCAAACAGCTGTTTGGCAGTGCTTAGGACTTTCTGGGAGGGAGGGGGAGCAGGAAAGCACCTCGTCTCCACTCCTCCCGCTACCTCCCTCCCAGAAAGTCCTAACCGCCGCCAAACACCTGTTTGGCGCTGCTTAGGACTTTGTGGGGGGGAATGTAGCGTGCTCCAGAGAGGAGTTGGAGTGGGGGTGGGAGGTGGGCCTGGAGTGGAGTGGGGACAGGAGGAGGTGGGTCTGGAGCATTCCCGGCAAAGTCCGAGCCTGTTCTTCTCTGGGGAAGCTGCTGCAGCAAAGGTGCTTTCTAGCATCCTTGCCTGCAGCAGGCTGTGCCTGTGTGGGGTAAGCCAGGGTGTAAGCGTGCGGACGCACCCCCTGCGGTGCCTCCTGCTGGTCTCTGTCGGGAATTAGCTCATCCAGTTTCCACAGCACCCTCTGCAGGCCAGTGATCCACCTTACCGCTGGCCCCCATGTCCCTTCCAGGACCCCAGTGTCCCTTTCTCTGGGGTGATGCCCCTCTGGCAGTAACCCCTCAGTCTCAGGGTCTCCTCACCCAGGGGAACCTCCACCCCCTATCCCCACCTTGCCTCAGTGTAAGGCTACTGCCAATCATCAACTAGCCCCCATTCCCTAGGGCAGACTGCAGTGTATGCCACTCATCACTGGCAAGGGGGGTTTGGGCCTGCTGCCTTCCTCTACCACCCAGTACCTTTTTATGCCTTAATCCAGGCCTTGCAGCCTGGGGAGTTGCCAGCTGTTATATCCTTGGGGCAGCCGGAGTAGGAAGCAATCACTTGAGGCCAGAGAGCAGGCAGCTAACCAAAACCTCCATTTTATTTACAGACCATAATACTCTAACTCAGTTGCCATAGCAGCAAAAACCATGACAACCAAATACACAACATATTCCTCCCCCCCTAATAAGAACATCCCCTAAATAAAAAAAAAACACACACTAGACTAGAGAAGGAGGGTAGACTGCCTCCATTCCCGGCTAAACCCTGGGGATTATTTTGCCCCATAACCGTGGGTTCGCCCTAGCTAGAGATCCAGCCGATGAGGAGGCCTTCTGTCTCTAGGTGGATTACGGCGAACTTCTGGTGTTATTGCACCCGAAAGCACTAGGGGCTCAGGGTCCGCAGCACGAACGGGTGAGGAGGTGGTATCAGCTTGTTGGTGGCACCAGGCATGACCCAGTGTTGACAGAGGGGTGGAAAATGACAGTGCCAATGAAGGCTCCCTGTATTAGGCCTCTGCTTGTCTGAACTGCTTCCATGTTTAAACTTTAATTAACCCCACAGGCTAGATGGAAAGAATGGAATGTGTGGCAACTAGTTATCAGTACCAGGAGGCAATTATACAGCCTGCTTGCACCTGGCTAAAGGGAGTGAAACAGAATGACCGGTCAAGAAAAGTTACTAACGAGATAATATGTTTTTTTGCCAAGAATGATCTAACCTGTTTAGAGTAATTGCTGCTTCATAATGTATTTGCTGTATGGGAACTAAAAAGGAGGGAGAAGAGGGGGGCGGAGGGGGAAAGCTGGGCATTGGGGGTAATAGATATGCTTAGCTAAGATCATGTATAAAGACAGAGAGCTGCTTTTCTGGGGTGTGCTTGATCTGAGACCTGACTGTGTCTCCGAGCACGCGCTTTGAGATCTCAAATAAACTTTTTTTTGCTTCTCCACCCTGGTGTGTCTAATTGGAGCGAGGCACTCCGGGCAACGAATCACTGTTTGCTGCCTCAGGCCTTTTGGGCCAGCAACAGTTTTGGCGTCCCTGGGTGGGCTTGAGGCTAAATTTAGCCTTGCCCGGACCCCTCCTGGAGGTCGACGGATTGCGGCGACGACCGATGCCTAGCGCGCACCGGTGAGTTCATCGGGGGCCTCGGCGGAGACGCGGTGTGGTCGACCCCGGAGGGCACTACGGTGCAACGCGCTCAGATAGTGGAGAAGCAGCTACGGGCGACGGTGGGGAACCGGTCTCGTGGATAAGGTAGGAACAGTCCAGTGCTGTTAACCTTTTGTTTGCCTGTTAAGACCTGGGGACGCCCAGTGTCTTCCCATAGGTATGGGGCAGGGACAGAGTACAGGCAGGGTACGGTGTACACCCTTAGAATGCATTCTGATGAATTGGAAAGTGTTTGAAAAAGATCCATTGACTAAAAGTAAACTGAAAAGATTCTGTACAGTAAACTGGCCTCAGTATCAGCTAGAGGGCCAGGAAAGGTGGCCACCGGAGGGATCACTTAATTACAACACGATCCTTCAATTAGCTTTGTTTTGTCAGCGAATGAATAAGTGGAATGAATTTATGTATGCACAGTTGTTTATGTTGTTGAGAGATAGGTCAGATCTGTTGCAAGAGTGTAATCTGACTCCGACAGGCTCGGCAGTCACTGTTGTTAG
Organism: Mauremys mutica; assembly: GCF_020497125.1. Taxonomy (NCBI): domain Eukaryota; kingdom Metazoa; phylum Chordata; order Testudines; family Geoemydidae; genus Mauremys; species Mauremys mutica. The sequence goes on from NC_059074.1 coordinate 57,268,450, forward strand.
TTCCCCGAACCCCTCCCCGGTTGTAATGGCAGAGTCGGTGTCCCCTTCGGCTCCTACACCCCCACCGTATAAAGACCAGGTGCCTCAGGTTTCAGAGATTGCTCCTTCAGTGGGATTTTATCCGTTGATTACTGAGACTGTGGTGGCTCGCCCGGGAGCAGAGGGGCGCCGGGCCACTACTATGCTAGTTTACTCACATGTGCCTTTTAACCCAGTGGACTTAGCAGCCTTTAAGGCACAGGCAGGGGAATTCTCCACGAATCCCAGCAAGTTTATTTCGGTTTTTGAGGGATGTTTTGCCAGTCACAAGCCTGACTGGGATGACTGTAATATCCTTATGAGGACCCTGTTGTCTGAAGTGAAGAGGAATCAGGTTACAGCCTTAGGGAGGAAGAAAAGAAAAAAAGGCAAGTGAAGATGATGGTTGCAGCAGTACAGGCCAGTGACAAGAGGAAGTTTCAGGAAGGAGGTGGAAGGGGCCGGGGGATGAGAGGTCGTGGACGTGGGCGCCCTGGCTCACAGGAAAGGCGTTTGGGTCGCAATCAGTGTGCCATATGCCGAAAGAAGGGACACTGAAAAAATAAGTGCCCCGAGAGGGAAGATACCCCTATGATGGCAGCAGAGAATCAAGACTAGGGGTGTCAGGAAAGACGGACTATCCTGCCCCCGAAACCCCGAGTAAAAATGCGGGTGGGAAATTCTGAAATAGACTTTTTAGTAGACTCTGGAGCAGCTCGAACCGCTGTAAATCAACCCCTCCAGCTGCCCGTGGCAGATTCCCTCACTGTGGTCGGCGCTACAGGAAAAGGAATCAAATGTCCAGTGTATGCCCCAGCAGAATGTGCTTTGGGAGACAGAACTCTCTCCCACAAGCTGGTTTACCTCCCCGACTGCCCAACGCCTCTACTGGGACGGGATCTGCTTTGTCGCTTAGGTGCCACCCTGCACTTCACCCAAGATGAAATCACCCTCACCTTGCCCCCAGAGAATGCCTGGATAATGACTCTTGCAGTTGAGCCCTCAGCCATGCAAGCCCCAGAGTGGAGCCAGTGGGAGGACCAGGTTTTTCCTCTAGTATGGGCATCGGGGGTCCCAGGAAAGGCAGCACATCACACCCCCATTAAAGTTCAGCTCCTGCCAGGAAAAAGTCCGGTGCGGATCAAGCAGTATCCGATAAAGAGGGAGGCCAGAGAAGGGCTGCAGGAAACTATAAATCAGTTTCTAAAGTACGGGGTACTGCGAGAATGCCAGTCAGCCTGGAACACCCCCATCCTGCCTGTTCGAAAGCCCAATGGCACCTATCGGCTGGTCCAGGACCTGAGGGCAGTTAATGAACGGGTTAAGACTCTGCACCCCCTTGTTCCAAACCCATATACACTGTTGGCATCTATAGGAGGGCAGTACACCCACTTTTCAGTCCTAGACCTGAAAGATGCTTTCTTCACAATTCCGGTCGACACACAATCTCAGGAGATTTTCTCCTTCGAGTGGGAAGACGACCGAAGAGTTAAGAAGCAACTTTGCTGGACTGTGTTAGCACAGGGATTTAAGAACTCCCCCACGCTGTTCGGCCAGGCTCTGGCCAAAGACCTGGAGGAGTGGAATACTCCGGATGGGATTCTCCTCTTGCAGTATGTGGACGACCTGTTAATAGGGGCGGTGGGATTAACCCCTTGCCTCCACGCCACTGTGAGCCTCCTGAACTTTGTTGGACTCAGAGGATACCGGGTAGCTCAGAGCAAGGCTCAAATTGCCCTCTCAGAAGTACAGTACTTAGGATTTCACATAAGACAGGGGGAGAGACAGCTTTCAAACGAGAGGAAGGAAGCCATCTGTCAAATTCCTATCCCAAGCAATCGTAAACAGCTCAGGGCTTTTCTGGGCATGGCAGGCTTTTGCAGAATATGGATCCCAGAGTTCGGACTGTGGGCTAAGCCCTTGTATGAATGTGTTAAGGGAATGGATCACGACCCCTTTCACTGGTCCTCAGAAGCTAACAAGGCATTTAAAGTATTAAAGAGAAAGCTAATGGAAGCCCCGGCACTCGGCCTGCCTGACCTTTCTAAGCCGTTTCAACTGTATGTGCATGAAAGGAAGGGAGTGGCTCTAGGGGTGCTTACTCAATTATTAGGCACTTGGAAACGTCCTGTGGCATATTTCTCTAAACAACTGGATCAAGTTGCCAAGGGGTGGCCAGCTTGCCTGCGAGCTGTCGCGGCAACTGCCCTAGTGCTTGGTGAAGCAGAGAAACTGACTTTGGGGGGGACTGTGCAGGTGTATACCCCTCATATGGTTCAAGCCCTGCTGGACACTAAGGGTGGTCTCTGGCTCACGCAGGCTCGGGTAGCTCGGTACCTGGCTAAACTCCTAGAAAATCCTGAAGTTACCCTGCAGACCTGCCCCTCCCTCAACCCAGCCACTATGTTACCAGAAACAGAGGAGCAGGAACATGACTGTTTAGAAATCATAGATGCCCAGTACTCCAGCCGTCCAGATTTAAAAGATCAACCGCTCTCAAATGCAGACTGTGAGTGGTATACTGATGGGAGCAGTGCTGTCATAGATGGGCAAAGGAGGGCTGGCTATGCTGTTGTGACCCTCTACGATACAGTGGAAGCAGAGAGTTTACCTGCTGGAACATCTGCCCAGCTTGCTGAACTTGTAGCATTAACCCGTGCACTTGAACTGGCAAAAGACAAACGGGTTAATATTTTTACTGACTCAAAATATGCTTTTGGGGTATTGCATGCTCACGCTGGTCTGTGGAAACAAAGGGGAATGCTTACAGCTCAGGGGTCCCCGGTCAAGCATGGGACACAGATTCTCCGGCTTCTGGAAGCGGTGCAGCTCCCCTCAGAGGTAGCAGTGGTGCACTGCAAAGCTCATCAACGAGAAGACCAGGACGTAGCCAAGGGCAACGCCAGGGCCGACAGGGAAGCCAAGCGGGCTGCCACCCTGGAACCATTGGAAGCTGAGGAGGCCCATGTGCATGCCCTCATCCCATCAGTGGGTGAGCTCCCAGCCCCTCGGTACTCTCGTGAAGAAAGGAATCTGGCCGACTCCCTTGGGCTCCAGGAAAAGGAGGGATGGTTCCACTCCACAGAAGGAAAAATCCTCCTACCTAAAAGCCTAATACGGCCAGTACTACAGAAACTACATCAGACCACTCACGCTGGAAGGGAGGCTCTCACCCAGCTTATGAATAAGTATTTTCTAACCTCTGGATTAAGACCCCTGGCTTCCCAGGTACAGGCTGAGTGTTTAGTCTGTCAAAAGAACAACCCTCGACCAGGAGTGTCAGTGCCACCAGCCACTCTGGAACCTACCCCAGGGCCAGGATTGGTGTGGCAAGTAGACTTCACTGAATTCCCCCGGACCCAAGGGTTCAGGTACCTCCTTGTCATGGTGGATCGATTCAGCGGATGGCCTGAAGCCTTCCCATGCCGAAACAACACTGCCAGAACTGTGGCTCTCAAGTTTGTCAAGGAGATCATTCCTCGCTTTGGACTCCCCCAGTGGATGGAATCTGACAATGGAACACACTTCACATCGCAAGTCATTCAGGGGATTTCGGATGTTCTACAAATCACCTGGAAGCTCCACACTCCATGGCGACCACAGGCCAGTGGAGTAGTGGAACGTACTAATCAGACACTCAAGCGGCATCTCTCAAAGGTCTGCCAAGAGGCTTCTCTTCGGTGGCCTGATGCCTTACCCTTGTTTTGCTCCGAGTTCGTGCTCTCCAAAGGGCAGGTTAGGGCTTAGTCCCTTCGAGATTATGTTTGGGAGGGCATGGCCTATGAATGGTACACCGGTTCTGTTAGGGGAGTGGGAGGTAGGCTGCGGTTTCTTATCTCAGTACATGTGCTCTCTGTCTGCTGTTCTCTGTTCTCTCCACAGGTATACCAAAGATTTGCAGCCTCTCCCGCTGGATGCCCCTGTCCACTCCCTGCAGCCTGGTGACTCCGTTCTCGTTCGTACCTGGAAGGACGAGCCTCTCCAAGAGAAGTGGAAGGGACCTCACACCGTCCTGCTGATCACCCACACAGCAGCAAAGGTCGAGGGATACAAGAACTGGATCCACTACTCCCGTCTGAAAGCAGTGCCAGCTCCTGAACGGTGGACCGTCCAACCTGCGGAGAAGACCGCCAACGACGATCTGGGACTTAAGCTGTTATTCAGGCGACAGTAAGGCCTGCTGGGAATGCCCTGTGACCCCTTTGGACAGTTACAGCGCACTCCCCGTGAACACTCTGAGCGTTGGCTGTGTTTATTTTCACAGGGCCAGCCTAACCTGTGGGCCTGGTCCCTTTTGTTTTAAACTGCTCCTCCGTAAACTTTGTACCCCCCGTGTCCCGAAGGTCCCTATGTACCCTCTCATTGACAGCCCCAGCTCCATAGAACTCAATTACGTTTTGTCCACAGTATATGAGAACACTCAGCCAAAGGTTTGTTGAGTATTCTCAAAGGAGGGAATTGTTGGTGGCACCAGGCATGACCCAGTGTTGACAGAGGGGTGGAAAATGACAGTGCCAATGAAGGCTCCCTGTATTAGGCCTCTGCTTGTCTGAACTGCTTCCATGTTTAAACTTTAATTAACCCCACAGGCTAGATGGAAAGAATGGAATGTGTGGCAACTAGTTATCAGTACCAGGAGGCAATTATACAGCCTGCTTGCACCTGGCTAAAGGGAGTGAAACAGAATGACCGGTCAAGAAAAGTTACTAACGAGATAATATGTTTTTTTGCCAAGAATGATCTAACCTGTTTAGAGTAATTGCTGCTTCATAATGTATTTGCTGTATGGGAACTAAAAAGGAGGGAGAAGAGGGGGGCGGAGGGGGAAAGCTGGGCATTGGGGGTAATAGATATGCTTAGCTAAGATCATGTATAAAGACAGAGAGCTGCTTTTCTGGGGTGTGCTTGATCTGAGACCTGACTGTGTCTCCGAGCACGCGCTTTGAGATCTCAAATAAACTTTTTTTTTGCTTCTCCACCCTGGTGTGTCTAATTGGAGCGAGGCACTCCGGGCAACGAATCACTGTTTGCTGCCTCAGGCCTTTTGGGCCAGCAACAAGCTCGTGCTGGGCAAAGGGGTATCTCAGCCGCCGGCAGTAATGGAGGAGAACAGTCAGGAACAGGTGACTCGTGATTCGGTGCCTCACCAGAAGAGGTGAAGTCAGACCCCTCAACTGCAGATGGGTCCTGAGGACTGGCATGACCTGGCAACAGCTGATCTACATGTCGCCGCCAGGTAACATTCTCTGCAGTCCGGACTGTGTAGGAAACAGGTCCTGTTTGAGTGATGACTGTGGCCGGGACCCATTTAGCTCTGGAAGTATAATTCCGAGCCAAAACTGGCTGTCCCGGGCTAAAGGTTCGGTCTTTTGCTCTGGGTGTCCGTCTGATGACTTGATATTGCTGCTGATGTTGCACAGTTTGTCTGGGTTCAGAAGGTTTCAGCAGATCAAAGCAAGTGCGCAGCTGTCGTCCCAACATTAGAAAGGCTGGGGATGCCTGGGTCGTAGCATGAGGGGTGTTTCTGTAGGAAAGTAAGAAGATATCCAGACGCTTTTGAATGGAGTGTTGTCCCCTTGCTGATTTCAAAGCGTTTTTCATTGTCTGCACAAATCTTTCAGCTAATCCGTTGGTGGACGGATGATATGGTGCTGACGTGATGTGGTGTATCCCATTTGCCTTCATAAAATTTTGAAACTCCTGAGAAACGAACTGCGGTCCGTTGTCGCTCACAAGTTGTTCTGGCAGACCAAAACGACTAAAGAGTCCTCGTAGTTTTTGGATAGTACTCTCTGCAGAAGTGGACTGCATTATAGAGACTTCTGGCCATTTAGAATGGGCATCTATTGCCACCAAGAACATGCTTCCTTCAAGGGGGCCAGCAAAGTCAACGTGAATACGTTGCCACGGGTTTTCAGGCCAGTCCCATGGGTGTAGGGGTGCCCACTGGGGTGCATTCCTCACGCCCTGACATGACATACAAGCTTTTGCCTTCTCTTCAATAGCGCTGTCCAATCCAGGCCACCAAAAATAGCTTCGTGCAATTTCCTTCATGCGCACTATTCCACAGTGACCGGAATGTAGCTGTTCTAACATCTGCGATCTCAGCGGTGGTGGAATAATGACACGTCTCCCCCACAACAAACAACCAGATTGGACCGATAACTCCATCCGTTTGGACATGTAGGGAACAAGGTCGGATGAGACCGGAGAGGTTTGTCGAGATTTTCCATGCATCACCAGGTCCATAACTTGCATAACTTGCACTGGGTCAACGCGAGTTGCCTTCTTTATCTGAGTAGCAGTGATGGGTGTATTCTCTACCTGTTCAAAGTAAAAGATTTCCTTTTGGGCACTATCTTGATGTTTGACCGGCAAAGGCAACCTCGAGAGGCCATCTGCATTGCCGTGCAGAGTGGATTTCCGATATTTGATTTCATATGTGTGCGCTGAAAGTAACAATGCCCAACGTTGCATACGACTAGCAGCTAATGGGGGAATGCCTGTGTAGGGTCCAAAAATTGACGTCAGAGGTCGATGGTCTGTAAGAAGAGTAAACTTTCGCCCAAAGAGGTACTGATGAAACTTCCGAATTCCAAAAACAATTCCTAATGCCTCACGTTCGATTTGGGCGTAGTTAGTTTCTGCTTTGCTTAGAGTGCGTGAAGCAAAAGCAATAGGTCTCTCTTCTCCCGAAGGCATAATGTGTGACACGACTGCTCCCACTCCATAAGGGGAGGCATCGCAGGCCAATTGCAGGGGTAAGGATGGATCAAAGTGCGTTAGAACTTCAGAATTTAACAATGCATCCTTAGCTTTATTAAATGCAACATCACAGGCTTCAGTCCACTTCCAGGCCTTGTTCTGCCCAAGGAGCTCGTGAAGTGGTTTTAGCAGTGTGGCTAACTGTGAGATGAACTTTCCATAATAGATCAGTAGTCCTAGAAACGAGCGCAGCTGGCTTACATTTCGTGGTGGGGGAGCCTCCACAATAGCTTTAACTTTTGCAGGGGCCTTATGAAGACCGGCAGAATCGATGATGTGTCCCAAATATTCAACAGAGGGCTTGAAGAATTCACACTTGTCTTTGCGAACTCGTAGGCCATACTCTTCCAATCTTTGTAGGGTAGCCTCTAAATTCTTTAAGTGATCCTCTTCATTTCTTCCAGTGACCAGGATGTCATCCAGATAGCACTGAACTCCTGACAAGCCACACAAGATCTGGTCCATAGCTCTCTGGAACAGGGCGGGAGCCGATGTTATTCCGAAGGGTAGGCGACAGTATCGATAAAGCCCCTTATGAGTCACAATAGTCAACAGCTCTTGGGACTTTTCATCGACGTGCATCTGTAAATATGCTTGTCTCAGATCAATCTTACTGAACTTTTGTCCCCCAGCCAGGCCTGCGAAGAGGTCATCGATGCGGGGAAGCGGGTATTGCTCTGCACACAACACTGGGTTGACAGTGACTTTAAAATCCCCGCAAATCCGGAGAGAGCCATCTTTCTTCACTATAGGAACGATAGGAGTGGCCCATGAGCTATGGGTAACTGGTATTAGGACTCCATTGGTGACCAGGCGCTCCAGGTCTGCTTCAACCTTTGGCCTGATGGCATATGGCACAGTTCGGGCTTTCAGATATTTTGGTGGACTGCCAGGTTTAATGTTCAATGTCACAGTGATTCCCTTCATACTTCCCAAATCATCTCCAAAAACAGCAGCATGTTTCCTTAGTATAGGGGTTAGACTGGTTTCTTCTTTAGTCATCCGGTGCACTTCTGCCCAGTTCAGTTGAATCTTCCCAAGCCAAGACCTACCCATTAAGGCTGGGTAGTTACCTCTCACCACAAACAGTGGCAATCTAGCGGCCTGTCCATTGAGCTCCACCTTAACATCAATAGTGCCCACCATGGGCACAGCTTCTCCCGTATACGTCTTCAGAACAGTTTTTGTTGCCTTAAGCGGAAGATGCTGTAGCTTTTCTTTATACACAGTCTCAGAGACCAGCGAGACAGCTGCACCGGTGTCCAGTTCCATGCGTATAGGTTTGCCCTCCAATAAGGGGGTTACCCAGTATTCATGTGAGCCCGCTGCCAAAGACAAAACATGCAGTGGCACTTCCTCTTGTGATGAGGTGTCTCCTTGATCATCCTGGGTCTGCTCTAGAGTATGCAAGGTTCCTCTTTTTGTCGGCCAGACCACAGGCCTCTTTTTCTTTTGTTTACAGGCACACTCAATGTGTCCCTTTTTGCCACAGTGTCGACACACCAGGTCCTTACACCAGCATTCTGATGCCTGGTGACCCAGCTTACCACAGCGGTAACATTCTTGACTCTGCACAGTTTTGTGGGTCGGTTCTTGTGACACTTTTTGCACCCTAGGGGGTGCACCGATGTATTGTGCCTCCCTTGTAGCCAGTTCCATGGAGACAGCAATATCAACAGCCTTCTGTAAGGTAAGCTGAGCCTCTGTCAGTAGGCGCTTCCGTATAGCTTCACTGTACAGGCCACACACTAACCTGTCACGCAGGGCATCATTTAACATTTCTTTAAATTCACAGTGTTCTGCTAGCTTTTTTAGAATGGATACAAATTGTACAACTGTTTCATCTTCCTTTTGGTCTCTTTTGTGGAACCTATATCTTTCAGCAATTACCAGTGGTTTTGGGGAAAAATGGGACCCCAGGATTTCCACAATGTCACTGTAAGATTTAGTTGCTGGCTTAACAGGGTGCAGTAAGCTGTGTAGCAGAGAGTAGGTTTTAGCCCCTACAACACTTAAGAATATTGGCACCTTCTTCGCTTCTGTAATGTCATTTGCAATAAAAAAAAGCTCAAAACGCTCAGTATACACATGCCACTGCTCTATATTCTCATCAAAAGGCTCCAGGGGCCTGGTCAGAGTAGCCATGATTTTTAGTTTCACTTTCACAGTCAGTGCAAAGAAGCAGCTTTTTTTCTTTGTTTGGTCTTTACCTTGATTTCTACTTCCTTCTGTTACTGGAGCAGCACCAGGATCCCACCCTCGTCGCCAGTGTTATATCCTTGGGGCAGCCGGAGTAGGAAGCAATCACTTGAGGCCAGAGAGCAGGCAGCTAACCAAAACCTCCATTTTATTTACAGACCATAATACTCTAACTCAGTTGCCATAGCAGCAAAAACCATGACAACCAAATACACAACACCAGCCAGGAGCTCCCCTGCTCCTCTGGCTTTTCCCAGTCCTGCTTCACTCCTCGTACCCTTTCTGCAAGGCAGCCAGGCCCTGCTCCCTCTCAGATCAGAGTGAGCCTGTGAACTCTTGGCTGCCCTGACCTTTATAGGGCCAGCAGGGTCTGTTTGGGGCGTGTCCTCCAGCTGAAGCTGCCTCCCAATCAGCCCAGCTTTTCTCTCAGCCCTCTCCCAGGGGTGGCTTTAAACCCCTCAGGGCAGGAGCAGGTAACCACCCTGCTACACAGGGGCACTTCCCAACCACAGTACAATACAGTTTTGTGCAGTATATAATGCCTTTTGTCTGCCTCCAAAAAATGTCTTTGGAACCTAACCCCCTGCATTTACATTAAATCTTATGGAAAATTGGATTCATTTAACATTGTTTCACTTAAAGTTGCATTTTTCAGGAACATAACTACAATGTTAAGTGAGGAGTTACTGTATTATGATGGTAGTTTTTATAAGATGGACTTGTCCATTAGGAACTGGATTAAAGTAATCAGCTAATTTCATAAAATCCAAAGAACAGCCATCAGATAGTAACAACCTTCAGAAACTCACAACCCGGGGCCTATTTGACTGATAGGAGAGAGGCTAGAGCACAGTACACAGTTTCTTATTATCAGTCCCTTGAGTCATCCAGTTCTCTATAACCATTTTTATTTTATCTCATTATGCCACTGCTTCTAATTATGTGGTCTGTAAACTATTTTTTTTTACTATCAATTTACTCCCTTTATTATCTGCAGTTTTTAGCTATAACGGCTTAGTCCAATGGTAATTCTTCAAGTCTCATGGCTCATTCTGTTCTAAACCCGATTTACATAAAAATCTTTTTCTCCTAATTCTGTAGCTCAAAGTTTACAAGTTTTCATAAAATAGTATATGCATTTTTTTTACAGTACCAGATATGCATGCAGCCCCTGATGCATAGACCTGTGACAGGGATTTGCATGAACACACACCTTATACATGTAAATGAATTTTTTGCAAGCATAATTGAACATGGGTAAATGTGCACATGCACATACACAGTTTGGGTCTCTGTCTTCATAGAATCATAGAAATATAGGGCTGGAAGGAACCTCAACAGGTTATCTAAATCCATCTCCCCTGTGCTGAGCTAGGATTAAGTATACTTAGACCATACCTGACAGGTGTGTCTAACTTATTGCCCATCTCTCTTTACCGCTCAATATTTAGCTGATGTTTGTTTTCATGCTGTGTCATGTTTTTAGAGATGGGGAGAACCCCAGATCTGAATTCTGCTGAATGCTGGGGTATTTGGAATCTAGAGTCAGATTTAAATTTTGTGATGTGAATCAATTTTTCCTTGTTTTGTCCCACGATTTTTAAAAATTACCATCCTTCTTGAGGGCCCAGGAGTAAACAGAGAATGTATCTCCAGCAATGAGCTTCTGAAATAAAATGCATTTATTTATTGCCATTATCAAGTGCCTATCTACTACACACACTAGTTTAATCACTTTCACTAACTACCCATATAGTAGATAGATGCATAATACTGCTCAAATAGACCTCTGTCCTGTAACATAATAACATGCATTTAGAAAAACACAGCAATGTTTTTCTAAACGACTTACTTGACATATATGTTCATTTACTACGCACAAGCTCATCCATTGTTGAAATTAGGAAAACATATCTTACCTTTTGTGAATGTATTTTTGTAGGCCCATCTATCTTTTCCTGCTTCTCCACTCCTTTAGCCCTTCCTGTCTCAATAGCTAGATGTATTCAGGTTCCCCTTCCTAAATTCTGATGACAAATATACTCTTACATAAGAGAAGCACTTATGATATCAGCTCCAACAAACTAAACATTTATAAAGAGCTTGAACTTGCTCCAGTTGAAGTAAATGACAAGACTCCCTATGACATCAATGTGATAAGATCAGACCCAAAAGCTTCTTAAAAGAAGTGGTTAATCAGGAAACAATATCACATGATTAGTATTACAGTTTCCTCTAGTGATAGTTTGGTTTGGTAATGATACAATGAGTCTCACCTGTTGTGATCTGAGATTATTAATAAATGGTCCACTGCCCTCCCATATGTTGTACCAAAGACAGAGAGAAATAATTCAGGCATATAATTCCAAAGAATTAAAATCATAATATTAAAATGGTAGCAGAATTAATGTTTCTTGGCAGAAGAGGGGGAAGCAGGTGGAGTTCTCACCCGGCTCTGAATAGTGTATACATCAAAGTCTAAATAAAACTCCCTTTCTATAGTTTGTCTTTATTGGCAGTTGAAACAAAATAAAAAAGCCTGTTCTTAGCATTTTCCCTATAGAATCCATCTATCTCTGCCCCTTGTTGCCTTTATCCCAGAGAGGGAGACAGAGGGCTCCAAACCCAGTTTAGCCTGATTGGAACGATCAAGATCTAGCTCCAAGCAGGAGGTGGCAGTAATAAAACTGCTTCCTTTATGCAGGATTCTAGCTCCTAGGTTTAAGGTGACTCAGCAGAAAAGCCCAGCATTTTGACACATGGTCCTAGCATCTACCATCCTGTTACAATAGCATATTATCAAAGAAGAGATTTTATTTGATCAGCAACAATGCATGATTCTTTAGAAATGTAATGGTAATGAATGACTGTAATGATAATCACTAATAATGGATGTGAGAAAAGCAGTGTAAAACTGCAAAAGACATCACACTTTCTGTAGCTAAGGGTTATAGAAAGATGTTTTCTTGAATAAATATATCGTTATGGCAGGCACTGCACGGCAGTGCTGTTACACATCATTTTCAAAGTTCTTTTTCTTAGAATGTGAGCAAGTTTTTACTTTTAGGAAGACAGTTTAGTTCCCAGTTTTGAATTGCGCAAGATTTTTATATAGAGGAGATTAGCTGTGAGCTTTGAGATTAGCAGGAGTGGATTTGCTCTCTGCCTTGGGCTCTGATTAAAATCAATTCTTGAGGCAGAGCCTGTCTCTGTATCCACCTTTTGTCTTATCTTATATAGAGATTGTAGGCTCTTTGGGACAGGGCCTGAGTTTGTATAGTACCTAGCACAAATACCAGTACAAAACATGAGATCAGCAGTGTATGGGAAACACAGATCATGTATATTGCATAAACCGATGATTAAGTACTTTTATAGACTCAAAAATATAATTTTAGTATCAGAACATGAGGAACTGAAGCTGGTGGGTCAACTGTAGGTTCTGGGTTTAATTTAAACTCACGATATAACAATGTTTCTTCCCATCTCTGTTGTACTTTTCAGTTTAATGTATCCCTGCTGGTGACCAAGTCAAGGAGCAAATGCTTGACTCCTTCACTTCATGCTGCAGACCTGTTATTCTACCAGTGGGAAAAAAGGCTTTTGCAGCCCTAATATGGCAAATAAAATTATTCATTCTCAGGAACCTGAGTATTTCACTGGGTAGCAATAGGGAGCCCATACAAAGCTATAATTTGCAATCTGAATCTAATTTCAAACTTCATCTCACCAAAAATGAAAATTAATGTATGAAGGGACTCCCTGTATCACAAGTACTTTCCTTCTGAATTCTATTGCCTGCTGAGTTACCCCATAATTAAATTTTTAAAAAACAAATTACTGCAAATTGAAATTGATGGATGTTTTAAAGTTTATAGTGCAATTTCTTTGTGTACCGTATCTTAACAAATTACATTCAGTTTAGGATAAAAATCAATTGTGCATAGTATGGAATAAGCTTGTCAGAGTTACTGCTTAGGTCGAAGAGTTTTCAAATCTTCTTAGATTAGAAAAGAACTTTTAATAGATCTTATCCAAATGTTCTGAGACTGTGGGATCATACACACACGGTGGGAAAAGATGGTAAGTGTTATATCTGGACCCAGCAGAGAAGCAGATAGACACAGAGAGAAGCTGAGAGAAATGCAGCTGTCTGCTGTGGTAGCTTTATTGTTTTGGCAGCAAAACTGAAACCAAACACAAAAGTAAGGCTTTTCTCTGGGGATAGAGGAGTGCAGAGTGCCCACACATTTAAAAGGACAGCACATTACATTCCTCCACCCTGCTTAAAAATACTTTCCAATATATTTACATGTTATCATTTACATAGCTAACATAAAATACTATATACCCTACTTAAATTGCAAGGGATTATTCTGTCCTGGAATGGCAACTCACTAACTAAACAATTTATAAGTTCATATTCATCACTGGTTTTTGCACTCTCTTAGGATAATGTGGTGATAGTGGTGCAGCAGTGTCCTGAACAATAGGAACCACTGGTGGTAAGGAGTCAACTGGATCGGATAAGGAATCAAATGGATTTGGTACCAAAGTTTCTTCAACCAAATCATCAAAATTAGGAGTTGTAAAAGAAGGAGGTTGGATTGGAGAAACAGAAAGTCCTACTGGAACATCCACTGACTCTGGTACTTGTCGAGGCGGCAGCTGGTCCATATGTCATTTCCACAAAGTGCCATTGAATTGTCTGACCATGAACAAAAGAGGTCCCATGCATTTTACAAGTTTTCCAGGTACCCATTTCACTCCACAACCATAGTTGCGAGTCCACACTAAGTCTCCTACTTGAAAAGAATAATGACGAGTCTCATATTGTCGATCAATTTGCATAGCTTATGATTTAGCTACGTGTGAGGCAACTTCGGAACATAGCAGGTTCCAACAAGTACACAAAGAGTGCTTCAAGAAAAGAATCGCAGGTGACTCCTGGGGAGAAGTACCTGGTGTGTTCCTGTAGAAAAGCAAGACATTGCCCAATGTCTGCAGATGACTCAAAATAGACTTGTTAGTTCTTAAGGCATGCTTAACTGTCTGTACAAAGTGTTCTGCTAGTTCATTTGCAGCAGGATGATATGGAGCAGAGCACATTTCCTGAATTTCCTTTGAAGTTAGTAACTTCTGAAATTATTCAGAACCGAACTGAGATCCATTGTCATTCACCAACTATAATGGTAAACCAGATTGGCTAAGCAAGGTATGAAGATGTCCAATGGTCTTGGTAGCTGTAGTAGAATCATTCTGAAAACTTGTGGCCATTTTGAATGAATGTTGACTAAAAGTCCAGTCAATGTGAATATGTGTCCAAGGATTCTGAGGCCATGACCAATGGTGTATACAAGACAAGCTGGACTAGGATCATGCTTTATTTGCTGACATTTAGCACAGCACTTTACCTTCCTTTCAATGTCTTCGTCAATCCCCGGCCATCAGACCTGACTCCAAGCTATGGCCTTCATCTGTACGATGCTAAAATTACCTTTATGAAAAGCTTCCAAAACCTGAGACTGACATAATTTTGGAATGATCACTAGCATTACCCATAAAATGCAACCATGATTCACAGATAATTCACGCGGATATGACACAAACTGTGTAAACTGGGAATTCTTACAATCCTACACACTATCTTGCAGTATCCTTCACAAGAGAAAGCACACCATCCTTAGTGGTTCCTTTGTTGATGTCAGCTATCCATCAACTGAGATAGAACACTTTGTCCAAAGTTTCTTTGGATTGACAGGAGCTTGGACATGGCATACACAACAGCCCACCATCATTGCCATGCTGAGTTCCTTTACAGAATTGAATAGCATATGAATGAGCTGAAAGAACCAATGACCATCATTGCATATTCAACAGCTAATGATGGTGTGATGGGGTGTACTCACCTCTTGTGAGTGCCTCTTGTTGGCTGAGTGTGAACCTACCATCTCTCTCTCTTTGTGCTCATGGAGCCCCCTGTTGCCTCTTGCCCTCAGTGGGTGGGTTTTCAGTGGCTCAACCCTCTGGCCAAGTCACACAGTCTAAAACAGATGAAAAAGGTCCAACAAGTGCTATAACTGGGCCCTTGCTGGTATCTGCGGCTCTGCCTCTGGGCTCAGTTCTTGGCCCCTTCTGGACCCCATTACAGAGCAGTGCCCTCTGTTTTTTTCCCTGGAGACTCTGCCTTTTGCTGTTCTATGGTTTCCCAGCTCTCCTTCAATATGAGGTAGTGGATACCAGCCTGCACACAATCTGGATTTGGAAACTCCACAAATTCAGACAGAGCTATCATTATTGATCACTGGTATAATGGGCGTAGTTCACTCACTGTGGGAAACAGATGACAAGACTTCAAAGTTCATTAAATGGTCCAAATCAGCTTCTACCAGAAGCTTTACAGCATAGGGCACAACTCTGAGCTTGCAATATTTTGGTTGGCTGTTAGACTTAACAGAGAGCTTACTAACACATTGTTCATCTGTCCAAGTTCTTTTTCAAAAACTTTGTAGTGTCTGTCCAGCATATCTTGAAATTTCAAGGTGTTTTCATGATTGCCTGGATCTCAGTCCAATTCACCTTGAGCTTAAGCCAAGATCTGCCAAATAATGGTGGATAGTTTCCTTCAGTCACATACAAGGGTAACAGAACTGATTGTCCATCTAGTTGAACTTTCACCTGGAGTATCCCATTTGGGACTAACTTTTTCCAGTATACATCTTCAACACTGTGGAAGTTTCTTCCAGAGGAATTTGTGACAAAGTCTGATGATAGGCAGATGCAGAAACCAGTGAGATGACAGCTCCAGAATCAAACTCTTAGATATCATCTCTTACTCCAGCTTCTGATAACATGTGCAGTGCTAGATATTTTGACTTTTTCCACATTATGAATTCCTGACTTCTGTCCTTTCTTAGGTTCAACCTTCATAGGTGTCTTATTGGATGGATGGTTACTCTGTGTTGCTGGTCGTTGAATTGTGTTCTGGTCATGGTGATGTGTCTTTTCTTTTGTCACTTTCTGCAAATGATCTGGTGTGCCCAGCAGTCTTTCTTAGCATGCATAGTTTGTGCACAACAGCCATATGGAAATTCCTTATGTTTCTGTGGTCCTCTGTCACACTGATTCAGGAGATGTACTTCTTGGCTCACATTAAATTTCAGAGAATGGTTTCCAGGGTAATATCTATTTCAACAGCCTTCTTGAATGTTGGCGCTGTGTCGCAGGTTGGTTGAGTCTTCTTTATTATGGCTGGTGTAGAGCTGCAACTACAATTTCACCTGAAGTTGATCAAGCCAAATGGCTACATCAGTAGTAGCAGAATTTATTGCAGTGATGCCTCCTTCATATTTAAAATTTGGGCAGTAGGTAGTGATATGTTCCATGGTCTGTCCTGGGGAACCACACTCATACACCAAGGAGTCCTTCATTTTCCATTTGTGCATTAGATATCCGCATCTACCATGGCTGGTTTAAATTCAGTTCAGAGCTGATCAAGATGACCATGGAAGGTCAAACCCAGGAACCTTCTGCATGGGATCTGGCACAGGGTTCTTATTTTTAAAGTCTTGTTTAGCCCAATCTGCTTTCCAAGCTTCCTTGGTTGAGTGCTCCAGGCTGACAGTGCCATCTAATGGTAATGCTCAGGGATACAACAGTTAAAAGGTAAGAGTCCAAGGGCTGCTTTGCCTGGTGGTAGAGCCTTTCCAAAAGTGGAGAAGCCAGGAGCCTCTACCCCCTCCATGGCCCCACCCCTGCCCCTCCTTTTCTGCCCGAAGCCTCACCCCTGGCCAAGTCAGAAGCCGCAGCGGGCTGGGAACTCTGGACCCTCCACATGCCCAGCGTGGGGATGTGCGAGAGCATCCCCTGGCCTATGTTCCCACTCCATGGGCCCCTCACCCAGGGCAGGAAGGTCTGCGGCTCTTCACAGTTGCCTGAGTGGCTCTTACCCCATCCTGGCTTGGGCTGGCTACAGGCCTTTAATGAAGGCTAAAGCTGTTTCTCAGCTTTCTTGCATGTGGTCAACCAAGATTGCTGCTCTCTCTTTACTGTTCTGTCTCTTCAGCAGTGAGGTAGCAATAGCAGAAAACTCCTGTGTTCTGCTCTTAAATGCCAACTTCCCCGTCTCTAGCTGGCTAGTTCCAGCTATACCTGAAGCAAAATGCAGCAGCAATCTGTAACCTTCTTCTAGGAGAACTTATTTTCCTTCCCCCACCCCCAGTATTATTTGCTTAACTTTTCTTCTTCTTGGTCAGGCAGTGAGAGCACTGGTGGGGTAGAAGACCTTTGTCGCCAATACGTTATATCTGGACCCAGCAGAGAAGGAGCTGATAGAAACACAGCTATCTCCTCAGGTAGCTTTGTCCTTCTGGCAGCAAAACTGAAACAAACACCAAAGTGCAGGGGCGGCTCTAGACATTTCGCCGCCCCAAGCACGGCGGCATGCCGCGGGGGGCGCTCTGCCGCTCGCCGGTCCCGCGGCTCCAGTGGACCTCCCGCAGGCATGCCTGCGGAGGGTCTGCTGGTCCCGCGGCTCCACCGAAGCCGCAGGACCAGCGGACCCTCTGCAGGCACGCCTGCGGGAGGTCCACCGAAGCCGTGGGACCAGCGGACCCTCTGCAGGCACGCCTGCGGGAGGTCCACCGAAGCTGTGGGACCAGAGGACCCTCCGCAGGCATGCCGCCGAAGGCAGCCTGCCAGCCGCCTTCCTGGGGACTGGCAGAGCACCCCCCACGGCTTGCCGCCCCAAGCACGCGCTTGGCATGCTGGGGCCTGGAGCTGCCCCTGCCAAAGTGAGGCTTTTTGCTGGGGGAAGAAGGAGAGCAGAGAACTTACACATTTAAAGGGACAAGACATCACAATCAGGACTATAATCACCTTGCTGGATATGAACTTTGCATTTAATTCAATGGATATATAGTAAATTTTACTTCAGAGCTGAAGAACATTATATTAGAAAAAGATCAGTTTAATGGTGATGAAGAGAATGATTTTAAGGCACTAGAAAGGCAATGCTTTCCAAGCAGAGGTGGAATAGATGGCTACTTTTACACAGACTGAATCTCTTGAGTGAGTAGTTTTCAGAATTCTAAGGGCCAGATTGACCAATAGGCTCAACATGCCTGTGCCTCGTGCCCCAGCTCCAGGATCACATGATCCTGGAATCCACACGGAGCGGGTTCTTTGCACAAAGGATATTTCATTCATAGGCCAGACACCTTTTCCAGCCTGGGCTCAGCTCTTCTCCCCCGCTCAGTCTTTGTTTCTTAGATGTTTCCAGCAGTTATACTGGGTAGGAATTCAGTGAAGAATGAACACTGATTATATACCTCTCCTTCCTTAAATATGTTTTACATATGGTGGGAAGCCTTTGTTTTCCAGGGTGGATCCCGCCTCCCCAGTGGAAAAATACTGGTATGCTATCATGGAGTCCAGTACCAGGTAATATGATCACATGACCCTGCAGTGTCAAATCAGCCATGAGTCAAAGGCCATTTGTAGCATCCCAGGAAGGTGGGAGATTAGCCTCTTCAAAGACCTATTGTTCTCCCTAATGGTCCACTTACTTGTCCCCCACTAGCCAGTCAGACTGATTGCATACTGTCTGGTGGGCATTCCCCAGGTGCAAACACTTTTGTAGTACAGAGGTATAGTCAATATTCCTAACTTTAGATACAAAAATGATATATTCATACACCTAGGATAATCATATTAATCAAATCATAACATTTCCAATGATATCTCACATGCCTTATCTTTCACAAAACATATCATAGTTATGTTATAATCATATTATAACAATATTTCAATGAAGAATATGGGGGTGTCACACCCGGCCCCACCCCAGTGATCGCATCCCCCAGCCAGAGCCCTCACCATCTGCACCCCAACCCTCTGCCCCATCCCAGTGAAAATGAATGAGGGTGGGGGACAGCGAGCGATGGAGGGAGGGGGGATGGAGCAAGCAGGGGCGGGGCCTCAGGGTAGGTGTCATAAACAGATAGTTAAGGGTTAAGGTCTGTTTTACCTGTAAAGGGTTAACATGTAGTACCTGGTGACCACCTGACCAGAGGACCAATCAGAGATAAGATTTTTTCAAATCTCTGTGGAGGGAAGCCTTTGTCTGAGTGAGAACGGTTTTTGGATCTAACAGAGGACAGTCATGTCTCCAAGTTCTCCTGGAGTAGTTTCTACTAATTAATAGTGAGTATTAATTAGAAAGGCGAATTAGTCTTATGATTTGATTTCTATATTTGCAATTGTGTGTTTGCTAAAGGAAATGCTTTATTCCTGTTTGCTGATATTGCTTTTACTGAGAAAAGGGGGAGAGGGGATTCTCTCCAGAGATTGATAAGGTTATACCCTATGAGTGTCCAGCTTGGGCTCATAGAGATTCTGTACTTTCTTTTTGTTCTCTTAATAAATTCTTTTCTATTAAGGACTTGTTGGTCTTTCCTTGGGTGGATTCTCAGGGAAAGGGGAGGGGGAGGTATCCCTCTGTAGTTGGATCCTGGTATCTCTCCTAGGAAAAGGGAGGGGGGGGAGGAAGCAGGGGGAATGGTTTGTTTCTCCTGGGTGTGAGAACTCCATGGATTTGGGGCTCTTGGAATTCCCTAGGATTTTGGGGAAGGACTGTGTCTCAATCCACATTTCTTGATTGAGTGGTGGCAGCGAGAAGGAACCCCACCCTAAGGGTTAGGGTGGTGGCAGAATACATGCGGGTCCCCATCTTTGAACCCACAAGCTCAAAGTGGGGGTGAGATCCCATGACAGTAGGGCTGGGGTCTCAGGGAACGGGGTGGGGGAAGGGGCATGGCAGGGTTTTGTGTGATTAGAAGTGCGTAATTGGAGCAGAAGGGTAGGGGGATGGAAACCAGAATGGGGAAGGGGGTGGATGAGAACAGAGGGGACAGAACAGTCTATAACAAATAGAGGACATTCCCTTCCAAAACCTGGATTTGAATCCAGGAGTTCTGAGTCTCTACATAGCTCTGTATCAGCAAATAGCTGTGAAACCCACTGGCAAAGTGTGTGTCTTAGCCTTCTTTGTTTGGGCCACACAGAGGATAACAGCCTACTATTGCCATCATTTACTCTATTAGCTTAGTAGGGGTCTGTGTGGTGGATTTAAAGGTCCAAACCCTGCTGATGACCCAAGCTGGGAGTTTGTAGGTTCTATATGATGTAATTTAAATCAAGCACTTAGAAGTTAGGAAATGCCAGAACTAAAGTTGCCCGTGTAACATTAATTTGGCCCCCTTGTGCATATGCATTTCCTAACTTTTGAGTGGTTGACTTTGGAATCTTAATGTTCTTTTATTATTGATTTTTGGAAGTAAAATAAATGTAGTGAAGGTCCCACCTTTGAACGTGCATTCCTCCTTCAAGTCAATAATTTTGTTAGCATTGATTTTGTTAGATTTCTTGTTGTGGTGTTATTGCTTTGTGTAGTTTGGTTTTGTTCTTTGTGTGGGAAATCCACTGCTGAAATTGGAAAAACAACCCCATCTAAAAGGGCTTAGTTAATAATAGGGTTATGAAATTTCTTTGTGGGAGAGAGATAATTACATGTGGATAATTCATAGTTGTATGCTCTGTCGGTTGTTCAGAGTCCTTTATAAGGCAGGACAGGCATTTCCATATTGCTTTATCATTTACTTCAACTTTTAATTTGAAGAACACTTTCAGAGGTGAGCGGGCATATAACTCAGTCTCTTTGCCCATTCAGATATCTGGCCTCCTTACTGAGACTGCCAACAAGGAGACAATTCCACATTTTTTCTGCTCTGGCCCTCTTCCCAATATAAACCACCAAATCATTTCACAAAGGTCAACAAACAGCCATCTTGTAGCAATATTTCCCATTGATTAGTACTGACTAATTCAAACTGAAGAAGTAGAGGTGAATCATCCATGTTCCATTACAAAGCCACTTACAAGCACACACAATAATAAGACGTATTTTTTAATGACTCTCTGTTTGTTGAATTGAAGATCATATTTACCTAAGCTACTTTCCAGAATAATTTAAAACAGGACTGGTCAAAACACTGTTCAACACAGTCAGACGAGAACCCTACTTTGGCTGGGGGAGGGAGTAAATAAAATAATAGTTCTCTTTCATCTCTAACTTCATCTACTGTAACCTTCAGAGGCCACTTATTAAGAATGATTGTAAGTTGGGTAGATCTGATGTTTTGAACATTATGATTCAATGTGAATGCATAGACAATTCAATTGTATGGCAGATTATCTTCATGTATTTTCATGAACAGCTTTTTTTGAACAAATACAAAATATTGTTCAGAAGCAAAAGACAGATCTTAGCTAATACTCAGTCCTTTTCTTATTTATGCACATATATTATTGTTAAATAATGTATGCTATTTGAAAATGGAAAGTTATTCTTATGACTGTTGATACTAGTATTGATGTTTCTACTAACATGTAAATTTCCAAAATATATGTATCATCTTTCACCTCTGTGCTTTGCCTGTACAGCAAGATTAGTTATAATAATGCAGTATTTCACTGTATAAAATAACAGTAAAAGATCTTACTGCACCCACTATATTTTGAAGCCTCTACCTCTGTCCTTTTTACGGCACATTTTAAAACACTAATTCCCAGAGCAACGTTCAGCAGCACAGACTTCACTTAACAAAAGAGCTCTACAAATACAGGTTCAATTACAAAGTCTGTGGTTCAGTGACACAGGTCACTTTGAGCCCAACAATACATGTATTTCCTTCCCCTGGGGGGCAGCAGAATATTGCTGTTTACGGGAGTTCATTACAGCTGTATTTGCTATTCACTGGGAGACTTATTAGAAATTGCCCAGTGTCCTGTAAGATAAATAAGCTGTGGTGACACTGGGTGCCAGTAGCACTACTATTTAAAGTGTATGATGGGTATCCGTAGGATGGGCTGAAATGTGATGTTTCTCTCTTGATGACTTCTGTGAATATTGAAGCATTAAATGAGGGCAATCTCTACATAGTAGTTACTTTACTCTTTTGTGTAAAAGAAGAAATTTGCCCCTGTGAAGAGTGCCATCCCAAGGCCTATGTACCTCTTAAGTTCCACTCCTGCTCTGTTGGGACTGCACGTTGTGGTGAATGCAGTGCTTCGTTGGCAGTCCTGCCTTGTTTCACACTGAAATTCCTTCTGGAACATTTAAAATGCTGTGCAAAGGGGGCCATGAGCAAACTGACTGTTCAGAGAGGTCTCTGCATCCCTCTTTGTGCCACACAGTTTGTCTCTGTACTGGCTCTGAATAGACTTGGGCCTCTGTGGGCAGGCCAAATGCAGGTGCCCACAACCCAACATTACACATTTGCAAGGGCCCCAACCCTGCCAGGTGATGGGGCACAAAGGGACAATGGTTCCTATTCCAGTTGATTACTTTTTGTGATGGAAACAGTGGATTTCATTCTCACAGAACAGGAACAACATAGCCAGTGGCAGTACAACTTTTCCACATTGCCCTGCCAATATACTTCAACCCTGAGCTGACCTGGAGAAATCATCTTTAAAGTAAGAGGTTTTTAAGATGAAGTTCTTATTCCAGTATTACCAACGCCAAGTGTTCAAAAATCAGGAGACAGTCCAAAAAATATGATGAGATTGTCTTAAAAATCATGAGATTTTTTAAAAACGAATAAATTTGGGGTTTTTTTTTCATTGCCTTCTGGTTTCTGAGCCTTTAGGTGCTCATTTTCAGTTCATTTTTTCAAGTTTTTCTCTGCAATCATGACAAATAATTAAAAAACAAAAGTTAGACTTTAGATAACATGACTCCAAAAGTAAGTAATGCCCCAAATACTGCAAGATATACAATGAAATTGTACGAAAATATCTTGGCCTCTTCCTCACTTGTCCTGCTGCTCTTTGCTAAGATTGCAGAATAAAGCCAGCTGCAATGACAGATATTTTTCATGTAGATAACTGACCACTAGGAAATTGACTGTAGCTACTAGCATATTTTGTATGGTCTTCCAAATATGGTAACAATCACTAGTTTGTACCAATCCAAGTTAGCTTCAAAGTGGCAATTTAGACGTGAAAGCCTCCAGATCCCATTACCAGGTGCCTGGTTTACCCCACCCAGGGACAGCTCCAGGCCCCAGCACGCCAAGTGCATGCTTGGGGCGGCAAGCCGCGGGGGGCGCTCTGCCGGCACCACGAGGGCGGCAGGCAGGCTGCCCTCAGCGGCTTGCCTGCGGAGGGTCCGCTGGTCCCGCGGCATTGGTGGACCTTCCGCAGGCACGAAGCTGCAGGACCAGCGGACCCTCCGCAGGCAAGTCACTGAAGGCAGCCTGCCTGCCGTGGTTGGGGTGGCAAAATGCCTAGAGCCGCCCCTGACCCCATTTGCCATTTCATATGTCTTTTGAAAAGACACGAGACAATGTAAGACATGCTGAAAAGCAGCTTACTAAATTGGATCTTTCAAAAACCATTTTAGATTAGTTAAACATGGGTGGGATGAGGTTTAACAAAGTGATAGAATGTACTTAATTGAAAAGCATTGGAAGGTAAGTGTGAATGTCCAGCAAGGGCAGCAGGTATATATGGATATACATTAAATAAGGTACCCTGTCATGGAGAAGGACAGTCTACAGCTGTAGAATATATGATGGAAAAGAGGGCTGGGAGAAGGTTAAAAGGCTCTGTGTTCTAAATTACTTTGTAACAGAAATGTCTTGGTGATTTATGAGAGATTTAGAACTTATATGACTTCTGGGAAATGTTTTTTTTTATGGGAAACTACTTAGAATGCAGTGAAAAACATGTTTCTCTAACTAAATATATTATGCGCCTCAAGGTGCTGTACAGCAAAATAAACAATAATAAAGATATGTCAGACTAAAAGTCTCATTTCAGCTGGACACATCCCAGGCGAAAGCTTCCTTTGTACTGCAATTTGGATTTGAAAGGCAGCTGTATTGTTTTCTTTTTCTTGGAGTAAGGCCCTCAAACCTGCAAGGGACAGATGGACTATTTGGCTAAGCTACTCTCTGTTGAAAGCAATAGGTACCACATAGGTACAACAACCTGCCCACATGCAATCAACTGCAGGATTGGGGTCTTAATTTGTAACAGGGCAGGGACCAGAATGGAGGAGAAATGTGCAAGGTACACTTCTCATCACCTCTGTTCCTTGCAATCATCCCACTCTGCTCATTAAAGTGCATTTCTGCTCTGAAGAGCAATTACGTACTATATTGCACCTTCACACTCAACAGAACTTGTCACTGTGTGTATTCAGAGTCATAGTTGCTGGCTTTAGTGACAAAAATAAGTTTTTGCTGATTTTCATTTCTGCTAGCCCTGAAGAGCCAATCCAACTCAAGGAGAATTAGCTGGATTCTATACTTTTTGAGCATCATCAACCGAATTATTTACTGAATTATAGCAACTTACACATGTGCAAACCCCTTGACAATAGAGGGTTACACAGTTGACTCTGAGAGACTCATCTGGGGTTGCAGAACCTTTATCACTGGTGATAAGCTGCAAAAAGCTTGATTCACAGAGACCTGGTAGAGTCCACAAGGTTGGCAACTGGAAACAAACATCTTTTTACTTGTAAACAGGACACATCTGATATGGAAACCACTGAGTGACAGTAAAGATGAATGCTACATGCCATTTTTACAGAGTCACTTTACAGCATATTAGGACACTCTAAGGCAATATCCTCATCTCCAATCTGCATGGCAGCTTTTGATTCCAATAATCTGCTCTTCTATTTGTATCAGTGGGAGTTCTCAGCATCTAAAGAAGAGCATTCGAACTGAGATTTGCCTTGCAGGTCTGAGATGAGAATTCTTCCCCAAGTCTGAATAAACATCAAGTTCAAGAGGTGCAGGTTTTACTAGTTCAGACTATAGAAAAAAATATTAAGTGTTGCAATGTCAAAAGGAGTCCACTCCTGTCAACCATTTGGTTATCTTCTTAAAGCACCGAAATCAATCCTTGAAATAAAGTAAAAGTATCTGTATTGATCTGGTAATGGCCTAATTTTTGAAAGTCAGTGAGGTTATAACGGTATTTTAATAAAATCCGGTAAATGCTGCATTTTGTTGTGAGTTGACATGCAGGCAGTGAGAGGATGATGTGATTGCTCCCATCAATCTCAGGACTAGCGAGTAAACAGTGATAGGAATCTTCCCCAGGGTACAACTGGAAAATAACAAGATCATTCAAAAATACAAATTACTAGTCAATTAAATGTGACAGTCTTGATAGTGGGAAGATCTTGTGGTTATCTTTGGAGCTGAGAGGAAAAAGATGCAAGGCTGTGCATTTTTCAGTGAAAGCATACTGAAATGGTGCATTTCCTTTTCTGATAGTTATTTTTCAAGGAAAATTTCACACAAGCCAAGAAAAAGATAGCAGAACAGCAAATACTTCTTGTTCTAACCTGCCTTAACTTACTTGCTGTAGCTCTCTTGAGAGCGCTTGTAGAATCATAGAAATTAAATATAGAAAAAAAAACAACTAGATCACCCAGCCTCTCACCATGTTGATGCAAGCTGTTTCTGACTGTACATTATATTGGATTAGGGCCAGACTGAGTGCCACTATTGCTCACCCACGCAGGGATTTGCATGAAGCCATCCCCCATCATCCTCTTTGTGTAACTGCTCTAAGCAGCACATAATGGCAGCACCTGCACTCTTTTTGGCCTGGTCTACACTAGGGTGGGGGGGTCAAACTAAGGTACGCGACTTCAGCTACGCGAATAGCGTAGCTGAAGTCGAACTACCTTAGTTCGAACGTCTTACCTGTCCAGACGCCGCGGGATCGAAGTCCACGGTTCCCCCGTCGACTCCACCACCGCCGTTCGCGGTGGTGGAGTTCTGGAGTCGACGGGAGCGCGTTCGGAGTTCGAACTATCGCGTCTAGATTATGGCTATGACCCTGTCTCCACTCTACAGCAGTCTGAAGAGAGGGCCAGGTGTTCCAGTTGGGAGCATTCTGTGTCAGCTTCTCGGCTAGTGCAACGTCTGCCCTCTCCATGCTCTGGGAGCAATACCAGGAAAGAGACTGCTTGTGGCATAATCTCTCTGGTGCTCCTCCTGGAGCAGTGTGACTGGACACCCCCTGCTCAGGGCTTGTGGGGTATGTGTCACAAGCTAGCCACTGTGCAGGCTAGTTTTTAAAGGCTGTTGGTGTGCTGACACCACTACCTATCTTACTGCCTCATTGTCACTTGTACTCTCCTCTGCCTGGGCTCCAGCCTGAGTGGGAATGGCTACACTGCTATATTTAGCCCCATAGCATGAGCCTGAATCACCTGACGCGGGCTCTGAGATTCCCTGCCCCAGATTGGGTTTTCTTGCCATGTAGAGGTACTCTAAGTGCGTCTTTCAGTGTCATAGTGCCTTTTAGGCACCTACAAAATCACAAGAATAATACAATGAATGGGGAGAGAACTGCCTAAATTAGCCAATGTCAACAAGAAGAACCCTCCTACCCTCTTATAGAGTTAAGGGGCCCAAGTCCAGGTTACAGAGAGACACCTATCTCTGCTTACAATCCACAAATGGGAACCCAGGGCTGCCCAGAGTGGGGGGCAAGTGGGGCAATTTGCCCCGGGCCCTGCAGGGGCCCCGCGAGCCGCTCCGGGTTTTCAGTGGCACTTCGGCGGCAGGTCCTTCACTCGCTCCAGGTCTTTGGCGGAGGGTCCTTCAGTGCAGCGGAATACTCGGAGTGAATGAAGGACCCACCACTGAAGTGCTGCCGAAGCCTCAGAGCGCTGCCCTGTGAGTACAAGCACCATCGCAAGCGGCGGAAAAAAAAAATAAATAAAAAAGCCATGATCGGCGGCAGCTCTACTGCCGCCGCTTCATTCTTTGGTGGCAATTCGGTGGTGGGTCCTTCCCTCTGAGAGGGACCCGCCGCCGAATTGCCGCCGAAGACCCGGCCTTGCCCCAGGCCCCCTGAATCCTCTGGGCAGCCCTGTGGGAACCCCTCTCCTGGAGTCAGGTTGCTTAGGCACCTAAGTTGTTTCTTGCAAGAATGAATTAGGTGCCTGCCTCACTACATGCCAAATGGTTGGAGGAGGAGAAGGCAGTGTCCCTCACCTTGTAACTTTTAGCCCAGTGGTTAGTGCACTAAGCTGGGATGTGGGATACCCAGGTTCAATTCTCCCCTCAGATGCAGTGGGAAAGGAGGGAAAAAGGATTTAAACAGGGGTCTCCCTCAGCTTTCAGGTGTGTGCTCTAACCATGATGGGATATTCTGAGGTGGGGCTCCCTCACTCTCTCCTGTTGAAGCTGTTCCACTTTGGATAAATACTTGAAGAGTCAATGGGTGAGAAAGCACGAGAGAGACTTTCTAGCCTGGTGTTTGAACACCCACTGGGGAGGTGGGGTGGCTGCTTTAGTGGGTGTTCCTGGGTTCAATTGCACGAACAGAAATCATGAAACCAAGGGTGCAAAAACATCCTGGAGGGCAAGGAGCCACGTTTCCTCCTTTGCATGAGAAACGCGCAGTTCCATAGCCTAGGCCCTATGTCCCTGTGGCTGTGCTCCTGGCCATGTTGCAGCACAATGATGTCAGTCACATGCTGCTACCAGACGCCCAAAGGGCAAAATCTGCCAGAAGGAGCCCTGGGATGATGCCCTCACATATCCCAGTCTCCAGAAAGTAGAGACACTGAAAGAGTGCTGGACTCATGGTGGGGCCTCTTCCCACTCTGAGCATCCAGGTTCAGATGGTGAGCGAAGCTGCCTTCCCCACTGCATCCTGGATGGGGTTTCTCTCGCCATAGTGAGAAACACAGGCTCCTTGAGAACTCTTACCCTGAAAACGTAGGTGCCTATACAGTTAGGTGCCTACAGGGTTAGATGGCAGCCAATGGGAGTTTTGTGAATGGTGCCTAAAATTGGACTATGTCTGGGGTTTTGGTACCCAAGTACCTTTGTGGATCTGGACCTAAGCTCTTTGGGGCAGCACTTTTGTAGGTGGCATTGCAAGGTATTTACGTGCCAGATATGCTAAACATTCAAATGCCCCTTTATGCTTCGGCCACCATTCCAGAGGACATGCTTCCATGCTGATGATGCTCATTAAAAAAATAATGCATTAATTAAATTTGTCACTGAACTCTTTGGGGGAGAATTGTATGTCTCCTGCTCTGTTTTACTCACATTCTACCATATATTTCATGTTAGAGCAGTCTCGGATGATGATCCAACACATTGTTCATTTTAAGAACACTTTCACTGCAGATTTGTCAAAATGCAAAGAAGGTACCAATGTGAGATTTCTAAAGATAGCTACAGCACGTGACCCAAGGTATAAGCATCTGAAGTGCCTTCCAAAATCTGAGAAGGACAAGGTGTGGAGCATGCTTTCAGAAGTCTTAAAAGAGCAACACTCAGATGCAGAAACTACAGAACCTGAGCCACCAAAAAAGAAAATCAACCTTCTGGTGACATCTGACTCAGATAATGAAAATGAACATGTGTTGGTCTGCATTGCTTTGCATTGTTATCAAACAGAACCCGCCATCAGCATGGACGCATGTCCGCTGGAATGGTGGTTGAAGCATGAAGGGACATATGAATCTTTAGAGCATCTGGCACATAAATATCTTGCAATGCCGGCTACAACAGTGCCATGAGAACGTCTGTTCTCACTTTCAGGTGTAATCGTAAACAAGAAGAGGGCAGCATCATCTCCTGCAAATGTAAATAAACTTGTTTGAGTAATTGGTTGAACAAGAAGTAGGACTGAGTGAACTTGCAGGTGCTAAAATTTTACATTGTTTTATTTTTG
Organism: Mauremys mutica; assembly: GCF_020497125.1. Taxonomy (NCBI): domain Eukaryota; kingdom Metazoa; phylum Chordata; order Testudines; family Geoemydidae; genus Mauremys; species Mauremys mutica. Next base: position 57,297,223 of record NC_059074.1, read on the forward strand.
AATGCAGTTTTTTTGTACATAGTTCTACATTTGTAAGTTAAACTTTCACGATAAAGAGATTGCACTACAGTAATTGTATTAGGTGAATTGAAAAATACTATTTCTTTTATCATTTTTACAGTGCAAATATTTGAAATCAAATTGTATATTTTTTATTACAGTTACAAAACAGAATACACTATATATGAAAATGTAGAAAAACATCCAAAATATTTAATAAATGTCAATTGGTATTCTATTGTTTAACAGTGTGATTAAAACTGTGGTTAATCACAATTAATTTTTTTAGCTAATCGCATGAGTTAACTGCGATTAATTGATAAGCAGGAAATTGATAAGCCCTACTTATTATTATATCAATATAGTCCCTTCAGGGTTTCATCTAGTTTAGTTTTGACCATGTAGTTTTGGTTCATCACAAGCCTTTTTTCACAGGTCATTCTGATGCCTCATTGAATTGACTGTTTGATTTCCCCCACAACCCCCGAAGTTCAACTTAAATATTCCTTTTCCGAAGGCCAAGAATCGTTGTTGTCACTTATGGACACAGAGACGATCCCTGCTCTTTCTTATGCTGTTAGCTTTCCATTAATTTATAGACAACTACCATGTGTCTCCTCTGTTGTCTTTTCTCTCATTAACTTAATACAGGGCATTAATATTCTAAATTATTAAAACTGAAAGAATTTTAAAATATTTAATTAAAAAAAATAAACTGTATTACTTCACATCTGAATAAACCAGTTCTAACTTCCAAAATGAAAGTTGCAGTCAGAAAAATAGAAATTCCTTAATAGTCATATAAAGTAACAGAAAATGAAAAATCAACAAAATATCCACATAAGGCTTTGTATTAAAAAAATCTTCAGGTGACTGGAAGAAGAGTGAAATAGATGTAAATAATTTTAGTTAGTGTGTATGTGTGTGTGTAATGCTGGTTTCAACATTAGCACTTCTCTGAATACACATAAGCTGTGTTTGATGTGAAAGTTCTGGATTGTATTGTGGTCATATTTTAGAAGAGGCCTGCGTCTTCAAAACCAGTCATCAGAGTGAAGATGGCAGAAGTGGGTGTCTCTGAGTATCCTTCTTTTTTGTAGGCAGGAAAGCCTGTATTTTGGGAGCCTGTCACTAATGCATGGGTAGAGAGAAGAGTTTGGGTTCAGAGTTTAGCTTGCTGAATTCTGAGTGCAACAGAAGAATCCCAACCAAAACTCAAACTTCCTGTATTTGCTCACCCCTAACAAAATATTACTTGACAGTGTCCTTTTAAATAAAACGCTGAGATGAGAGCAGAATCTGGAAGTGCTTCTTTGCGGTTCAGTGCATAAAGCAGTACTTATATAAACTCTTCTCTACTGAGCGCACTAGAACTTAACTCTGGGCAACTTCTAAAGGAAGACACATGTCGTTTCTTGTATTGAGGTAATACAATTAAGACACACCCAGGAGATATAGCAAGTATTGTGAATCTGAAATATTAAAACTGAATCCGGCGCTTTACTCTGAAAATACCTTTGTTTTTATGCATAGAGAAGAAAAAATAGCTCTGCTTGGGGCCTGTACTACTCTACTCTTCTATTTAGACAGATGTACATTATAAAGAGTAAGTGGCATTATTATAAACTAAAAAGGTGGCAATTCTTAAAAGTGTAGCAAACTGTCTAATATAGTGGTACAAGCTTTATAGCAAAAAAGAAGGCCTGATTTTAAGGAATGCTGGGCACCCACAAGTCCAGCTGAAGGTATTGGGTATTCACTGCCTCTAGAAGTCAGCCCCTAAGCGTTAATACTCTGCTTTTTACAGATATATCATGTCTATTTATCACTGTATTTCTAAAGTGCCCAATCATTGTGGTGTCTCCCAGGGTACTTAACAAAATCAGATAAACCATAGCAACTGAATAATAATGTGGTTTGAAAGGAGAAGCCATTAACAAAAATAAATGCATTTTCTTCACCAGCTACACGAGTTAAAATTCATACCAGGTTTTAGCAGTTTGAATACTTCAAGAAAGAATTTTCAAAGAGAATATGTAATGACTAAGTAATTATACATTTCCTTTTCCTCCTAGAAGATTAAATGAAAACTACAGTATAATGGAACATAGGTATTTCCACATCCGATCAGACCAATTATGTCCAGTATTCTGTTTCTGGTAGTGGACAGTTCCAGATATTTCAGACTAAGATGTAGAATCCCCAAATAGAAAATGATTAAAATAATATGCCTATGGGGGACTTTTCTTTCTGATGCCAGGAAGTTAGTGGTGGGTTTCTGTCCTGGGGCATGATGGTTTGTATCTCTGATACATTTGCATACCATCTATTGTAACTGCAGATGTTTGTGTTACTTATATCAATATCTAGTTCTGTAAAATCCTAGTGAGCTATTAGTTTCAATGACATCTTGTGGCTGTGAGCCCCCATCTTATTTATGCATTGTGTAGAAATCTGGACACCATAATGAATGTAAGAGCATGCCTATTTAGAGTATCAAGTATCAGAGGGGTAGCCGTGTTAGTCTGGATCTGTAAAAGCAGCAAAGAGTCGTGTGGCACCTTAGGGCTTGGCTACACTTACAAATTTGCAGCGCTGCAGCAGGGTGTGAAAACACACCCTCTCCAGCTCTGCAAATTGCGGCGCTGCAAAGCACCAGTGTGGTCAAAGCCCCAGCGGCTCCCAGCGCTGTCCGTTATTCCCCACAGGGATGTGGATTACAGGCAGCGCTGGGAGAGCTCTCTCCCAGCGCTGGCGCTTTGACTACACTTAGCGCTTCAAAGCGCTGCCGCGGCAGTGCTTTGAAGTGCTAAGTGTAGCCACAGCCTTATAGACTAACAGACGTTTTGGAGCATGAGCTTTCGTGGGTGAATGCATCCGATGAAGTGGGTATTCACCCATGAAAGCTCATGCTCCAAAATGTCTGTTAGACTATAAGGTGCTACAGGACTCTTTGCTATTTAGAGTATATAATAGTACTATCATGGGCCAGACCTCCCACCGGTATACAAATAGCACAGCTCCAGTGACCAATGGAACTACACCAATCTACATCAGCTGAGGATCTTGTCCTACATTTATTTAGTATTGTTCTTTATCCTTTTCTTAGCACATTCTAACATCTTGTTTGCTTTGCTCTTGTACCTTCAGCTGAAATTGTCATTGAGTTGACCATAGTGATGACCAGGTCTCTTTCTTAATTGGTTACAGTTGATTTAGAATCCATCAATGTACAGAAGTAATTCAGATTAATTCTTTGGCCTTGCTTTTCCAGCAGTTAAGTTTACAAATACTGTCCATGTGCATTGAATTTTGTCTGCCATCCTATTGCCAACATTGTTCTTTCCTTCTGGAGTTCTTCACAATTTTTTGTTGCGATGAATATCTTAAATAAATTTGTGTTGCCCACAAATGTTGCCATTTCATCCATTTAATACTCTGCCCCTTTTCTGGATCTTTAACAATGCTTGTTCTAATACAGAGCTGTGAAACTGGCAAACCAGCCAACCTGTGTATGACCCATAACAACTTAACAAGAGGCATTACAATTGTATCAGGACAATTCACTTGGATGTGAATATCAAAGAGATGTACTAGACCAGCAATCACTAACTCATTCATTTGTAGGGTAGATGCAAAACGTGTTTGTCTTCATTCCTGTATCCTGTTAAAAGTTTACCAATGTAACCAAATTAGCTTTTAGATGCTAAATCCTTTTCATGTCTTAATTTGCCTTACATTATGTATGCAACTGTGTTCAGTTAACCTTAAGATCAAAAGATGTGAGACACTACAGGAAACTAATAACATTATCTACATTGTCTTCAGCTTATCTTTCCCTATTATAATAATGACTGGCTGTTGCCTTATGTAAATGAGTGTAACTAGATTACCTGTGTATCCATAGGAAATGGAATGTTAACTTCAAAGTGTTGGATCAGTGTGTCCTCAACAAAGAAGAATCCTCAGTCACATGTTTGCTCAAAACACTTGACAGCCTGCTTCAGGATAAAAGTGAAACCTTGGGCCTGATCCCGTACCTCTAGTCTGCTGAACTTTAAACAGGGAAAGGTTCAAGCCATAGGACTGGGATCTCCAAGCAGTTACTTGGAAAACCATGGAAAGACTAAGACTCTACATCTGATCTGCATTTGGATGCTAATCTTTTGAGATGACTCCAGAGAGACTTTTGCATGCCAGCAGACTCATCCATCACTGCTACAAATCTGATCTAAGGACCTTGCAAGCATTTGTAATGTATATAATCTTTTAACCATTCAATAACTCTCTTCTTTTATTAATAAATCTTTAGTTAGTTTAATAAGGATTGGCTGACAGTGTGATAGATGGGTAAGATCTGAAGTACCTATTGACCTGGGGGTAAGTGTCTGATTCTTTGAAATCAGTAGAACCTCACATATGGTGAATTGGGTTCTCAGTGACCTCTCACTATATTAGACCTGTTTGTCTAGATGGAAGCCCAGGGCTGGAATGCTGAAAGGGGACTGTGTTTGGCTTCTGGTGTTACAGAAGCTTTTTTGTTACTGGTTTGGTGAATCTAATTGTAGAATGAACCACCAGTTTGGGGGAGTGTCTGCCCTGTTTCTTGGAGTCTGCTTTGAGCATGGCATTCTCAGTGTGATCCATCCGAGGCACCAGAATTACAAGAGCCTTGGGGCTCTTCTGCTTGTAACCTCTTTTCATACTGAAAATTCACTATATATTCCTACCTCTTTGTTTACTACCTTTCAGCCTGTTTTTAATTTGCTACAGAACTTTACCTCTCTCTTCTTATCCAGTGTTAACTCCAGATGTGACTGAGGAAATGCTTGAGACATTCTGATAAGGAGCATTATTATCTTATTCTTGATAAGAAAAAAATACATCAAAATGAAACTGGACCAAAATTATATTTAATATATTTTAAAATAAATTTAAAAAGTGCAAACCTGAAATACTGACATTTAGTAAAAAATAATTATCACCATCCATAACGATCACTGTTCTTTTTCTATTGCAGAATTTTGAGTAAGACATAGAAGATTTAATTGACCAGAGAACACCTACTTTGTGTCACGGGATAAGAGTTAGCGAAGTAGTCTTTAGTTACTGGAGCTTATATAATAAAATGATTAGTAAGAGAACTTGTCTATCAAAGATGGTAAATATCACACTGATTTTCACAAAAAGAAAGAGCTTTTTCTAATGGCCCCTACCCTTAGAGGGGAGTTAATCTGCATATAGAATACATGCCAAAAATTGTGTCACTAATAATCTCAACAATCTGCTAAAAAATAGAGCAAGCCATTCATTTGGAAGAGCTTCATAAGGTCATACAATCCTCACAGGCTAATTAAGTACAGGGTCCTGACTGGGGCTTTAGTCAGTAGTGTAAACTTTGCACAGTGTACCCCTTTTATAACATATTTTAAGTGAGGTCTTTTACATACTCTAACAATTGTTCTCAACCTTTCCAGACTACTGTACCCCTTTCAGGAGTCGGCTTTGTCTTGCATACCCCAAGTTTCACCTCACTTAAAAACTACTTGCTTACAAAACCAGACACAACAATACAAAAGTGATACAGCACACTGAAAAATTGCTTACTTTCTCATTTTGTCTGTATGAAATTTTAGTTTGTACTGACTTTGCTAGTGCTTTTTATGTAGCCTCTTGTAAAACTAGGCAAATATCTAGATGAGTTGATGTACCCCCTGGAAGACCTCTGTGTATCCCCAGGGGTACCTGTATCCCTGGTTAAGAACCACTGCTCTATCACACTTGAAAAAAGAGATTATTTATATAAATGCCTCTGTGTGTGTGTGTGTGTGTGTGAGAGAGAGAGAGAGAATTCTATGAAACTACTCACAAAATAAGCTACTAAGCAGGAGTAGGCTCTAGCCCTCAGGTATTACATTTATCTGATTTCTTACACATTACTATCAAAGACTTCTATTACTTTCCCTCTTCCCTCTTCATTAGCCTCAAGCCATCTCCAGGTCATCCTGCGCGCACACGCACACTCTCTCTCTCTCTTTCTCTCTCTCTTATTTGGAGACAACGTGTAGAAGTCCAGCTATTTCTTCCAACTCTAACTGTCTAAGCAATGCAAATACATGACCACAGTCACATGTTAACTGTCACTAACATGACCCTAAGCATAAATGCATGACTTTGTAGTTACTATTTTGAAACATGGGATAAGTAGCTCACTGCCAATGAGCCTCCCTCAACTGGATATTCTCTAGTTCACAGTACATACAATGTAAATGTTCTGTGATTACCTGAGTAACCTATTACAGATGTCCTTACCCTACAAAAGAATCACTCATCGGATAAAGAAAAAGCATCAAAATGTCGCATTCCAGGATACCCCTTAGTGACGAGTCAATACCACTCAAAACATGGACTGGCAACATTCATGAGACAAGACCTCTGAACATGTGCTCCATCGGGCTCAAACTTTTCAATGGCATATGCCTTCACAATGTTCTGCCCTCATACAATTTTTCTCCTTGTAGCAAACTTGTCCTGTTTCAATCAGTCATACATTGGATGCAGTTGCAAGAACACACATCCAGGATAGCAGTGGTTTTCCAAAGCCTGTGGGGATTGGACATCAGCAAAAAACTATAGGCCAATAAAAAAACCTATGGGTACTGTAGTTGTGCTGCTCCTGGGTGAAGGTCTTCACAGATCCCATGGGAGCTGTTTCTTTCATGACCACCATTCCATAGGGTAATCTGCCAAACTAACCTGCTCAAACTTGGCTTTTGAGTTGTGGTTTTCCCCAGTCCAGGGGCAGTTGGTGCTTCACTTCTCTATATCTTCCCTAGGTACTGAAGTGCGGAGTGAAAGACAGAGGACTGATGTTTGTGAATGGACACCAGCAGGTGAATCTGAATCTCCTGAAACCCACTCTCCTCATTCATGGCTTGTACACGTGTGTCCTTTCCACACTAAAGCTTTCCATCCACAGAATCACTGAGGCCAAAGCCTCATAAACTGAAGGTGTACCCCAACAATTATGACCTTTAAAGCCTCCCAGGGAAAGATTACCCTTGTACCCTTGTACCCTTCTTTCAAATTGTGTGTACTCTTTTTTTCTAAAACAATATTTTGTGCCTAAGATATTTATCTGTTTATATTTATAAAAAACATTTATTGGTGCCCATGCCTATGTCCTGGGCATCCATCCATCAATTAAAATACGCTTTAAGAAAGTCAGCTTTTCCCATCTTAATACACATGTATACATCCACCAGCTAATATGAGGAAAACTCAACCCAAATCCCTTCATCTGTTAGCTCTAACATAAAGCTAGGGAGAAAAGATTGGCTAAACAGCATGGCCAGAAAGTTAACAAAGCCCAGCTTTGTTGAACCAAAAAGGGGGAGCAAATTCCAAAGTTGAAGACCCACTCACAGAGAATACCCTGCCAGCAGCTCCTTCTTATGCACAGCAAAGCAGCTGCAGCTTGAACTGATATCAACTGCACCAGTATGGTCTGGGGAAAGAGTTGATCCTTCAGGTGAACAGGTCTCAAACCATTTATGGATTTATAGATAAACACCAAACACCTTAAATTCCACCTGGAAACTTATTGGAATTCAATGCAGATAATGGAACACTGTTGTAATTTGTACTTGGTGTGAAACTGCTCAGTAAGCAAGCAGCCACATTCTGCACAAATTTCAGTTTCCTAATGATCTCAAGGTACAGCCCCATGTAGATATCATTACACCTAATTTCAGGGTGAGAAAAGCATGGATAACTGTGGCAAAATCTGCATCATCATAAAGAACAGGCCACACTCCTCTCACTAGGCACAGATGAAGAATTTGCACCAGTTCCTTTCTACCAGCCTATAGATAGCTTATTTGTAACTGACGTGTGTTAAAGGGGATTTATGGGTACCCACCGAGTATTAGGGTCTACATGGGTCTAGTAGCTTAATCAGCTACAGTGCCTCTGAGCTTTGGATATAATAAACTATTAGGTGTCCAAAACTGTTCAGTGTACCATGACACGTGATGACTTTAAAAATGTGTGTGTGTGTCTTTTACTACTGCATTGAATAGTAACAATCAGCATGAACACCGTGAGCGACATCAGTCCAATTCCTGTTTGTCTAGTGGAAACCTTATTGTTATACCAACTAGATGCAAGAGCATGCAGTGAGTATTTGCACTTCACCTGCTGTGTATGAGAATTTTAATAACTTTGTGAGCCAGTATCATTCTGTTTTCTTACTCAGACCTACTCTTTCTGAAAGTGAATCTTCCAAGACACAGTCCTAAAAGAATAAATCTAGTGTGAAGGACTAACAGGGGGAATCCATGAAATGAAAAAATATAGTAGTTTTGTTTCCTCAATATGATTAACACACCAAATAGCACCAGTTAATAGCACTGGGTAAACAGTCTGCACCACTGTTCAAATAATAAAATAGAACACTGACAATTCTAACAGATTTTAATTACTATGAATGCCCAGCAGCCTCTGGATGGTAGAAATGAAAATATCTGTACATTAGCAGAGGTCAGACAGTAGGTATCAAATCACATATTTTCAACTGAGAATTAAACTGAAGCCCCAAACAGTTGCAGTTACTAAAATCCAGACCCTACACCACTGGATTAAATGAGATTTTTGTCACTGAGGTCAAGGAGAGCAGGATCAGGTCCTAAAATCCTAGAGTGCTTTGTTATACGTGTTGCACAATAACAGCTGCACATATAGAGACAGGACAATCATGCATATATAGCTGAAGAATATAAATATCCATAATGAAGAATTATTATTCAGGATAATACACCAGGGTATAATAAAATAGATTAAGAAAGTTAAGATTAAGAGTGAATATCAAGAAAAACTTACTGACAGTGCAATGCACTGGAATATTAAATAGGTTCCCAAAGGAACTGATAGTAGCCCCATTCCTTGGGACATTTAAAATTAGTGGGATAACACTAAAAAAATGTCTTGTAGGGAACAATGCATTGGTGGGGAATTGGACCTGGTGGCCGAATGTCTTTTTTCATCTTTAATTTCTATTATATTTTATGACTATATGAAAAAAGAAGGGATACAGATGAGTGTTCTGATTAAGTTATAATTGGGTTAATTATATTCTGCCCATCTAAATTCACCTGTCACTTTAATTAGGTAAAGTAAACTTGTTCACTACCAGGCCTAAAACTGTTTTCTCCTAAAGCCTTTCCTGTTCTAAAAGCATGATGTAGTGTCACTAAGGCAATCAATAAACGGTGTGCCTGCATGTTTGCAATATGCCAACCAGGCTGTACCATATGCCACAAATTGGTACGTGGAAGAGAGAGCTGGGTGGCCACTGTGACATTAATTCAGTGACCAATTTTTCACATGCAGCAGACTGGAGAAGGAACATATGTGATTTAGGCTGGGGAAGCATTACGTTTATATTCCTCACACCTGGTGTTCAGGAAAATCTAACAGACAATTCGCCATATCTGACTCCTCAGTGAGGTGTTGCATTCTCAAGGTTTGATGCCAAGCATTTTTCGTCTGTGTTTCTGTTTTCATGCTGAGAAGTGAATCATTTGACATTTCAGCGAACTGATGTAAGGAACAGGCATACATTTTTGGGTGGTTTTGCTTCAGATATTTGGGAGATGGACTGAACCTGTCACAAGCTAGCAAGCCTAATTCATAGGTGTAGGGAGACATAGCCTCCCAGGAGCCTCTTCCCACCCGATAGTCTTGACTAATGCCCTTTTCATTAACTTTCATTCTCGGTCTCCAGAGTGATTCTGCACCTAGTATAGCTGATGTACATAAGCTATTCAATCTACTCAGTGGAATATTGTTGTCATCTGACATGTCCTTCGTTTCAGTCAGGGTTGGGGTAAGCTGCCAACAGCTCTCAAACATTTCCCTAGCAGGACTAACTTTTTGATTGCCAAATAGAACTAATTGAAAAATGCCATATTTTCCATGGGAAATTCTGATATTTCAAAATTTGGTGTCACCCTGAATCAGGACAAAAAAATTGAAATTTTTCATATAACAAAATATTCCAAAAATATTTATATTATAATTTACATTATAGTCTAACGAAAAAGTCAAAATGGTGAAGGAGACATGAAACTCTGAAACGTGACACTGGCAGACCAGGTCATGCTAGAGTGTATTCAGGTCAATTCAATTGTGTATTAGTATAGATCAAAGTAATGGTTAACTGTATAAGAGTGTATTGGGTGTTTAAACTTAATGAAAACTAATTTGCATTGTTTTCACTTATCTGTTCCTATTATAATGTAATAGCAAACATTTACATTGCATATACCCCTGTAAGTAAATAACCCACCAATGAAATCTCGTTAAATACTAATGAAGGACTTAAGGACTTTAACAAAAAATGCTAATTTCAAAGCAAGTGGCCATTATGTATGATGGTCGGAGGTCAAAAGACTAAGTACATTCCTAACTCACCATAACCAAAGGAAAAGCCCATGTTGGTAGAGAGACTGTCAACTTGTCTACCGTCAGAAGACGATATAAGAATGGATTCAAAGAAAGCTCCTTCATTTTTGAACAGTTTGGACTCTTACAGGGAAATGTACTAGATGCAAAGCGGAGATCATCACTGCCACCGTTTGGAGTTACACTCTGTGATTCACCTGTACATACATTTTACCTGTTTTAATCTCTCAATAACTCTAATTCTTTTTCTTAGATAATAAACTGTTAGTTAGTTTACTATAGAATTGGCTTCCAGTGTCGTCTTTGGTGTAAGATCTGGAGTCAGTGATGGTCTCTTGGGACTGGGAGAAACCTGACGTGGTGTGATTTTTGGTTTAAGCGATCATCATCACAAAGTCCAGTTTGTCTGAGTCGCAGGATAGGCTGGAGAGTCTAAGGGGCCTGCCTAGTGACTCCATGGTAAGACTGATATAGTGATCCAACAGTTACTGGCTTGGTAGAACATGCCACCAGTATGGGGTGTCTACCCTTGTTATCTGACAGTCTACCCTGAGGTATGCACTGACAGTTGTGAGCTGCTTCAGACAGCGTGACAGAAACATTTTAATAATGTCCAACAAAAATATTGATAAGTTCCTCCAAAATGTTTAGGCTTTGGTGAATCAGTGTTTTACAAGGACAGCTGTTCCATCAGCTCTGTGCCAACTATTCATAACCCTCCTCTGTCCATCTAAGGTATTTATATGGTCTGCATTTCCATAGTATCAGAGCACCTCACAATCTTTACTGTATTTATCCTTACAGAGTCCCTGTCAGGAGGGGTAGTACTATTATCCCCATTTTATAGAAGGGGACTTGACTTGCACCAAATCACACAGGAAGACTATGGCGGAATTGAAAGCAGGTCTCCCAAGTCCAAAGCTAGTGCGCTAACCACTGGACCATCCTTCCTTCCCTTATTGGATCTCATCAGTATTTATAATATGACATTTCAAAATGCGAGGCCAAATTAAGCAAAGCTAGCGCAGACATATAAGCCCATTGCAGGCAGCCTAAATTGATATTGGTTGCACAATTCTGATAACTTGGAGGATTAAAGTTATTTTCTAAGTTGTCCTAAGATTATTTATTTTTTACATATTTTTATAAGCCTCAGATGATCCTTGTTGGCACCATGTAACTTTATACATATGCTAAAAAGAATGGGGATAAACAGAGTGGAATCTTTTGTTCTGATCCTCCTCCCAAGGGCACTGGAACCTTTGTAAAAGTGTTGGGTGGAGGGAGGAGGGAGAGGACAAAGTGCACCCCCACTCTGTAGCTGGCTGCTCCAGTAGTGAGCCAGCTGCCCTCTCTTCTGATGCCACAGCAGCTCTTGGTGGGTGAAAGGTATAATTGCAGCCCCTCCCCAGCAGAATCTATTATTCTGCGGGGTAAAAAATCTGCAGGGGACATGAATTCTGAATGTACGTTTCATTTGATAAAAAGTGGAGGGGGCCTCCCGCCCATCCCCACCCCCAGTTCCAGCACAGGTGTCTCCTCCTGTTTCTCAGCCCCTGCACAGTATAGTACAGGAATGTTCACCTGTACACTGTATTGATATCTGGTGCTTATCTTTCCTGTTGCCCTCAAGATTGTTGTATAAACTCCTTAAAATTACAACTCACACCTTCTCCTGCCCCTGTTACTGTTCCAGCACTGGACTTGATTTTCTTGGCAAAATCTTGCAGGCAGGAGTCCCCTCTCTGCGCATCTTAGGAATGAGACTCTGTACTGTGTGGCAAGATGGACTCAAAATTTGCAGCCAGCCTCCTGGTTTCAGTAACATTTTGGTGAGACAAGCTTGAAATTCTGTGACAGATTAAGAAAATAAATAATGCAAACAGTACAGCATCCCTGGTAGGCATAGCTCTGTGATGGGGGCAGTGTGGAGCCATCCAAAAATTGCAATATGTATGACTAACTCTAATATTGATTCCTCTTGATACCTTGCTGCTTACTCTCTCTTTTCTCTGTCTCCTTCCTCTTTATTAATATGCAATAGACTGGGCAGGAGGATTGCAAGTTAATACTGACACCAATAATTTTCTCCCACCAAATCTTCTCTCTTTGAGAATGTATTTAATCTGTGAATGTTTTTTGTTTTTACTTTGAATACAAGCCATTAACAACCATGTATAGAAATTTGCTCATCCATCTTTGCTCTTCTGATCAGCTGTGACCTGTATAAGCTTTTGCTGATAGCACTAACGAATTTGATTAAACTATGAACTAATACCAGGAAACACGTATTGAACTGAGGAGAAGAATGTAGATGGCAGAAAAAGAATCTGTAGTTTTCAGAGTTACACTGTGGAAAGGTAAATTAGCATTGGAGTCATAACTAATTCAAACCATAATTGTACTGTATGGGATGCTTTAATACATTGAAACACGGTGCACCGTCTTTGGTCAGCAAAGATTTCATAACAGAGGTAAACTGAAAAGAGACAGTCATATAGAGTCTTGGTGCAACCCCACTGACTGTCTTGGAGTTGCAGCTACATGCTCCAGAGTTGAATATGTCTTAATGTGCCTCTAAGAAGCTTGGAATGAACTTCAGTTGTGGGGTTGATGACACGGTTACAAAAGAGTTGGCTGAGGGGATCTGTGGCCTGCTAATGTAAATTTTAATAAATCTTGGAATACTGGGGAAATTCCAGAAGACTGGTAGAGTGCTAATGCTGTGTCAATATTCAAAAAAGGCAAGTGGGATAACCCAGGTAATTACAGGCTGGTTAGCCTGACATCAGCCGTGGTCAAAGTAATGGAAAAACTGATACAGGATTAAATTAATAAAGAATTAGCAGCTGGCAATATAATTAATGTCAGTCAACATGATTTTATAGAAAATGGGTCTTGTCAAACAAAACTGATTTCACTTTTTGCTGAGATTACAAATTTGGTTGATAGAGGTAACTACATAGAAGTAATGCACTTAAACTTTTGGAAGGCACTTGACTTAGTACCGTATGACATTCTAATTAAAATATTAGCACAGTATAATATCAATAAAGCACACATTAAATGTATTAAGAACCGACTAATTGAAGGATTTCAGAAATAGTTGATGGAGAATCACCATCAAATGAAGTTGTTTCTAATGGGGTTCCACAAGGATTGGTAGTAGGCCAGCTCTACACAATATTTTTATGAATGATCCGGAAGTAAATATAAAATCACCGCTGATAAAATTTCCCAATGGCACAATGGCGGAATGATAAATAATGATGAGGACAGAGCAGTCATACAGAGTGATCAGAATCACTTAGTTAGCTGGGCCTATTCCAACAAAATGTGTTTTAATACAGCCAAATGCAAGGAGCAAAAAATGTAGGACATAACTAGAGTGAGGGAGTGGATCCTGGAAAGCAGAGACTCTGAAAAGGATTTAGAATCATAGAGAACAAGTAATTGAACGTGAGCCACTAGTGTGATGCTGTGTCAAAAAAAAAAAAAAAGCTAATGAGATCCTTGGATGTATAAACAGAGGAATAGTGAGGTGATTTTACTTCTGTATACAGCAATACTGCATCTAGTGCTGGTGACCACACTTCCATAAAAAATGTTGAAAAATTGGAGAGGATGCAAAAATGAATTGAGAGCTGGTAAATGCCTTATGGTGAAAGAATTAAATAGCAAAAGCTGCTTGCTTTATCTAAAATAATTAAGAGATGACTTGTAATTCCCCTTTCATCACTGGTTTAGCACCTGCATAATGTGTAAACAGAAGAGGGGTACTTGAAAAAAAGGGTAACCAGTGAGGTGGCAAAGTTTGCAGATGATACAAATTTACTCAAAACAGTTAAATCCAAAGCTCACTGTGAAGAGTTACAAAGGGATCTCACAAAACTGGACAACAAAATGCCAGATGAAATTCAATGTTGATAAATGCAAAGTAATGCACCTTGGAAAACATAATCCCAACATTGCATATAGAATGATGGGGTCTAAACTAGCTGTTACCACTCAAGAAAGAGCTCTTGGAGTCATTGTGGATAGTTCTCTGAAAATATCTGCTCAATGTGAAGCAGCAGTCAAAAAAGCAAACTGAACGTTAGGTACCATTAGGAAAGGGATAGATAATAAGATAGTAAATATCATCATGCCACTATATAAATCCATGATACACCCAAACTTGAATACTGCATGCAGGTCTGGTAGCCCCGGCTCAAAAAAAGATATATTACCATTGGAAAAAGTACAGAGAAGTCCAACAAAAATTATTAGGAGATGGAACAGCTTCCATATGAGGAGAGGTTAAAAAGACTGGCAGCGTTCAGCTTGAAAAAGAGATGACTAAGAGGGGATATGATAAAAGTCTATAAAATCATGAATGACCTTTTCTTTCTGTCCACACTTTTAAAACTCTAAGTCAGAACCTCAACATCTCATATCTTCCTGACTGTAATCTTCTCTTCTTTACCCTCCCTAACACTCACAGTGCCCCTTCCAGTCCATTCAAAATGGATGAAAGAAGAAACTACTCTGGTCGTGAGTACAGCTGTTAAAATTTTTGCCAGCCCATTTTGCACCAGAGGAGAATGCCACTCTAGTTCAGGAGCTCACCTTACTCACATTGAGACAGCACCTTGGCTCAGAACCAATTGGCTGGCACAGGTATGGTGCTAGGAGGAAGACCATGAGCTTAGGCAGAGGACACGTTCCTGCGGCAGCTGCTGGAATGAGCAGTCCCATGTGCAGCCTAGACCCAGTGCTGGTTTGGCCCATGGATCAGTCTGGGGTACAGCTGCAGCCAGGCTGGAAGGGTGGCCCAAATCTAGCAGAGGAGCTGGCTAGCATGGCAACCACCAGGATGCACAGCTAGAGGTAGAGGGGAGATGCGGATTCATCACTCTGAGTTCACAGTGCACCCAAGCACCAGCAACCACTGTAATGGGCAGGAGATAACTTATTCTGGGACTTTTGGCTGGTTGGCCAATTGTACTCTTAATCAAGTTAGGTGGTAGTAGTCCAAATATCTAGGTGCTTAGTAAATTGTGGTATTGAGGAGAGGGGGAGATATGTATGAGTCCCATAGGTGCCCCTGAATGGTGTCTTGTACTACCTGAGATTTTGTCGCTGGCCAGATAAAAGTCTTAGAATTACATCTGAGTACAACATTTAATTCTGGGGTTCATGGCTGCCTCCAAAAAAGTTTTGTGGGAGGGCACCAAGGGGTTTGGGCCTAGTGAGAGGCAAGTGGAATTCTCCCCTCCTAGGCACATGGATTGGAATTAGGGAAATGCACAACAAACTGGGATGCCCCACCACACATCCTACGAACAAAGGAGAGAGAACAAAAAACATGTGCTGTGAAATGTTAGAGTTACAGGGGTGAAAAGGGGAGTTCAGGGGGTAGGAGTAGCACTCTCCTAAGAGCTCCTACAACTAAACTCCACCCACTTGGGATACCAGAAAGAAGAGACAATACAGATTGGGCAGATCTTAATAATGACCTTACTCACAATGAGTGGTGTCTTACTTCACAAGTATTTCCATTGTCTTCAATAGGACTACCCATGGAGTAAGGTACTATTCAACATGAGTAAGAATTATCACAATCTGGCCCAATATGGTCAACCTTCTCCTTTCAGGTTTGCTTTGGTCATCTGTAATACAGAGTTAATACCTCACTGACATAAATGTGGGTAGGTAGCTCACCTCTCTGACGTTGCATGTTAATTTAAAGCAAACCTGGTGGTTATTAAGAGCCCCAACTATGTAGTAGTCCTTATTTGTGTGTGTCAGTGGAGTCAAAAGTCACTACTTAATTTAATACCTATGTGAATAATGATTTCCAGGACTGGACGTTCAGGCTTTGTCTTCACTAGGATTAATTCTTAATGAGTCCAGTATCAGAGGGGTAGCCGTGTTAGTCTGGATCTGTAAAAAGCAACAAAGAGTCCTGTGACACCTTATAGACTAACAGACGTATTGGAGCATAAGCTTTCGTGGGTGAATACCCACTTCATCACACAAAAGCTTATGCTCCAATACGTCTGTTAGGGTATGGCTACACTTGAGAGTTGCAGCGCTGGTGGAGGCTTTCCAGCGCTGCAATTAGTAACTGTCCACACCTGCAGGGCACATCCAGCGCTGCAACTCCCTGGCTGCAGCGCTGGCTGTACACCTCGGTCTGCTTGGGGTATAACGATTGCAGCGCTGGTGCTGCAGCGCTGCTCATAAAGTGTGGCCACACACCAGCGCTGTTATTGGCCTCCAGGGTATTAGGAGATATCCCAGAATGCTTTTAACTAAATTACTCTCTTTGTTTTCTTGTGATGCCTCTCTTTGTTTTGTTGTGAACTCAGGGCTCCGGGAGCTGCTTATCTAAAAAACAAACACAGCTCCTGTTTGCTGTGATCAATCTGTAACTGACTGTGAACAATCAATTGAGATAACCCACCACCTTGCTGTGAATGAGGCAGGCAGGGGGATGAGTGTTTGCTTGAGGAGAGAAACAGCGGGGGCCGTGGGGAGAAAGGGAGTCCGTTGGAGCAGCTGGTTATCTGGTCTGCAGGCTGTTTGCAGTTAAGAGTAAATGAGGGGTCAGGAAAATTTTCAGATTTTGCAAGGCAGGGAGCTGATACACAGTGTCGGCTCCAAAAATCTACTCTCTCTCTCTCCCCCGCTCCCTGTCACACTCCACCCCACCCCCCTCTTTTGAAAAGCACGTTGCTGCCACTTGAACGCTGGGATAGCTGCCCATAATGCATCACTCCCAACAGCGCTGCAAATGCTGCAAATGTGGCCACACTGCAGCGCTGGTAGCTGTGAGTGTGGCCACACACCAGCGCTTTCCCTACACAGCTGTACGAAGACAGCTGTAACTCCCAGCGCTGCACACCTGCAAGTGTAGCCATACCCTTAGTCTATAAGGTGCCACAGGACTCTTTGTTGCTTTCTCAATGAGTGCAATTCTATCGATGGTTGCACCAGAAGAAGCTATAATGTAGAGATGGCTTAGGCATTTTTATCACCATCTTATCTATCCAAAGCCACTCAGCAAATCACTGTCATAGCAAGGTCCTTAGGCTTAGAACTCCTTAAATAATATTAATCAAATAAATCATTTGAATAATTTTGCAATACTTTTTGCATGTATTATATGACTTTTTAAAAATCATTCATTCATCTATAGAGCTGCACTGATCATTTGACAAATATATTTGTGAATAATTTATCAGACACATTTAATGTTATTTTTAAGGTTATTCACCCAGCTCTATCTTGCAACTATTCCATATGGAGAAATGGCAGCAATGTAAATAGAAATTTCCCAATTATGGGTGATTAGGGAGCACTAAAAGAATGATTTGCCTAGCAAAAGGGTTTTGAGAGGGCTTAATGAGGTGTAGAATACTGTGAAAGTGTTATTGAAAAGTGCTTGTGTGTTCTTTCTGGAGACTACAATAAGATTCTAAACCTAGCTAATCTCTCTAGAGCTCAGTCAGAGCTTTGAGAATGTTCTGATTTATCTAAGGCCTGGAAATGATTTCTGCTAGCAATTGTTGATGTATTCCTTTTACTTAGTAAAGGTTGACCTTTTCTCACAAATGAAACCTGAGGACAATGTAATTTTTAAATCCTAGGGCAATTTACTTTAATGTGACAGTACATTACATTAACCACACGATAGAAAATAATGTTCTAACTAACCAAGTGGCTGCAGGATGTAATTGTTTAGGAAACTAAAAATTATCTTCTACAACATAGTATATTATTTCAAAGGAATCTATTCTGAAAAATTCTGTCTCAGTGGGTTTGGTCCTACAGTGTTTGGGTTGCAGCTAACGCAAAAACCAAAACATATTCAGCTGTGTCTTGTCTCTTACTATAAAGTGAAATATTTACTATAAGAAACAACAGTGAACGGACAATGAAATTATTTTCCTATAATAACGTCCTAGGAACACTTAATTTTTAAGATGTCTGTGGGTATGCTGTGCGAATGGATGGTTAAACAGATATGGAAGGCTAGGAGCAACCATTTTAATCAATAAGGCACTTAAAGCATTACCTTTAAAATGTAGTTGACTGAGTAGTTTACATTGTCTCCCATAAAATTACTGTCAATGTTTTGCAATAAAAGCAACTGTTGCAGAGGAAAAATAAATCACCAAGGCCCATGTCAGGAAGATAAAGAGAGAAAGGTGGCTGGCTGTTCATGACACATGTCATCAGATAAAAACAGCTTATACAGATGGACACATCTCATGAATAAGGATGGTTTTTAAAAGGAAATTTTATAGAGATAAATGATAATATTATGGCTAGGGCAGTAACCTGGGACTAGGGAGATCTATGTTTGATTTCTGGCTCTGCCACAGACTACCTTTGTAACCCTGAGTGAGTCCTGTGGCTCAGATCTGCAAAGGGATTTATACATTACAATGCTTAGAATTGCACTGCCTAACTTTTAGGTGCCTAGAAAATCACTGGAACAATAATGTGATCCACAAAGCCTGGGTCAGGTGCCTACATTCCCTATACAATTCATAGGGAGAGAGAGAAGCCTACAAATTAGATCTACAAAAGCTAGCCAATTCAAAGTCAAGGATAGCATTATATATATACATATATATTTTCCTTTTGAAGAAGCTGAGAAATCCTTCTACATAACACAACTTTTCTGTAGAAGTCCACAATTTTATACTTTTTAGCATTCCAGGAATGTGACTTTTAGACTATCTTTGGTTCTCAGACTTTTGCAGCCCCTGAGGACAGAGCAGAGGCTGCCAATGGCATGAAAACTCTACTAATGCTTTTAAAAATTTAAAATGTTGAGACTGTCTCAAGGGATGGGGGTGAAGGATGGGGGCAGGACTTAGTTCCTTGAAAGGCTATATTACTAGCTTACAATTTCTTCTTTAAAGGCTTGCCAACATTTGGAGAACATAGCCATTTTCAAGGTGACAGAATGGAAAAGAAATGTGACTTTCCAGTCCCGTGGAGGAGATCCAGCAATCTATGCCAGAGAGATGTCTCAGCTGATGATCATCCCTGTACATATTGCTGAATTACTCCTGGGGGAATTCTGCACCAGTATGCACATGCAGAGTTCATGTCCCCAAGATTTTTTTTCTCCACAGAATATAGATTTTGCGGAAAAAGTGCTGCAATTACATCTTTTGCCCACCAGGGGTTTCTGTGGCACCAGAAGAGAGGGCAGTGGGCAGAGAAGCTATGTTCCTCATAGTGGGGCCAGGTGAGGAGGCATGGGAGGGACAGAGCAGGGCACACGGGGCTGTTGGGATCACAGACTGGGGCTCAGAAGGGCTAGTGGACGGGGGACAGACTGGGGCATGAGCTCAGGAGCTAGTGGGGTGACAGCATTGAGCCAGGGCCTGAATCAGAGGGGGGCTACAGGGTCACATGGGGATGGGGGGAGGTGCAGGGACGCATGGAGTAGGGCGGAATGGGGGTATAGGGCCACATGGGGATGGGGGGGGGTGAGAGGGTGCAGAGACACACAGGGACAGAGGCAAATGTGATTGGCTGAATGGGAGAAGCTAGGGGTCAGCCAGGGCCTGCATGGGGAGGCTTTCCAACTCCCTAACAATCCCACTCCCCCTCTCCCCCTCCTCTACCCCCCCGGTTCTATACTTCTCCAACCCACACCCAACAACCCTCCAGGTTCACTCCCAGGCTCCTTCCCAGCAATTACTTCCCTCTCCCAAGCCTTTGCACTGCTTCTGAGGGGTGAGGGAAATAAGTTTCTGTGTTGTAGACTAGTAAGGAATCTGTCTATGAAAAAAAACATTTCCCAAATCTTTTTTTTTTTGGTCTGTATTGTTACAAAGTCCCACAGTGACTGTTTGAGTCTTTAGCCTTCCTGTACAGGATCCTCAGATTCTTGATATATTCCTGGCACTGGGCTGAATGCCTGCTTGCTCCAGCCTCTGTGAAATTTCCCAGTACAAGCGAATGTTCATGTTGTTCTGGGTGAAATCATGGAGGATGGTGTATTCTGGTGTACTCTGATCACACATAGATCAGGTGTGGCTGGCAGGCCACGTGGCTGCTCAGAACAGCATCCATTGTCACCTGTACAGCTTTGTAAATAGTGTAGCAGAAAGCTGTTCCAGTGTGGTCAGTGCAGCATTGAAAACAGCGGGAAAGGACCTCTGTAGATTGTGTAAGGATTAGGAAGAAAAGGGTTCAAAGCATTGTGAGAATGAGGATGAAAGACTATTCAAATTAAGAGCTGGAACATACCCCTTACCCCATCCGCACTCAAACTGGCACGAGTACAGGGCCATGCCAAAGGCTGAGACATGTAAATACACACACCCCTCAGGAATGCTAGCTTACTTGCCCTCCACTTGCCTTCAGACATGTGCTACTGGGGTTTAGTTGTGGGCAATAGGGACATTATGGGACAACCACGCACATGGACATGTGTACAGTCACTAGTGTAGATGTACTTTAAGAATTAGAAATGAGCCCCACCATCAAACTTCTGATCTAAAACTGTATCACATACATTCCTTCCCCTTAAAATGTGTCTGTGTTCAGAGCCAGGTTGTGGTGCACACTTATCCCTACTAAAAACTAAATAAAAGTTATCTGAACATTTTCAGATTTGACATAAGATTCTTGTTCAGTTTTGGATCAAGCTTTGAGTCAGGTCTTATTTATTTGAGCTAGTTCTCCCAATTATTATCAATCAAAATCTACAGCCTCACAACTTTTTATAAATATAAACAAATTCATTCGGTTTTTCTCTCTCCATCATCCAAAAAGAGTTGGAATTCCATGGTCTGAATGAAAACAGTTCCTTTCCCTGTTCAGTTCCCTGCTTCGATTACGCAGACTGATTTAATAATCTTAACACAGGAAACCATGGGTACATCTAAATCCCTCAGAAATTGGAGCCCTGGGTTTATATACCTAAGAAACTGAAAAATTAAAAATTCACCCAAAATGGCAGTGAGATAAAAAACAGGGAAAGCTCTAACACCTGTCAGCTCCAATGGCAATTCTGTTCCTTTCCCCTCTAAGTGAAACTGACAGGGATTTTGATCTGAAAAGTGTAACACTGTGAGATGGACTGAAATGCATAGTAGTGCTGAAGAGATGCAAGCACTGTGAACCTTTTCGACATTATACTACAAAGAGATTATAATTGAATTAGTCTGAGCCTTGAGGGATGTTGACGTTTTCAGCAGGAGAACTTGTCTCTTAAAATTGCAGTATCTCATATGACCTTTCAACTTTGCAGACCTGAAATAATACTTTGTTGCTTGGACTCTCTCTCATATTTCAGGTGCACTATTTGAAATATGTTGGGATTGGCAGAACTCTGCAGATAAGCATAAGCTACTGATAAAGAAGTGTTCCTGTTCTGTTTCTCTGTGCGTTCTTTTCTATACTCTCTTTTAAAAGTGAGTTTAGTGTTAGCGAAAAATGCCAGATTGACAGCGCTAGAGAGAAGCCCTCTTTATCCACCTAACAAATAGCAGCAAAGCAGCCTTCCTTCACATAACATTGCCCAAGGATGTGCTTAACAAGGAGAGGATAGTTTTAGGAGTGAGACATTAGCTAAGACCACATCTACACTACAGTTACTACAGTGGCACAGCTATGGCACGGCAGCTGTGCCACTGATGCACCAGTATGTAGATGCTTACTACATTGATGCAAGATGTTTTTTCAATCAACGTAATTAATCCAATCACTTATTCAAGAGGTTGACAGAGGAATTCTCCAATTCTCCTATACTGGGGGTTGTGTCAACCTAACCCTGGTTGATCTATTTTTGAAGTGTACACGAGGCTTCAGTTTCACGTGGTCCTTAGCCTGTTTGCAAAGGCTGCCAACAACAGTGTCAAACTGATGTGACTATCAGTTGCTTATGAGACTGAAACAATGATTCATTGGGACCTGGACCAAGACAACCAAAATCATTTTTCATAGGCCCTCAATAACTGTTTGATGGTCTTAATGACTTTCAGTCATATTGGCTTGAGCCAAATTCAAAATGGTGACTCCAGATAAAAATCCTTGGATGGCTTAATTTAAAACGTGAGTTTAAAAAACGTAACTAGTCCATTTTAAGGACTAAACTCCAGATCTAAAATTATTAGCAACAGTGAGAAGAAAAGAAATACTATTATCTGCACATATTGAATACCTTTCCTCTGATAATCTTAAGTTCCCTTAAAGAGGTTGGTATTAATAATTATTATCATAGTTCTATTTGTATAATGCCGTTAGTGTGCATGGAATTTCATAGATAAATAAATATCACAGGCTGCTGCCCTAAGGAACTTGGAATATTAATTAGCTTCAACATAGCAAGGGATGACAAAAAGTGAAGCGTGGGTGAAAGGGAGGTGTGGGAGAATAAGGATTATACCAATGTAACATATGAGATAAGTTTATTGTGATGCATGTGCCCTTTTACTTCGTTTTTGGTTCAATTAGCCCCCATTTTACATTTGGGGAAAGTGAGGCTGAAAAAGGTTGAGTTGCCAAGGCAACCAAGTAGCACAGCTGGGAATAGAATCTCAGTCTATTGCCTCCTAGCTCTATGTTTTAACCACTACACCAAATTATTCTCTGCAGGGTTTGGAAAAGTAGAACAAATAGTGTCTGAAAACTTGATAATGTAAATTGTTTGTTGCTACTCTCTACTTTGAAAGAGGCTTAAATAGAATTTCACTCAAAACTATTCATATCTTGATGGATAAGTTTCAGCCAAACCTGATTTGAAATGGCAGTTTAAAAAACTTGATAAAGGGGGTTTCTGATGAAAATGCTAACAGAATGTGAACAGCGGTGTTGCTATTGGGAGCCACTGTGTTATATAATAGAAACTGTCAAGTCTGATACAGAATTGCCTTCCTTCTAAACTCCCACAGTAAATTTCTTACCCAACCATTGAATTTCTCATAATATTTGCTAGGCATCTCCCCAGGCATATTGTGGAAGCTGTAATTAAGCTAGGCTGAAGGCATTCTTTGTATCTGATTAATCATACCAATCAAGGAGAGGTCCCACCAGTTCCTTTTTCCTATTGCAAGGTAATTTGGACAGTGTGATTCCAAATTAAGGACCACATTTTCCTCTGACTGCTACAATGAAGCCACAGTGAAGCTGTGTATAATCTATATTCTCCAGTAAGATAACCAGAGCTTCTATCTATAATGTGCCTGGCAGGACTGACCTTAGAGTTTGCAGGACCTTTCATCTTCATTCCCTAAGATGTCCTCTCCTATGACAACCTATCTGTATCACCTTTCACAAACCATGGCAAACATCTTTTCAACGCTTCACGAGGCTCAGTGGCAACTACTGACCCACCTACACTGAAAACACTTGAAAATGACTAAGGAAAAAGCTGCACAAGGGAATACGTGTAGGAACTTTAAACTGGAGATGAGAGTGTGAGGATGCGTGTACTCTCTGTAGCAAAAAAAGAGGCAGGAGAGGAAATGGGAAAAGTTCCAGGTAGAAGCTCTACAGTGAAGCAGAGAGAATGTTGTTTTATAGATAATACTGTTATCTTTATTCTAATAAAGTTCCTTGTTCGCTTTTAGAAGAAAGTGACTCTTTCCCATTGTTGTGCCACAGAGAGAACTGGCTGAGAGAGCAACTGAATTGAAACTGAGATGAGAGAACAATTAGATTTGAAAGAGTGCTGTTATTAGTGCTGCTGTGGCTGGCAAATAATGTGGCTATGCCCAGGGTTCCCCTCCTGTCAGGCCTTAAACTACAAGAGAGGTTAAGGCGGAAATTGGTGCCTGATGGTAATAGTATTATTTCCTTTCCCTTCCAGCTAAATTTTAAACCTGGATATTTCTCCATCTTTGTAAACAAGAAAATCAGTAGCATGATATGGGATGGAGGGAAGTTGGAGAGGTACAGTATGGCATGGGAATGTCTGATCATAAAATAATTTTGGAGACTGTCAATATAAAATGATGGCAAATATACACCTTAAACAGCTGCTGAGACTACCAGAATTGCAGCTTGTACCTCTGTAACCTAATACTCTTCTTTTTAATAGATCAATTCAGAAAAGATTGCACACTTTTTATTAATGGTACTAAGTGACACACTCTGTGCTGTACCACTGGGAGTCTTTATTTTGGCATTTGTAGATGTCTACCTGAATGACACCCATCATTCCAGAGGGAACATATTTCTGTGAACTACCTTTCTAGCTGTAGCATCCTGTAGGATCCTTCAGGGGGAAAGGTACTGTGTGCATGTAAAGTATTTTTTGAGATTCAAAATAAGAGCATGAGACAATAAATAAGGTCAGAAAATGATGTAAATATAAGTTACAGAGTAAATGGAATTGTAGAAGCTAATGTATAGAGTGTTTATATATATATATAATTGCACTGCAGGATATCACATGGTAAATGAAATATTGTTTTATGTAGTATCAGGAATAATTATGTCTACACAAAATGTGTTGCTGCCATTTAAGGAAAGTGTGAACTGAACGAATACATTGATCTGCTGTACTGAATACTCCTAGCATATTGGATAAAGTCAGATTTAATAATATTACACCATCTGGAATCATACGATCAACTCCTCCATATTTTAAATGTTAAAATAAAATTAATAAGTGAAATTTGAAACTGAAGTGGTACACATCAACACAAAGATGCCTGTTGCTAGGCACCACTTAGTCCCACTGTGACTGTTTTGATGCCAACATAAAGAAAGGCGGTGAGACTTCTCCACCTTGAAAACACTTAATCAGGAAGCATAGCAGATGCTACAAAGGAACCAGGTTAGATCTATCATCCTTACAGATCCAACTGGAGTGCAAGAAGCTGGTCAGGAAAATGGAGAGCTTCTACCATTCCCACCATATTTTTATCCCTGTCTGGAAAGTGTGTCCTATTCCCAGAAGGGTTAGGTGAAAAGTGGAGTTAAATATCTGTGGGTAATAAGGAACATTTTCCTGGCCAGAGTCTGTACTGATTTCGTTCTTTTTTTTTTTTTTGGATGGGGGAGATGAACCAGTAAGATCTGGGTCAGAGACTGGGATGTACATATGCGTCTCAATTTTGTACCTGAAACATGTATCAGAGCTGCATACTGCTGTGGTATAGGTTAGTACTTTCTATAATCTAAGACAGCACAAATACACTATGCAATACATTTTCCTATACTCTTGTATTATTCTTTGTTACAACTTATAGAGTTCAAGGCTAGAAGGGATCATTGGATCATCCAGTCTAACATCCTGTATATTACAGGCCATTACCCTAAGTGAGCCCAATAACTTGTGTTTGACTTAAGCATATCTTCCAGAAAAGCATCCAGTCTTGATGTGAAGAACATCAAGAGATGGAAAATCCACCACTTCCGTTTCTAGCTTGTTGACTTAGTAGTGGCTAAGCACTTAAAAAATTGTGCCTGATTTCTAATTTGAATTTGTCTGGCCTGAGTTTTCAGCTACTGATTCTTGTAGTGCCTTTGTCCACTAGATTAAAAAGCCCTTTAGTAATGGTATTTTCTCCCAATACGTAGATACTGTAGTCAGGTCACCTCTCAATCTTCTTTTTGAATAAGCTAAAGAGACTGAACACTTTATATCTCAGGGTCAATAATCTTCTCCAGGTCTCAAATAATTTTTGTGGCTGTTTTCTGTTCGCTCTCCAATTTTTCAAAGTCCTTTTAAAAATGTGGACACCAGAACTGGATACAGTACTCCAGTAACAGCCTCATCAATGCCATATACAGAGGTAAAAATCACCTCCCTACACCTACTCACTTTGCCCCTATTAACACATTCCAGGATTTTATTTATTTATTTATTTATTTGCTTGCCATAACAACACACTAGGAGCTTGTTCAGTTGCTTGACCTCTAAATCCTTTTCATTGTCACTGCTCTCCAGGATACAGCCCCCCATTCAGTAGGTATGGCCTGCATTCCTTGTTCCTAGTTGTATCACTTGGTATTTGAAGCTATATTAAAATGCTTTTTATTTGAATGGGCCCAGCTTACCAAGTGATCCAGATTGCTCCACATGACTGTTCTGTCCTCATAATTCTTTAACACTCTGTGTCATCGACACATTTTATCAGCAAATTTATATTGCTGTAGTCCTAAAGCACACCAAGTACTGGGCCCATTGTGCTAGGTTTGTATAAATTAATGGTAAATGACAGACAAGGAGCTTACAATGTAAAATATGCCATCAGCTAAGTCTATAAATCTAAGCTCACATTTAGTTAGAAATAGTGTAATATACCATTTCCCGCTTGTCTGAAGGGAAGGGCAAGAGAGAGGGAGGGGGGAAAATGTCACCAAATATGTTTGAAATCAAGTATACAAGATATCCTATAGCACAATGTTTTGAAAAGGACCCGCCACAAAAATCTTTAAAGAGACATTTCGACTTGAGAGAAGGGAACAGCATGGCCTTCAATCAATATATATGACGGTTTTGTGCAGCAGGAGTAGTTCTTAAATTCTTGACCAGACAAAGCAGCTGCAGAGGAGAGTCCAGCTGTTTTTTCATAATCCCAGCATTTTAAGAGTTTAAGCAGCAAATGCCAGAAGCTGCTGCTGTTAAAAAATATACGGTACATACAAATAAATTGGATTGGGGCACTGTGACGATCCCTTTGAAAATGAGTTTGGGGAACTAATGATAATCAGGCTTTATTTCCATCACTAACGACGTCAAAAGAACACATCCATTATCAGACCAGGCTGAAGCATTATTTGATGGAAGAAATCTAACGAAGATATAATGGAGCTTTCCTATTAAATCAATAGCACAGAGTAATAGACAGATGTCCTAATTACACTTCATCATACCTAGCGGCTATATTAGCTAAGTTTAAAAGGACACTGCTGAGGTATTTTTCATGATTTTCAAAATCAGTTTTCTCTGCAATTGGAGGATTAGTACTCACTCAGATCAGCCATCTTAGCTACAGTAACAGAAAGGTCAATCTGTGCTTGACTTTTATTTAAGAGGCCGGAGATCGTTTTATAGCAGAACTTCACAAAAGCAGCTCTTTTCAACAAGTTGCAGTATTGTTAAGGAAACAGCACGTGTTTTGGAATCAAGTTTCCCTTATCTTTTACTGTGGTCATTGTTAATAGGAAAGACTCAGTGGTGGGACTGGGTTAAAAATCATTCATGTTTCAATAATTAACTCCCAATGTCTTTTCAGCAGAAGCATAAACCCTATTTTTAGAATAAATGGCCACATGGAAAACACAAATGCATATATAGCCTTGTTATTAAGGTTTATTCCTACAGTAACACCAGGTCCAAATGTCAGGCTTCTGTAATGGAAACTGTGCAGCCTGTGATAGAATTAAGGAAGAATAATCATCACAGAATCACAATACATTTTCTATGTAGATTCTGAGTAAATTTTAAGGGTAGCCTCACGTAGAGCATGTTGCAATAATCTAACCTGGAAGTTACAAAGGCAGGGAACAGTGTAGTGGAATAGTCACAGCCTCTTAAACAGCTGTAAGTGAAACAGGCACTAAGTGCCAGATCCTCAGGAGGTATAAACAGGTCCAGATTAATGCAGGGGATTTAGGGGCTGCAGCTCAGGGCCCCGGGCTAAGGGGGGACCCTGGCGCAGCAGGGCTCAGGCAGGCTGCCTGCATGCATGCCATGGCCCTATACCGCTCCCGGAAGTGGCTGGCTGCTCGCACGTTTCTGTGGCCCTGGAAGGGAGAGCGGGGCAAGCGGCTCTGCACTCTGCCCCTGCCCCCAGCACTGTCCCCACAGCTCCCATTTGCCAGTTCCCAGCTAATGGGAGCAGTGGGCATGGCGCTTGTGGGCAGGGGCAGTGCATGGAGACATGCTGTTCCACTCCCCCTAGGGGTGCGCAGAGACATGCTGGAAGCTGGCTGCTTCTGGGAGCGACATGGGGCCACGGCATGCAGGCAGGCAACCTGCCTGGGCCCTGCTGCACTGCCAGCCGGGAGCGACCTGTGGTAAACGCCTCCCAGCCAGAGCCTGCACCTCGCACCCCCTCCTACACCCTAACCCCCTGCCCCTGGTCAGAATCCCCTCCTGCACCCCAACCTCATGACCTAGGTCAGAATCCCCTCCTACACCAAACTCCCTCCCAGAGCCTGCACCCCTCACCCTCTCGCACCCCAACACCCAGCCCCAGCCTGGAACCCCCCCTGCACCTAAACTCCCTCCCAGAAAGAAACTAATATAACAGCTGTTCCAAGGTAAGAAGCAGGCTATTTTGAATTAATTTAACTATATTCTACATGTTTTAAGACTGAAATGTAACCACAAAATGGCTTTATGTTAATTAAAAGGCAAATTTAGTATAGCGTTAATAGCCTTGATACCATAATTGTGATCATTTTGTTTTAAATTAGAGAAAAGACTTGTATACAGGGCCCCACAAAATCTAATAGCCCCGGGCCCCACAGGAGAGTTAATCTGGCCCTGGGTGTAAATGAGCACAATCTACTGATTTCCATACACTCATCTTACAATTTGCAATGCGCTCATCTTCTTGATTTTCAGGATGCAACAGTAGCACATACAGCCAAATCCTCAGGTGGTGTAAATTAATACAGCTCTATTGACCCCAGCCTAACCTCACCCTTTCTATCTAATCTAGACAAACCTTTGTGTCTGGCAGGAAGAGGAGAGTACAATGAGCCTCACTCACTTCGTCATGCAGTTACACCTTTCCTGATGGTCAAAGTACTAGAGGTCCCTCCTTGTTTCCCCCCCACCTTCATCATAGGGTTGTGAGGGACTCCCTAGTGCCACCTCTGCTGCTGTCAAGGGAGGTGAGGACCCTGCTGCCACTCCTTTGGGAACTGAGGGGGCCTCATGCCATGCCCTTCCTCTTTGGGAGGAAAATGTGTCGTCATTGTAAGGGGTGGGGCCACCAGGGAGGTGATTTGTTGTGCTTAAGACCTTGGATTACCT
Organism: Mauremys mutica; assembly: GCF_020497125.1. Lineage (NCBI taxonomy): Eukaryota > Metazoa > Chordata > Testudines > Geoemydidae > Mauremys > Mauremys mutica. The sequence continues at coordinate 57,326,642 of NC_059074.1, forward strand.
CAGTCTGGCCCTGGTCTTTACCATCTATGAGGGGCAAAATCCTCTCCAGCTGACAGATTGTTGGAAGATACCCTATAAACACTGCTACCTCACTGACCAAAACCAGATGAAACACCAGCAGAGAAGACTGTGGGGAGTTGAAAACAAGCCCCTCAGGGAAGGGCCCTAACCTCTGGGCTATTAGCTGTACTGGACTGGTTTTCTCTCCTTTGTGGACATACTTAACTCCAGGAGATGGTTCACAGCTGTGAATCCTCAGTGACAGCAGGTGCTCAACTCCCTTTGAGGGTCAGGTCTCAAGCCCCACTCGTCTCTATGGCGTTTCCTACTCAGTAGGAGGTGGCTTCTTTCTGGCCTCCATGGATCCCGTATCTAGGCACCTACAGCTCCCTATTGTATGGGGAGTCTAGACACCTAACTCAGATCTGTGAATGCCACTAGCCAGCAGCATACCTTCAAATTAGGTGTTGCATCACCTAAATCCCTTTGTGGATTTAGCCCCAGCTGCATGACTGTTGTCTTTTTTTTTTTTTTTTTAAACAGACATGGTTAGGATTTCAGCATTAGGTCTCATCTGAAAAGACAATACTTCCATATGCACAGAGTAGTTCAACACCACAGTGGTGAATTGTTTCAATATTAATTCAGAGGAAAGAGTGCCACCTGCTGAATAACCAAGACCACTTTCTGCACCATCTGGATTTCCTTGGAAAACTCCCACCCCTACTGAGCTTATGAAGTCTTAGGAAAAAGGAGGAAAACAAATATAGGTGGCAATCCTTTTCTGCCCTATACTTGCTAATGCTCTATAAATGCACCAGGACAATGGCATCAGTAAATTGTTGTACCAGAAATCATGTTAGCTGTTGTCATGGAACATTTTTTCTGGCTGGGACAGGCAGCATTCAGTTACCCCGGTATTGGTACCAATAAGCCAATTGCCACTGCCACTAAGGACTAGACTATTTCTTATGGGAGTTTAGCATCAAGATCAGCCACTTCCACCAAGATGGCTATCCATGCCCATGCTGGTTTTCCTTCTACAAATTAGTTTTTGCCTAATTAATTACCTTGTGCATGATGGGAATGATCTTTTCCCTTGTTGAATTATGTGTAAAATCCATGCAATGAATTGTACAGTGCTCAAAAAGGTTGAGCATGTAGAACAATTGTTTTATGTAGGTGAGTAATGCCCCTGTCTTCTGTATCAGGATTTTACTTTAAAAATTTTGTTCAGGTTCCTTTGTATTTTTTGTGCTACCTGCTGTAAGAGTTAAACACTGACTTTTTCTGTGATTTAAGCTGTGAACAGAAGAACCAGAATAAAGGAAAACAGTGAGGGAGACCGACTGAGCCAACTTTCTGTCAGTCTTTCATGCTGATTATAAGTCTCACACTGCGCAGTTACCCCTTGGTGTATTTTACAAAAGATTGAAAATTCTGTTGAAAAGGTAAATGGAATTAATTTAGAAAAAAATTGAAAGAATTTTCTGACAGGCTTTGTTCTAATGAAGTAAGGAATTATTTTTGTATCATTTACATTCATCGGGCACAGTAAAGCTTGCTGACAATCTGAGTGGCTTTATAAAGTAGTACTCTATGTGGGAGATGGCTTAGCCTGTTCTACAATTTCGTTGTTTTAGAATTATTTTTTCCCCTTAATGTGACTGATTTTAATATGTTGTGAAAAACAGATTCCTCCCCTTACCACAAAACATTTTTTGTGCACACCCCTATTCAGGAAACACTGGAGTGTAAGCATTTCTCACTTTGCTGTCTGATAACATTTAAGATTAGCCAAAAAAGGTTGCTACAAACTGTTAATATTATTTTAATCTCTGGTTTCTTTTAATCTTAAACACATCAGAAGTAGCATGGTTTTTCTTGAAGAACAAAGCATTCAAGTTTTCTTCCATATTGTTAATTAAACTGGGCAGTTTTATAAATCAGATTAATCTCCTCTTTAAATATTCACTGTTAAATTATACCACTATATAGTCTAAATTGGTCATGTGTTATTCAATGAATAACTAATTCAAATTGGCTTTTGTGCTTATGACTGTCTATTTAAAAAAATAACTTCCATTTTATTTAGCAGGAACATACTATATTTATACCACCACAGTTAGGGCCATATTGTACCATTATTTAAATGATTTCAATGAAGACTTCTGCTTAAAAAATGAAAGCAGGATAGATCCTTAGTATATTTTTGAAAAGCATTAAATAATATTTCTCTGTTGGTGACTCTATTGAAGCAAGTAACATCCCTCATTGTGACACCAAAGTCATTCAAATTTAGAGAACTGGAGTTACAGATCTTAGGGGAACATTTTCAGATGTGCCTAAATCCCATTTCCATTGAGATTTCAGTGCCTAAGGGCTAGATCCAAAAGGATACTGAAGTGCCTCACTGCCTCTTTACATGCCCAAGTCCGCCATCTAGATACCACTGACATTCACAAAACCACTGCTCAGCTGCTGCCTAACCCTGTAGGCACTTAAATCCCCATAGGCACCTAAGTTTCTCCCAGTGGCTATGTGCAAAGTCATCCAAACCCTGACACTGCCCCATAATTAATGAGCTGTTTAGAGCCCTTGCTCATGCCTGGCCAGGAGTCTCAAACTAGGCCATACAAGAGAGGGGGGATGCACCCCCTGGATCCTCGCACCCCCCAGAAGTATGTAAGGGACACCTACATGTGCACACGCTCTGCCCACACTAGGACCCATATGGTGCCTTCTCCCTTCATGTGGCTTTGGCAAAAAACTGCAGCGGAGCCGGCCAGAAACTCCAGCTGGTAGGGACAGAAGCGGCCAAAGCCCGGACCTGCAGGCATCCAGAGACTATTCTGCAGCTTTGACTGGAGTTTCTCTGCCTTGTGCTGAGTGACTGTTCCTGCCAACCCTCTCGTTCTCCCACCGTGTAGCTTCACCCCTCACCTGTAGGGTCAGATATACACCTTACACGCCCCTAGGCACAGCATCTTCTGCACCCCCTGCCTAGAGCCGACCTTCATGTTTTCTGTAAAAAATGAAATTTTTAACCCACTTTTAACTTGTAGGCATCCCTAGGCACATGCCGACTGTGCCTATTGGAAATCTGGCCTTGCATAGCCGCTCCTCTTACTCCTTGACCTGCTCTCCCAGCCCTTTCCCTTCCCATTTAGCTGATCCCCTAAATGGCCTCCCACTCTGTGAAAAAATCTTGTGGCACTAACATGCCACTTGCTGCCATCACATTGTTGACTCCACTTGTGTGTTCTACCCCTCCCCCCACTTGAGTCTGTCTTGTCTGTGTAACCCCACGGCGCTCCCCTGGGCTCCTGGGGCTCTGTGCACTGGTAGCTTGGGCGGGAGGCAGCACTGTCTCTGATAGGCAGAGGGTCAAGGGCAGACTCAGCCTCTCCTAGGCAAGTCAGCGGGCGAGAGGAGAGACACCATGTCGAGCGCCAGGGGCCCTGTCGGCGCAGAGGCCAGAGAGCAGGGGGTCTGCTCAGTGTCTGAGAGAAAGGAGGCGGCAGAGTCAAATGGCTGACAAGTAAAAGCTGGGGAAGAAGAGTTAGTCTGATCAATGGGAAGTGAGATGCCTGCCCTGGGCACTCTAGGGAGGGGAGAAGCCAATCTGAGTAGCGTGGAGCCAGCAACAGAAAGGGCTGGTTAGTCCCAGGACTGCACCCAGGTTCCCCTGAGAAATGGCTTCTGGGGATCTGGAGGCAAGGATTTGAAACCAGGCAAATGCCATAACCACTGGGCTATTGGCAGTGCGGGGGATCTCTTTCCCTCTGTTTTCTTTTTGCAAGAAAGGGCTGGCCTGCCTTAGATGGCTAACTGCAGGAGAGGGTTCACAGCTGAGAATCTCAAGTGGAGATAGGCACTTCCCTCTACCTGTCAGTCAAGTGCTTAAGGCCCAGATCAGTGGGAGTTAGGCACCTAAGCACCTTTGTGCATCTAGCCTTTAAGCCCTGCCCTTTCCTCTGCATTTTGCTTCTGGATAGCTTAGGTGGCTCCCTGATCAACTTGCTGGCTTCTGGGAATCTCTTTGTTAAGCACCTAACTCTTCCCATATAATGCATGTGGTATCCAGGCACCTCAGTCAGGGCTGTGAATTCAAACAGGCAGCAGGGCATCTAGGAGTTAGGCATTGCAACTAAGTCTCCTATGTGAATCATGTCCTATATCCCTTCACATCTTTCCTCACACTCCTCCTATCTGGTGCATTTTTAAAAATTTTATTGGACCTTTTTTATTTTATTATTTTTATGAGTTAGTTGCCTTGAGGAGCCTTCCTAGATTTAGGGCTATAACATTTTTTACATTAGGTTACTTTAACAAGAGAGAGAATAGCCTAAAAGTATTTGCAATATAAGTTTGAATAATGACACAGCATATTCTGACTTGGTGTATTCCTATTTGAGTATATTTGTAAATGGGAAGCAATAAAATAAACTGTAAAAAAATAAACCCTGTAAGAATAATTTGTCACTTGGAAAATTTTGCTCATTTACTTTCTGCTAGCCTGTTGAAGGTTCAATTGAGCGATAATATTTTTTTATCAATGAGGCATTATGAAAAAAATACTAGATCCATATGGAGGGACAGGGCTTGACTCCATGTTCTGTTGCTCCTCTTCTTTTGTCTTATTTTACATTTTGAAAAAATCCTTTACTGAAACTTTTGGTTTCTTCTTTAGCTCACAAGTTTTCATATTTTGGCTGCTGAGTTACATGACTAGTAGGAAAGAAAAAACTGATGAAATGGATCAGCAAGCTCAAGCGCCATCTGACCTAGAATGGTTCTTCTGTCTTGTCAAGATCTACATAGGAAGGCTTCCCACTCCCCAGGCACTTAAGAGTCCTAACTGAAGGTATACACAAGAAAACCAACAGACTGTGGTGACTATGACCTTTCTGCATGGCAAAGTTGAAAGGTTATTAGCAGAACATAATTTAGAAGAGAGAGTTGAGGGGAGGAAAACATTGAAGAGGGTGAAGAAAAAGCTGAGGTTTCTAGGCCCTGATTCATCAAAGCATGTACTTAACTGTAGGAATGTCAGTAGGGCCACTGATTTCAATTGGACTTCTTGTGTACTGAAAAGCATGTGGTTAACTACTTTGCTCGATCAGTGTTTTTCTGAAGACAGTGATATTTTCAAGCATACCAAGAATTTTATCAATAACATTCTGAAACAAAGGTTTTTGAACAAGTAGTGAAGTTGAAAAAACTGAAAATGCTGAAGGCTTCAGGTGACTGGGAGAGGTGTGATGTTTTATGGAACAGGTAGTATCTCATTTGGTCATAATCAGTTTAAAAGATAACATTTTTTCAGTATAAAATTAGGTCATCAGAGGTGATTAACAAAGTCAGAAGCAGGGGAGAGCTTTGAGGCACAATAATTGTTATTGTCTGTCTTCTGAGCCATCTGATCAATCCCTTAAGACAATCAAGTCCAAAAATGACATCCTTATGGTACTGTAGATCATGAGATTTAATTTTTCTGGACATCCCAAGACAAGGAGGAAAAAGCTGAATGTGATTAAACAAAACTTCCCTGCAAAGGAATTGAAGAATGTGTTGTTAACTCCCTTGTAACACTCCATGGCTATGACTACATTTGGAGCTGGAGGTGTGATTCCCCGCTTGAGGAGACATACTCGTGCTAGCTCTGATGGAGCTACTGCACTAAAAATAGTAGTGTAGACTCAGTAGCACAGGCAGTGGCATGGGCTAGCTGCCCTGAGTACATATCCAGGGAGTCTAACCAGATTTGTACTCACAGTGGCTAGCTCGCCACTGCTTGTCCTTCGGCAACTATACTACTATTTTTAGCACACTAGCTCAATGAAAGCTAGTGCAAGTCTACTTGAGCTGGAAGTCACATCCCCAGCTTCAAGTGTATTCAATACAATATTCAATATAAGATAATATTTCATATTTTGACATGCAATGTCTGCTCAGTAGTTAATTTATTAAATTGAGACTGAATTTTTCAAACACTTACGGGTATGGATAACTTTATATTCCTGTGTAAACTTACTCATGTGTGCAAGTGTTTTCAGGAGGGGGCCCCCAAATGAATAATTTCTGGTTAAGGACTTGGGATCAAATAATTTGGATACAATATCTTTCTTCATCCCTTTTCTTTTTATGAATGAGGCTGTGTTAAGGATGTTCACTTACATGTGGGTTTCCTATGAATGCTGATACAAATTTTGCAAGAAGATCAGTTTGTTGCACTAATAGCACGACTTTTTCAGTTATCTCTTTTGAACTACACTCTACAGAGTTACACTTACTATTTGAGTTTGAGATATTACTATAAGAAGAAGTAGATTATTTTAATACCAACCATGCAGTCAGGCTTTAAACTAAAGGAGACCTGGGAAGCTCCCCCATCTTGCTCTCTTTCTGGATTGTAGGAGCCTTGCTTTCATAGAACTCCCTCTCTTCTCTAGCTGGTGAAGTGAGGTTTCAACAGGCAGAGGAATCTAAAGTGGAAATAGCAGATGGTGCTGATGCCTGGCCTTCCCAGCTTTCCCCCCAGTGGGTGGAACAACATCGTCACCTAACAGGGGAAGAAAAGATGTCTCAGCTGAGGGTCCTCTAAAGAAAAATCTGCTTTCCCCTCCCTCTTCCAGGGGTAGAGGAAGAGAATCCCCATCACCCACCAACCTTCACTCTTCCAGCTCCCTTTCCTCCCTGGGAATGTGGAGAGTGAGGAGAGAGGGAGACAGAGTTTTGCATAACATTTCTCTCTTGAAATGCATTTTAAATCTTCTAAGATGCAGGGAAATTACTTTCAGCATTTCAAAATTTCCACACCCTGCTCCGAATCCTCCATATTTTATTTGCTTTTACATCAGTATGGATACTTATCTTAGGCAAATCCTCCATTCTGGTGGAAATTGGAGTGGGGGACAAAAGAGATGTGTCTCTAGCCAGATCCATGTTTTGCACAAGTTCTGATTTTCTCCTATCTCAAGAAATTAGCTAATTTTAGATATTCTTCTTTTGTCCTCATCTATATCACCCCATTCACAGATTATTGAGTCAGAAAAGAGTCCTATGATAACCTAATGTGACCGCCCATGTAATACAGGCCATTGAACTTCCTTGAATTCATTCTTTGATTGATTTTAAAATTACAAGTGATGGACCTTGGTAAATTGTTCCAATGATTAATTACCCTCACTGTTAAAAACTGGCACCTTATTTCCAGACTGAATTTGTCTAACTTCAACTTCCAGTCATTGGATTTTGTCTGCTAAAATAAGGAGCTCATTACAAATTTTTGTTCACCATGTAGGTATTTACAGACTATGATCAAGTCACCCCTTAACCTTCTTATAGTTAAGTTAAACAGATTAAGCTCTTTGAGTCTCTTACAAGGCATAATTTCTAGACCTTTAATTATTCTCATGGCTTTTCTCTTAACCCTCTCACAACATCCTTCTTGACTTGTGGACACCAGAACTAGACACAATATTTTAGTAGTGGTTGCACCAATGTGAAATACGATAACAACATACTAAAATAATAAACCTCCCTACTCTTACTTGATATTCCCCTCTTTATACATTCAAGGATTACATTAGCCCTTTTGACCACAGCATTACACTGGCAGCTCATGTCCAGCCGATTATCGGCCATGACACCAAGTCTTTTCAAAGTTACTGTTTCCCAGGATAGAGTCCCCCTTCCTGTAAATATGGCCTATATTCTTTGTTCCTATATGTATAACTTTATGTTTGGCTGAATCAAAACACATAGTGTTTGCTTCTGCCCAGCTTATCAAGTGATCCACTGTAGTGACTACTCAGTAGCTGTGACTAATCCTCTTTGTTATTTACCACTCCTCACATATTTGTCTCATCTGCAAACCTTATCGGTTATGATTATATGTTTTCTTCCAAGTCATTGATAAAAATATTATTTAATGTGGGACCTAGAACAGAACCCCACTAGAAATACACCTGTTCAATGATGATTCACCACTTACAATTACATTGAGAGATATCAGTTAGCCAGGTTTTAAATCAATTTAATCTTTGTTGATTTCATATTGTTCTATTTTTTAAATAAAAATGTCATGTGGAACCAAGTCAAATCATTTGCCTATTACATCAACATTATTATCTTTATCAACCAAACATGTGATCTCATTAAATATATATCCAGTTATCAAGCTAGTTTGACAGGATCTATTTTACATAAACCCATTTATATTGGCATTAATTATATTAACCTTGAATTCTTTATTAATTGAGTCCCATATCAGCTGTTTCATTATTTTGCCATGGATCAATCAGACTAACAGGTGTACAATTATTGTGTGACAGACTACACCCCTGCACTCACACCCTACACCAGGGATCGGCAACCTTTGGCACACAGCCCACCAGGCCAATGGGGGCGGTGGGAAGCGGTGACCAGCACATCCCTTGGCCCGTGCCGCTTCCCGCAACCCCCATTGGCCTAGAGCGGTGAACCGCGGCCAGAGGGAGCTGCGATCGACCGAACCTGTGGATGCGGCAGGTAAACAAACCGGTCTGGGCCACATGCTAAAGGTTGCCGATCCCTGCTCTACACACTGTTATAATAATCTTTGTACAATATATGCCATATAAGGTATCATTTGAAAACTCATAATTTGCTGGTTAATATTGTCCTGATAAATATGTATGGTAACATTGCATGTGAAGTTATAAGATTCCCCTATATGATGTTATTAACACATGTTCCAAACCCTACAGCCCAGCCCAGGCAGAAGTCGGCAAATAGGTCTGTCCTAAACAAAGGAATGTGTGCTTGCCTTAATTTGCATTTAAGCAATAAACAGAGTCATGAAACAGGAAGGGAAACCAAAAGAAGCTCAAACAGGTGGGGAAAAAAACCAGCAGGGAACTCTTTGTCTCCTGGTTCTAGTTCTCAGCTGGAAATATTTTTCAAGAGGGGACTGAAACAATAAAAATGAGAAGCAAACACCCCAAGACTCACCTCTCTTTCTTTCTGTCCTTAGCATTCTCTGTACCTGAGAAGACAAAGGAAACAGCCATTGGACTCTTGGGTAGGGGTTCTGACTTATAGAGGTTAGTCAGTAATCTTGCTGGAAGCATGTGGTGAGAAATTTTGCTTGAATCTATAGTTGGTTAAGATAAGCACTAGAAAGCATTTTATCTTTACAGTAGAACCTCAGAGTTACGAACACCTTGGGAATGGAGGTTGTTCGTAACTCTGAATAAAACATTATGATTGTTCTTTCAGAAGTTTACAACTGAACATTGACTTAATACAGCTTTGAAACCTTAGCATGCAGAAGAAAAGTGCTGCTTTTAACCATCTTAATTTAAGGAAACTTTCTCTGCTTGTTTCATTTACCTTGTCAATTTTTTTTTAAAACCTTCCCTTTATTTTTAGTAGTTTACATTTAATACAGTACTGTACTCCATTTGCTTTCTTTTTTGTCTCTGCTGCTGCCTGATTGCGTACTTCCAGTTCCAAATAAGGTGTGTGGTTGACTGGCCAGTTCATAACTCTGAGGTTCTACTGTACTTTTCTTGTAACCATTTCTGACTTTTACGCCTCATTACTTGTACTCACTTAAACTCTATCTCTTTGTAGTTAAGAAACTTGTTTTAGTTAATCCAGTGTGTTTAAGTATCTGGGTAACTCCATTGGTAGGTTTTGGGCATTTACAAATCCTCGATGACAGTTAGCAGCCATAACATGAATTGTGGAACGAATCCCAGACTATAGAACCAAACAATTTCCATAGAAGAAACAATAATAAAAAGAAGCTTATAGCTGAGGAAGTACAGATTTGGACAGCATAGTAATTACTGTATCAAACGGAGTGCCCCAAGGGTTGGTTCTGGGGCCGGTTTTGTTCAATATCTTCATTAACAATCTGGAGGATGGCGTGGACTGCACCCTCAACAAGTTTGCAGATGACACTAAACTGGGAGGAGTGGTAGATATGCTGGAGGGTAGGGATAGCATGCAGAGTGACCTAAACAAATTAGAGGATTGGGCCAAAATAAATCTGATGAGGTTCAACAAGGACAAGTGCGGAGTCCTGCACTTAGGACGGCAGACTCCTACGCACTGCTACAGACTAGGGACCGAATGGCTAGGCAGCAGTTCTGCAGAAAAGGACCTAGGGGTTACAGTGGACGAGAAGCTGGATATAAGTCAACAGTGTTCCCTAGTTGCCAAGAAGGCTAATGGCATTTTGGGCTGTATAAGTAGGGGCACTGCCAGCAGATCGAGGGACGTGATAATTCCCCTCTATTCGACATTGGTGAGGCCTCATCTGGAGTACTGTGTCCAGTTTTGAGCCCCACACTTCCTTGAAGGATGTGGAAAAATTGGAAAGAGTCCAGCGGAGGGCAACAAAAATGATTAGGGGGCTCGAGCACATGACTTATGAGGAGAGACTGAGAGAACTGGGCTTGTTTAGTCTGCAGAAGAGAAGAATGAGGGGGGATTTGATAGCTGCTTTCAACTACCTGAAAGGGAGTTCCAAAGAGGATGGATCTAGACTGTTCTCAGTGGTAGCAGATGACAGAACAAGGAGTAATGGTCTCAAGTTGTAGTGGGGGAGGTTTAGGTTGGATATTAGGAAAAACTTTTTCACTAAGAGGGTGTGACGCACTGGAATGGGTTACCTTCCTTAATGGTTTTTAAGGTCAGGCTTGACAAAGCCCTGGCTGGATGATTTAGTTGGGGATTGGTCCTGCTTTGAGCACGGGGTTGGACTAGATGACCTCCTGAGGTCCCTTCCAACCCTGATATTCTATGATTCTACGGAATAAATTGTCTTTTTATTCATTTGCTTTTCTATGGTACATATTTCTATATTATCTGAGCACCAAACCATAGGAATTTCACTAGTCTAAGCCATTAAAAATCATGAGATTTAAAAAAATAAACATGGGTTTATTTTTATTTGTCTTCTTTTAAGCCTATAGGGGTCATGTTTTCAAGCTTTACTATGCAAACATGAGGTCTGGAAATTTACTTTTATACAAAATGAAAGCTCATACTGTCATGTAATCACACCTTAAAGTTGAGGCTTTAAGACAAACAACCAATATCACAAGTCTCAATAAAATCATGAGCATTGGTATCACTGCCTTAGTACTGAAACATAATGAATTTATCTTCATCTTACCTTTTGTGGTAAGGAAGTATGACTGTTTTGTTTCACAGATGAGGAGCTGAGGCACAGAGACATTAAATGATTTGGTCAAGGACATGCAGGGAGTCTGTGGTAGGGCCAGGAAATCAAGTACAATTCCCCTGAATCCCAGCCCTGTGCCTTAACTGCATGACCATCCTCAGCACTGCCAACTCCAAATGTTCCAAAATCATGAGACTGTCTTAAAAATCATAAGATTAAAATAAAATAAATGCATTTTGGGTTTTTCTAGTTCTTCAACCTTCAGGGTATGAGAGGTATGTATGTCACATTTTTTTTATTATTTTCTCTGAACTATGAGGGCTAAATTTCTTTTTTTTTTTAAAAAGGAAAGCAGAGATTTGCAAATACTCATGACTCCAGATGTTGGGCTTTAAGAAAAAACAATTATTGCAAGACTTAAATGACACATTTTAGTTGCCATTTTCTTCAAGCTTGCTTTCCATTCTTGACTGAAGCATTTTTTTGCTGCTGTTTCATGTGGTGGGCCTGAACAATGAAGTGATAATGCATAGTTTTACAGCTGGAATCAGATACTAGCACTGATGTGAGATCCTTGCCAAGATTCCTCACAGGATTCTCTCTGTTGAAAAGCCAACTTATCTCCACATGCAGCCAGCTCTATTCATATATTCCTCTCAAAGTTAGTGACAATAAATATTATAAAATCACACAAATCCAGATGGCATGGGTTATAGTTGCCAGCCGTTCAACTACTTGTGAGTTCTATCTCTTGTTCTGCAGCTTTGCGCACACAAAAAAAGCTCTAGTCCTGTTGCAATTATTTTTAAGCCACCCTTTACCCATATATATTTTCAAGTCTTGGTCTACAATAAGTGTAGGAGCATAGCAAATTGTTGGTAGTAAATCAAAGATTTGGCCACTGTACATGTTTTCAAATGGTGGCCTTAAACTCTCCTAAAATAAGAGCATCCCAATTTTTACATTTGAAGAGAGACTGTTTCAGGAATTCTACCTATATATGCTAAGTTGTTTAGATTCAAAAATTCCTGCTTAGCACTGTACAAGGGTTTGCTAGGACTCATCCCCCTCCGGGGTGGCAGGGAGCCACACCGGCTCACTACACACAGTTGGTCCCGGGGAATTAGTCTGGCTGTGGGGTCTCCCTCAGTAGCCCTTGCTGTAACTGGCAGAAATATGGTTAGCCCAGCCCTGGCTCAGGGCGGGGCAACACCACTAAGTTAGGAGCTCAGGCCCTCAGGCAGGGCTGAGCAGTAACCATAGGCTCCAGCCTCCACAGGCCAGGGAGAGGGGGAGTCTGCCACCCAGGAGTTGAGTGGCAGGGGGGACGCAGGCCCTCCCACTCCACTGGATCCCAGCCTGGGGCCCTAGTAGCGGCCGAAGATCTGCTGCTTAGTCAGTGGGGATCCTGGCTGCAACACACCGACATAGGCTCTGGTAGTGCTGCAGCCAGACTGGGGTCAGCTGCCCCTGGGCTACTTCCACACTCCCTCAGGCCCTATCTGGGTCCTGGTGTTGGCCTCTGGGGGATCCAGGAGCATGGGTTCTTCAGGTCAGGGGTTGATTGCAGGCCCGGCAACTCCTCTGGATAATGGATGCAGGGTAGGTCCAGCAACTCCTCCGGATAGCGGGCGCAGGGTAGGTCTGGCAACTCCTCCGGATAGCGGGCGCAGGGCAGGCCCAGCCAGTCTGGGCGGCCGCCTTGGGGCGCGGGGGTTTCCCAGTCACGGGCTCCATTAGGGACGTCTGCTCTCTCTGGCGGCTGGCCTCCTACTGACCTCTGCGGGCCGGCCTTTATAGTTCCGGGTCGCCGCCTGACCCTCTGAGGGGCGGGCTCAGAGTTCCCTAGCTCCGCCCACTCCGGCCTCCGGATGGGCTCTTCCCCCTCCGGGGCGGTGGGGAGCCACACCACCGCAGTACAGATGGGCACTACATTAGCCTTTTTTCAGTCATCCAGGACCTCCCCCGATCACCATGAGTTTTCAAAGATAATGGCGAATGGCTCTGCAATCACATCCGTTAACTCCTTTAGCACCTTTGCATGCAACACATCCGGCCCCATGGACTTGTGCTCGTCCAGCTTTTCTAAATAGTCCTGAACCACTTCTTTCTCCACAGAGGGCTGGTCACCTCCTCCCCATTCTGTGCTGCCCAGTGCAGCAGTCTGGGAGCTGACCTTGTTCGTGAAGACAGAGGCAAAAAAACCATTGAGTACATTAGCTTTTTTCACACTCTCTGTCACTAGGTTGCCTCCCTCATTCAGTAAGGGACCCACACTTTCCTTGACTTTCTTCTTGTTGCTAACATACCTGAAGAAACCCTTCTTGTTACTCTTAACATCTCTTACTAGCTGCAACTCCAAGTGCGATTTGGCCTTTGTGATTTCACTCCTGCATGCCTGAGCAATATTTTTATACTCCTCCGTGGTCATTTGTCCAATCTTCCACTTCTTGTAAGCTTCTTTTTTGTGTTTAAGATCAGCAAGGATTTCACTGTTAAGCCAAGCTGGTCACCTGCCATATTTACTATTCTTTCTACACATCGGGATGGTTTCTTCCTGCAACTTCAATAAGGATTCTTTAAAATACAGCTAGCTCTCCTGGACTCCTTTCCCCCTCGTGTTATTTTCCCAGGGGATCCTGCCAGTCAGTTCCCTGAGGGAGTCAAAGGCTGCTTTTCTGATGTCCAGGGTCCATATTTTGCTGCTCTCCTTTCTTCCTTGTGTCAGGATCCTGAACTTGACCATCTCACAGTCACTGCCTCCCAGGTTCCCATCCACTTTTGCTTCCTGTACTAATTCTTCCCTGTTTGTGAGCAGCAGGTCAAGAAGAGCTCTGCCCCTAGTTGGGTCCTCCAGCACTTGCACCAGGAAATTGTCCCCTACACTTTCCAAAATCTTCCTGGATTGTCTGTGCACCACTGTATTGCTCTCCCAGCAGATACCATGGTGATTGAAGTCCCCCATGAGAACCAGGCCTGTGATCTAGTAACTTCTGTTAGTCGCTGTAAGAAAGCCTCATCCATCTCATCCCCATGGTCTGGTGGTCTATAGTAGACTCCCACCATGACATCACCCTTGTTGCTCACACTTCTAAACTTAGTGAATTCTACAATGCTGGACCAGGTCCTGAGAAAACCCAGCCTAAAGTAGGCACTGGCCTCTTAATCAAAACTCTGCTCACATTATAGGAAGGTATCACCTGAATGAATGCCTCAGGATTTCAAATATGACACAAGTCACAGCTGAACGTCTTGTTATTTCTACTTAACTCCACTGACAGAAACTTGCAGTGGGAATTTTGCCTGAGTAAAGAGTGAAGGAGTGCATCCAAGAGCAGCACTGCCAACTCTTATGAATAACACGATTTTGGCCCTGACTGCGGATGATTTTGTGATGATGTGATAAACTACAATGTCCACATGGCTTTTAGACAGCAAACTATAGCTCTTCCACTGCCAGTATTTCTCCTGTAGCTACTCTGGCAACAGGCAAGATGCTAATGTCAGGGATCGTATTTCTTTCCCTTTCCCTTACCGCAACTTACTTTTCTGCTGTAGTACAGACAAGAGTTTGGTCTTTCCAGGCTTTTTGATTATATATATACAATTTTACAGTTAAATCTGCCCTAGTTGGAGTGTGATGCAAAATCTCTAAAGGAAAACATTTACTAAATCTATCTACCTTTCTATATCCAAGAACTTAAAATCCTTGAAATAATTGTGACTATTGTCAGTAACAACTTTTTATGGACAACACTTTCAGGGTGTTTCTCCCACGTTTTAGTACTTGTTACCCACCTACCCACCCACAGTCCCCCAAGGCTCCTCTCTGGGAGGATTTATACCTTTCAGTTTCAGTGGAATGGTGTCCAACTCCTCTGTAGGGCACGCCAGCCTCCTTCAAACTCCTCTGTAGTCTTTGCAGTTTTCACAGTGTGCAGCAATTCTAGTTCTCTTCTTCTTCTCCAGCAGGGCATGGGAACCTACAGTTGAAATCCAACAAACTGGCAAAATCCCTAGAGCACAATCCTTACATCAGACCTTTCTGGAACTTGTGCTGCTCCACTGCTGGGTCCTCCAGGTTGGTTCCCACTGTTCCTGTTTATAAACTCCTCCTCCTCCCTCCCCCTCCCCAGTTCTACTCTCAGAGATTGACTCCGGATGTCCTACCAGGCTGCTTGCCCACAATGGAGAAAACCCAAGTAGCTTCAAACAGATAATGAGCATATATACTGCCTGCCACACTCTGGATGATTCTGAGTCACATCTCCCTCACTCTTCGCCCCCCCCCCGCCCATTACTCCAGCAAGTCTGTAGGCAAAGAGTCCCCCAAAACAAGAAACCATATATCTTTCCCACTGTTCCTTCCCTCATGTAAGTATAGAGAAGATAGCTCAGAAACTTCTGTTCTCCCTGTCTCATAACACTAGAGCTAGGGGGATTCAATTAAATTAAAATGTGGCAAATTAGAAACTAACAAATTAAATGCTTTTTCACACAGCATGCAAAGAGACTGTGGAACCCAGTGCCACAGGAAGTTGTTGAGGCAAAGAATTTAACAAGATGCAAAAAGGGATTGGACATTTATATGGATAACAAGAATATCCTTCATTATAATAATAAATGCTAAAAATCATTTTGGAAGAGATATTAAGTCTCATGCTTGAGAGTTTAAGCCAATCTCTAATTATTGCTTACTGCAATGTTCTTGTTCCTACCTCTGAAGCACCTGGTGCTGGGCACTGTTTGAGACAGGATAATGGACTAGATGGACATCAAGTATGTGTTTCTAGACAGTAGGGAGTGGCTCTATAGGGGAGTAGTTCAGCACATTGGTGACAGGATGCAAGAAAACACAAGAGATATTTGTGAGACAAGTGGACAAACATTAAACATGTTTTCTGATGTTTTATTCCTTCAAGGGCCCTTTCAAACCCTTTCCCAAAAAATTTATCAAGCTACAAAAGAAACATATTGAAAACAATGAAAAATTATATTGTCCAATTTAAAGCATATCTTATCACATTAAGGAGATTGATTGGATATTGTTTTTGGCAAGGGCTCCTAAAGGACACATTAATAAAATGTAAACCTTGCATTTGTTTTGGTTCTTTTGCTATCCACGCTGAAAGTGTATTTTATTTGGGCATCACAGCAAATCATATGTCTTATAGTACTGGTTAGTGATAAACAGATCCACAGCATGTATTATAATTTCAAACAAACAACTCTCTGCCCTGGAGGTAATTACCAGGAACCTCTTCAGCACAGGTCCTTAAAACTGAATGTGTCTTTTAGTATATACAGTTAACTTCATTCAAAGACAATATGAAGTGGTTCTTACTGTATGCCAGCCAAATTCTGCCTCAGTTTACCCCCCATGGAACTCCATCCAGGCCATGGAGTTGTACAGCAAGTAAGTCAGTACAGAGCCTGGCCCTGTATCTATACTCAATCATTCAGATCTGCTGCATTAGGGAACTAATTTAAAATTAAGCACTGGTGTTCCTAGACATGCCCCAGTGCAGCTTTAACACATTTTTAGCTTGAATCAGCAGAATTTCTATAATTATTGTATGTTTGCAAGAGACTTCAAGATTGAGGTAGGGAGAAATGTTTTATCAGCAGAGTTTTATTCAAAGTGGGCAAAATTATTTTAAAAGCACCATGGGGAAATCTGCCTGCTTGTCTGTAGCATTTTATCTTTACTAACATAAGCAAGGGCTGATAATTGACCTTAATACTTTAGAAGAAAAGTTTCAGGTACATGCAGCCAAAGCCTAACTCAGACAAGTAGTCCCACAGAAAACAATGGGATTCCATATATTAATCAGGTGAGCAAGAGTTGGATGTACTTATGGCCTACGGGGCCAATCTCCTATTACATTGGTTTTGTCGGTGTGACTATTGCTTTCTACCTGGTGTAAGAGAGTAGTGGTGTACTAATTTAGATGGAATATATGGGGGCCAAAGAGTTAAAGGTGTTAACATGAGCCTGTAACTGTCCAACATTGAACAATATTAAACAAGGTTTGGGGTATGGTATACAGAGACCTCAGCCTTCTTCATACCAGGCCAAACAATTAAAAATCTTTTTTGCCTTCTATTAAAGACACAGAAAAGAAGGAAAAGCAGTTAAAGCATTTGAAATAAGGTATTCAGTAAAGCTTCCATTTTAACAATACTCCCTGTTCCCTTTTCCTTCAGCTGAAGAGAATTTATAGAAATAAACTCACCTTTATTGACAATCTTGTAGATGCTAATAACTCTCCTTTCTGGGGACAAGAGAAGACTTCAATTGAGACCGACTGGACCTCTTTTTGTTGAATGCTGTCCCATTTCCTAGAAGGCAAAAGAAGACAAACACACACGACGGGAAAGAGAAGAACAGCAAAGAGAGATAATATAGCTTCTATCTCTGGTATTAACTCTCACTGGCATCCTCCCCTCTGGAAAAACAGAGGCACAATACATGGCTTTATTAGCCACTCTGAGGCCTGGCAAATGTGTACTAGCATCAGGATGTTTGGGGCATTGCTTTTAACTACTTTTTGGCCACAGGCTTACAGCAGTGTTGCAAAATATGCAGTCTTGGATGGCTGAGCCAGATTCTTACTAAACACAGTTAAAAAGGGAGAGGAAAGAAAATAAATAACGTAGCAAAGAAAAAGGACGCATAGGGGAGTGACAAAGTCTCACAACCTAGGTGGTGTTCAGGATTTAGCTGAAACCTGTGGAGGCAGCAATGTCATCTGGCTCCCTTTCTCTGGCTTGGTCTGGTGAGGTCAGGAAAGCTCTAGATCAGGCCAAAATTAGTATAAATATTGGTATATTATGCTAAAATTAGCAATAAAGATTATCTTCTAGAATCTTAATGTTTTTAACTGAATATATTTTCATTAGGAATCTTGGTATACCACACAATTCTTTCTCATTGGGTGGGGATAGCTTAGTGATTTGAGCATTGGCCTGCTAAACCCAGGGTTGTGAGATCAATCCTTGAGGGGCCACTTAGGGATCTAGGGCAAAATCAGTAGCTGGTCCTGCTACTGAAGGCAAGGGGCTGGACTCAATGACCTTTCAAGGGCCCTTCCAGCTCTATGAGATAGGTATATATTATACATATATTCACATTTAAGATAAAAGGAAATTCAGGAACCATTTGGAAACTTAGGCTGCTTATTCACGGATGGTAAAATTTTCAAAACTGCCAATTTGAGCTAGACGCCTAAGTCCCAATGACTTGCATCAATAAAGGTTTACAGCAATGTTTTTCAACTGGCAGATCATAACCGGGAGTGGGGAGAATGGGTCATAAAGGCAACTGAGGGCCATGAGATGTTGAAAATTTTATAACAATCTAAAGTTAAGAAAATTTAATTTCCTGCACACCCTTATCCTTCAAGGTGACGTGTTCACTCTCAACCTCTGAAATCACATACACAAATTAGATAGGCTTATTATAATTGATATACTTTTATTCTTACTTTTTTAGTAAACGTAAAGGGATAATTTTTATTTCAAATAAGGGGTTGCCAACATGAAAAATTGAGGGGCTGTCTGCACCAGTGGCATGTAAATTCTAGTGCACTAGTGTGTTGCACATTAACTGGCCCATGAGGACCCTCCTGGCATGCACTAAAAGTTTTCTAGTGCCCAGTTTGAAGTGGGACATTAACACACACTAGACTAGAAAACTTTTAGTGCATGCCAGCAGGATCCACACCGGCCAATTAGTCCACAAGACGCTAGCGTACACTTGAATTTACATCCCTTTGCTGTGGACTAATGCACCACACAGAAGCGGCCTGAAACCCCCGCCCCACACAAGTTTATGGGATTGAGAACTTAAATTCTGAATGACCTGCTTAAGTGTGGGATGCTATGGTAAAATTTTCAAGAACTAAGTGACTCAGGCTTAGGCTCCTAAGTGCAGTAGGCACTTTTGAAAACTTTACTCTGGATCTTTATTCAGAGGCCACTGGTTTAGGCCTTCAAATGAAACGAGAAGTGAAAATGTGAAGTTCCTTTTTTCTATTTTTATTCAGAAATTTGAACAGGTGTCACACTTGTTTATAACCATGTATAGTGTTCGTTAAACTAAACTAATAACCCTAATCTCGATCTACCTGTGAAATATGTTAAACCACAAAGGAAAGAAATAGCTGGGTTTAAACATTTTTTTCACACATTCAATAAGTCTTGAAACCATTATGGATATAGAATATAAATAAATACATATGCTTGTAAAAGTGTAAAATGAACATTATTGACCTTATGTACATTTAAAAAAAACAACATTGCAGAAGTTTCTAACAATACAAACATTGGACAAAAAGAATTATAATACAAATAAAATGTGATATAGGGGCATGTAATGCAGATTTTCATAGGGAAGAACCAAGGGAAAGAGTACTGTTTTAAATTCATTTCAATATATGTTGACCAGGATCAATCCTAAACAAAGGTATGAGCTTCCAAATAATTGCACTAGTGCAGACACCTGTGCCCAAACAGATTATGGAGGGCACAATTTGATCTGCAGGAACTTTATCACTGGTTATGATGCACAAGAAATAACCCAGCTTGACTCTTAGGGCAGGTCCATACTCACCGCGCGGGTCGACGCGGTGAGTTCGACTTCTCGGAGTTCGAACTATCACATCTGATCTAGACGCGATAATTCAAACTCCGGAAGCGCCGCGGTCGACTCCGGTACTCCACCACTGCAGCTTTTAGATAGGGAATAAACTATGCACCACAGTCACAATGAACTGCTAACATCCATAGAGTATACCTCTGAAGCACTATGTTTTATAAAGTTATATACTGAAATATATCAGAAGCTGATGCTTCCACAAATCTTTATAATTACCCAACATTTTGATAAAATCCTTCTTGTTATTTCTTCAATGGATCAGGTTTAAATTGCAAAAACTCATTGCTGGTGATTTAACTTTCAAACAACAGTGCAAGGATAGGTGATTTCTAGGAGTGGTAGCGTTTCCTAAGACTTTGTTTTTGCAGTTTATTATCCAACTCCATGAAACAGGGCCAGTGAATGATTATATTCTATGCATCCGAAGAAGTGAGCTGTAGCTCACGAAAGCTCATGCTGAAATAAATTTGTTAGTCTCTAAGGTGCCACAAGTACTCCTGTTCTTTTTGCGGATACAGACTAACACGGCTGCTATTCTAAAACCTATAGAAAAAGTGAAATGTAATTTGTTAAAAGAATTTCCCCCCGTTTTGTTAGTTTAAAAGAACTACTTTTGAAACTAAGTGCAACTGTCACTAACATTTTGGTACTTGATAATAATGACCAATATAATTCAAATTAAAGTGATGTTGCTGTCTCCGTAAAATGGCACTAGCAGGTTCCTGCTAGAAAAAAATCTCAAAGCAACAAAGAGATCCCTGCATAACTACGTCAAACAAGATTAGATTCTAAATTAATCTTCTCTACTCAGCTCTGTGTATAATAAAGGCATTTACTGAGTCTCTAGGGGCAAGGTGCAGGCATTGTGATCTTACAGCACTTCTTTGTCAGGTGCTGCATAAAACTACTAAAGTGAGAGCCATGTAGCCATCTTCCATTTCAGTTACAACAGAACGGTAAGGAGAGGGAAAAGAGAAAGATGAATGGACAGAGAAACTTCTACTTTCCTCCCTTATATGAGGCAAAAGTGTACAGCTTTGAATAATTAGCAGACAAACAGCTCATCCTGGTGAAAAGGGAGGAGGATGACAAAGACAATTGCTTTAATTTATTCTGTACTTGTCCCACAGGTAGAGCTCCTATTAAAGTCAGGGGGAGATTTGTGCACACCATAGCTAGAAAATCAAGCAATATGTTAAAATGCACCTTGACATTAGCTAACAGTGTTTCTTAGATTGAATACTAACAGTTTTGAAATGGCAATGAGTACCCAAAAAGGTAGTGAAGTTAACACTTCTGAGTGTTCTGCATATATTTACATCCAGCATTCTGCCACTGAGGACAAATTTTATAAGGAAGAGCCAGTATTAATGACGATGTGATAGAAAATCATTAGTTTATGCTCTTGCTTTTTGGCAGTGGCTCAGGGATATTTTTCACAGCTGCTTTGATGTCACTGATGGACAGGATTCAGACTGGGACAAAAAAGTGTGGTGGTATTTTACTGAACTATGCCCACAATCCAGGGCAGCTGAAATATCTAGAATACTTAGCTTCAGAGTTTAATATCCCACTGGTAGTAGGAGGTAAAAAAGCTTCAGCTTGGAAAAAAGATGACTAAGGAGGGATATGATAGAGGTCTATAAAATCATGACTGGTGTGGAGAAAGTGTTATTTACTCCCTCTCCTAACACAAGAACTAGGGGTCACCAAATGAAATTAATAGGCAGCAGGTTTAAAACAAACAAAAGGAAGTATTTCTTCACACAATGCACAGTCAACCTCTGGAACACCTTGCCAGAGGATGTTGTGAAGGCCAAGACTATAACAGGGTTCAAAAAAGAACTAGATAAATCCACGGAGGATAGGTCCATCAATGGCTATTAGCCAGGATGGGCAGGGATGGTGTCCCTAGCCTCTGTTTACCAGAAGCTGGGAATGGGCAACAGGGAATGGATCACTTGATGATTACTTGTTCTGGTCATTCCCTCTGGGGCGCCTGGCATTGGCCACTGTCGGAAGGCCGGATACTGGGCTAGATGGACATTTGGTCTGATCCAGGATGGCCGTTCTTATGTAATTCCATTTCTCTGCGATGAGAGTGAGTCTACAGTCAACAACTGTATACTGCTTCAGTTCTTATTCAGAAAGTTATCTTTATCACTTAATTCTTTACAAAGAAACTGATGGGGCCACCACACTGTCTATAGAATGTATTACTGAGCACTAGCTCAATCCTACCCCGGGATGATATGCCAACAAGGAAGTAAATTAAAATAACCATGTTAATTTCAAGCTTCGTTAGAGATATGGGCTGTGTGTGAAGTATTCTTTCCCCATCAATTTTTCCATCTGGCAAATACCCTCTTCACTGTTTGGAAATAAACATCTGAGAAGAAAGAACTTTGAACTATTTCAAATTACTCAACAAATTGACCAAAATTATGCTCTGATAAATCCATGTAAATCCATCTGTGTAAATTCATCGCTGTACAAAATATCAATGCAATATAAATTGAGGAACTGAGCAGAAGTTGGCCAATTCTCTCTAAACTGAATTCTAGCTCAAACTGAAGCTGAATAGAAGATACAATATTCTCCTATTAAGAGTTTTGGAAACATCACTGGTTACTATTATAGGATCAGTATCTAGAGGGTGTTTATAGTCAATGACATTTGGTGGTGTCCAATACCTCACAGCATTAGCTCTTTAAGTAGTCAATATTGTACACAGGTTTGAAAATGTAATGTCTTCAATAATATACTGCAGCTGGAAGCAGCCTGGGTAGACAGATCCGTTCTAGTGCCACTCCCACTATGACACTAAAAATAACAGTATGGATGTTGCGGAATGGGTGTCAGCTCGGAGTAGCCACCCGAGGTTGGAGCCAGGGGATTGGGCGGGTTTGGACTTGGGTGGCTAGCCTAAGCTGCTGCCAATGCTACAGTGTCCATGCTGCTATTTTTAGTGAACTAGCTCCAGTGGAGCTAGTGCAAGTCTCTCTATCTGGGCAGGAAGGCTCGCTCCTAGCAGCAATGTAGACATACCTTACATATGCCCCCAATCCTGCAACTGGATCTGTGGCAGCAGACCCACAGGCCCTGTGCAGAACCTCAGTGACTTCTATGGGGTTCTGTACACCTTGCGATGTTATTATTAAACTGCAATTCTTAAAATGCTTTAAAAAAAAGAGTGTTTTCAGAGTACATTTCTTTAATAAAAATATTAAGACTTTTAGAAAAAGAAACACTCTGGGCTTAAACCTGTTCTCCTATTAATGGTGCTTTTGCCATTGACAACAAAAGGAGCAGAACTGCATCATTGAAAAGTGCTTATATAGACACACATTAAATACAGCAGATTATATATACTGAAGCACTTGAATAAATAGTCAGATCTACATAACATTCCAACACACTGCCAAAATAATGCTGCTAAAGTGAAGAGGCTTTATTATTATTATAGATTTTGGCTGCAGTTATTAAAAATATATTTACCTGAAAGGAAGGAACTCCAAGTATATAATTTTACAAACAAACAATTTAAAATACTGCAATAAGCAACAAAAACTATTGCTTTTTTGTTTATACATTTTTGGCATAAAACATTGCCATACCATTACAGAATTATAAAATATATTTTTATAGTACCTTACAAATCCAGAAACTGGTTACCACGTCTACCACATACATATGGTATTGGTACTAACAAACATGCACAGCATTCTGTAATTTAACACTGCAAAGGAATACAGAGTACAGAGCAGGCCCATACATAAAAAATAACATGTTGCCATTTCATGTTACAAGTAAAAAAAATTTTTTTTTTTATTTTTTTTTTTTACAATTACTGCACTTTTTCCTGAAATACATTTTAATAACCACACACACAATAAGTCCAAATTTTACCAGTGCATAAGTACATCCAACCATCTGTCACTGAACTTAAACTTCAGAAAGAGCGAACAACTAGGAAGTTAGTTAAGTCACAGGAAAGGAATAACTAATGACTAGTAAACATGCCCTGAGCAGGTCCCTCCAAAAAAAAAAAAAAAAGTGCTAAAACCTTATTTACTATGAAGACAGTAAATTTCACATAATTAACTACAGTAGTAAACACATTCAGTATAGTCTAGTTAATGGATATGTTTCCAAATTTATAAGCATGTTAGAATAAAAAGTGCTGAGTTCCCTAGGAAATAAGAAACTATTTAGAACTATTTGCCCACTCTTCTATTCAGCCATTTACAGCAAACACCTTTATGTTTTCTAAAACAAATATGGAAGCGATTATAAAGGTTAAACCACAGGGGTCTCAATTTAATTGATTTCCATATGATTTTGAATTACATTTTTCAGACTGCATCAGATTAGAATTTATTTTCATCAGACGTATCAAGAATAAAGCACTTGCATCCGAAGAAGTGGGTATTCACCCACGAAAGCTCATGCTGCAAAACGTCTGTTAGTCTATAAGGTGCCACAGGATTCTTTGCTGCTTCTACAGAACCAGACTAACACGGCTACCCCTCTGATACATGAAGGATAAAGCAGTTTTTTTTAAAAGAGTCTATTTGTATCTTTCCCATGTTCTTTGATACTCAAGATTTGAGCTGTACAAGTAACATATGTGAGAAAAAATAGTTTGTAGGATAATGTGGTGCCCAAGAGAGACTGATCACAGAGAGAGAGGTGTAAATTACACTGCAATGTTGTATTTAGTTAGATGTTAGTAGCTAAGCCAGCCTCATTTTGCAGCAAATCCATCACAAAGTAGTGATACATTATCACAAACTAATGGGCAGATAGGGCACTGGTTTTCATGGTTCAACAGGGGGAGAGAAGGGGTTTTGAGCATCTTATTAGGTTCACAAAGAGGCACAGTGAACTTGCCAGTCTGCATCCTGCACAAAATCCTCTCCAATGCACAGTGTCCTGACCCAACTGCTCTTCTCCAATTGTACCATGGTATATAAGAAGAGGATGAGTTAGTATGGGGCAGAGTGAGGTGGCTATTAATGGGCCTTGTTAGACCATTCTTGACCCTCAATGTCCAGCATTCAGCAGCCAGATTGGGTAAAATAGTTACTTCTGTGCAGCTGCATTAGCAACGGGAGATATGTACTAGGACAGCAACCACTATTACCTAAATTGGGGACGACGCTTGTCACATGCTCAGGATTGTATCTTTGCCTTCTGCATTGTCAAAACTCTACACCCACTTCCTATCCCTAATTTTTGACCTAAGAGAGATCTGACATTGGTTTAAACAGTGCCATAGTACCACCACTACTATTCTCTCCAAACATAAATCTTACCTCACTGGGCTTTGTGCTAGGATTAGGCTTTGCCTTTGAGTAATTACTTTTACACCATTAGACAAATAAAATTATTAATTTTGTTCTGAAGATGGAATTTTATTTTTAATACTTCACTCATTAAACACTGTATTTTGAAACAGTTCTGTAATTATTTACTCACCAGAGGCAAGTCATCCTTTTTTGGCTGTCAAGTAACATATCCTTACTGTCATCATCATGATAAGGACAAATTAATACATTTTCCTGGGCGAGTAAGTTTTCATTACAATTTATCAAGGTGGTTGTACACTAAAATTAAGGTGACTAACATTCACTTTACCCACGATATTCTTTTAATGTATTTGTTAGAGTACAGAGGCAGGTTCTGAGTTAGTAAATGATATCATAGGTCAAAGTGTATAATCTACAAATTGCTTTCCATTTATTTAATGGGGAAAGCTACTGGTAGATTGCTGCTTTCCTAATGTAAACCAGATAAACTTAGCAGTTGTCAATGAAATTCAAAATTATATTTTTCATACTTCTGACAAACGTGCACAAGAAAGTTGTGTTTTTCACTTGAACAGAAAAAAGCTTAGTCCATTAAATCTTACTATAATTTATTATTCATTTTCCAGTGGAAAAAAATATCCATCCTTTCCTTTGTAAGGAGAATAAAGGATTTTTGTAGCTTCTAAATGGCAATACTGTTAAGTTTTATCAAGTTTTGAATAAGAGATGCTACTGAATTTTTAAAAATCAGTGTAAAATGGATTTAGGTAAAACTCGTTAAAAAAGCAAAATTTTTCTGCTTTCATTCCCCCCCCCCCGAATTAAAGTTAAAGTTAGTATGTTGCACACACACAAAACAAGGCTGTAACCATGTGATCAGTCTTTTAGAGGCAAACCAGCATTTCCTCTAGCCACATTTATAAATGTATGCATGCTATAATGTACGTTTATGTGCAGTTTAAAAAAAAAAAATGCCCCAAACCCCATTGCATGGATCACTACCAGCATAACCCTCAGTCTCAATAGAAAAAAAGGTTCACAAAATAATTTAGTTAAGCAGCTATAAATAAACTTTATTTTATAAGAAAAAAGACGCGTTTTCCATTTAAATCTATTATAACTCATTTGACTTATCTTACTGGATCATCCATCAAAACTATACCGCAGATGTAAACTTTCCGTTTATGGTACAGGTATATGCAACTGTACATTATTAGAATTACCCTAGAATAATAATTCAAGCAGGATTATATCTAGGTAACATGAAATATAAATTAATATCATACAAACACCTAGTACACAGGATCCTTGGAACCTTAAGAGTCTGATCCTGAGAGGAACTGAGCAAGCCTAACCCTCAGCGGCTTCAGTGGGGAGTTGCGAGTACTCAGCAACCTTGAGGATAAGTTTGTTAATTACCAGAAATATCGACACTGTTTTGCTCCTAGACATGTGCACATTTATTGCTGCATTTCTTGTTTACTGGGTAGTAGATTTTATATATTCTGTGTCAAAGGGTTTCCACGTATTGAGGCAGAATTAGGCTCAGGGTGGTGGGGAGGTGAGCTGTAACTCCAATTTCAGATACAAAGAGAAGCATACTTGCAGAACTTGTAAAATAAACTACTACACTTGCGCATGTGTACCCAGTAGAAAGTTTGTCAAGTTACATACTGGTATGCCCCTTCATATGATATTAGAATAAAATACTATGGTATAAATCAAATTCCCACCTATGTATACATATAATTCCTAGTTACATTATTAAGAGTTAAACATATCTATTTAATAGAAAATAGACCCCTAAATGAGAAAGACGCTTTAATCTACACATGAGCTGATCAAACTCCCCTTAATACTGGGCAGAAGCAAGTTACTGTACTAAGCACACAAAAAAGTCCCAAACATTTAAGACTAAACAAGTTCAATAACCTGTAAATTTTATGGCGACAGGTTTCAGTGGTAGCCGTGTTATTCTGTATCAGCAAAAAAACCTGAGGAGTCCTTGTGCCCAAATAAATTTGTTAGTCTCTAAGGTGCCACAAGGACTCCTCATTTTTTTGATAAATTTTATGGTTTGTTTGGATTTTGAAATAACTGGTGAATAACTAACTACTTACATTTATGAATACACAATCATTTTCAATAATTTCAATGTGAATTGCCCTTTAATCCTGCAAACCAACCAAATCCAAGTGTTAAAAATCATGTATGCAAGTTCTGGCAGGTGCTTTTACAGACTATGGGCTTATGCACACAGAGACTTAATGCATGGCAAGCCATAGTGTGAATGGAAAGCACATATTTGAAACGGCAGAAGTAAGTGGACTATGGAACTTTTAGTGAATGGCAGCAGGATCCACATGGCAACTTAACACACAGCAGATTTACACCCTGGTCTATACTATGTAGTTAGATTGATGCAAGACAGCTGTACATTGACCTAACTCTGTAAGTGTCTACACTGAAATGTTACTCCCATAGATATAACTTGCACGCTACTTGCAAGAGGCATAGTGCTTAGGTTGATGTAGTTATGTCGATGCAGTGTCAGTGTAGTGTAGTGTTGCTTACATAGACAGTTGTTGCCTTTCAGAAGCTGTCCCACAATGCCCCACACTGACAGTTAAATGAGTGCAAGTTCTCTTGGCGAGGATGCACGCTGCCGACACAAGGAGCATAGTGTGGACATGCAAAAGCAATTTAATTACTGAGGTGGCTGTACATAGACATAACTTAGGTCAACATAATTCTGCAGTGCAGACATCTCTTAAGTCTCTGTATAGACAAGCCCGAAGGCCCTGATCTTGCAATGCAATGCAGATGCATGCAGGTGGACCCCTGTATCCTCTTGAATCCCCACTGATTTCAAGGAGGCTCCACATTGCAGGATGGGGCTTGAGCTGAATTATTCTTTAACCACTTCCAAAATAGGGGGACAAATTTTGATGTTCTTCCATAGCATTTCCATAGACTAAAGCTAGATATTAAAATGCTTCTTTGAGGCAAAAACATCCTTATAAATAGTGGTCTACTGTCACAGCATGAAACAATTGGAATTTTTACAAAAATTGAAACAAGGAGTTTTCCTCTGCTTAAGGTGTATTATGTACACCACGATTGTAATATTTACTTTTATCACCTTCCTTCAGGAAAATTATGACATACCATAATATTTTACATATAATGGCATTTATTAGTTAAATGTTGAAGTGCCCATGTAGGAATTGTTTTATTGGTGAAGTTACAAAACAAAAATTATGGAACCGGAACCCAGGAGTGCTATTAGGCATAAAGACATTAGTTTTTCTGTAGCATGACACTTTGCGGGAAATTGATATCTCATTGCATTTCATCTTTATGAGACCTGACCAAAATGCTCAATCTTAGGTGCTTATAATTAGGCAGTTAAATCTGTATTTAAGCACCTAAATTTTTGACTGTCTTTTCAGAGATATTTCTCAGGTTCTCAGCACTTCTGTAAAAAATCAGGCCATTTTTATTTTAAGTGTCTAAATATGGATGGATGGTCATTATTGCATGTGCAAGTAGTGTCACAATGACAGAACATATTTCTGCAACTATAAGCTTTTTCGATTCACATCCCCACAATCCTGAGCCCATCAACTGAAAATTCAGAACAAGATTTCTTTTCTTTTTTATACAATAGATGGGAGAAGCAAAACCTGTCACCAGAGGGGGACACTGGAGAGAGATTGAAAGAGATCTAAAGCACAGCTCACCCTGCAACTGTGACAAGGACTGTACATATTAAGATTTTGTACAGTTTAATCATGAGTTATACTTCTACTTAATTTAGAATGATACTTCACAAAATGGAACATTTTGATATCCAGTTCAGAAAGTCTCAGCCAAAAATGCTCATTTAAGATTAAAGCCTTTGTACCTAATTTTGCCCTTGGATATCATGCGGGACTTCCACTGACTTCAAACACTGGCAGGCCTGGGCCCTTAAAAGTAATTTGCAGAATACTGAAAAAGGCAATCGATATTGCAGTCTTTTCCTGTAAATCTTAAAACACCAACATTCTAATATTCTAATTTTTTAAATAGATGAACAAACTGATATCAGAAATGAATTGCATTCCTTTCTACCTAGACAGCAATCTAGCTGAAAAAGGGAATGTACAGAATTTAATCCTATATAGTTGTTTCAAATTAGCATATACATATTTTTAAACCATTTTGGATTGTGCCCTATAAACTGAGTTAAAATAAAATTAAAAAAAAATCAACCCCTGAAAAGCTTAATCTGATGCTTTCATATCCAGCCTGGTCCCATGATCTTCCTTACATTACACTACATGTGAATATCATCCAAAATGAAGGAACAATGAATTATTTGTTTCACTCAGTATGAAAGATATCTAGTTTTAAATTTGGACTCATGATTTTATCTCATCTTTGTTCTTTATGGTGGATTCCACTGGAGGTTTATCCTGACCTAGGCTGTCTTGCACATCTGCTGATACATTATTTGAACAGTTCTCACTGTCACATGGCTCTGTCTCTGTAACTGTCGGATTTCCACAATCTTGGCTCAGATTTTCCCCATCTTTTACCTTATCCTTTTTGGAATGAGAAATGTTCTCCTTTTTGTCTGACGAATTGAGAGCATCCTCTGATTTGGAATTTTGACTTTCAGTATCACTGTTCTTTTCACTGTTGCTCTGCTTAGCAGCTTCACAGTTGGTTTCTGTTCCACACTGGTCGTTTTTTTCTCCATTTCTTGTGAGTTCTACCTTTTTTTCTTCAGCTGTTTTGCTACTGGAGCTGCCAGTTATGGATGTATTCTTGGAATCTCTCCATTTCTTATGTTTAGAAATGTAACTATTGTGAGAAGAAACTGGGGATGTTGGCTTTTTACCTGTTGTGTTTCCCTCCAACTTCTGTTTTCTTGGTGGTCCCCAGATGAAATGCTCTGAAGGTGTGTAATGTTGTTGGGCAAATCGCAGGAGTTGTCTCCTTTCTCTTCGGTCTCTAATGGTATATACAAAATATTCCAAAGCACTTTGCTTAATGTTGGGAATTGTGTCTTCCACAAGAGCTTCATGGAGAATAAATTTTACAAGCGGAGATTTGAAACTCTCATATCCAAGCTCACCAAGACTTTTCAGAATGCGAGTGATTCTTAAGTAGTTGTGTTGGGACCTGCAAGAAAAGATTCACTTAACTTATATAAAACTAACAGGGACAAGACATGCTTAAAAATAAATTCTGCTCAAGTGAGAGATAGAGTATAGTCTAGTGGTTATACGACTAGAGCCAGAAGTCTTGGGTTCCATTATCTGGTTTGCCATTGTGTCACCTTGGGACATGTCATTTAATCTTTCTGTGTTTTATTTTCACCATCTGTAAAATGCAGATACTACTACTTAATAGTACCTTCCTCATAGGACAGTTGGGAGTGAGAACTAATGTTTGTAAAATGCTGGGAGACTCCTGAATGAAGAGCTGTAAGTATGGAATCTGATCACTGCTATTTGTTTATTTTAGCAATACACTGACTTAAAACTGTTTGGCTAGCTAGCACTGGAACACCTGAATTGATCTTGTAAAATAAGCAGTGACTGAGACATTGGCTCTTGTGCAGAACCCTGACTTATTTAGGGCCTGCTTCAAAGTCTACTAAGGTCCATGAGATGACTCAGATAAGTTACTGGATAAATAAAGTACTTGATGATTTTTTCAAAAAAGGTAATTATTTGACCAGATTTATTCATAAGCAACCCTAACCTAAGAAAGTAGTGTGCACCCATAATGTCAAAAGAAAATATTGCAAGAAAACACACTTCAATTTCAAGCTCAGTGGTATTAGAAAAGTAGTATCAAACTTAAAAAAAAAATTGAGAGATAAATGTTGGCCAAATTCAACTCAGACTTATCTCCCAGATAATCCCTGCTGCAGGGAGCCCTGGGCCCTTTAAAATCGCCAGCCTGGGGAAGCCAGTCCAGCATGGTGTACTGGCTTACTTTCACCTCTGCCTTGAAAGTACTACAGTCAGTGAATTCATGGCTGTTGGTTAGATTGACAGTACGTAAGGAGCAGAGTCACAAGAATGTGTGGAAGAGATACATACATACAGACACAAAACAATCATTGATTCTTGCTTTTTGTCTCTCCCACTTTCCTGACATTCTTTTGAAAATATGTCCTGCTTTTCTCTAGAAAACAAAGGATAAAAATTCTAAGGCAATTACATAGCATCTAATGCATGCCATTACTTACTCGTTCAAATGTTGAAATCTTTCTTGCCAATTAGCAGCTCGAGCTACATTTCCTGTTTTATCAATTAGTTTTATTCCAAAAAACTCCAACATCACTTTATAAGCCAACAGGAATCTTCTAATTGCTTCTTTTGTTTTCTTGAATTCCTAATAAAACAAGAAATTCATCTAAAATCCTAAATGGCTCTAAAACAAATACTTTTGCATTGTACACAACAACCTGATACAATAACAAACAGTCATACTTCAATATTAATCTGACAATAAACTCAATTTACATTACCTCTATTTCATATGTAGTTAATTCTTTAGCATAGAAATTCAAACCTTGTTCTCTAAGTGGAAAAAGCCTGTTTAAAAAAAAATTGTTTCAGTTTATGGTGAACAAAATAACACTTTTAATCAAATCAATGCTTTAAAATAAAAATAGCTAATAAGTAACCAACCACTGTATAAAAGTGTGATTATGTTCCAATTTTTCATAGTCTCCCTTCCATTTATTCAGGACTTCTTCAATGTAAACTCCTGTATAAACAAATTCAGGAAATTATTAGGTAGCAATCAAAAATATCTTTCAAATATATAACGAATGTTTTAGGCCTATATTGTGCTGTGTGCTAAAGACATGCCATTAAATTAAAGAGGAGGATAATTAGCATCGTCCATACACAGATGTTAATTAATATAGACCAGCTATTCAGCACGCGTAAACTGGCATAGCTCCATTGATTTCAATAGATGCGGATTTATACCAGCTGAGGATATGGCACTATAACCTGTGTAAAGTATATTGACCATTGTTTACTCAATGGAGTAGATTTCTTATCACATCTAAAACAAGCTATTTATTCTGATGATATTCAGAGTGAAATCTGTAGTCACTACATTAACGCAACTCTGCATACATGAGATCCTAGTCTAGTAGCATATGTCATCAATACTGCAAGGAAGTAATTGATTCAAGAATCTCTCTGGTTGCCAGGTGCATTAGAATCTGGGAATTTGTTTCAATTAATTGTGCCTGAAACTCCTGATGCCACTAGTGCTGCCAAGAATTTAAATAGAGTTTCTCAAGTCACACTGGAAAAATCCACAACACTCCAGGAGAATTTCCACTTGTATTAGTCTCATCACATTAATGCATTTGGGGCCTACTGGCAAGCACAAACAGAAACCAACAGTAGGGGACCAAACCAAAATGGAATTTATGAATTATTATTAATCATTCATAGCGTGCAGCACCTCAGAGTGAGTTCCAGTCACACATTAGCACCCCTTTGTGCTAGGTGCTGAACAAAACACAGGATAAACTGATGAACCCTTGTCCAAAGCCTTCCATTCTAATTATATAGTGGGATTTTATAGCACTCTGTGCTAACACTTTTCTGGTTGAAATGAATGGCAGTTTTATCACTGAAATATTGCCAACCCCCAAAGTTCAAAAACCACGATTAAAACTAAAAAACAAACATGAGATTTAAGAAAAAAGATTCTCTCATGTCACAGTGTTGCCAACTCTCCCAAATTTATAGGACACGCTGATTTTGGCCCCCACTGCAGGGTCTCTACATGGCTACCTGATGGTGCAAAGCTTCTGGTTTCTCCCCAAACCAAAGTTCTAATTCATTATTTCTGTGTCTGCCTGCCCCAGTCCACATCTGCCCATTTCCCAGCCCAGCAACAAATTAAATACACACACTGTGCCTACATCAGCTTTGCTCCCCACAGCCTCCATTATCTGCTCCGGCAGCTCCAAGGGTTCTTCACCCATCTCCTAGGACAGTGGTTCCCAAACTGGGGTTCGAGAACCCCTGGGGGTTCGTGAAATGTTACAGGGGGTTCTCGGAAAAAAATTCCCTAATGGCAGACAGAGTTGTCCCTAGGAATCCCGGGCAGCACGGGGCCAGCAGCCCAGAGCCCCTGGACTCCCAAGAGCTAAGAGGATCAAAGCAAGCATATCTATCACACTGAGGAGATTTAAACTTCAAGACTCCTTATAAGAAATGGAAAGGGAGGTGGATATTTTTTGCTGTTTTTAAAATTAAATAGGCAGCTAGTATTGTTTTTTAAATTATTATGATGAACAAGTTTAAACTTTGTTGTAACGTGCGTTGTTTGTCTGGACTGCTCAAGACCTGAATGCTTGTGTAGGAGGAACTCTGAGTTGGCTTCTTAAATACCTTCCTGCTGTTTCACATCTGATACTCCTTGATGAAACATAGGAGCCTTGTCTTATAATAAGCTTGTTCAAGCGATAAAAGCTACGAAAGTGAGATCTTGGAAGAGGGTCGCCATTTTCATTATGTAATAAAAATACTGTAATGATAAATAAGAACATAAGGATGGCCCTACTGGGTCAGACCAAGGGTCCATCTAGCCCAGTATCCTGTCTTCCGACAGTGGCCAGTGCCAGGTGCCCCAGAGGGAATGAACAGAACAGGTAACCATCAAGTGATCCATCCCCTTTCGTTCATTCCCAGCTTCTGGCAAACAGAGGCCAGGGACACTTAATAATAAATAGTGTGTAATAAGCATGTCATAAAAACAAATTTTATATTTCCAAGATCACTGCTTTTATAATTTATACTCCGGTAAATGAGAAAATCCCTGGAAATATTCATTTTTAGGAGGAGGTTTGCGAGACTTGACATTTTAGTGAAAGGGGTTCACAGGCTGTTAAAGTTTGGGAACCACTGTCCTAGGACTTCTTCCTTTTCCCCAATCCTGGGAAGGAGAAAGGCTCTTCACCCCCACTGTCTCTGCCCAGGCCTGGCCTGGAGGGGATGCAAAGAGCAGACTGACCCATTTTTCCAAAAGGGCAGTGCAAAGGAGGGGGCAGAGCCACCTTGAGCTGCTAGGATCTTTCTGCTCACTACCGTCTCCCTGTGATGGAATGCACCCCTATATTCACACCCTACACATTGTTGTAATAATATTTGTACAAAGTATGACTTGTGAGATAACATCTGAAAACTCAACTTGTTGATCAGTAATACCATGGTAAAATGTGTATAGCAGCATTAGATGTTAAAAGTGCATGTTCAAAACTCACGAAGCATTGAACTGGTCAAACAATCCTGTCTTGAACAAAGAGTGTGTGTTTGCTTTAATTTGCATTTAAGTAATAAACAGAGTCATCATGTAGAAAGGGGAAGGGAAGAAACAAAAGGAAACCTGCATGTGAGCATACACAGGTGAAAAACACCTCAAGAGTCTCCTCTCCTCTCTCCCCGTGTCCATCTCACTCTTCGCATTTGAGAAAACAAAAGAAGCAGCTGTTGGATTCTGGGGGAGAGGTCCTGGAAACATGTGGTGAGAAATTTTGCTTAAATCTAATATAGTTTGTTAAGTTTAGCATTAGAAAGTGTTTTATCTTTATTTTTGTAACTATTTCTGACTGTTTTCCCTATGCTTATTCTCAATTAAAATTTCTCTCTTTATCGTTAATAAACTTGTTTTATTGTTTTATCTAATCCAGTGTGTTTAAGAAGTGTCTGTGTAACTCCATTTAAGGTGGCAAGTTGTACAGTATTCCCTTAAAGGAATAACAGACTCATTATATTTGGACTGTACAGAAGAGGGCTGAGCAGTACAAGACATACATTTCTAGAGAGAAATCTGGAACTGGGAATGTGTTGGTGTCACCCTGCGGTTTAAGCAAGGCTGATGAGAGCCAGGGTGTGAGTGACAGGCTGCAGTTACAGAAACACATCTGGGAGCGACCTGCATGCTGGCAAGCTGTTTGTAAGCAGTCCAAGTTGGGAGCTACAACAGTAAGGCATTGCAAGGCACCACATGTTGCAGGGCAAGGGTGACACAGCCCCCCATACTGGTCTGGATTGCCAGGGTATGACTGGTATGTCACACTCCCCTCGTGTGAGAATGGCATCACTCCCCTACCCAAAACCACCTCTGACTCCTGAGGGGAGAGCTAAGCTTGCCTCCTGCAGCCCTGGTTGGATGCTCTTCCACAGGACATGGGGCAGTGGGGAAGGTAGCCAGTGAAAGGGGTTTTTCCCATGGGTAGGGCTAGAAATCACCAGGATCATTACCATGCTGGCTCGAGTACCAGTACAGTATTCACAGTGATTTAAGAGAATGGCAGCACTGCCACCAAATTCCAGGGGAGCAGAGGAAGGCCTATTCTGAGTGACTCTGCAAAAAAAAATAAATCACACCCTAAATCTATAGCCTTTAGCACCAAACTATGGCTAACTCAGAGCCAGTGTTGTGGTAAGCACGTGGAGGCACGGAGCGCCTTTCCCACTATGCTCTCGACCAGTTGGCCCCATAGAGTGGGTGCTTGCACTCCCTATGGACACAACCCAAAATTATATGGAGTCACGCTAGAGTGGGAGATCCTCCCTATTCTCTCTTTGGGACACTTCCTTACCAAAGCTCAGAACCAGTACTTTATCCTCATCCCCCTTGATCTGTCAGCCATCTTTGACATACTGTCAGATTACTAAAGAATCTGCTTTTACAGATCCAGACTAACACGGCTAACCCTCTGATACTTGTCAGATTACTCACCATCGGGTTTAAAGGGAATTTTATTCTTATAAAATCGGAGATTGCACAAGTCATTTTGATACCGGAGATCTTTAAAGTTCTGCTGAAAAGAAACACACAAAGCATTATTAGCCTGCAATAAAACTATCAACAGTGGAAGTATGCTGGCATTCAGCTCTTTTAAAAGATTTTAGAACCAAAAAGGTAGGCCTTTAAAAATATTAAGTCACTAGGACTACTCACATGCTTAAAATTAAGCATGTGCGTAAGAGTTTGCATGGTCAGGGCCTTAGACTGTAAGTTTTATAGGTTTGGGAGGAAACAATGGCACATCGGGTCCAGTCATCTCCCTCTGGCATTTTCTTTTGGCTATTATATCAGAAGTTCTACTATTTTCATTGTCTCATACTTAATAGGGAAAGATAAGGCCTCTTTTAATGAGTTCTGTTGGTTATTGTTCTTTATTTAAAGAGTGTTTTTAAAACACAAAATGCCCTTACTGGATATTGGTGTCGATACTTGTACAAGTCTCTTGCAGCATAAAAGCTCCTCTTTGGTTTCGTTGTCAGCTCAGTTGCATCATCACTCTGAAACATTTAGAGAGTAGTTAACATCCACCTACAGCCAAACTGAACACTGATTTGTATTATTATGGTGTTAGACATTTTAAAATAATTATTTTGCAGAATGGGCTTCAACAATTCTGAATACATAAATCTAAAATTGCATAAATTTACTTAAGCTTTCATCAAACAATATAAATATGCGACAGGAAGGATATTTTTAACACAACAACTTTACTTTAACATATGAACAAAAGCAGGGCTAGTACACATGGTAGATGCTTTTATAAATTCTATAATCTCTTGAATTTGGACCAATAGGTTGGCCAGTGATTTATTTACTGAATGTAAAACTTATCTAGAAATTATTTAAAAAGCGCAAACGCTTATCATGACAAAATAAGAAGTGGCTGAACATGAAAGTGAAGCATAACTATACCTTTATGTTAGTGAAATCAGACTATTCATAAATCTGTGTCATATCTTACCATGAAAGCATACCTATAGCTACCACTGCATCCTGTGGAAGAAAACTGTTGAATGGCAAAAAAGAATATTTGTAGCACTGTCAAACTATTTTATATAATTCAGTAAACTCGTGTTTAGAGCTGTCAAGCCTGATTCCCCACTCTGGCACTTCGAGTGCAGAAGGTGGGGCCCGCAATGATTCTAAAAATTAAAATTGGCCACTCTAGGTTGGTATTAAACTCCCAAGGTTACAGCTTTTCTCCGATGTTGGCTTGGTAAATGCTGCCACCACCCAAATG
The DNA here is from genome assembly GCF_020497125.1 of Mauremys mutica. Taxonomy (NCBI): domain Eukaryota; kingdom Metazoa; phylum Chordata; order Testudines; family Geoemydidae; genus Mauremys; species Mauremys mutica. Next base: position 57,363,886 of record NC_059074.1, read on the forward strand.
CAAACCCCCTTTTGGACCCAGGAAAGAGCACTTGGGAATTCCTCCCTGAGGGGTACCCTCAAGCCCTTACACACAAACCCCCTTCCAGGGAAGAGCTAAGAAAGAAAACAAAGGAAATCAGCTGTTGCCACCAGCTAATTAAACAACGTGTGCACAAACCTCTTAGGGCACCAAAAATCCAATCCTGTTCTTAAAAAAGGTAAATTTTATTAAAAACAAAAAAGAAAGAAAATACATCTGGCACTTAGGCATTTGCTAGATTTTAAAAAAGCAATTCCAAAAATTAAGCACCCAAAATAGCTTTTGGGGGGGTTCACCTTAAAGGTTACACGCAGGGGTAGGCAACCTATGGCACGGCACACAAGCTGATTTTCAGTGGCACTCACACTGTCCCGGTCCTGGCCAGTGGTCTGGAGGGGCTCTACATTTTAATTTAATTTCAAATGAAGCTTCTTAAACATTTTAAAAACCTTATTTAGTTTACATACAACAATAGTTTAGTTATATATTATAGACTTATAGAAAGAGACCTTCTAAAATGTTAAAATGTATTACTTTGGCACGCAAAACCTTAAATTAGAATGAATAAATGAAGACTCGGCACACCACTTCTGAAAGGTAGCTGACCCCTGGGTTACAAGCAAACAACAGCAATCTGGGGTTAGAACAGAGGAGTTCACAAGCCTTACAGAAAATAAAAGAAATAAACCTAATAGGGTCTTTCTAGACATTCCTAATCTATTTACATATTTGGGTAGTTCTAGGTATAATCTGATGATTTCCATACCTGGCAAAAAGCTTTTTACAGCATAGTCATAGCCCTGACTTCCTCTGTTCCCCTCTCTCCGGAGAACAACCACAGAACATAAAGGGAAAGCTTTTTTCCCAAATTTTAAAAAGTTCTAGCCTTCCCATTGGCTCTTTTGGTTAGGTGCCCACTCCCTTTTCTTTACCTGGAGGACTTTTTAACCCTTTACAGGTAAAGCAAGCAGCCACCAAGAGGGACTTCATAGCTAACTGGCTGGCTGGGTGTCCATAAAAGGGAGCTACTCCTCCCCCACAAGAACATAAGTTTACGTTCCAGTGAAAAGCATCATTAAACCCCTAAAGCAAAATTGTTCTTGGGGAAAAAAAAAGCATTTATGAAAGTCTGTAGCAGATCCCAACTGTTCTGGAATCTATGAGCCTGATTCAGAGCCCACTGAAGTCAATGGAAAGACTCCCATTGGCTTCAGCAGGTGCTGGGTCAAGCTGTATGTATTTTACAAAAACCCAACCAAAAGCATCCATATATTGAGACTCGCTAATTCTCTTATGCACTTTATTTTTTACACCATTTTGTTTTCTATAATACTGTAATCAGAGATACTGCTATTTGTTTTAAGATACAGAAATAAAACTCTCTTACAGAAATCAATACACAAACTTTGGGCGGGGGGAGCACACACTCCTTTACACCTTATTTGTGGTATTACAGACAGAGCCTGGCGTTCTCCTGTGATATCACATCCTCCATCCACTGTACCCCAAACTCCTTGCCATTAATACATTGTTTACAAGATGCTTTGATGACAGACTGGCTCTGACTCCAACTAAAGATAAAACATGCTTACTTGGACATGAAATACCCTTTGATAATTAAATACCAGGCATTAGCTGCTCCACCATGATACATGAAGCAGAATGACAGTAAATTTTAAAATTCTAGTTCTTATTTCATATACCTCAAAAATTAAACACTTCTACAAAGCTAAGAAAAAGCTGGACCTCATTGATGAAGTTCTGACGCCACTGAAATCAATGACTGTTTTGCCACTAACTTCACTGGGTCAGGATTTCATCCTATGTTCCTAAAATGTAGAACTCAGTACTTGAAACTCTCAAAATCAGGTCCAGTCAGAAGTCACAAATCTATGTTGTGTACTACCCAATACTTATACATATCCTCAACTCCTTCAACAGAGGGGGTCAGTTTAGAAACAAGTTTAATTTTGGTGTTTCAAAGTTTAAAAAATAATCTTCACTGTGGATGTCACCAAAGACTTAGTGCAGGCTTTCTGATTGAAATTGTAAGCACATTGCAAGGGTTACCGTATATACTCGATCATAAGCCATTTGGTTTATAAGCCGACCGCCCCCAAGATGGATAAGTAAAAATTGAAATTTTTTATAACCCATTCATAAGCCGACCCTATAATTAAGGGGTCAGCAATCTTTGGCTCCTGGGCCATCAGGATAAGCCGCTGGGGGGCCGAGATGGTTTGTTTACCTCCAGCGTCTGCAGCCATGGAGGTAAACCTAAGTAAATGAAGTGTCCCGGCGCGCCAGCTGCTTACCCTCATGGGCTGGGACAGAAACTGATGGGGAATTTTTTTGGAGGGGAGAAGCTGGGAGTCAAGGAAGTAACCCCTGTGACCACCCCCACACTCTCCCCATCCCATCCCTTTCCACCTTATCTGGGGAGGACCAAGGAGGATGTCTCTGACCTGGCTGGAGCTGCTCTGGCAGGCTGGGCAGTGCAGCTGCAGCCTGCTCCGATGGGCAAGACCAGGCAGCGCGGCTGCAGCATGTTCCAGCGGGCTGGGCAGCGTGCTCCGGCGGTGTAGCCACAGCCTGCTCTGGGGGGCGGGGCTGAGCGGCACAGCTTCAGCCTGCCAGCCCCGGAGCTGCAGCTGCTTCGGAGGCTGGGAGGGAGCAGTGTGACCAGAAGTGGAGAGACTCTGGCCCTGCCTCTTCCCTTCTGGCTCTGCCAGCTGTGCTGCTCTCCTTGCTCCCTCTGTTGGGGGGAGGGGCTGTGTCTCACCTCTCCCTCTCTATACCCGTTCATAAGCCGACTCCCATCTCTGGTGCTTCCCTTTTTTACTAAAAAAAAAAATGCAGCTTATGAATGAGTATATATGGTAGTTATCTCACTTTATGGCTTACAAATATCTGCTACTATAGTAAATCTGGAAAAAAAAATTGACTTGTCTTGGACATCCAAGTGTAAGAATGCTTACCATAAGAAGACACTTGCAAGTTGTGCAATATATTTGTGTTTGGATTGATCTTATGTTGTTAGTTTTTCTAGTGCCATCTATGATACACAACATTTAATTCTAATTGTTCATCTCAGTCACTCAAACATGAGACAATCTTCAGTTTAGACTCCTAGGCACTGGTTCTACCCTCAGTTACATGGGGTGCATGTGCACCTCCTATTAATGTCAATGGGAGTTGCACATGAGTAATTGAGGGTCAAACTGGGCCTTTAGGCTTTATTTACATTAGCCTTTTTTTCCCTTCAAAATTTCCCACCACTGCTGCCACCAGTTCTGCTACTCTGGGGGTAACAGTGGTAGGAATGATGCTATACATAGCATCTAGCAGCTAGCCCTGCTCAGAATCGGTATACGTGTTATAGCAACTAAAATAGTGGCAGCTGCTGATACGCTGGCACCCAGGCGTAGTCAATTATTTTTTGGCAAGGTCCAGATTTCTTGGGCAAGATCTAGTCAAGGTTCATATTCTGGAGAAAATAATAATAAAAACATAACAATAATGATAATAATAGTAAATACATAGATTTTGGGGGTCCATTCAAAAACATCTGGCGGTCCGGATCTGGCCCCATGTCCGCCTATTGATTGGGTGCCAGCAGGGATAATCTACACAAGGGCTCCCACTGTCGCTACTCTTCGTAGAACACTACAGATGCTAGCAATGGTGGTAATTGTAAGGGAAAGTTTCCTACTATAGATAAAATCTTAGTGTAGAAACAAACATGGAAGCCTCAGCGACATCAAGACCACATCAATATACTAGTCTTATATCTCTTAATAAGCCGCTGCTGCCGAGCCTGACAGCTGCTCTACTACACTAACAATTCTCAACCTTTTCAGCAACTGTACTAGTTTAGCAGACACTGATCCCAATGTCTGGTAACGTGCTGAACTCTGTGTTAGGGATGTTCAAACCCCACTAAAGTCACTCAGCCTGTTGTAGGTTCAGGAGCACAATACCTTGGTTACACCAACCAGTGCGCATCACTTTCTATCCTTTTGTGCACAATTTGTGGACCCTGAGCTGTCCCAAACCTCAGACAGGTGCAATCATGAGAGAGCAGCAAAGCAGGTCACTTACAGATGAATGGGAAATAGGTAGCAAAGCAATGTGACCTTGCACTGAGGATCATTATTGAAAGAGGAGCATAAAACTCCAATCACAGATGCCAGAAAGTACTAGAAGTAATACTGTAATTATTGTACTTAGCATGTTTCATCTCGAAGGACTCTACACATATTAATCTCTCTTAAGAGGGAATGTTAGTTAAGTCTTCATAGAGAGGTGAAATCAAAAGACCTGCCCTAGGCCACACCAAGGTGTCAATATCAGAGCCAAGATTAGACCTCCTGAGTTCCTGGCTTCCCAGTCCTTTGCTCTATCCACACATTCCCCATGGTTGGTAACCATAGCATTAGATTACTAAGAGGATAGCAAAACAATCTTGGTCTCAAACAGCCCTTGAGGCCAGAAGAAATAAGCTGTGAAGCAAATTGTGCATTAGGGGAAATAGAAAAAAAAATCCCCACAGCCCAACACACTTCCTCCTTTTTCAGCCTGATACAGAGCACACGTCACCAGGAGGAAAACAAGCAACCCGGCAGCAGCAGGCGGCACATACAGAAAGCAGCAAAGTACCCAAGCGGGGTCTGCCTCCCCCAGCTCGGGGGTGCCACTCAGCCCCTCCCCCCATTTGTGCTGCTTTATTCCAAGGCAAAGATCCAGCCCAATTTACTCCTCCAACACAGCGTGCGGACGGGTACCGAGAAAGCGGAGCAAAGCCTCAGCGCCCCAAGCCTGCTGCATCCATGGGACACCCATGACCGTAGAGCCCTGGGGGCGGGGAGAAAACACCAGCCGCTGAGTGCAGGGCTGCCGGGGCACGGGGGTCTCTGCCCGGCTCCTAGCCAGCCTGCAGAAGTTGGCGGTGCCAGGGGTACCTGCTCAGGGCCGGGGGCTGCTGCTGCTGCTTCTCGGTCCCCTTCCACCGCTTCCCCTTCCTGCTGGCTCTCCTCGGGCCGGGCGCTGGCGGCAGGGAGCGGGGCCGGCGGCTCCGGGGCTGGCTCTTCCCCGCCGACCGCCTCCTGCTGCTGCTGGTCCCCGCCTGGGTCCTGCAGCTCGGGCTCGGAGTCCGTCTCCCAGGTGGAGTCGCAGTCCTCCACCGTGGCGGGCTCCTTGACGCTGACCCCGCTCAGCAGGCTGCCCATCGGGGACGGGGAGGCGCGATGGCAGCCCCCGAGCCGAGCGCCTTCGCCTCCTCCGGGAGGACGCGGAGAGCCGGGGGAAGGGGCCGCCGGCGGGCTAGGGCTGCTGCGGCTGGGGCATGTCGGTGCGGGGAGGCCGCAGGCGGGGAGGAGGAGGAGAGCGGGAGCAAGGCAAAGGCGGCAGCCGGGGCTGCCTGCGCCTCAGCCGGTCCCCAGCCTAGAGACACACACACAGGGAGGAGCTGGAGGCTTCGGGATTTCCACAGCAAGCGCTCGAGCACGCCCCTTCCCGCCCCCTGCTCCTGCATGAATGAGACACATGGGGCAGGGCTCGCTCAGGCGCCCTCGTGGGCTCGCCTGCACCAGCCGGTTAGCACGAGGTAGAGCTCTAGCCCCCTCCCCCAACAGGTAGGGCTAAGCTGCAGCTGCAGGTGTAATTTCCAGCTGGTGTAGACATAGCCGTGCTAGTGGCACAGAGGGTGGCTCCATCCAAGATCCATGGGGTACTACTAGCTAGCTCATACCGCCCCCCCCCCCATGGCCTCACTTCTGTTTTTATGGTGCTCAATCAAAGCTAGGCCATGTACTTCTACCTGAGCTGGGAATGACATCTCCAGCTTCAGCGTAGACATACCCCATGTGTGGTAGCCGTAGTAATACGCTTTGGCTTGCACAGAAGGGGTTGGGGTGGGCATGGTGTAGAGCAGACGCCAAGTGAGTTTCTCTCAAAAGCTACTAACTCATCCTATATGTAGTATCGATGCAAGCTGCTACTTTAGCATAACAATTGAAGGCTGCTGGCTGGACCTCCAGTCCCTTAGGACTCCCAGCTAAGGTGACCAGCAAGCGACTGTGAAAAATTAGGACATTTTTTTTGCTGGGGCAGGGGAGAGAGAAGGTAGGGTGACCAGCTAGCAACTGTGAAAAAACAGGACTGGGAGTGGGGGGTAATAGGCACCTATATAAGAAAAAGTCCCCCAAAATTGGACTGTCCCTATAAAAACAGGACATCTGGTCACCCTCAGAGAAGGTGTGGTTGCATATATAAGACCAAGCCCCTAATATCAGGGCAGTCCTGATAATATCAGGGTGTCTGGTTATCCTACTCCCATCCCCATGTCCTTTTCTTGCAATCTACCTATTCCCTGATTCCTAACCAGAAGTCAGCTATCATTGCATGTAGGCCAGCTCAGCAGTCCTCCCCCACTTCCTCTCATTTCCATGTGACTTACTGTACCAGCAGCTGCACTCATCCATACCAATAGAGAGGTCCATTTTTTGAAGCTGGCCCCAAAGAAGGCATCACAGCTGCATGCTGCCAGCTAGCAAGAGGATGACACCAGGGTACCAAGGTACCGGTGGATCTCTGGTGTGATGCTAGCAGGGCTCATGATTTTGGGAACAAGAACCAAAGTGCCAGGCTGTACAATGAGATTTCAAATACATTGTCTAGGCAAGGAATCCAACAAATAGGACCACACTGTAAGGAGAAAATCAAAGGGATTAATGCTTTTCTGGAAGGCTAAGGACCATAAACTTCAAGAATTCAGGTGGGCTATGGGTTTTTTTTGTTTCTTGTTTTGGGTATTTTTGCTGGTATAAGGTGGGGCAGGTCCATGCTCTTTGAGAGCCTTTCCAAATATAGATGATATTTTAGTGAACATGTTAGTTCTTCACAGTGCTTGGTTCTGTAGTGGGCTGTAGGCACTCAGAATTGGCAAAGTGGGTTACCACTCTGGATAGCTCCTTGATTGGCAATCATTTCCGAGGACTTATGGAGGATTGTCGACATCCGAGTACACTGGAAAATTAATGGATTCTTAGATTTTAAGGCAAAAAGGGACCATTATGCCCATCTACTCTAATCTGCTGGATAATACTGGCTACAGAACCTCACCTCAGTTTTTAAGAATGGCATAAAACCTGGGAAATTACAGACCACTAACATTGACTACAGATATGTGGAATATTGCTAGAACAGATAACAAAACAATCAGTTAGTTATTATCTAGAAGAACATATGTGATAGGCAGCATGGATTTGTCCAAAAATAAATCATACCAAACTCATAATTTTTCTTTGAATAGAAGCTTGTTGCATAAAGGGTATGCAATGGACTTAGTATTGGGCACAACATCCTCTCAGGAAAGCTAATGAAAAGTGTATTCAATGGAACTACTATAAAATGGATACCGAATTGGATTAAAAATTAAATATGGGGTAATTATTAATAATTCAGTGTCAAATTGGAAGGAGGTGTTGAATGGGATCCTAGAGGGTCTATTCTATTCTGCAATAATAATATAGAGGATGGTGTGGAGAGTCACACAAATCCAAACTTCAGGTGACAAAGAGCTGGGAAGGGTTATGCATGTTCCTGCAAAGTGTTCAGTGCCTCCTGTGAGGTGCTTATCCTCATATTCCACTGAAATCCATCCCTAGATTAGTTTATCTGGGAACCGAGGAGAAGGACATTCTTGATGTAGTGCTCTCTATTACCTCTCTCCCTTAATATGATAGAGCCCAATTTGCTCATCTTCAAGGCATGGTTTAAAAACTAAAAAGGGCACACTTGATTTATAAAGTCTTCGTAGTTTGTTTCCATTGAAATCAGTTGTAGTTGAGGGTATTCAGTATCAGCATTGGCCTGTATGTTTATGTGAATTGGTGTAGAACAAAAAGAGTAAACAGCTTTTCTGTTGGATTCTGAAATTAATCCCAGCAGGTAAAAATATTTCACATAGATTAAAATAAAATACTACAAAACTGCGCACTAATGGCATGTTCCAAAGCTCACTGAAGACAATGGAAGTCTTTCCATGATTTCAATGGGCTTTGGATCAGGCCCAAAAGCCTTTAATAAAAACCCTGCTATTACAACACACTGTACTAGGATCCTGGGTATTTTTTCTAACAGACTGGTACACCCATTTACAAGAGCTAGTGGTTTATTTCTTGAGTGTCTGAGGATGTACAGTATAATGTGGCTATATAGGGATAAACTATAACTCTAGGGGAGTAACTTTGAAAGCATTGCCATTACATAGGTCACAGTAGATAAGCTTTAATAGCCATAGTTTTCTGAGAATTTTGGTACCATAGCACTGCTGGTATAAAGGAAAGAAAATTTGTAAGCAAATTGAATTTAAACAATATGTGATGGATACCAAGATTTCTTTCAAGTGTTAAGATTTGAGCTCTGTGCCAGGTGCCTTAGTCTAAACAAATGATGTTATGCAGAATAATTAAATCCATAATTCTGGGTAAGAATTTTCAGTTTCAGGATTTTTTCCTATCCCCCATCTGCCCAGTACAGTATGGAACAAGCCCAACTAGCAACTTCTTATTTTTATAATTTGTTCTATTAGAAGTGTTCAGAAAAAAAAACACTAAGGCAAAATTCACCCCGGTGTACACAGCTGCCACTTCATTTTTGCCAAAAGAGTTGAAGCCATTTTCACCAGTGATGAGTTTGGCACATAAGAGTACATCTACACGGGGGGGTGGGGGGAACCCCACAGCAGCGAGTCTCAGAGCCTGGATCAACTGCCTTGGGCTCCCACTATAGGGCTAAAAATAGCTGTGTAGATGTTCCCATTTGGTCTAGAGCCTCGGCTCTAAAAACTGGCCAGGGCAGTGGGGGCCTCAGAGCCCAGGCTCCAGTCCAACTGGGAATGTCTCCACTGCTATTTTTAGCCCCATAGCATGAGCCCTACAAGCCTGAGTCAGTTGACCCAAGCTCTGGGATTTTCTGCTGCAGGGTTTTCTTTCTTTCTTTCTTTCTTTTTTTTTTTTTTTTGGCAGTATAGACATGCCCAGAGTCTACAATTAACTTTAAAGGCTTGATAATTCTTTTATGTGCAGAAGAGCTTGCAAAGAGAAAAGTTGTGGTAAAAATTCATTGAAAATGTGCACTGTAACTAAGATGCAACTGTTTGCAAAAATCATGGACACTGGCTGCTGTCATCCAGCAATGGCTGACGTTCCTTAGACTGCAGCATGCCAGTATAAGGACATAAGGTTAACAAAGTGGTTGAAAATATGGCTCAGGGCAACAACTATCCTGAGAGTTAAGGGTATCCTTGATGTGATGGGGGCATCGCCTCACACAGGCCAATAAGGGGTTAACGGAGCCCTTGGGAGGCTGCATAAGAAGCAGCCAAGAGGGGAGGGGCTGTGAGAAGCAGCCAATCAGGGTCCAGCAGGCCCATATAAAAAGAGCCTTAGGGCAGAGCAGAGTCAGTAGTTGCCTGGAGCTTGAGGAAGGAGGACTGTGTCTGGAGTGGGCTGGAATCCGGTAGCACCTTGGACAGAGCAGTACAGACAGGAACCCAGGGAGCATGAGCGGGTGCTCCGGATGGGCTGCTGAGACTGAGGAGGGTTCTGTGGCCATGGGGAAGTGGCCCAGGGAAATGCAGCAATAGGAGAGGTGCAGCAGGATGCTGAAATCCACAGTGTCCCTGGACTGGGACCTGGAGTAGTGGGTGGGCCTAGGTTCCCCCCCCCCCACTCGCCACTGGGGAAGTAGCAGGACAATTTACTGTGGTCACCACTGAGGTGCAGGACTATTGAGAAGCTAAACTTCCTCTGGAAGGAGGGAACATGGACAGTGACACAGAGAGGACACTGTGGTTCCTGACATGGTGAGATGGGCTGCAGGACTATGGAGGAGTGACAGTGTGCAGACTGTGGATGGAGGTGTCAGACTTGAGCTAATCCCCAGAGTGACCTGGAGGAGGCGCCAGTCCGGTGATGAGTAATGCACTCTGTGACACTTGGTTAAAAGGCCAGTACTGATAGCAACCACAGGATTTTTCCTAAAGTCCTATGCTGCAGCCATGATAAAGGTTAAATGACCCATCTTTTCTGCCATCACAGAATCTTACTCCTACCCTGCACAACTTTTCCAGATTGTAAATTGCTTTGTCAACCCAGATTGTCTCCATGCCATCCCACAAGCCAGCTCTGAAAGATATGAGCAACTATCAAAATACCTGTCACAGAAGGTCACTAGCATCCAGGACACACCATCTGCACAGTAGCTTCTGTAGACTGAAATTAACATGAATTACACATCTTCTCCCCTCACACGCCCATCTTCAAGAATTCACAGATCAAGACATCCTACAAGTACTGAAAGAAAATACTTCCATCTTCTGATTTGAACTCATGTCTACCGTGGCTAGTGTGTGTGTTAAAATAAAAATGCCTGGGAGCACCAAGGGCCACTGCTGACAAAGTGTCAACATCATATTTGAAGAAGACAGAGTGCTAGCCACACTAAAGCATACCTTAAGCACAGCCCAGTCTCAGGAAACCAGCTCTGGACCCAGCAGGGAAACAACAAAGTATTTTTTTTCATCTGGTTGTACCTGCCTTTGCTTGGGCCATGCCCAACTTTTTGCGAGTGCTGCTCAGGGGCGGCTCTAGGAATTTTGCCTTCGGCGGCTTGCCTGCGGAGGGTCCGCTGGTCCCACGGTTTCGGCGGACCTCCCGCAGGCAAGCCGCCGAGGGCAGCCTGCCTGCCGTCCTCGCGGCGCTGGCAGAGCGCCCCCCGCAGCTTGCTGCCCCAAGCACGCGCTTGGCTTGCTGGGGCCTGGAGCCGCCCCTGGTGCTGCTGATGCAGCTTTCTACTCTCAGTTATGTACTCAAGGGCAGCTTAACAGCATTATAATTTGCCAATCATCTTCTGCAGAACAGTGCAACCTACATCTTTTCATTCATTGGGATGTTATGCACATTCAATGGATGATCACATTCAAATGATCAAATAGCAACCTCTAACCAGAGAACAGCAGAAAGTATACCTGAAATAACAAAATATAATGGTAAGATCAATATGGTAATTGTTACTAACAGGTGCCATAATTATCACGGAGAATAGAGGATAATATAAAGAGACAATAAAAGATATAGATATATATATATATATACACAGAAAATGATGTAATCAAATCTGATGACCAAACCCTCTTGCTCAGGATACACTCCTAATTCAGTCCACCTTCCAGTTTCCCGGCTTTTTCTTTTTTCCACTTTCATTTATGCCAGTGCTGCTGCTATTCTCTCTCTCTCTCTCACACACACACACACTTCTAACATTTTCTTCTCTCTCTCTCTCTGTCTTTCAAAGTGAAGATTTACTTGACTGGTTCCTCCTTGAGCCACTCTGGACCTGAGCAGAGCATAGTGTATAAACTGCACCACCCAAAGTAGCCCGGGGAGGACACTGGGGCTCAGAGGCTTCCTCAGCGTTAGAGGGCTTTCCCTTCACCCTCTCCCCTGGTTCTTGTCACGCAGACAGAAAGCAGATGACCAGCAGTCCGAAGTGCAGGCAATGTGATGTTTATTGAGGTTAGTTCCAATCAAGCATATCCATAGTTCTATACGCCAGCAGAGTCTGTTTCCCAGTGTCCTCCTTCCCAGCTCTGATGCCGCAGAGCCTTGCCTGTGTCCCTATTCCCCATTCCCACTGCCTCCTTTTTAGCAGGCCAAAATATACCTGCAGTGCATGCCCACAGCCCCAGCCCTTACAATTTATGGTCATGTTCCATTTTGGGGGGTTTGGGGGTCTGTAGTCTTTGTCCCACCTCTTTTGTACTCCATGGGAGGGGTGAGGAATGAGGTTGTGCTATGGTCAGGGACAGGCATTTCTTTGGTCTTTTAGTGTTTTGTACCTTCCCCAATCTCCCTTTGCCCCTCCCGACTGGTTGCTTGACCTTGCCTTGAGATAGGGGTTGAGACAATCTTAAAGTGTGAGCTCCAATAACACTAACTGCTCTTATCTGTTCCCATTATACTAACAAACCCAGTTGGCTAGGCAGAAACAACATACACAGTGTCTTTGTCCTTTGTTCATACATATTAGTATAAGATATAACAGTATCAAAAAGTCAAACCCAAAATTCTCTCTCAGGCTGACCAACAAGCCTATATACTAACACCCAGCTTCCCTGTTGCTCCACAATGGGGGAACGTAACTACTGCAGCCCTTGGAAGGGTGCAAGTTATTTCTTTGCACATGGTCAGCTACTGTAGCCAGTGAGTAATAAAATCAAAGTCAAGGCTCCACCCACTCGTCAGCCTCTCCACCCATTCCCTGTTGACAACTGACAGTGGGGAGTATCCGGAGACCAGGGACTCTGCTCTGCACCACACCTGGACCCAAAGTACAAGTAGGCCAAGCAAGTGGTTTACTCACCCTTTCTCCACTGCTGAATAAGATATGGATCCAATGTAGCCTCAAAGAAGGTAACTTTAATTGGATAAAGCCTGAAAAAGAACCAAATTAATATGAGCCAGTAGCTAAATATGAATCAATGCAAAGAGATATCGTAAAAATGAGCCTATTTATAATTTTATTTACGAGCCTTTAACATGACCTATAGTGGTATTTGTGATGTGTGGATATAAAAATATAGTACCTGGTCCCCCACCCACCAAACAGGTACTAATCTCCTTTCCCTGCATTGCAGCCACCATCTTTAGATATTCCACACAGAATACAATGGGATAATACAATGCTGCGTGCTACATATTTATGATGTTCTCAGCTCCCTTTAACAACAATGGGAGATGTACATCTAGTCAACTGTCCATGGCCCATCCATACAAACAAAATTATCCATATGTGTCCTTTGGAGAAGACCATTGTGGCCAAATCCGAACATTGTTAATTTGCTATTTGATGGGCAAAGGCTGAAGAATGTCAAATATTTGGCCAAATATTAAGCCTCTGTAGTAAATGGACAAGCCTTGGAACAATACTGAATTGATTGCTTTGTGTGTTCCATTGTGCCACTTAACTCCTTGATATTGAATTACACAGTGTTTTATTTTCTCTTCTGACACTTCAAGAAACTCTATTGAGTGACCATCCGTCATTTGTTGATTAATTAAAATGTGGAGGCTGTAGGGAATCCTGTCATGTTACAGTTGTACTCATTAGGTCAGCTTCTCAGCTAGGGTAAATTGATGTAGCTCCATTGAAGTCATAGCTGAGAATCTGGTGCATACTTAAATGAATCATACTTTATCAATGGAAGTTTTGCAGAAACAAACCTCTTCAGTGTGTGTGTGTGGGAAAAAGTTAGTAAATAATTATTTTAAACCAGCAAATTCTGCCTGTTCCTTCTTTACTTGCTTTTTGTCTGCTTGTGTGAATTATACTGGAGTGCAGTAACGCTATTTCAAAGATCTAATTGACTTCATGCTGAATGTGACTCATTGAGTTAGCAGAATTCCTACAAGTAAAAAAGTGTGTGCTAAGTTTGATGCACATTCTTGCAATTTGTGGTTTGTCTTTGGAGGAGAACTGTGGATTTTATATAATTGATTAAGGACAATTTTTAAAGGCTTACCCCCATCAATCTTTCTGACAAACTCTGCAACAGTTAGTTTCAGTCTATGGTTGGCACAGTGCCAAGATGCATGACTGGGATAATTGTAGGCAACATCTGTAACACTACCTGCTTTTCTCTACCTTTTCTACATCATGCTTGTTATGTCAACTGTAGCAAAAAATAAATACAAATATTTGGGAGTGAATTCAATGAAGCCATTTCTTTAATTAGATCACAGGTGTTCTACAATGCTTTTGGTTGGTGAATTTGCTAGTTTAATGAGATTAAGGGGAAAAACTCACTGCATCAGACTTAATAACTAACTTTTGCTTTGGGATACACTCATCTCAGGCCCAATGATTTTACAGCCATTTGGACTAGTTTGTTTAAATGTTAAGCATGGAATAAAAAATATAGGGCAAGATCCCCAGGTGCACTAATGCAGAGCTCATGCAAGGAGTTGCTGTGCTGCTAGGTTTGGTGGAGCAAATCACGCTCCAGTGCCAACCCCAACATAATCCTACCCCCAGCCTGCTCTAGGATCCTTCCAGTGCCAGGTGAGGTGGGAGTGGGGGGCGGAGCTACGCTAGCCCTAAACAAACTAAGAATTCCCCTACACTGGAGTGGTGCAAAGAAGATTGCGAAGCGGCTGAGTATCCAGCCCATAGCTGATATTAGTAAACTGATCAAAGTATGAGTAGATCTCATTTCAAAAGCCTTTTGTTCTTCATAAATGCAAGTCTTGGTGGGACTATTGGAAACAATTGATGTCTTGGCTAGACTGGGCAAATAACAGATTTTTCAGATCAGCGGTTGAATTGGTGGGAAAAATCATTTAGGATCAAACCAAAATGATGATTTTTCAGTTTTTCTTGAAACAAAAACCAAAAAGTATTCTTTTGGATCAAATCTATATTTTGTTGGATCAAAAATTTTTTTTTGTTTTGTTTCATTTTCTGGAGGTGAAGGATTTAAGTTTGTTTAAAATTAAGTTTAGGTAAATTCTGAAACAAAAAGTCAAAATGTTTCATTTCAGAAAAGCCAAAACAAAATATTTTAACAATTCCAGGTTTTTCCTTTTTTTTTTTTTTAATAGCCAAAATTAATTTGCTGAATTTGACCCAAATTCACAAATAGTTTTGGATGACCCTGGACTTACAATTTTGGTTGAAAAAACTAGTAGCACAAGATATTTCACCCAGCTTCACACAACTCCCTCTATGAAATATTTAAACATTAATTTGAATTTCATTTCTCTTTTGTTTCCCATATTATATTCATTGTCACGGGCTCCTTCGTACCACTGTAGGACCATAGCCATAGCAACTCTTTCTGTTTTTTTTATTTTTAAAAAAAGACTTAATAGTGTGATGTTACACCCCATATTCTGTATGGAAATATGCTTATGATACAGATATGGCATAATTGAGATAGATTTTATGTAAGATGGGTCTTGTAAGGTATCACTGGAAAGGTTATAATTTACTGAATGTGATTATCCAATTTGTATGCATGTATCATTTCTGTATCTAAAGATAGGAATAGTTGTGTATTTGTGAGACACCAACCAGACAACAGGCCATCAGCCTCAATGGGCTATTAGGAAGAAACAATAAGACTTTGAAGATACTAATCTCTCTCCTTCCTGGGATGTAGCTGTGACACTACTCAGTCAGGTGGTCCTGTCACCTGGTACTAAACACCATCTTGGATTTCTAGTAATTTTCCACGAAAAGGAGGGGGAGGTCAAGTCTGGGAAACAAAAGATTCCCGCCTTATGTAAATCTTATTAAGGCTGGGGAGTAAGGCAAACAGGACTCTCCCTTGCACTGCCTTCCCACACAAGAAGAAAGGCTGCTAAAGGTACCTGAAGAGACAAAGGAACTAAGCTGAGGGAAAGGCACAAGGGCTGAATCCAGACTGAGACAGAGGCTCTCGTCTGTAAAGAGAAATAACTGGAACTCTAAGCTGCAGAAACTCTGCATCCCACCTAAGTCAACATTTAGGGTGCGAAATTATATTTTGTACCCAGTTTCTTTAAAATTTTAAGCTTAGTTTTCGTGTTTTGTTTTATTTGCTTAACAATCAGATTTGTTCTGTTTACTATCCCTTATAATCCCTTAAAATACCTTTTATAGTTAATAAACTTGTTTGTTTGTTATAAAAACCAATTTGTGCAATTTATAACTGGGGGGGGGAGAAGTTGTGCATATCTTCGTCCACATTGAAGAAGGGGGGCAAATTTATGAGCTTATGTTGTATAGATTTCTCTACAGTGCAAGACGATATTATTCTGGGTGTACTTTCCAGAGGGGAGCTGCACTTGAGTGCTGGGCGATTTCTTAGCTGAGTCTTCTAATAGAGAGCTGTTTGCAGCCTCTGTGTGATTCCACAGCTGGTGCATCCCTACCTGTCTGTGTGTGTGCGCTGCCAGAGGCCGGTGAGCCTAATTCAGCAAAACAGGGAGAGGGAGCCCAGGGTAGTGGAGCAGGCAGGCTCAGTGAAATCCCAGGACATGAGGGTGGCATCCCAGAAGGGGGGTCCAACCCGTCACAAATAGATTCTGTAAAGACTTCCAATTTGTTTTCACCAAATATTCATTGCCTTACTGCACTTGTCATCTCTGCTGAGTAAATAAGATTGCAAATTGAGGGAGTGACATTCTACGGTAGGTGCCACTTAAGGATACAGCTAGTAGGGTACTGAACAGAGATACACCATCATGCAAGTACATGGAAAAATCTTTTCCTTGCCGGAGAAGCTGAATTATATATGCTAGCAAATAAAGAATCTTAAGAACGTTACTAGGTTTCATCTGTCAGGTGACATAATATCACAAATTATCTGAGCCCTGTGTGACATATGAAGCATTCCAGAATTAGCACATCCTAGCTGTGCAATATGCCTTATTACAATCCACTTGACAGCTGTCACTGTGCCCTGAAAAGACAGTTATCCTCCCAGGTCTATATTTTGACAAAGCTGGATGAACCAATGACATACGAGTTAACTCCTTTTCAAAGGGGAAAGAGACTGAACATATTTATACTTTTTTTTAAATGTGAGAAAATAGACCTGGAAAATATTTATAATGCTGTGTCCCAAAGCTATCTCATTATCCACCTTCAAATCCCTCCTGAAAACTCTCCCTTGCCACGATGCCTATATAAAACTTGACAATGGTTAGGCTGCTGATGTGCAGAGACCCCAGCCTATCATGCTGACTAATAGTGTCTCATTGTTTCCTTGTACCCCCTTGTCAAGCTCTCTGTATCCATCTGTTCTCTCTTGTCTTATGTTTAGATTGTAAACTCTTTGGAGTAGGGACTGTCTTTTTAGTTCTATGTTTGCACAGTGGGGTCCTGATCCATGATTAGGCTATACAACTAATAAATGACCAAATGATACCATCTCCCCAGTAACTTCACGTAGGAGAGTCCTTGCTTGCACCATGATTGTTGGAGCACTCACAGAAGCATTCAGTAGAAGAATCCTGTGTGAACTGGCAAACACTAACTTTGGAACAGACAAAGAAGAACAAATTAGACATGCATTTATAACTGCAATGCTGTAAAAAAAAAAAAGCAGCGTCACCACAATTACATATGGAGTCAGAAGTGACAGTGGAGAAAGCTATCCAAATAGCTTGTCACTCAGAGCTCATTAAGAAGCAAAATGCAGATGAGACAACCCCTAAGGAGCTGAGTGAGCTCCTGGATCAGCCTGCAGTCAAAGACAGAGAAGAAATGGAATATGATCCAGAAAAGTGACAAAAAGCAAGGAACTAGCATAAGAGCATGTGAGAAACATACCTACTGGAGTCACAATGTCAACCAAAAGGAAAATTGCCCAGCACAGAACATATAAATAAATAAATGCAGGAAATGTAACAAACTAGGGGCAGAAGACAAAGAACATTCTTTTTAGGACTGATACACATGAAGAAGACAATGATGTCTGATGGTCTGTGATACTATCACTCAATGGTAGTAGAATAGAATTTAAGATCAATAGGTAGCCTTATCATACAAGGGAAGACAGAAGAAAAACATGTTGAAAGTGTTTTGTGTTTAGATTTTTAAGGAAGGCTGTTCTGCCTAATCTTTTACCATACTTGCTGTTACAGAATGAAGTATCTACTACTTGTTTAAAAAAGTGTCTTATATTGGAACCAAGATATCTCATCTGTTGTTTACACTGGCAAAGAGGTGTCAAACCAAAAAAATTCCTTTTTATAGAACTGCTTGTATTATTTAGTTATAAAAGTTTAAAACTTTGTTGTGCTGAACTTTCTGAGATTGCACTTTATAGTTCCTTTTTTATTGCTTCTTTAAATACATGTCCTCTATAAAGAACTGCAGGGTTAAGATCTTTTTTTACAAGCCTTATACAAAAGCTCTAAGAATATCTAGAGGGGCAGAGTTAGGTACATGCATTAATAGTTTAATCTACTTTTAAAATGCAGTGTAAAATAATCCATATGATCTTTATTTTAAAATTATTTCTATTTCCACTCAAATCAAATGAGGGAAAAATTACAAGTTTCTTTGACTGGTAATGGAACAACAACTACCGGGAGCTCTGTTTCTCTATGGGTGTCCCTGTGTGACATAGAATCGTAGGACTGGAAAGGACCTCAAGAGGTCTTCTAGTCCCTGACAGGTGATTATCTAACTTGCTCTTAAAAATCTCCAGTGATGGAGATTCCACAACCTCCCACATGATCGCATACATGATTGTCATGTTGCACTTTCATTCTGCATAGCTGCTTTGTTCTTTGTAAAAAGGCAGTCCATTAAAATAAACAAGAATCCTGCTGTCTGATGCATTTTTTCCCCAAGAATGGAGAAGCCAGGCAAAGAGGAGGGACATGCCCATGTACATTTGTATCAACTCTTATGCATCCTCAGATCCTAACAAAAAGTTGCACCCTCCTCTAGGCCTACCAGGCATAACAGTATTCATCATCCTCATTCTTTTTATTAATGAATTCATTATTATTTATATTAAAAGTAACATCCAGGATCACTAATCAGAAGGTACCCCATTGCGTTGGACACCGTTCAAACCCACAGCAAGAGACCATCCACTAAGACCCTAAGCCTATAAACACTTCTGCAAAAAGAATAATTGTATATACATGAAAGTCCCTTAAAGTTCTTCACATGTGTGGGTCTAAATTAAGACAAACTGCAACAAGTATATGTAACAAACAAGCAGAATGAGTATGGGTAACATAAGATGCCATGTTTTTACTTAAACGATGTGCACAATTTGCAGGATTCAGGGGTAGGTTTTTTGGATTTTTTGAAAAAACAAATACATCAGAGATGTTCATGATATTGGTAGCCTCTAGTGGTCACCTTCATATATTATACCCTTGGTTGGGTTGTGAGAATTGAACCTGGAGATTTAGCTCTTAAAGCACAAATTTCTACTGCTTGAGCTAAATGATGCACCTCTGTTAGTGAAAGCTGTAGTAGACTCATCAACATCTCTCTGTGGCCCAGCCATCAGTAGACAGGGACAGAGTGCCACACTAAGAGGGCTGCATCTATGAGGGACTCCTGAGCCAGGGACAAGTCCGCAGAAAACTGTGATCCAGGGCCATTGTCACATGGGACCACCACCTCCTGCCGGCCACCTGTTCGCCCCTCCTCCAAATCTGAGGATAGAGATAGTCATAACATGGCCCTTTTAATTACTTCTATTCAACTATATCAACGGCCATATTGGGTCAGGACAACAGTTCATCTAGCCCAGTATCCAGTATCCTGTCTTCCAACTGTGGCCTGTGCCAGATGCTTCACAGGGAATGAACAGAACAGGCCAATTTATTGAGTGATCCAGTCCCAGCTTCTGGCAGTCAGTGGCTTAGTAACCATCTTGGTTATCTAATCTAATTCTTTACTGAACCCAGTTATACTTTTGGCCTTCACAACATCCCCAGGCAACAAGTTCCACTGGTTTGTTTACTCTGTGAAGAAGTACTTCCTTACATTTGTTTTAAACCTGCTGCCTATTAATTTCATTGGGTAACCCCTGGTTCTTGTGTTATATGAAGGGGTAAATAACACTGCCTTATTCACTTTCTTCACACCAGTCATGATTTTATATCATATCCCCTCCCCTCCATCACCTCTTTTCTAAGCTGAACTGTCCCAGGCTTTTAAGCTCTCCTCATATGGAAGTTGTTCCATACCACTAATAATTTTTGTTGCCCTTCTTTGTACTTTTCCCAATTCTAATATATCTTTTTTGAGATTGGGTGACCAGAACTGCATGCAGTATTCAAGACGTGGGCATACCATGGATCTATACAGAGGCAATATGATATTTTCTGTCTTATTATCTATCCCTTCTTTCTTAATTATTCCCAACATTCTGGTAGCTTTTTTGAGTACCGCTGCACATTGAGTGGATGTTTTCAGAGAACTATCCACAATGACTCCAAGATCTCTTGAGTGGTAACAGCTAATTTAGAGCCCATCATTTTATATATATACTTGTTTTGTTAATTTGGCATCAGGGCTGCCCGTGGGGGGGGCAAGAGGGGCAATTTGCCCCAGGCCCCGCAGGGGTCCCCATGAGAGTTTTTCGGGGCCCCTGGAGCGGGGTCCTTCACTCGCTCCGGGGGCCCCGGAAAACTCTCGCGGGGCCGGGCCCCTGGAGCTTCTTCCACTCCGGGTCGTCGTTGGCAATTCGGCGGTGGGGGGTCCTTCCACCCTGGGACCCGCCGCCGAAGTGCCAGGTCTTCGGCGGCAATTCGGCAGGCCCCCTGAATACTCTGGGCAGCCCTGTTTGGCATTATTAGTTTAATTTACCTGTTTGCCTAAATATATATACACTTCTTTTAAAAAGGTTTTGTAGGTTTGTTTGTAGGTTTTTCCACAGCTGCAGACAACCTAACAACGCTTTTAAAGCTCCATCAGTTAGATTACTGAAATTGAAGTTTCACAAGGGCATGTTCATAAGAGAAAGAAACTCTTAAAAGTAACACTTTAATTCAATAGATACTGGTAAGGCCATCAAAAAGGTACCAGTAGAGCATACTATGATGGGTTTTGGTCACAGAAACTCACTCAAGACTGTCACTAGATGTGCTGGGATACCACTGAGAACAACTCCCCCTGCCAGAGAAGGCTTCCCTCCACTCCCGTCCTGCTGAGTTAGACACTCCAGTCAGCTACAGCACAGACCACGCCCCCCTGCTGTGCACTTAGTCCAGGGGCTTCTCAGTTAACAGGGACTTTCCCAGCACCCAGTATTCAGTCTTTCTGGGAGCCCTAAATAATTCATTTTTACTCTGTATAAAGCTTATACAGGGTAAACTCATAAATTGTCCACTCTCTCTAACACTGATAGAGAGATATGCACAGCTGTTTGCTCCCCCACATATTAATTACTTACTCTGGGTTAATTAATAAGCAAAAAGTGATTTTATTATGAATAAAAAATAGGATTTAAGTGGTTTCAAGTAATAACAGACAGAACAAAGTAAGTTACCAAGCAAAATAAATCAAAACACGCAAGTCTAAGGCCAATACAGTAGGAAACTGAATACAGGTAAATCTCACCCTCAGAGATGTTCCAATAAGCTTCTTTCACAGACTAGACTCCTTCCTAGTCTGGGCCCAATCCTTTTCAGACCAATGTTGTGATTTATGGCCTGGGTTCAGCAATCACTCACACCCCTGTAGTTACAGTCCTTTGTCTCAGTTTCTTTCAGGCATCTCTTTGGGGTGAAGAGGCCATCTCTTGAGCCAGCTGAAGACAAAATGAAGGGGGATTCCAGGGCCTTTTATATTCTCTCTCTTGTGGGCAGAAACCCCTTTATTCCTCTATGCAAAATGACAGCACAAGATGGAGTTTGTAGCCACCTGGGCAGGACATATGTCCATGAATGATTCAGCTTTTTGCAGGCTGATGTCAATGTTTACATGTTAGTTTGAACGTTCCCAGGAAAGCTCAGATGTAGATTGGAGTCTCCCAAAGTCCATTGTCAGTTAAGTGTTTCTTGATTGGGCACTTACTCAGAATAGTCCTTTCTCAAAAAGCTGACCAAATGCTTCGCTGTTGTTACTTAGAATCAAACACACTGAGATATAAGTACATAGTCAATATTCATAACTTCAAATACAAAAATGATACACACATACAAACAGCACAATCATAACTAGCAAATTACAACCTTTCCTTAGATACCTTACTTGACCTCCTTTGTACAAGATTTGGTGCAACTATAGGACCTTGGTTGCAACAATGATCTATACGGTCAGAGTTAATGTCAATAACGTCACACCAATAGATACTGGTAAGGCCATCAGAAAGGTACCAGCAGAGCATACCATCAAATACAGGGTCACTCCCAAACCCTGGTAAAATGATGTACAATCACACATGCTCCTTTATTCATTATTTCAGTCACTTCCTGCAAAAAAATAATTATAACTTATACACCATTATTGGAGGAACCAAAGTAATAGAGTCCTGGAATCCCAGTATTACTTTTATGAACATGTGTATTTTTGTACCACCTACACCTCTTGCGCTTGGTGAAAGTAATTGGGGGAAGTTATGAAAACACCAGGCTCCTAACTCTCTACCAAACTTGTAAGCTTTATCACTGCACTACAAAATTGATGTACTTGGCAGGAACCAGAAACAGTGGCATAGCCAGGTTCTAACATCAGGAGGAGCAAACACATTAAAAAAGGCACCATTCCAACCCCTTCCCCAAATCCCCAGCCCCACCTCCTCCCTGGGCATGCCACATTTCCCCTAAACCCCCCCTCTCCCTCCCAGGCTTTCACACAGCAAGCCTGGGAGGGAGGCGGGAGCTGCAGCAGGCTCAGGGGTGGGGGAGATGGTCATAGGTGCTGACTTTTGGTTTTGCTGGTGGGTGCCCCACATGGCCCTGCCCCTTCCCTGAGGCCGCACCCCCACTCTGGCTCTCTCTGCTCCCCCCTCCTGGTGGCTCAGTCTAGCACCTGACTCCACCCACTCACTCAAAGTGACACAGGGTAGGAAAGGTTGCCTACTGGTTAAAGCACAGGCCTGGGGCTCAGGTGTTCTGAGTTTGATTCTCTGCTCTGCCACAGACTCCCTGCTTAGTCTCAGGAAAGTCATTTAATCTCTCAGTGCCCTAGATTCCCCCCTTCCAAATGGGGCTAATGCTTCCTTGCTTCCTAGGCTAAATCCATTCATGCCTGTGTGATGATGGGGGCAATGGAGGTATCAAGGTTTTGACATTCACAGCATCCCCTGCTAATGAGTTCCACGGGTTGACTATGTATTGTGGGAATAAATACTTCCTTTTGTTTGTTTCCTATAAGCTTTAAGATGCCTGAGGGTGTATTTCCCAGTAGATACAAATGTTAACATCTTTTTCCAATGGCAGTGTGCTTTCTTTTCCTATTAAGTTACTCAGCGATTAGAAATAAAGTCTTAAAAACATTGTAATCTATTCATACAATGCATTTGATATTTCTTCAGAACAAATGAAAAAACACTCTAGTTCAAGATATTAAAGGTATAAAGAATCAAAACATAAAAACAAATTTAAAAATTGAACTTGCATTTACAAATGACTGATCTAAAAACCTGTTTTAGCTCTGGAAACAGTTCAGTTTTACAATGTAATAAGAAATCCTGGGTATGTGTCTACAGTGACTGAACTGGATGATTCTTAACTGTGTCTAAATGAAAATACAATATGACACTATATGTCTTAAATGTTAAGAAAATTTGCCCTCTAAATAATGTCATTTTCAAGGGATACTCAAATGTTAAGGAAGTTACTAAAGAGACCTGTTCTAAGGCTGTAACAACCAGGTAGAATTAAGAGCACTCCGGGAGGGTTTTTTAAAATTATTATTATTATTAACAAAAGTCCCTAGGATCCATTGACTATTTCAAGAAAAAAGATTGAGAAGCAGAGGTATGTACAATAATACTTCCTCTGATTTCCATCAAGAGCAATTGAAATGTCTCAGGGAAGCACTGACTGTGACACTGAAAATAAAACCGATCAGCTTTGTGGGAGAGACTTGAGATCAGCACTCACCAGGACCCTTCTCTCGACCAAGGCTAGCCAGAAACTGCTGTCTCCTGGGTCTCATCCTATTAGCTGGGTGGGAAATATTTACCCACATGAAGTGCTTTGAGTGCTAGCACTGCTGCTGGCTTGGGGGTGGAGGTGGTTTTCTAAGGGCTTGGCTACACTTGAGAGTTGCAGTGCTGGTGGTGGCTTTACAGCGCTGTAACTTACTCCCCGTCCACCCTGGAAGGCACATACAGTGCTGTATCTCTCTGGCTACAGCGCTGGTTGTACTCCACCTCGATGAGAGGAATAAAGAGAACAGCGCTGCTCTTGCAGCACTGGGGTGCCAGTGTAAACAGTGATTAGTCTTAGTACGCTGTAACTGACCTCCGGAACCTTCCCATAATGCTTTTAAGTAAAGATAACACTCTTTGTTTTGTTGTGATGCCTCTCTTTGTTTTCTTGTGAACTCGGGGCTCCCGGAGCTGCTTATCTAAAAAACAAACACAGCTACGGTTTGCAGTGAATGAGCAGAGGCAGGGGAATGTCCACAGCTAGTGTTTGCTTGAGGAGAGAAGCAGCACAGCGGGCGGGAGGGGTCCATTTCGGAGCAGCTGCTTATCTGGTCTGTGAGGAAAAAAACAAATAAGGCTATTTGCACTTAGTGAATGAGAGAGGGGTGGGGGAAGGGGTCGGAACTTGCAAGGCAGGGAGCTGACACGTCAGCTCCAAAAATCCACTCTCTCTGTCTCCCCCACGCTCCCTGTCACACTCCACCCCACCCCCTCTTTTGAAAAGCACGTTGCAGCCACTTGAACGCTGGGATAGCTGTCCATAATGCACCACTCCCAACACCGCAAATGTGGCCACACTGCAGCGCTGGTAGCTGTCAGTGTGGCCACACTGCAGCGCTTTCCCTACACAGCTGTACGAAGACAGCTTTAACTCCCAGCGCTGTATACAGCTGCAAGTGTAGCCAAACCCTAACTCGCACAGGCTTTCAGTCGCTCAGCCTGAGGGGGCATTTGAGAAACTCATTAAAGAGTGTGAATGGGGTGGGGTGGACAGAGCAATCCAGACAGCTCTCCTGCTCCCAGCCTCGGAGCAGCAGCATCCCACACAATGGGGAATTTACATTGCCCACAGCCCAGGGGAGAGAGGAGCTGCTGATCCAGCTCCTCCGGGACAGCCCTATCAACTTCTTGCTCAGGGAGGAGTAAGAGCCTGCTCTGCCCTGGAAACGGACCACTTTTACCTGCCGTGAGAGCCGGTTAGAAACTGCAGCCACAGGCTCCTCACCGGCTGGCTCCCTTCCAGAACAGCTGATAGGCGGCTGCGCACTACAGTTGATTGATTAGAAAGGGGCTAATCCAGCCGCCCGCCAAAGGTTCATGGGGCTCCATATGTACGAGGGGGGGCGTGCAGGGGAACCGCTCCCCGCCCCAGCTTGCCTTCTCCCTGGGCCTGAGCACGAAGCCCCCGCACCGCTTCTCCGCCCTCCCAGGTTTCCCACGCAAACAGCTGATTCGTGGGAAGCCAGGGGTGGGCGGAGAAGCAGAGCAGGGCGGTGCAGGGAAGGTGAGCTGGGGCCAGGGTGGAGAGCTGAGCACCCACCAAATTTTCCCTGTGGGTGCTCCAGCCCTGGAGCACCCAAGAAGTCGGCGCCTAAGGCACCACTTTTGGAGAATGTGCTCAGGGGGAGCAGCCACTCCCCCTGCTCCTCCCCTAGCTACGCTACTGACCAGAAACACCAGTTATTTCTTTAGATTAGCAACAGGTGTTTTCACATTCTCTAGTCAACTGAAAAACAGT
Source organism: Mauremys mutica (assembly GCF_020497125.1). NCBI lineage: Eukaryota > Metazoa > Chordata > Testudines > Geoemydidae > Mauremys > Mauremys mutica. The sequence continues at coordinate 57,389,328 of NC_059074.1, forward strand.
AAAGGTAAACAGTGACAATTACATGGAGAGTGAGCAGAACCTGGAACAAGCTGGTGGGAAAGTTTCATTCACAGGTTGAGCAAGTAGGCCAAGAAACTGCCTAAGGCAAATACATAAACATCACTTTCATTTTATAAGCTTTGTATTGGTATTTGTAAGTAACTATATCCAGTAATTCTACATGAGGGAACCTTTTAGGAGTAAGCTAACAATAATGAAAATACAATATCTAGGATTAGAATAATAAACCGAGAGAGAGGAAGCAGTACTGAACCAAGGCTCTAGGCACTGTACACAACTTTTAACATCAAAGTTCCATTCTAGCATTTCAAAGTATGCCCACAAGAACAGTCACCCAGCCACCCACACTCCCAACTGCAGACTGAGTATATGCAGTAAGACGAGGGAGACAGAAACAGCTAAGCAATAGTCAGAATTCAAGTCAGGTTGAAGTGCAATGCCAGTTCATAGATAGCACATACTTGCATGTTTGATTAGGTAGTCAGGAGTCTGATGTTTTCATAACTTTCACCAAGTACTTCTGCTGCCAAAAAAGGCTTTGTCCTCCTCTGAGAGCTCTGCTGCCAGTGGAAGGAATTGGCCACAGCAGTCTCCACCTAACTGTCTTTAGTTTCTGTGAAGGAGGAGCAGGCTGCCAGCAGGGATTCCTAGGGATTCCTAGCTGCCAAAGGAAATGGAGGACAGCAGTGAACTTGACTATCTTGTAGCTGGGGGGACCGTGGGCAACTGTGGAATGAGAGATGGCAGCTTTTTATCCTCGGTAACCTGAGCAGCCAGGAGTAGGGAGCCAAGTCCAGGTAATTCTGGCACTTCTTTTTTTAGGGCTTGAGCACTGTTGCCCACATGAACGTGTATGCATCTTCCACCACGTTGCCTTACTTCAACAGACAGCCTCACATTTACACTTAATTTATTCATATAAACACACCTACCTAATATAATGTACTAGATTTTCTTAACAATCAGTATTTGTTGCCTTTTTTCCTGTCCTCCCATCCCCCAGTATTAACCATGATATTTATCTAGAAAATTGTGAAGTTAATTTTTGCACTGATTTTTCACTTGTTTCTTAATTTTTGTACTAAATACCAATAAATTCCCAAGTCATTTAAACAAAATAAAAATGAAGGGCATTGGGAGTAGTAAGAAATGCTTAAGCTGTAAGGAAAAGAAAGGATGGAAAGAGGAAGTGCCATGACTCTGTGTGTGTGATGAGGTAGATGTGGATTATGTATCAGTCTGTGGATAAAAACCAGAGCAGACTTAACTCTCAGAGTAAACCCGATAGCTGGACTCATAGAACAAAAACATTTCAAACCTCATAACTTAAGTTATGCTCAGAAAAGATGAAGGTATATGTGCACACAATTAATTACATCAGTAACCCCACACATTCACATGTTACAGTAGGTAGTTATGCATACAAATACTCAGTAATGCACCCAATTAGCTAACATACATATCAAATCATAGGATTTCCTTTCTTTCAACTAGCTGTGCATTGTTTGCAGATATCACTAAGGAGATGAAGGGTTGAAGATTTAAACTCGTTGTTCCCAGATATTACCAGAGCCAAAGTTAGAACTGGGATCCTTGTGGTCCTGGCAGCAATTCTACTAATGAGCCAAAATTTCAAATTAGCAGAAGCTTTGGTATGGTTCTCAGTTGGAAAGTTTTCTTTGCAAAATTTAACCTTGGAAAGGAGTGCCAAGTACAAAAAAGACACCTGCAAGTGAGTTGCAATGTGCAGATGTTTATCTCTGCTATTATCCCCATTCTACCATTGAAGAGTGGAGAAAGGTGTCAGGTAGTAATTTCTTCTGAGACATCACAGGAACAACAACAAAAAGATAATTGGGCTACACATCTTTGAGTTAGTGCTTAATCCTGCTTTGCTGTTTTGCTTTGATTAGAGGTCATTTGAAATTATTTGCTATTATAATTGCACACTTATGAAGTTCCCTTTGAAATAAAAGTGTGTGGTTTTTCTTCTTTAATGTTTTTATATGCGTTTACTTTTTTATCTAAAGAAAATGCTTTTAGCCTATAGGCAAGAGGTGAATATCTTTAAAGATGTATAGCTTTAATTTCTCTGTGTCTCATTCCCTCATCTGCAAAAATGGGAATATTAATACTTCCTTCAGTCTTTGGTCTTCTCTATTTTGACTGTATGCTCTTCAGAGCCAGGACTGCTTCATGCACATGTGATTCAGCAACTAGCGCAATGGGGCACTAATCTCTGTTGCGGTCTCTAGGTCCTACTATAATAAATATAAAATAATGGGAAGTCAAACTCAGTTCTCTCCAAAAATCACAGTAAGACTCCTTTTATTCCAACATGGAGTGCACAGTACAGGCTTCCTGAACTTGTGCAAAAATTAAACACTTTTTCCATTCAGAGAACATTATCAAATCACCTGAAGACTTGAGACAAGACAACACTTTCTGTATATACAGACAAAGAATTTCATCTTAATCACTGGAGCCCCAGAAAATGAATCAGAGAAACCTGTGAGTTAGAGAAATGTATACATCTTAAAATCCCCCAAAGGAACAACATCATATTTAATAAAATGTTTAGACTAAAATTAGAAACTAACAATAAAAGCTACAGAACTGTCTGGAATACAGATCTTGGTACAGAGTTATCAGAAAGTCAGTGTAAAGTACCTCTTAGTCAGGTATCTATTTATAATAAATTCAAGAAGTTGCAATATTATATACTCCACAGGACTTACTTCACTCCTTACTTTCCTTAGTCCAGTTAAACTAGTTATATTGGCTAAGTGTCCCAAGTGTCACCCAGAAAGAACAACTTTCACTCTTTTGGGGCCAGTTCCAAAATATCCAGTTTGGAATCAAGTATATAAGTTTTCAAGGTTATTTCTGGACAAGCAAAACTGAAAAGCTCCAGCTTTAAGTATTTTTGCTCTTGGTGTAATTCACTGAATAGCTCTGCCTTGAAGTTCACTAGAACTCAATTTTTAATCAGTAGGAGCCAAGTTCTTAATATAGGGATTATATTAAGACAAATCTCTTACGCTCATGACATAGCTTAAGAAGCACTTTTTGAGTGGCTTTGAGTTATGAAACAAACAGCAGAATTGGATAACAAACAAAAGACATTCATATGCTACTGGGGTGATCAGTTACCTACACTTAGTATGTATAGGTTAGTTTAAAATTTGTATAGAAAAAATTAATAGAAAATTATATCTTATAGACTTCTAAAGAATAATGGCTCTAGAATCCTAGTGATTACTTCTCTAGTAATTTTTACAAGATTTGTCCATAAGATATACATTAATAAATAGCTTATTACATGGTATCATTACTTGGTAAATCATTTTGGGATACAATTTGTATCCAAGAGGCTATAATATATATATATGTAGTATTGTAAGGCTTTTCAGTTACTATCTAGGTAGGCTGGAGTTAAACAAGTGATTTAGAAGCAAAAGACTCCATATTCCATTACTAATCCCATGAGCAATCCAGCTCCCATGGGAAAATATTGATACAGCTGGGATTCTGGGATTCCTAGTAGGAATCATCTTGCTGAAAAATTGGTAGCATTGACAGTTTGGGAGCCCAATGGGAGAGAAAATAAGCCAATTTCCATCTGGCAGCATGGGAGTCTTGTTGCAAACACTGCAAAGAGTCTTCAGGCTGTTTTAATAGTGGTTTAACAAGCAGAAGGAAAACTTAATTTAATGTTAAAAAATTAAACACTGAAATTCTCTTTATGATTGTTCAAGTTAGTATTAAAATAGGATGGGGACTTTTTACAGTGTCAGACAATGAGCTTCCCACCAGAAATCAATTATTTAAAAAGGCTTATTTTTTTAAATATTCAAATACATTTCACAGTTTGTTCATAGAGGGGAGTGTTCTTGAACTCTGGATTGTTGTTTTTAACAAATTAGGCACCATTGTCTTTAAATGCCTGAAATTATTCTAAAATCACACACCCATTATGTTGTCTGCTTTCTTTGTTTTCAACTGCATTTAACTCTGTCTTATTATTTAACAATATGACTTAGAAAGGAAAATGACAAGAATTCAATTTATTTAACCTAAGGAACAAGAATTAAAGGGAGGAACAGAATAACAATATAAATATTCATAGAAAATAATAAAAGGAAGAAAATAATTTGCATTGAGAAGCCACAAATATAACAGTAAAGGATTAAAGTTGAAAAAGGATAAATTTAACTTGTATATTAGAGAAAAAAAGTTTCTGAGGGAGGTGAGGACAATTGGACAGAAAGGATGTTTTCCTTGAGTCACAATCATTAACGGATATAAGGCACCCAAACTAGATAAGTACAGTACAGCATATAGAAAATATCATCTTTGATTGTTTCTGGACAACTAAATAGGGCTCTTTCAACCCTTCCAGCTATAATTTGTTGGCTATGGTAGTCTCCGCCTTTAAATTAAATTTAAAAAACCTTGTTAGTAAAATAGTCAACCTATCTTTTTAAAAGTCATTAAGATAATTAGGATTGTCAAAAGACTACATTTTAAGAGAGACTGTCAAGAATTGAAGGCACACAACTTCACCTACCTTAAAACTGCCCTCATCCAATGGAGAGCATCTTCCAGATTCTAGGAAGTAAAACCCCTGCCTGCACCTCCCCCTGCTATGGGCATGGAAGGCAATGAAACCTGTGTGGTACTGCCATGTAGGGGTAAGGCAGGTTATAATGAGTCCACAAAAGAAAAGGTCCACCACTTCTTGCCCATCAATGGTGCTATGCTCTTTGTGTGCCCCCTCTCCACCACTGCACAGGTTGTTTTGTTCGGAGGTGGCGGGCTGGCTGATCTAGAATTACTGAATATGAATCCACCACCTAAATATCTGGTTGGAGGGAAGATACACCTGCTGTGATGGCCAACATAGCCTGAGAAATTCAGTATTAGCCATAGAGTGGCTCTGTGGGATAAGAATTTCTTTACCCAGTTGCTGTACAAAACACCACCCCACCAATCATAAGACTATTTACTTGGCCTTCATGAGGAAATCAGAATTTTGCTCTATTTGTTTAGTCAAAAAAATAGTTCAGCCACTTCACCACCAAGAACATGTAAAAAATCAACTGCAGCTATTTTATCAGTCTCTGAAAAGCAAAATTGTGCTCTTCCCCAATGCATCTGTAACAGCACCAGCTAAATGAATACTATTCCCAAAGCAAGGTTAGCATTAATGGCTAGATGATGCTGAACAAAGATGAGTTTGGTAGGAGTTGTAGTCATGAGGGGCTGGTGTATTTTGTTTATTAAAATGAGTGTGTCAATTTCAGCTCTATCTAAAACACAAGGAAAGATTATTGATCCCCTAAATGGGGTGGAGGGAGGAGGGAAATAAAGACCATCCCTTTAAAATCAATGGAAAAACTTCCAAACTATTAAAGGAAAACAGGTTTTCATGCCTCTAGGATTGCACTTTAAAACATACACAAGCATGCACAAAAGATAAAATAAATTAAGCTATGGAATACTTATAGTGTTATCAAATATGACTGATTAATCAATATAAAAACAAGAAGTTAAACTTTTTTGTGTATGTGTTTGAAACAAAATAGTGTTGTCAATTCTTGTGATTTTTAGTGGGGGAGGGCGACGGGGGAGTTAAACCCCAGCTGTTGGAATCATATTACATGGAAATAGCAGCTTCCAGGGTTTTGTTTGTTTGTTTGTTTTTTAAATAATTTTCTAGCCCTTATGCTTGCAGAGAAAAGCTTCAAAACATGATGCAAGTGCACCCAAATGGCTCAAAAGCCAGAAGGCAAATAAAACACACTCAACATTCATAATTTTTAAGACAATCTCATGTTTCATGAACATTTGGAGTTGGCAATACTGACACATTTCTCATTATTTGTGTTGAAAACCAGTTTGCGCTCAACTCAAACACCCTTTGGTAACCCATCTCATTACATTTAAACATTTGTCTATGCACCATAAAGTTTGTATGTCTGCAACAATACAGACAACAGATTCATGAAACGTTTTTTGACAAATAGATTCCTTACTAGGCACATTAATACAGAACTTTGAGTAATAATTCATTTGAACTACAATACAGAAACATATTTCCTGCTCCCCTCAGAAGCAATGCAAAGGCTTGCGAGTGTCAGGGGTAATGGAGGACATGAGGGAGAGGGAAGTAATCTGGGATGGAGCCTGGGAGTGAACTTGAGAGGGTTGTTGAAAAAGGATAAATTAAAGGAGGGGGGGGAGAGAAATATGGAACTGGGTTTTTTTGAGGGTGGGGGAGGGATTCTCAGGAAGTTGGGGAGCCTCCCCTATGAAGGCCCTGGCTGACCCCTAGCCTTTCCCATTTGGTCAGGCAAATCTGCCTCTGTCCCCATGTGCCCCTGCACCTGCACCTGCACTTCCCATTCTGCTAGGCATAGCAGCCTCATCCCCATTTGTCCCTGCACCCCCACCCCCATTTCCTATCCCATGTGCTGCTGCACCTCCTCTCCCCCAACCCCCATGTGTCCCTGCACCCCCACTCCCATGCAGCCCAGGCTCAATGCTGTCACCCCACTAGCTCCTGTGCCCCTGCTCCAGTCTGTTTCCCCCAACTAGCCCTTCTGAACCCCAGTCTGTGTGATCCCCAGCAGCCCTATGTGACCTACTCTGTCCATTCCCCCATATCCCATGCCTCCTCGCTTGGCCCTGCCAGCAGGGTGCTGAGAGGAAGGCAGCCTACCTCTCCCTCTCCCTGGCTGACTGCTCTAGCCCATGAGCCCACTGCTCTCTTCTGGCACTACCTGGAGGGTGAAAGGTGTAAGTGCAGTTTTCCTTTGCCTTTCTATCAGAATGTGCAAGGCAAAAATGTGCAGGGGACATGAAGTCTGTGCTTGTGCAGTAGTGCAGAATTACCCCCTGGATAATATGTGTGAGGCAAAGGGGGAAAAGCTGCTACCAGCGTGGTGGGGGTAGCTATCAGTTGATTTTGAATAGCCAGACATATGGGCTATTACAAGAGCTCACTGCAGAGCTACATGGCTGAGAGAGGCTTTGAAAGAGCACGTTATTGGTCAGCCACAGTAGTGTTCTTTGCTGGAATGTTCTCTGGGCCTGGAACTTTTGGTGCTGCTAAGAATTGTGTAGTGTTTGCTGTACATTTATAAATATGGCTGAGTGTTTTCCTGAAGCGATGAATTCTGTAGTAGTTGATGTGCATTTACAAGTATTATTTGCTTTGACTACTACTAGGCATTATGCAATATTTGTCGTGAACTAATAAAAATAATTTGATTCTCCAAAAAGAGAACTTTATTGAACAGAAAAAAAAGCAGTGCAGAAAAATCAATGTGCAAAAAACTCCATCGCACTGTCATATGAAGTTTTAACGTAACTTAATGGGGTGAAATGAAAAAAAAAAAGAAAGGAAGTAAATATTTATGCCCATTTGAGTAAACAAATGTAACCCATTGTGGCTACACATACACCCGTCATGGTTCTCACAGGTCATTGTGTGTGAAGCTGTGGTTTTCCTTGATGTCCCCCGGCATGGAATGGTTGGAGTAATGATGCGTCACGTGATATGTTGTGGTCGTGTAGGGAGTTGTGACCATAGAGATCGCCAAGGGCTGCAAAGGGTGAGGAGTCTGGGATTTTTAGAGCTGTAGGTCAACCAGGGTCTGCAGCATTTGGATTTGTTGCCTGAGAAGACCCATTATATCCCAGTGCATTTCCTGCTCTTTACCATGCTGAGACTCCTAGGCCTTTTAACTGCTTCTTTCTCTGTGCTGTTGGTTACATTGGTCCTCCAAGCCCTTTGTCCAGGGCCTGGATGCAGCATGACTGCGGAGGGTCCGCTGGTCCCACGGCTCCAGTGGACCTCCCGCAGCTGCGGAGGGTTCGCAGGTCCGCGGCTCCAGTGGAGCATCCGCAGTCATGCCTGCGGGAGGTCCACCCGAGCCGCGGGACCAGCGATCCGTCCGCAGTCATGCCTGCGGGAGGTCGACTGGAGCCGCGGGACCAGCGGACCCTCCGCAGTCATGCCGCCCCAAGCGCGCGCTTGGCACGCTGGGGTCTGGAGCAGGCCCTGATCGTGAGTATGGAGAGGCAGGATTTCCTCTTGTATGAAGCTATAAAATGTTGGTCTTTATTTCACGGGCGTAGGTATAGGGAAATGGCACAGAACATTGGCACTACTCTCCACAGGCATCAGTGATTTTAGTGATCTCTCACTCCTGAAGGTCACAAAGATACAGAGACAACAGCTGCTGCTGGTGTCCTGAGACTGCCAGGCCCGTATGCTGCTAGGTTGTTTACTGCAATGGTGCCAGCTGAATTTATCACAGAGTGGCGTGGGAAAGTGTCATACTGCAAAAGAAGAAATAAGGCTGCCATCTCCAAAAACTTTGGGAGGATGGCAGAGTATCTCCATGAAAGTTTCATCGAGATCTCTCAGGAGGGTAAAGGAGCCATCCCTATTCACACAAACAAAGTGCTCCTCATGCCCCACCCCCACCTAACAACATGGGAATAAAAAGCTGATGCCAACTCTACCTCTGTCTGTGGTACCTTCTACCTCTGCTCGCATGAGTAGACCAATGACAAGTTGATGCCTTTGTGTTAACATGTGGATGGACTGGGCCATTTTAAAATTTAAACACTGTAAAGAAAAATGCATGCGCACACTTACCTGATGTCCTTTCCCCTTCATCAGGCTCATCTGTGCTTGCCTGGTGGGACTGGCTAGACTGTGGAGGGGTCTCAAACAGGTCCTGGCTAGTGGCTTGGTTGCAGTCTCCCACTCTGTCTCCCTCCTTCTCCTCCCAGTTCTCGGCCGGGGTCTCTGTCTTGGGGTCCTTTGAGGTATCCACAGTGGTATGAGGGGTTCTGGGGTGAGGTCTCCACCAAGCATAGTATGCCAAGTGTTGTATAATCGACAAGTCTGCAGCACAGCACTAGATTGCCAGGGATACCACAAGGCCAGGGAGAGCAAAGTTCCTTCATTTTTACGAGTCACTGCTGCTAATTCCTGTCGTACCCCGATGGAATCTGCTCATATATGTTCACATTTCTGCAACTGGTCCATAGCTGTGCCTGCACAGCCTTTTTTCCCCCACAGGCCCAGGAGATCCAATACTTCCTGTCCACTCCAGGCAGCAGCAGTTGGAGATCAGTTGGACAGTTGCACACAACAAAGATGAGCTGCTAAGTGTGTTTACCAAGCTAGGCCATCAAAAAAAGGCATTTCAAAATCACATGAGGTACTTTAAGGGAGGGGGGCTGCCTTCCAGTCTCTGTAACCCCTGGGCAATGGAGTTTAAAATTGTGAGCAGAATGGTCACTGTCACAGGGAATGGGGCATTATGGGACTGCTGCTGGAGGACTGCTAGGGTCAACACAAGTCATGGTGCTATGCTGCTAGGGGAGTTAGTTTTACTGCATGACTATAATGAGGCACTCATGTCAGATGGTGATAAATATGAGTGCAGACGTGCACAAATAGGTTGTTGCAAGGCTACTTCCGCGGACCTACCTTTGTAGTGAAGACCAGGACTTAACCTATATTCCATGTCCTCTTATCTTCAAGTGCTCTCTGCCCTACCTGCTACAATTTCTGGATTGAAATTAAGTATTTACTGAACTCCTTGGGGTGAAAAAGAATCAGAAAGGTCCAAACATTACACATCATCCCCTATATAAAACACTTTAAGGGCCTATTGAAAGTACATTGAAGTCAATGGGCATCTATCCATTGACTCCAATGGGTTTTGGATCAGGCCTATAGAACACTGGTTGCACTATAACATGCAAACTACTTGGTATCCAAGGGCAATCTCATATGGACACTAAGGATTTGCATTCATAAACACTTAGATTTCTGTGGCGTATGACAGGAATTGCTCCCATAGGAAGACATTACCTTCCAAGTTGAGTTATCAAAAACCCATTCACTGCCTTTGGCATAATTGTTAAGTAATGTGCATTTTGTGTATGAAATAAAATAGAAATGCTGACAGGCTAGCATTTATGGCTGCTGACACAAACTTTCTGAACAGAGGCTGTGCAAGTTCTGCTGACATAAACCTTCTCCTTAAGAACAGCTGCTGTTGCCTGCTAATTTCCACACCCTCGCCCCTCCGCCTCCCATGGAGTAAATCCCAAGTGCTGGCTGTGTCGAAGTGCTATAGCATCTTCTACTGAAACTTAGTTATGTTACAGATGTAAACATATAAAAAGACAAAAATGCATCCTTTCTGGTTTCACTCTTTTCTTTTCAGACTGTTTAATAATCCTACACTGAGGAGTACTTGGATAAGGTGAACAGCTGCCATATAAAATTCTTTCAACACGTTACATCTATTCTGTCTGAAGTGATAAACATTCCAGATAGACAAGATAGAGCCAACTTTCTTGGCATAAACTAAGGCACCATGCACTTGGTGATTAGCAATCGCTACCATGGGGAGGAAGTGTGACTGGAGGTCGGTGCACAGGAGTTCTGGGATCTAATCGGGGTGTGGGGTCAACATCTTAAATTTAAAGGGAACTTCAAGAGTTTTGCTGATTTGGAGCCTTAGCAACTTGATGAGTAAGGTGCTAAGTGTCTTGAACTCACATTGAAAGCAACAGGAGGGCCTAATTTGACTTGTAAAATGTTTCTTACACATGACCCATGATATGAAACACGTTATATACGTTTATATATTGCATGGCCCACCGCAATTACAAACAATATAAGACTAATATTTACATTTAACAAATAATACGAACAGCAAATACTACCCATGTAAAACACAACTGAAGTGACATACATTTTGGAATTTCCTGAATTTTGTGTACTTGATTTATCATCCTTATTGTTGATATTAAGAGGCTGTTGGCTCCCCCCGCCCCCGTTCTTATTTAAGAAAAAAATTATTCAAGGCTATCTGGCTCGAGGAGCTTACAAATGTGTTCAGTGAGCTTGTAAATGCTTTGCCATGGATATAGCCAGTTTGGGAAGATTACAAACCTCAACCTCTCTCACCAGCATAGCTTGCTAGCTCCTTGCCACATGCCTAAGCTTAAAACTCCAACTCAGGCAGCAAGTCAGTCTGAAGGTATTAATACACCATGAGCCAGGGAAGAGCAGAATCTAGGAGCAGCAAATTAGGAAGGTCTGATGTGAACGGATTTAAAAAAACCTAATCTTTGGGCTGGGATCTTGTGTCATTTTTTCAGCTAGATATTGCAGAAAACGGTGCAGAGATGGAAAATTTTCATCCTGCTTAAAAAGGGGGGGGTAGGCACAAAGTGCCTTTCTCTCTTTCTTTTTTTGCACAGCAGGTAGAGTCCACCCTCTTTAGAGCGAGCCATTGTCATTGGGGAGAGTATCCCCTGGCCACCTGCTCTTTATGGTCTTTCTACCACAATGTTTTTTAAGACTGGTATCTTTGAAACTTTTTGTATTTCTAACATTTCAAAGATACTAAGAAAGAATGGGAAATGTTGCACATCTCTTGGTTTCCTTCCATTGTGTGAAGTCTGTGTGTTGGTTACCTAGGAAACTGCTGTAGTATGGAATTGAACTGGCTGTCATGACAGTCAGAGTGCTTTCTCAGAGAAAATGATGTGCACAAGTGATGCACAAAAATTAAAAGCCTGACGACATCTATTTGTCAGAATAATGAATAGAGAAGCTACTGCTCACACATACTCCCCATTCATCCTTGCAGAGGCACAATACACATTTGCTTGCATTGATGTGGGAGGAAAGTAGGGTGGGCTAGAAAGTATCAACTATTAGATGGATATAAGCCTATGAATCCTGCACATGATGTAAAACTCACCCATCCTCCTTTCTTTCCTGGCAGTGAAATTACCCCCAAACACAAATCTCTGCGTAACAGGCCTCTTAGCTCATAAAAAGAGATCTCACATGCAGTTCTGAAGCCTCATTTTATCATTTGTTTTACATTGTTGGACATAACAGTGGCACTTTAACTGGCTCTGATGTTCCACAATAATTCTGCTCTTTCCTCTGTCTGAACGCTAGTGGTAGACTCCTCCTCCCTCTCTGAATCCTTGTTCTAACCAATTCCTACTCTCAAGGCAATGCTACCCCAGTGGCAGGTTAGTCATCACCATCAGGAATACATGAAAGCTACTCCCCATACAGTTAGAGACACATGGTCTCCAAGTATTATAGTATACAGCCACTGTACGCAGTGAACATGCTTTCAACATGGAAAAGTTCCAAAGCAGTTCTGTATCTTCCCCCACCCCATATGAGGTTTTGTTTGTTTTGCACCTAGAGCACCTTGTACATAACCAATATGCTACATGAGCAAGTGAAAAAATGCAGCTACTTAAGTGTGGTGTTTAGATGTGCTTGTAATTATTAGAACTGGGAGCACTGGCTGTTGGGAGTCTGAAAGGACAGGAAACAGGAAGGAGGGGGGAGGAGTTGAGGAGGCTGAGTGACAGTTACAGAGGGTGCAGCAGCAGCTTGGCAAAGAGGTTTCCACCTTAAAAATAAAGTCCTGTTGAAGTTTGTTAGTACCTTGCCTGGTTGATACAACACTAAGGTGTGAGGAAGATTGTGCTTACAATGAGCTCTTCCCAATTATGCTTGTGCATTTGATTTATATTTAGATATTTTCTTTGAGCCTAGGACGCAAAGTGGTATGAGGAAGATGTGATAAGAAGCACTAGTCACAAGGAATATTGGGCCAAGTATTTAAAAACCAGCCTTAATTTTTACATTTACATTTTGGTATCCACAATCATCTGCAGATACTAACACAAAATGTTATAAATTGTGTCTGCACCTCATTACATTTGCTGACTCAAGGTATGTTTAAAAATTTGCCCCATTATGTTTAATGTGCCTCTTTCACATTGCAAAAGGATTTCATTGCTTGTATTTTCTTGTAACTTTACATAGGTGACATTCTATTTTTTTCAATCCATGGTGCTATTTGGAATGTTATTCCTTTATTAATTGTTACCAACCTGCATATTTCAAAAATCCAAAACTGTGCACAGTGTGGCTAACAATCGAAGAGACAATTTTACCCTTTCCCTAACTATATAAGAATCAATTCGTCCCCCAAAAAACCAGAAACCATCTCCCTCTCTCTGAAACTATTTATTGGCTGTATTCTTTCCCCTGCCTCTACAAAGTTTAAAAAAAAATCAATTGCAATGATCATACTTCCTCAAAACCTGTTTCTCTTACCCTCGAGACCCCTCATTTGGGTAACTCAGCAATGAAAGGAGAGGTTACCCATGCAAAATGGATGCCAGTATTTTATTTTCCTTCAGATTATGCCAATATTTGTAACAAACATAACAACGTCAAGGTATATGTGAATACATGTTAGAAGATTTAAAATAACAAGGTAGTTGACATATTGTTCACTATATTATCTGGGTGAATTTTACCACATTTAAATCAAGAGAAACATTTCCCCCACAAACAGGCTGCAGACATCCTACATCTCTCAAGGCAAAGTAGATATTCTTGTGTTTGTGAAAGGGAATATTCTGTCCATTCCTTACACTGGTTTTCAGCCACTTTGCCAAGACAAGCCACCCACCCACCCATTCCTTTAGTCTCAGACTCTTTAGATCTCGCTGTTTGGTTTGTTCCCCCACCCCCTCCGGCATTATCATTCTCGGAACCGCATACTTTAGGATTTTGTACAAGAACTATAGTGCCCTCTCGTGGCATTTCAACCTGAGTAAAACATTCATTTGACAATCGAAGAAATATGAAATATAAATACTTTTAATGTCTTTAATGGCTATGAATTTGAGTCCATTTTAGAGGTTCATATTATAGAACACTTTTAAGGGTTAAAAAGTCCCAAACCCTCTTAAAACAATATATTGATGACATGAATCTCTGGTCATTTAGCTAATATGCATTTTGTGAGCTAACACACAGTGCTTGGAAAACAAATTCAATTTTATTATACTTACTACAATCTCCAGGGTAGAGCAGAAGGAATGGGCTCAGTTTGACAGCAAAATTACTGTATGGTCTGACTGTTATTTACGCAGTGCTACTGGTGCCCATGGTGATTAATTATTTGTGATGAGGTCAGAGGGCCTGATGCTTCAACATACTTCTGCAGGCAGAGCGGGACAAACAGCAGCAAATTTGAAAAGAGACGAGGGAAAGGCAAAAGGGGACACACTCCCTCCATCTATGGAAGCCCATCTTTAGGTGCTCAGTGGACATAGGAGCTTGTAGGCAAGGAAACTGGGGATAGACCAGCTCAAAAGATAAATGGAGACCTACGGAACTTGCGAGGCAAACAAACATTAAAAGATAAAAGACAAAGCCGAGCCTTTGAGAGCAGATTAGCTTCCCAGTCCAACCATTTCAATTTTTTTTAAAACATTTTCAATGACTGACTAATATTTTGGAGAAAGGAAGTCTCTGTTACACATTCAACACCCCTGAATCTCAAATTCAGCTGCACAAAGCATCGGCAACACATTCTCTGTGACATTTACAAAGACCAGACTTGACCTTTTAGTAAAGAGAGCCAGGAAATCCCACCTTCCTCTTCCCAAACCTTTCACCCACAGCTTAAAATAACCACTTTTTAGCTAAACAAAAAGGCACAAACCCAATTAAAAAAAAATCTTTTGCAGAACAGTTTTAAGGTTCAGCCCATGGTAAGTGGGGATGGTGCATGTACTTTGCTCCAGCTCCAGGAGGTGTTAGGCCTCAAACAAGCAAAGGGGCTCCTGGAGAGCAAGGGGTGTGGGACTGCTGCACCTCTGCTTGACAGAGTGCAGAATGCACTTGCCCTCCCTCTGCTGAGAGTCAGTTCCATTGTCAGTACTGGAGTAGGGACAGAACACTGCTAGCACCAGCAGCCTATGCAGTTGTTACACTCAGGGGAGCACAGGCTGCAGTTGTGTCTCGCCCTGCACAGGGAAGAAAAAGGAAATGCACCTTTTATTGTCCTCTGGTCCCCTGCGAATATTTGCGCCCTCATGCAGGACTGGGTATAGTCTTGCATTAAACATATTGATCATTACGTTCTAAGGACAACACAAGCAATAGGTATTATGTAAAAAAAAACAAAAAAAAAAAAACCACAACCAAAACCCTAAACCCCACATTATTAAAAAGTACTCCTACTACATTTTTCCAAGAGCTTCTAGTCTTGCCTTAGGCACCACCAAGCTCAGATTTCCTGGGAATCAGAAGGAATGAATACAGTTTCCTTTTAGGATTTCTTTGCTTAAGGAATGCTGTAGGAAAAGTTATAAAGCTATCTTAAAAACATTGCTCTGAACTACTGCATAGTAGGAAAAGGAAGCCTCCTGTGGCTGGTCTTTATTAAGGGGAAGAAATCAGTTCACAGAGTAGCTCAGTTTGGAGCTCTGCTTGCACAGAACAAGGGTCTTGCTGCTTTTTATTTTGCCTCTGTTCAGGATCGCTGAGAACAGAGTGATGCAAGGGTTTGGTTTACTCCTCCCCCCAGAATCTGGATGTAAATAGGCCTTAATTTCCCCTGCTGTGCTGTCTCCCTGATGGTAAGGTGATGTTGACCATTTGCTCTTTTGGCAAAGCTGAAGCTCCTCCTTGTTCCAGGGCAAAATCAGAGTCCAAATGAAAGCACAAATCAGATCCTTTGGCTCAATAGTCATTGGCCCTCCCTAGGCCGAACAGTCCTTGTAGTTGGCCTCCTAGAACCCAACAACCATTTTTGCATTTCCTGTGCTGAATAATCTTTCACTCCTCTATGCGATGGTCTTCCCCTTTCCCTGTCAATCAGTGGCTAACTACAGTCTGTATTGCAGGGTTTGGTGGTCCTTCAATCTCCCTGGCCTTAACCATCATTTTAAACCTTTGGTGCACGGGTTTCTGCACCTCCATCCTAGGGGGTATTTTGGGGAGGAGGGAGTGTGCTCTCCCTCTCTACTATGAGATCCAATATCACGAGGCAGTGTCTGCCCCAACCCAAGACTGCCTTTTTCCTCTGTTTCCCAAAGCCACCTCATGTGATGCCTTTTTCTGGTCACATCTTCCTCAGGCCTTGACAGCCAAATACCTTGCAAGCTCCACTCCCAGCTCTGCTGGCAATCACATTATCCCTAGACCATGGTGAGCTTCCTCAGACAGCTGGATCTACCTCCTACTGAAAGCAGTTAGCTTTCTGAATGCTGCTTCCCCATTGGCTTTCCATTTCTCTCAGCCCCCCTAGCCTATTGTATTAATTCCCCCTGCAGAAGGGAGCAGCTTTGGAAAAACATGCCAGAGATGGGAAACCACTTGGACCAGCCCTTTAGGAAATAACAGATTCTTCTCTTCCACAGAGAAATAAAGGTTGCGGAAGGGGCCTGGAGAAACTCCACTGGTCTGTCCAAAACACTGTAGGGGACCGGTCCAGAGGAGGGATTGATGCCTAGAAGATATCTGGGACCAATTCAGCAACACTTGCTCATATGAGAAGTTAGCTTATCACAAATCTCTACTATCCAGGCCTGTGAACACTCAGAATTA
The DNA here is from genome assembly GCF_020497125.1 of Mauremys mutica. Lineage (NCBI taxonomy): Eukaryota > Metazoa > Chordata > Testudines > Geoemydidae > Mauremys > Mauremys mutica. Next base: position 57,405,841 of record NC_059074.1, read on the forward strand.
GATTGCAGTGCTAAATAAATCTGTGCAGCATTTGCTTAATGGTAAGAACTCAGCTTCCCCCCACCCCAAAAAAAAAAAATCCCAATAGCAACTGTGAAGGTCTCAGAATAAACCTCCACAGGAGACCTGAGTGCAAGTCAAAATGGATCGGACCTAAATCCTTACTCTCCTCCCTGCACTGTTTTTCATCCCTGACATAATTACAGATCACTGGGGAGAGAGGAATAAAACCAGCCCAAGGCTGTCTCAGACAATTACACCAGTTATTTCAAACAGAACAAAAGAATGTCAGGGTTGACCATACCAAATGCTGCTGAAAGGCGCAAGGAAACCAATAAAGAAAAGAAACACCCCATCTACATGAGCACCATAAACTTTTGAGCAATGTTGTTTCAGTACAACGCTGAATATAAAATCTAGATAAATTCCTCAAACTGGTCAAATTGTACCATATGAGAATATAATTACAGTATCAAATGTCTTTCCTAACATTTAAGATTAACCTACCTCCCCCCAAGAAAAAAAACAATGTGAGAAAACCTGGAAGATTGTTTAATCATCCACAAAAAGGAAGCTTTGCTTTTTTAAAATGAAATGACAGGGTTTTAATCTAATGCAGGAAATAATGTGCTCATTTCTATGCAATTAATTAGCTGGCTGTAAATTAATTGTAGTAAATTAATTGTAGACAAAGGATCAAACATTTCTCCAATCTTTAATATGCTTTCAGCTAAACCAAAGTCAGTCAGTCTGCCCCCCACACCTCCAGCTTTCACGTAAGCCCTTTTTCCATACCATTCATTATATTTTACATGTCCAACATCTTAGATAGTTCCTTTAAAGTCTCTCGCAGTCAAAGGCCTGTACATTGTGCTGGACCACTTTCTTTTACTGCCAAGAATCTTGAATTTCTTTCCTGGCTGACAGTAATTATTCAGTTCATGGACATAAATCCTTGCTGTTCTCCATTTGGGCAATTCTTAAATTCTTTGTGGATTTTAACTGAAAAAACTTCTCATTCAGTCAGTTCAGGAAACTCTGGAGACTGACAATTCAAACATCAACTTCAATTTGTCTTTAACATTCTTCACTTTTAATCCTTTCCTTAGCCACTTGAAAGCGCTCAGCAAGTTTAAAAAAAAATAATCCTGCCAGAAATGTTTTGCTTTTCTCTTCTTGCCCCAGAGGTTCCACTCTTCTATTTTCTTTCTATCGTAACGGCAAAGTCCCTTGATGAAGACTCTAGGAAGCAGTAAGCTTGTGTAGGTCTAACTGATGGTCTCCTCAAACTAAACAGCAACAAAGCTGAATGCCATTTAAACCCTTTTCCCACCTGCCCCAGGAAAGAATTTATAGGGTAGTGAATATTTAGTGATGCACACATGTAAAATGAACTGTCATAATAAAGTATCAGAGGGGTAGCCGTGTTAGTCTGGATCTGTAAAAAGCAACAAAGAGTCCTGTGGCACCTTATAGACTAACAGACTATTGGAGCATAATCTTTCGTGGGTGAATACCCACTTTGTCAGATGTCATACCTGCATCTTTGTCATAATAAATAAAGTCTATCACTTCCAATGACAAGCAAGAGCTCTTCATTAGTAATTAGAATCTCCAAAGGTTCAGTACCAGCAGGTGCCCCTAAGTTTTGATGCTTATCCAACTTTCTGGAGTCTGCAGACTTGGACTGGATTTGTCACAAAAACAGGCTTTTATAATACTTCCCTTACTTTTTTCACTTCCAGCTAGGGAAGAAATGCCATTAGGACCACTTCTCTTTGGAGTAGCTATTTTGGCAGGAACCAGGAAGTGCCACAAGGAACCAATAACAATTGTATAAAAATGAGCACCACTGTTTTTGGACTCCACAGCCTGTTTATCTAGAATTCTGGGTAAAAGTGGAGGCCAGCTATTTCATTCATACCAGTTGCCCATCTCTAGTTTTATAGTCTATACACACTGTGGTATATCTACATTGCAATCATGGGGTGTGATTGCAGCTCATGTGGATATGCCTGAGGTAGCTTTAATCTAGATATCTTGGGAACCAGTAGCAGTGATACCATGGCAGCATGGCTCCACTGGCAGTGAAGATAGCTGGATTACCCAAAATAGCGAGATTAAAGCTAGTTTGATATGTCTACACTGCAATCACACCCCGTGTCTCATGCTTATTCTGAGAAGCAGCCCTCTGAGGAACAGCAATTACCAGTTTTGCTAGGTCTAATTTCAAGTTGTGTGTGTCATGTACAATTACCCAACAGGAAGTAAAACAAAACATTATCTATTTCACCTCATACTTGATCTGCTCTTCCATGCAGGCTGTGCACTAGGCATATTTTAGCATATCAGTGATATGTAATACTTCCATTAAGTTAATAGGAAACTTGTCAATGACTTAAATGGAAGCAGGATTCAGCCCAGCTGATGATGATGTGAGGCACCGAACTGATACTCTAGATTAAAACCCTGTCATTTCATTTTTAAAAAGTCATCACATCTTGTTTATCTCTGCAGAGAAAGGTGGCTGTGCAACTTGTGCTTATTTCATATATAAGATGTAAGCACAAGTTGCACAGCCACCTTTCTCTGCAGAGATAAACAAGATGTGATGACTTTCAGATTACTCATTAAGATAAGCAAGACTGATAATTTTCTTTTGAGGCACTCTACAGTTATAGACTGTAGTGGTTAGTTAAGCTTACTTAGTGTATCTAATCTATCTATATATTATTGCTACAAAACAAGTCTCAAATGATGTTGGACAAAACTATCTCCATTTAATTCACATTTAACATCCTTATAACCAAAGCAAAAGAAGGAAACAAAGGCCTACTGGTAGCTAAGTAGGTCTTGGATGGAGCTGAGAGCCAACTGGAAGCAGATTTCACACAAGAGTATGAGACGCTTCAGCTTTTCCCTCCTCTTTTCATTAACAGTTCTTTAGGAGGCAATTTTTAAAGATATTCAGGAAATATGAAAAATATACTAAGAAAAGTTTGCTTTATGTTGAAGTTACTAACACTGGCACAGTTAGTTCTGGCTTTTAAAGGAGCATTGCATTGAAGCTTTCTGGATTGGAATTTTTTGCATGAGTAATTGTCCGTATTGTACTTGATGTTCCAAGCAAGTTCATGTATGATCCAACAGAGAATAGTTTTTACATGTTTCCAGCTGGACTCAAACACCTAGGACATGCAATATGAATGGGCCATTGCCTTATTTCCAGTATAACATTTCACTGGTAATCATGACTGAAATCCATAGTATTTATTATTTTGCTTTCATTCCAAGACCTCGAAGTACAAGATTCTGTCAGAGGCCTTTCAGGAGCTCTAAATTCACAAATACCAAAAGTTAGCACCATCTGTGATTAAATTTACTGTAATAAATAAAATTTGACTTTTGCACATAGGCATCATCAACAGTGCTGGAGGATTATCTGCACCTTGAAGTTTTTAAACCACAAGTTGAGGACTTCAATAGCTCAGACATAGGTCAGGGCTTGTTACAGGAGTGGGTGGGTGAGATTATGTGGCCTGCGTTGTGCAGGAGGTCAGACTAGAAGATCATAATGGCCCCTTCTGACCTTAAAGTCTATGAGTCTTAGTGAAAGAATGCCCCTCTTTCATTTTATCATTAGGAATGTTTACACTTACAAAGTCAATAGAAGACTTCTTTTCTGGGATATGACAACTAAGCCACCATTCCACCTCCACTACCACCTTTCCCTCACTTGCAGCTGACATTTTATAGGAAAAACAACCCATAAACATCTCATGTTTTTCTTATATTCCATTTGTGAACTTCCAAGGTCAGGGGACATTATTTGAACCACCAACAATTCCATCCGAGGACTCACAAGCCTTTTTTCTGCCCACAGGAATCTCCTTTAACATCAAAGCTGGTTGTTGGGTAATTTCCCAACTGGGTTTACATAACCAAACATGGAGACCCAAATAAGGGTATTGGTTCATTGACTTCTGAAGCCACTTACACCTGCAATGTAAGTATTGTAAATTTTCTCACTTGTCCTAAATTTAGGAATTAGGAAATACTGTAATAAACATTTTCTAATCACATCCTGCAATGTTTTATAAAAAATGAGAAAAATTCTGTCACAGGTGGTACAATGGATTGACAGCAGCAAGGTGTTTTGGGTTATCTCAGGAATGTGAGTCAGTAATAAAAGCTGGTCACTGCAGCCTAAGGCATTCTACAGGTGAACGCTGCTGCAATAGCTATCCAGATTGCTTCTTTATGGACCACTGAACGACTTCACTGGTCTTTGGATCAGGCCCTATATGCTTTTATGAGGGGGAAGTTTTACAATAGGTTGATGGTCTGGGAAGAAGTTTCAGTGTTTGAAGGCAAGTGAAGTTGAACTGGAGAAAAGAAAGTAGGATTTTGCCTTGGAGAGTGATCCTTATAAGGAATCTGTGACCTGCAGGTAACTATAATTCATGCAGCATTCAGTCAGATAAAAGCCCTTCAGTTAATGCTTTAAATTGAAGGCCTGCAGAGGGTGAAACTGCTGGAAGACCCAGATTACCAAACCGTCAAGTGTGTCTCAGTTTGTCAAATCTGTGAAGTGTAGCTAAAAGAGGCACTAGACAGTGAGGAGGCCTGTCTTTTCAATAAGCATAAGTAACAACTGAGATAAGTAGGCAATATTAATTGAAATGCCTTTTTCCAGGACGAATGTATCCAAGTCTTTTGTGTAGGTTTGTCAGGGGTTCATTCAGAATTGTTATTAGCATAGAGAATGTTAGAATACCAGTAATACTAATATGCAAAAAACCCTTAATTTTTTCCCCTTTATTAAATAAGGATTTCATCCACTATTCAGAATGTAACATCCCTAGCAGCAATGACTGTGCCCCTCCTGGAGAAAGGTCAAACTTAAAACACTAGCTTTTTATGGCCATATTCTGCCTGTTACTTGCACTGAGTCTTTATTCTGTCAGTAATCTTCCTGAAATGACTATAGCTTCTGGAAGAGTAAGGTAATACTCAGTGTCTCACCCTGAATGGATACATCTCTGGTTGTAGCACTAGTGAAGTTCTTCCACCTGAGACAGAAACCAAAGTGCTTGGTTCTAGAGGCTTTTTAAGGCAAATCTGAGTTTCAAAGGAATCAAATTTGAGGGCCAGTATTGTCCAGCGGAGCACCAAATTAGGACTCAGGAGCTGCTTTCTATTCCTAGCTCTACCACTATCCCCTGGGTGGCCTTGGGCAAGTCACTGACCTTGTGCCTCAGTGTCCCCATCTGTAAATTAGGGATTATGATACAAAAAGTTTACAGCATAACCCTCAAAAATACATTCATATAGCAGAGAATGGTGACAGCTGCATCTACATTATACCTGGAGTAGTCACTTAAATATAGTTATATATATAAATATTTTTATACCACCACATGCATTAGGATATCCTACATGCTCATACAATATCTTGAGTCCTGCTTGAGGAAACAAGACTTGCAATTTAAACTGTGTCAATACTGATCAGTCCCATGTCTCTACATTGACTGAGTCTTATTTTTAAAAGTTGAACATACTATTTTAGCTTATACTCTTTCTACTGAAACTTACTTTCTGTCTGTGTCACTTGCCCTCGAGGTTGTACTCTTCTTTGGACTCTGACCTGCCAACACTTCTCCCTCCCCATATTTCTTCCACTCTCTGCTTTAGCCAAGGGTAAAGACTTTATCATTTTAAATTTAGAAGAAGCTGAAGGCATTGTTTCTCCCAAATCCAATATCCTGCTGGCATGATCTCAATCCTGACGGAGAGCAGACTGCAGCTCTTCTGGAGCAGAGCAGTGGCACTTGCCGAAGCTGGGACAGAAGGAAATATTTCACAGGGGTGGGGGAGTAACCCCTGAGTTGCCGCCAAGAAATTCTTCATGATGCAGCAGAATCCTAAGATACCTCACATCTCCCATCATGACAGCTGGGGCTGGATAAACAAGACTCCCATTTTAGCTTTACTAAATATAAAATTAAACATAAAACGTCTGAGGGGTTGTGATGAAGTGGGGAGAGTGGAGTAGGGGAGGCAGCAGAGGCAGTGGAGAGATAAATATACGCAGTACATGTGTTTTTATTGTAACATGTACCTAAAACACAAACTCAAACCGGCAGGCAGACACCCAGAACAGGAAGCGAAATTCAAGTCAATCTAACTTTAAATTAATTTCAAAATACATTTTTTCCAAACCATGACTGGACAAAAAGCCATAAGTAGGTGTCCACCTATGCAATCTAGGGGTGTGGTCAATGATGGAAAAAGGAAGGGACGGGGGTGGGTTGTGAGGTAGCAAACACTGGTATTTGTTCAATACTTTTAGTGAGATCCTGACAAAAATCTTCACTTCCCATTTTTCAAAAAAAAAGTTCAAGCTCCACAACCATGAGGGCTCAAAAGTGAACCCTGAAGACTCATTAAACAGAAGACAAAAAGTACCCTAAGTTCTTTTGGAAAAAAAAAAGGTATCAGTGGGGTAGCCGCAGTGGTGAGCTGGAGCCAGTTCGCAAGAACCGGTTGTTAAATTTAGAAACCGGTGTAGAACCAGTTATTAAAGGGGCCAGCGGGTGGGCCACATCTGGCCCACGGGACCGTCCCGTCCGGCCTGCCTTAGCTCCCAGCTGGGGAGGCTCCCCCGGTCCCTCCCTCGCAGAGCCCCAGCACGCTGTGCCGCCAGCGCCAGCGCAGCTCTGCCACTTTGAGCAGCATGGTAAGGGGGCTGGGCTGGGAGGAGGGGTTGGATAAGGGGCAGGGAGCGGTTGGAGGGGGCGGAGGTTCTGGGGGGCGGTCAAGGGATGGGGGGGTTGGGTAGGCGTGGGAGTTCTGGGGGTCTGTCGGGGTGGTGGTGCATGGGGTCAGGGCAGTCAGGGGACAGGGAGTGGGGCAAGTTGGGTAGGGGGTGGAGTCCTGGGGGGCAGTTAGGGTGGGGGGGTCTCGGAGGGGGTGGTCAGGGGACAAGGAGCGGGGGGGGTTGATGGGTTGCAGGTTCTGAGGGGGGCAGGACGTGGGTTGGGGTCAGATTGGGGGGGGAGGGAAGATAGGCACGTGGGGCTTGTACTCACCGCGTGGTTCCCTACCGGGTCTTCGGCAGCACTTCAGCGGGGTGTGTGTGTGTGTGTGTGCGCGCGCGTGTGTATGCACACACATCTTCACTCGCTCTGGGTGAAGGACCTGCCGCCGAAACCCCAGAGCGAGTGAAGACACCCCCCCTCCCCGCCGAAGTGCTAAGAGTCCTGTGGCACTTTATAGACTAACAGACGTATCGGAGCATAAGCTTTCGTGGGTGAATAAAAGCTCATGCTCTAATACGTCTGTTAGTCTATAAGGTGCCACAGGACTCCTTGTTCCTTTTTGGAAAAAAAAAGAAAAAAAGGCTCATGATTTTTGGGAGCCTTATTCATTTTTGAACATTATAGCAGGGGTTCTCAACCTTTTTCTTTCTGAAGCCTCCCTCAACATGCTAGAAAAACTCCAGGGCCCAGCGGGGAGTGAACTCAAGGCTCTGGGCCAGGGGTGGGAATCCTTTGGCATATGCATGAGCGCCACCTCCACCCTCCGCAGCAGGCCACCCACCCATCTGGGGCTGTGTTCCAGTGGCTATTCCCTGAGGGCTCTGCTGGACCCAGAGCCGCCTGGGAAGCTCTGACCAGCTGCGTGAGCAGTCCAAGGGGGCTGGGAGCTGAGGAGCAGCCACAACCCTGGGCACCAGCAGCAGAATGGGGACTGCCACAGCTGCCTGCGCCATGACACCCCCAGCCAGAGGAGCAGCTGCCCCGCACTGCCTAGATCTGGCTTCCTGCCTAGAACCTGGCCAGAGGGTGGGGCCTGAAGGGGGGTGGGGGGAGAGAAGGAAGAGGAGGAGAGAGAGGGTGGAGCTGCCCCCAGGACTGCCCCTCTTTGGGTTGAGAACTGCTGCACTAGAGGATGGCTACACTAGTACTTTTACTTTTTGCTTCTAAGTATAATGAAAATTAAAACTACTGTCTTGGAGTCATTCTATTTAAAAAAAATCACCATAACCCCCCCCCCCAAGCCTCCCCCCACATCAGGTTGTAAGTGCCATACTGTTTTAATTGCTACCACTCAGCATTCTCTCATACCAGCAATGCCACAGAAGCATATTAATAACACACCCCTCCTTTTACATTCCTTTCTCATTAAAATTTCACATCACTACATAATTCCATTACCTGTATACTGACACCAAAATGTAAAATACAAAATGCAAGTTTTCAGAAGTACAATCAACACGATCAGAGCAGAGACATATTTGAACTTGCAATACTCTCCATCCTCTTCCCTCCAGCTGCTTTCTAAGGCAGAGAGAGTAAACAGCCTTCTCCCAGCTTCCTTACTTTCCACAGCTGAGAGTGTAGGATGTTTACAGTACCTGCCACTCAGAGCTCTCAAGAATGAATCACAAGTCAGCTGGCCAAGTACAGACTTCATAACTAAAACTGCAGGAAATATATAGACATCAAGTCAAAGGAAGAAAAATATTCACTACATTTTTATACCACAAAATTCTTACACCTTAAAAAAAATTCAAGATTTGTCCTTCTTTCTTGGTGTGTGACAGGAGAGGAATAGTAGAGGAAAGTCCACAAGAACATTTAGCTTGGCATCTCCAGAGGATATCCACCATCAGTTTGACAGTTGTGTTTCAAGACTTCATGCCAGCTCAACTTCTGACGAAGCTGTGCCTGCAGGCAGAATATATTTCACCATTTTAATTAGAGTGCACAAAAGCATGTTAACAAAAGGAAAATACAGAACACAATATGCTGTCCAAACAGGATTCAAAGTTTTTAATTAATAGTAATAAAAAAAAAAGAACGAACGAACTAGATGGGTTAGAGGAATGTGGAAAACAACTTTATCTACTAGAAATAGCCACCCAGGTGAGTCTAAGTACTCTGTCTACTTGCCAGGAAGCGGGATGGGAAAAATATATAGTGTTAAGTCTTGTTTGCCATCAAGGCCTGTAGTGCACATATGAGGTTGCAGAACAGGCCATACTACATTATCTGTAATGTTTTATTTCTGGAAGCACTCACTGTGTGCTAGATGATGTAAACATAAATAGTATTCATTCATACTCATAACACTGCTATTACCAAAGAGATGAAATATGGGGAATTTTATGGATTCAGATTAAATTAACCTGCAGAAGAGAAAAATTAGCCTGTTGCTGAAGAGGCAAGAGAGGGCTTTACAATACTCTGCTTAATCAACAGAAGGTTTGAACTCATTCCAGGACTGGCTCTGTGCTAATCAAGCTGTTCACTTGTAGCAGAGAAGGCTGGACGAAATTTGAAGCATCAGCATAAGGGCATGAACTATGTTTTATTTGGACCAGAGTTTACCATTCATGCATAACTCCTATATCATCAATTGCATCACTTTTGAAAAACCAGGCCAGTTATTTGGCAGCCTGATTTTCCCACTCACTTTTAGAACTCGTGACCCCAGTTAAGACAGAGGTGACTACCGTATTGTTCCGAGTATAGGCCGCTCCTGATTATAAGCCGCACCCTTAAAGTTTGGTGCTATTTTAAAAAAAATAAATTTTTAACTTTTTTTAACTTAAAGAAAATATACACATTAGTAGAACAGTAAAACAGTATTTTATTTAATGAATAGGAAGACATGTACCAGTATTTTTAACACTTTTAACACTTTTGGTAGTCCTGCTTTTGACGGCATATGTTATATACTCAGAAATATTGAAAACTATTTTGTAGTTATACTGTAAATAAAGAAGGGAAAAGGAATGGACAACAAGGAGACTGATGGGAACAGTTCTCACCCTCTCCCCTGCACAACAATCAACAACATTAGCAAATGTTCTTAGGGTTAGGGATCATGGCCCTCCCCCGAACTCCTGCCCCATCCAACCCCCCGCATTCCTTGACACCTCCCCCCACCCCAGGGACCCCTGCCCCATCCAACCACCCCTTCTCTCTGTCCCCTGACAGCCCCTGGAACCCTTGCCCCTGACTGCCTCCCACCACCCCATCCATCCCCTGATCCTTTCTAACTGCCCCACCAGGACCCTTGCCCCTATTCAATCCCCCTGTTCCCTGCCCTCTGACCCCCCCAACCCCTATCCACCCCCCACCCCGAACCCCCCTGCCCTCTCTCCAACACTCCCTCCCTGCCCCCTTACTGCGCTGCCTGGATGTGGCTGGCGGCACTACAGTCCGGCCGCGGCTGGAGCCAGGAGCCCCGGGATGCTGGGCCGGGGCAGGAGTCACGCGGCCGGAGCCCGGAGCTGGAGGATGTGGCGGGAGCCGGATGGCCAGAGCCAGGTAGCTGGCCGGCCAGAGTAGGGTGGCCGGGAAGGAATCCGGGGCTGGGGCCGGAGCCGGGTGGCGGGCGACGCGGGACGCGGGGCCGGGGCGGCGGGGGACGCGGGGCCCGGGGGGCGGGGGCGGGGGGGGACGCGGGGCCGGGGGACGCGGGGCCGGGGCGGCGGGCGACGCGGGGCCGGGGGCGACGCGGGGCCGGGGACGCGGGGCCGGTGCGGCGGGCGACGCGGGACGCGGGGCCGGGGCGGCAGGCGGCGGGGGGCCGGGCGGCTGGGATTTAAAAGGCTCTGGGCTCCCCGCGGCTGCCGGCAGCCCAGAGCCCTCTGATTCCCTGCCGCGGCTGGGATTTAAAGGGCTCTGGGCTCCCGCCGCGGCTATTGTCCCGATTGTAGGCCGCATCCCTAGTTTAAACACTCACATTAGAGGAAAAAAGTGCGGCCTATACTCGGGACAATACGGTATATCATCGAGAGAGAGAGAGAGAGAAAGTGGCTATAAAGTAGCAGACTGATTCTTTGGCATGAGTAGAAGGGTCACAAAATTGTGCAAATCTGAAAAGTTCAAAGGGACTTGAACATTTAGATCATGTCCAACATTTAGATCACGTCCGCAAGGCCAGGTGAACTGCCTCCAGATGGGGCTAGGTGCCATACTTGCAGCCAGCTGGCAAACGTGGAGGTACGTAAAGAATTAAAGGTTTACTGCTCATCTTAAGCTCTCCATGAGGAGTAAGTCATCTCTAATTAGCAACTAATAACACAAATTCTAAAGAAGCTACTATGCAACTTTTCAATTTTGAACTCTCAGAATATATCGATTCCTAAAAATTTCATTTTAATTGTTTAATAAGGTCAGGAGTTGGGTGCCTGTCAGACACACTCATTGAAAAGAGAAACCATTGATCCCCAGCTGGGAAGCCAATCTTTTGGGAGTGCCAGTCAACCTTTCAAGCGCAAGATGGACTGGTGCTGGACCAGATACAAGTTAAATGAGAAAATAAATAGAGATAAGCTCAGAAAAAGGAAAGAAGAAAGGGCGTAAAATGTGTAATCGGTTGCTAGGTAAAAATATGAGACTTCTCGGAATTAAATTGTCAATATGTTTGTCAGAAGGGACCACACTTCTATTAAACAGAGAAAGAAAGAAGTCAGGAAATTCAGCTGAAGATTCCCATGGTAGTTTGAACACAACTCTTTTGTTTATACATCTCTGATGGGATTTCATTATAACTTTAGAGGACAACGTTGTTAGTTCTTCCAAGGGCTCTGACCAAACAAAGAAAAAACCCCAAATCCATCAGATTACGTATCATGACATTACCTCAATAGATATAGTCTGACAGCTCCGTTATGAATATTTTCACATATCCATTGTGAATAGGGCTGTCAAGCGATTAATCACGCTGTTAAACAATAATAGACTATCATTTATATAAATATTCTTGGATGTTTTCCACATTTTCAAATATATTGATTTCAATTACAACACAGTATACAGTGCACACTTTATATTTTTTATTATAAATATTTGCACTGTAAAAAAAATTTCTTCAATTCACCTAATACAAGTACTGTAGTGCAATCTCTTTATCATGACAGTTGAACTCACAAATGTAGAATTATGTACAAAAAATAACTGCATTCAAAAATAAAACAATGTAAAACTTTAGAGCCTATGAGTCCACTCAGTCCTAATTCTTGTTCAGCCAATCACTCAGACAAACAAGTTACAAGAGATAATGCTGCCCTCTTCTTGTTTACAATGTCACCTGAAAGTGAGAACAGGCACTAAAGATTCATATGTCCCTTCGGCTTCAACCACCATTCCAGAGGACATGCGTCCATGCTGATGATGGGTTCTGCTGGATAACAATCCAAAGTAGTGTAGACCAATGCATGTTCATTTTCATCATCTGAGTCAGATGCCACCAGCAGAAGCTTGATTTTCTCTTTTGATGGTTTGGGTTCTGTAGATTCCACACAGGAGTGTTGCTCTTTTAAGACTTCTGAAAGCATGCTCTACACTTGGTCCCTCAAATTTTGGAAGGCACTTCAGATCTTGGGTCGAGTGCTGTAGCTATCTTTAGAAATCTCAGATTAGTACCTTCTTTGCAATTTTGTCAAATCTGCAGTGAAAGTGTTCTTAAAATGAACAACATGTTGGGTCACCATCAGAGATTGTTATAACATGAAATATATGGCAGAATGCAGGTAAAACACAGAGCAGGAGACATTCAATTCTGTACACTTTGTATTCTGCGTTGTAACTGAAATCAATATATTTGAAAATGTAGAAAAACATCCAATATATTTAATAAAAATCAACTGGTATTCTACTGTTTAACAGTGCGATTAATCATGATTAATGTTTTTAATCGTGATTAAGTTTTTTGAGTTAATTGCATGAGTTAACTGTGATTAACTGACAGCCCTAGTAGTGAATTCCATATGGAGAATAGTTTTCAAAGTTTGGGATGCTATAAGGTAGCCATCCCATCAGAAACATTTATCTATTACAGTCAAACCTCACGATAACGTGAATTAGGATATAGTGCAATCATAAATTGGCTCCCCTTTAAGGCCGTAATACTGTTCGCATTTTGCCAGAATACTTTTTTTACGACATTTATAAATAAACTGCGTTCTTCCGGTCTTATAGGATAAAGTGACTCGTGGCCATTGCAGACCTATTGCACTTAGTTCTCGGGTTGTACATGTGTATGGTGTTTGCCTATGAACCTGTTATTAATTTCCTATATTTTAAAAAAATATTTTACCGTTATGGATACACCAGTTCGCAAACACAAGTCATTTTCTGCCTAAGAAAAATTGTACGCCCTAGATCAACTAAAGAAGGGCAGACAACAAACTCAGCTTGCTAGAGATCTAGGAATTAGTGAGTCCACTCTGCGAGAGTGGAAAAAAGAAAAAAAAAACGCTCCCTAGCTTACCCTGCATTCTTGAAGAGGAAACTGGTTTACAGCGTAAAAAGGTCAAGTTCGCTAATGACGAAAGCCTAGATTCAGTTTGTACCAATGGTTTGTCCAGGCTCACTCAGAAGGAGTTCTCATTTCAATTTGATTGCCTTATCAATGGTAATGAATCCAAATTTAAGGTGAGTAACGGCTGGCTGGACAGATTCAAGAAAAGGCACACTATAAGCCAAGTTCTTGTGTCTGGGGAAATCCACTCAGCTGATAAAGAGGCTGCTGATTCCTACCCAACTGAGCTTAAAAAGTTGCTGGAGGAAGGTTGCTAAACAGCCAATCAAGTTTACAGCTGCGACAAGACTGGTTTATGCTTTAAAATGTTACCCGATCACACCCTCGCAACCAGGACTAATAGTCACAAACGAGAAGGTTTTAAGCAGAGGAAGGACCGAGTCACTCTCTTGTTTTGTGTCAACAAGTCTGGCAGCCAAAAAGTCAGACCTCTGATGATTGGAAAAGCAAGGTCTCCCAGATGTTTTTGTCATGGTAACATGAGGGCCCTTCTCTTTGAATACATCAACAGCAAGAATGCATGGATGAGTAGCTCCATATTTAAAGACTGGTTCCATAAAACTTTCATGCCAGCCATTCGGGCTCATTTGCGAAAACTCAAGCATGAGAAAAAAGCTGGATAATTGCCTTGCCCACCCCCCCAGCGGAAAATCTTGTCAGTCGTGACGGCAAGATTAAAGTCTCTTATCTCCCGAAGAACACAACATCAGAAATCCAGCCACCGGACCAAGGCATCATATCGGTATTTAAGCAAAACTATTGCCAAGAAATGATCAAGAGGATGACAACTCCTCCGTCGACACATCACTGGCGTCACTCAATTTGAAAGAAGTCTGTCACCTCGGTGGGAAGGCCTGGGATGCTATCTCTGCACGTTGCATTGAACGATGCTGGATAAAGGGTCCAGCTTTTCCATCATCTACACACGATGATGGTAACGACAACGAGCCTGAATTTACAAGATTCACTGAAGACGACGTACGTTTAGCCGAAGCAGCACTCAGAGAATATGAGCACAGTCATCAACTGGTTTTCAGCAGATGACATTTGCCCCATATATGAACACATCTCAGATGACGAAATTGTTGCAAATGTCAGCAGGAAGAATGAAGTTGCACCACCAGAGCCCAAAACCAGTGACGCTAATGACGAGGACGATGATGATAGCACTCAACTCCCCCACCAAAAGTGTCCGAGGTAGTAAAGTACCTAGAAGCCAGTTTGAGGTGGCTGAAACTCAAGACATAGATAGCGTCAAAATCCTCCAACTCAGAAGCATTCTTGACTTTGCTAGAAGTCAACAGTCTGCGGCAAATAAGCAGACCACACGAGATAGCTTTTTTAAGAAGTGATGAAATTTAAAATTATGGAGTCATTCAGCCACATTGACTTTGCACTCTGCACAATGATTAGTATAGTCAATTTCACGTTTCTTTCATGTACATGTAATTAAATTACTACTTGTGTTTAAAACACGCTGGGATAACCGTTTTTTGGGTTTGTTTTTTTTACAAGACTTAAACTGACCAGCTTGAAATGGTAAATTTTCGTAACCCCGCTATAAAGCGACCCCACATTTATCACGATCAAATTTTTCGGACCCCAATTATCCATTTCAAAGAGCTTACAATCAACACAAGTGACATGAGACAACAGGTAGAGGACAGGATAGCAGTGAAATGATTGCACTGAGCATATATTTTGTATTTTTATTACTTTTCTATCTATTTACCACCCCTCCCTTCAACCTTCATTCTTCTTTATATTACCGTAGCATAGTTGATTGAGACGGATGGCAAGGGAATGGGTACTGTATTGGAAAAGGCACCTATTACTTCCTGTAGGGTATGCCATTAATTTTGGTTTTATTATCATCAGTGTTTACCCCTGGCATATCAGATATTTCATCTAATACCTTTGAAAACGGAGGTAGGGTTTGTGGGCTGGGGGGGGGAGACAAAGGAGAAACAATAGAGATTATATCAGCCCTCCTAATTGAAGTAGCATGACTACCATTTGTTAGACAGGTTTGCAAAATGGAGGTGTATGTTGGCTCCTCATCTACTACTAGATGTCCAGGTAGCAGCAGTAGCTAAGGGTATTTCTCTGCCATCTGTCTGGTAACCTTTCCTTTTAGATGCAGAGTTCACCGCTATTATTCATAACAATCTCACCCTAACATCCGATTACTGCAGCGAATGCTACCTAGGACTGCACACCTTTAAGCCCTACCTGAAATTTTAGAGATTGCAGATGTTGCTTATAAGTTGCATATAAGTGCTGTGCCACACTACATTACCATGCTCTGCGATACACACACTTCCATTTGGCTTCAGAGTGATGTTTAAAGGTGTTGCTTTTGACCTATAAAGCCCTTAAGGGTGATGGCTCCAGCTAGTAGAGAGAGTCTCATAACTTACAGAAATACTACAAAGCTGGAATCAGCTGGGACACCTGAAACAACCATCCTCATTTTAGCTGGAAAGGAAGGGTGGCAGGCCATTTTCAGTGGAGAGTCCTCTATTTTGGAGCTTAATTCCACCTCCACTGTCAGAAAGAGATCCAGATTCCCAGAAATGCCCATTCTTTCAGCTTTTCACCAACTGGTGTAGAAGTGAGAAATAAAGGAAAATTTATGGTATCTTGGAATTCTGGATATCAATGCACCATAATGTGGTATAGACTTTTGTTTTAAAATGTAAATAATGAACAAGTGTCTAGAGGTAGAAAGATGTTTTTTTAAGTCACACTAATGTGCTTCTGGAAGAATCAAGAAATCCACAGTATTTTCAAGATAGCATGCAGTGGGAGGGAAGAAATTAAGGGCAGATTTATTAATCTACATCTTGGGGCCTCACATGCTAAAACTCTGGATTAGCAGAGTATCTGTGTGCTTTTATGGGGGAAGGAGCAGAGATGTCAAGACCCAGGACCTTCAAAAAGGTCACTATCCAGGCCAACTGCTGTTTGAATTCAGTGTTTTACTTCACTATAACCTATGCAGTGTTACCCAGGATGCCTCAATGACCAGCACGACAACATGGTGAACTCAAAGAGCAGCAGATGTAGGAATTCCTAGTACTGACACGGCTGGACCTACTGGGGTTAAAGTGGGGCAGCAACTGTATAGGACTACAGTTTAGCAGAAGAAATTAAGGTCTGGGGAAATGAGGAGGGTGAAGATAGGCTGCTGGAAGAAAAGCTTGTTCCTCAATACTTAAAGTAGCACAGTACCAGTGGGCCTGAGCCTGGGTTAGCCCCAAACTGACTGTTCTCATTAAGTTTACCCTTCCATTCACCCCACCAACCCACTATCCGTCACTAGATTTGAATCAAAGAGAAAGACTACAGAGTGATTTGCAGAAAGCAAAACCAAATCAAATCAGTGAACCACGGCCACCCGGCACAGACCCCAATTTGCAAGATACAGACAGCCTGTATCTAAAGAGACTGTGGTCTTTTCATGAGCTTTTATTCCACATTAAGCATTAAAGGAAAGCACTTCAAAGAAATCTTAGTCTCTAGTTCTTCCTCTCTTTTAGGTAAGCTAAGTCATTGCAAAAACCTAAAGTTAGGTGCACACTTACACAATGTTTTCACAACTCTGTTACATGTTTGGTATATTTAACAACCCAACACGTAGTATATTAATACACACAGCAGTTTTTCCTAATCTTTGGGCCAAACTGTATCCTGATAGTGGGAATTTAAATCAAGTATCTGAGGGAATTTAGGCCTGAGCTTGCAAACATGGGGACAACTGTATATTACCCAAGTACATAGACTGTTGCATATTTCAGGTGTTTAACAACTACTTGAGATCACAGTTCATTTGCATGCTCCCTTACACTCCCTGTCATATTGCTTCCCATTCAAATGGAAAGGGGAGGCACTGAATCATTTGGATAGCCTGGCACTGGCAGAGGCAGCACTAGTTAGACTTTAAGCTCCCGCATGCTGTATTGTATGAATGGGAAAGCTCCCCATTAAAATCTGTGAAGTTGACAGCTTGCCCACTTTCAAGTCTCCCCCCACCCCCGAAAAAACTCACCTCTGCCATAGGTGTATGGATGGTAGAATAGAGTAGAGGTAAGTGATCACCTCTATCAGGCAGATTCAGTGCTGTAGGCGCCCCCCCAAGACATTTAGAGGTCAGCAGGGAGAGCGAAGAGCAACAGTCTCAAGGAAACCCTAAAGTATTTCAAATCCGTTCCCTGCTCTAAGGAGTCCCTCTGGGAGATGGCGTTACCTTAGTCCTGACATAGTCCTAACATCCAGGTAGATGTTTCCAAACACCTTGCTAGCACCCCTTAGATCAATGGTGTGTCTTGGGAGCAGGGTGAGAGTCTCTGGCAGTATATAAATAAGAGTGCAGATTTGGAGTTATGTGCAGGCACAGAGAAAACGGCAGGGGGTGTTAGGGATGGGTGTGGGTGCCGTGTCCTCCCAGTGTATATGACCACACCCTTAGAGGCACCATTAAGGCTTTTGGGCTGGGTGGGAAGCACGACCTTAACTGCATTTCCTCTTTTCTTCTAACACTTTAATTGTGTGGCCGAGTGGTTTTTTTGGTTCTCAGATAGGTCTGCTTTTGGCTGCCAGCTTCTGGAAGGGTGCATGGTATTGCTAAGCAACCATAATTCCCCATTAACAGAGACTTTTGTTACTGAGCTGCTGCCTTTGGAAAAAAAATAATGAGAAAGTGGTAGTACTGAGGAAGGTATGACTAGGAGGTATCCTGGGCTGAGGGCATGATGTGGCTTCCTGGTCACATCTTACCACCCACCAGCTCCACCCTGCCCCCTCCACATTCTGGGCAGGAGTGGAAGGATCAAGCTAAGGAGTGAACCTGGTAGCTGACAGGGTAACGAGTGTATCTTCCAGGTGGAGGCAGTGAGAAGCTGCTGAGTTTTTGCTTCGCATCGGGACCTAGTTGGGGACAAGGAGCTCTGCACACCCTTTGGCTCCTGAAGTGGTTATGAGGAAGGCCAGAATCTCTTCCCCTGATTAGAGAAGGTGCTCAGGGCTTCTTCTACTTCTGTGGGGAGAGGGGAAGGGGAAATGGAAAGCTCCAGAATGTCTCATGTGTCTCCAAAGCCCTGGGAGGCACTCCCAGGTAGCTGTGCACCCACTTTCTGGAAGCATGCAGATGTCTGGGGTAGTTCATACATCTCCTTACCCCTCCCAGTATCACAGCAGTCTACCTGTGGAATGGACCCAGACTGACTTAACTACACTGTGTAATCATCATGAAATCAGCATGGTTATTCTCTGTTCCACACACGAATCCCAGCACTGCGTGCCAATGGCACGCACTAGTCATTTTAAAAACAGGACATTTTGGAGTTGGGCCTGTAGGAAACTTTTGACCAAGTAATCCTAAATTTGCAGCACAAACTCTATTTGATACCCTAATCTGGCATGCTCATTTTCAGGCCAGTTTCACTAAATTTGTGGATTTTAGAGCACTTAAAAAAAATGGCTCCAAACATAAAACACCTCTTAAAACTAACTGCTGTGAGGGCCACTACATAAGACAAACTTATGAAATAAAGGTTCAGCAGATGGTTTCACGAGCTTGTGTGAAAGGAACAGCTATAGTTAGGTTTTGTACAAACACTCTGAATTAACTTTGCAGGAGTCTGAAGTAGGGAAGGATAGCTAGCAGAAGAGCCAAACGGTTTCTTGGCTCAGTGAAGGAAAGAGCAAGAGCTGAAAATTTATAAAGTAATTTCCCCATCTTTGAGTGGGGCAACCTGTTTTAAACGTTAGTACACTGACTACCACCAGGTGTCAGTACAACCTAAAAAATTGCTATTTGTCGCCCCTGTAACTGGTTAGTAAGGCTTTTTACCTATTTCTTAGCATGCACAAATATAATAGGTTTGGCACAAGTCAGGAGCCTACAATCAATTAGAAAGTTAAACTCTTATTCCTCAAGGTCTGCACTTCAATATCATGTGAAAAGGATTTGCACATTTTCTAGATGTTAAAGGGAAATATTTTTTAAAAAAACAAAGCTAGTTAAATAGCTCAAGTTTCATTCCATCCTCCTCCTCCACCATTATCAAAGGCATCAGGAATCAGCATTAGGACTCACTTCTGGATAAATTATCCTTTTCTCCCCATCACTGGTTATCATAGATCTCTTCACTATGACAACCTATTACACTCCTCTTCCCCTCCCTCACCGCGCAAAGTCCCAAATGTTTTTGAAGCAACTCTTCTTTCACAAATACCCCCTGAAGCTCCTCAGACTATACTGTTACTTGCCTGCGGGTGTTTACAATGATAACTAAATATAGCTTCCCTCTGAAAAGCATTGCATTATTCAGATAGGCACATACTAACTGTTGTAGCAGCTCTGTTTCCCACATGCCCCTGGTTTTCCAGAAGAGTTGCAGGAAATGGCTTGACAGGACTTTCGGGTTAAGATAGTATCAGCGTACTTGGAAAGTTCCAGTAGCAGAGCTTAGCTTCAGTTAACTCACTCAAATGGGCATGCAAACTTTCTATACAACTATCATTACAATTCAGCCAGGCAAACTGCAGCAAACTCTGTTGTCAGTAGTTTCTTGTGACTATATGGCTCTTATCTTCCAACCTAAAATAATTATATTCAGTTTGTTTCACAGGGCACTTACAAAGATTATATGGCCTACCTACAACTTTAATGCACACATTAAAAACAAAACAAAATGCTTAATCTATAGTTGGTCAGTTTTTGCAAGAATTTGCAGATTCAGTAGTTCACGCTGTGTGTGTGTATAGGTTTTGTTTGTTTGTTTATAAATAGAAAATCTTCCTCAAAAGTAAAAATATGAGTTAAGAGACTAATAGAACAGTACACACCGAATAAAGATAACTGGTCAGTGACTCAAAAATACAGGCTAAAGGTTTCTAGCTGAACTAGAGCAAAGCCTAAAAGCATGCAAGGTGTTTATCAATTTCAGATAAAAGGTGTCATTTATGATCTCAAACAATATTCAGGTAATCAAAGTGGCAGATACTGTATGTTAACATATGGTTTGTCTAATGACACAAGAATGAGAGCCATGAACTTTTGAGTTCTAAACATGGCTCCGATATCACAGTGATAGTAGCCATATAAAGAACTAGATTAGACAGAGCTCCAACACTAACTTGCTGACTTCCCCAGGGCTATACACTTCTCTTCTCTTGCCATGTGTAAAAAAGGTAATACTTAATGTAGTGATATTGTGAGAATTCATTTGTGTTGGTAAAGGTCTTGGAAAATGAAAAGCATTAATGATTTATCAGTGTCAAGGCTAGATTTTGTATAAATAGGAAAGAGGTCTCTTTGTGCAAATGTCTAAGAATATTTAGTTTCATATTTAGGGTTGTGCGAAAGCCAAGAGTTTCAATGCCCTGGAGTTTCAAATATACCTCATTGGTGTATTTATTGGGCATATTTTCATGACTCCTAAGTTCTGCCTTACTTTTTTGGGAGGCAACATAGATAGAACCTATAAACCAAACCATATAAATACAGAGAAATTCAGTCTGGAGCATCTCTACCATCTAAAATGAGGTAAAAGAAACATTGGTGGATCAAACTGGGTGGATCCTGCTAGTTCAGAAACAGGAGTGGGAGAGAAATTAGAAGGGACAAATGACCATCACCCAGAAGATTCCAGGGTTGTTCAATCTCACCTTGTCATACCATTATATAGAGGAGAAGACGGGACTAATAGCACCCTAGGGACCTGATGAAAGAGAGGAACCCAGCCAGGCTGGGCCAAATGTACCCCAAACTGAAACTCAGTAGCCCCTAGTGTTCACTGATCTTCAGATAATTTGCAGGCTGTTATGCTGCCATAACCAAGGATAAGTGTCCTGTTCACAGAATGGGAATAACTATGCTAAGGCTTGTATTAAGTGTCTGAGCATGCCTAGTGGGAACAAGATGTTCTCAAAAGAGTCCATCCAAGGTGCTTGCTCACAAAGTTAGGAAAGAAGACAGAATTTCTATTGACAAACGCGACTGAATGCTTATTAAATATGGTAAAAGGTCCACAAGGGACTTTCACCTTGTTTGGGGATTAATTGTGAAACTTCTGCACATCTCTATTTCTTATTATGCCATAGAACTGTTAATCTTTGTCATGTTTACCTAGGTTAACTCGTGTTTTGAGATTGCAAACTGGAATTGCTGGTTCTTCAGTCTTGTTCCTAAATGAATAAGGACCCTTGAAACTCAAGCTTCTCCCCTCTCTACACTAACTTTTCTTTGAGGATCTCAAATTTGCCATATCCAAACACTTGTGTCTACCATATGTCCTCTACAAACATTTAGCTAAGTACTGCAGGACCTGCCCACCCCTTTAAAAAAAATCTGAAATGGCTTTTGATGCATTCAAAATGTGTAACAAAAATAAACTCTTCAAAGTTTAAGCATTCCTTCTGCATATTGAAGAGTCTGAGGTGCACATCATGCAACTTCAGTCTGTCAAACCTCTCTTCAGAAAGTACTAAGAACATTACTAGTATCTAGAATAGTTAACATACAATCCACTTTTTTTTGCTGTATAGACTATTCTGTATCGTTGAGCTCAAAGATCTTTTATTAGACAGTAATAAAAGAATTCTTGCTTCTATAAAAGGTAAATGGCAAAGCTTATAAAAAATAAAACCCTGCTGAAGACCTTGCATCAGTAAGAGAATTAGTGCTGACTTGTTTAGTCTTAGAACTTAAAATGGCAGCTTTTCTTTTAAGATTGGCAAAAGCCAGTAGCATTCCAAAAACCTACCCTACAGACAACAACACTGCAAACCCTGAACGCACAGATATGTTTTGAGGCAGGTTGTGGTGATGTAAAGCAAATGTTTCAGGACAGACCAAACTCTGAATAAACTGACAGGTGAGCAAAGAAAAAAATAGATTTTTTCAAGCATTTAAACAAAACAAGTGCATTAGCTGTTTAACAACAGATAATATGTGCAGGTTTACAGCTACTCAATTTTATTTCTTAAAATAATTTTAGCAGTTTACCTTTAAATCAAAGTTCACCTTCTTGGAAGGATTAGGCCAGTTATTCCCACCCTTCTCCTCACCATCTAGTCCCCATCCTCAGATGCTATTAACACTGTACTACACACACTAACCAAACTAGCTAGGCTATTGAATGACTGCCATTTTGCCACAGCCAAGCCTATAAAGCTTGTGGTGTGGTTGTACTTCAACACTGCACCACTCGTGTGACAGAACAGCTGGGGAGTGATGTCAGGGACGCATCTTTTTCCCACTGACCTAGTTCTTCTAGATAAAGAGGCACTTACGAAAGGGACACTGTCAGCTTGAAATCTCATCTGTTAAAAAGTTACAAGTAGATTCAAGTAATACACCTGTTTCCAGTCCCCGTGTTGCTTCCTGAAAGACTCTAATAGGACAAAGTGAAATTGACAGTAAAAATAAATAAATAAAGTTCTATCAAAGATACAAAGCAAACAAGATGAAAAAATACAGAAACATTTATCTAATATTTCATTTATAAGATCATATGTTTAACAATAATAAGTAAACATTTTAAGATAGGAGCGATTTTTAAGTTGATAGGATCACTTTAATAAAAAGGTTTGAAACTGCACTTTGAAGGAAAGATTATTTAACATTATTTTATCAGAGCTTTGGACTTTTAAGAGTTTCATTTTAGTGATAAGCTAAGCAAAAGTGTTTCTGTTCTAAATTTCTACTGAAAAACCTCAGGCTTCCAAATAAGCAACAAATACAAAACTTTTTTGGAAATTTCAAACTTGAAATTGAGAGAATGTTTACGAGTTACTAAGAGTTAAAATGATATATCTGTGAAACGATTTTCAAAAAATAACTCTCCAGTACATACTCTTATTCTCTTGATCAGACATTCCAATTAAAGTTTCTTTACAGGTATTTCTAGGATATCCATCACCATGGTATCTGATTGCCTAAAAGATCAAGTTATTCATCTGTGTAAAACTGTTGTTAAGGGACACAAGAAAGTGCTATTTCAGCTGAAAAAAAGGGAGGCTTAGATCCTAGTCCCATTTTATCTGCCCCCTCCCAATGTCAAGGGTTCAGGTGAATTCTCTAGTTCTGGTTTTAGCGTGCATGCAGGGACAGCACTTTTCACAACCCAGGTCTGTTTTAACAGCGATACATCTAATTTACCATTAATCAAATTCCATTTTTTTTAGTTTCCTCACTCCTTCACCAAATTAGCAGATTAGTGCTGAAGCAGGCAAAGAACATGTGGCTTCTCCCACTCATTAACATCAGACACATTATGGCAAGATTCCAAGTCCTTTTTTCCCCTGTAGAGAATACAGCTTCTGTAGATGTGAACAATCTTGAGCAAGAGCTTATACTCATCAGCTCATTTCCTCTGTTGGAAGGGAGTCTCCCAACTAATTCTCTGCACAAACAGACCCATGGAGCCAGCTCATATATACTCTGTTTACAGAGACAGCAATATCACTGATATGACAGTTTCAGAGAACTAATACTTGATAACAAGGGACTTGTAGCAAAAAAGAAAGAGTCACCACTAAAGAGCATACCATACATTAGATCAAAGATGTATATATTTTAGTTACTTAAATAAACAGCCTATATAAAATATATCTCCTTGACTCTGGTAGTGTTCATTCAAGTAGAGAAATTTAAAAAGTCCTGATTTGGCTCCAGTTCTGCCTCCCTGCCCCCACCCTCCCTTTTCCTCCTGCCTGCTTTTGAACACATACAATAGAACAAGCCCACATGATGGCAACATAAAACGAGAGAATTTTTTTAAATGAGACTGGGACACTTAATATTTTCATGGACTGAAAGTTTTGGCAGTGGGAGGCAGGGGTAACTGAAATATTTAATAAAATACTGTGTCAGTTACAACTCTTCCTACATATGCTTTGGCAATTCTATTTATTTAATTAGCAATCAACCCTTCAACATCTAGTGAACTGCTAAAGATTGGTTTATTTATGTTAAGGAAATTAAACAATACAGTAGTTCACATCATGATAGTATATGCTGTACCCCAAGCTCAGACAAATAAATAAATGAAATTATAATCCTGAATAGGACATTTCAATTTAACTCTTTCAGTGCTGCAAAACTTACTTGAATAGCAACTTTTGAAAAAGCCAGTCCAATGGTCAACTCTTAAAGCCAGGTGCTGTTTTAATCATGTGGCTACTGAACTGAATCCAAGACATTAGTGGTAGAAAGTTATCAACTCATATTTTGATTGCTCACATAAAATAAGTTGGTCTAGTATTCTTAGCAGATGTCTGTTATACTGTAATTCTATTTGTCATCTTCTCCAGCAGTTCTGCCTGCTACACAGCATGCAGCAAAGAACCACAAGTCATGGACAATATAAATTCCCAGCTTCACCCAAGAAGCAGAAAGGAAGAAACCAAGGGTGCCTAGTGACTGCAGTCTGTGTGTGCCCTGCAGTTGACCCTGCACCCAAGTCTGTACCATGGTACTGTGGGCTATGCACTGCAATTACAATCCCCCCCCCCACACACACCCACAGAAAGTCTTCTGACACGAGAAACGTGACGGAAACAGTGAGTAACACCAAACCGCTGTTAATAATGTAGTACACAGTGGGGGGGTTAAACTTGGAGTTGGGACTGGTTGATGCTGTAAGGAAAGAACTTGTACAAATTCATTAGCGGTCTGCCGCGGCGCCGGGACAGTTCTCACGCCCCTCCTTCTTGTAACTTTGGGTGAGGGGCGATGCTGCTGACACAGGGTGTCCCTCCACTGTCTCTGCTCTGCCGCCTCCGCTCTGGAGCAGGCCATCAGTTCCTGGAACATGTCGTCCCTAGTCTTTTTCTTTCGGCGTCTAATCTGAGCCAGCCTCTGCGAGGGGGATGCCGGGGCAGTCCGGGAAAGAGCCGAAGCTGTGTGATGCGAAAAAGTAGGTGATTTCCTTGAACACATACATGTTTGCCAACAGTAAACACAGTCTAGTCAGTTTCAGTTAACAAGACCAAAGAGGGAACCAAGTCTCAGGAGATCTCAGAACTAGTCCGAGATTTCGGAATACGCTCTCATTGGCGGTGCCATTGCACTGGACAGCGCACAAGCGAGGAGACAGCTGCATCCCTCTTGCACAAAGTCCTGGTAAGCCTTACAGTACATACTGCTTATCAGTTAGTGGTTAGCTGTGCTCTCCTGCTAAAGGAAATGTGCAAAGCAGAAAGGATGAGCCTTTTGCAGCCTCCCGCCAGTGCACGGGAACGATCAATGGATGCTTGTTCTCTGTGGTCGCACGTGGCTGTTAGGCGAGGGTCATTGTTATGCAACCTAATTGTAAACCATTAACAATAGTAACACTACACTAATTGCCGGGTCACTCGTGCCCAGAAAGACAGGATGTTACCGCACTGCACAGACCAGGACCATATGCAGCAATGCTAGTCGAGGCAATGGTTCCACTCTATATTCGGATGTCCTGGCGTGGAAGAGTCTGCTTCCACGGAGCGCCCAACAAGGCACCTCTTCCGACGAACCTCATGCGGAGGCTTTGCGAGGAACTGAGTGACACCTTCGTGGAAATGTCGCTAGAGGATTATTTTTCTATCCCCATTTGTGTGGACCTTCTCTTTATATAGTTTAATATTTAGAATTTTGTAAATACAGTTTCTATTTTTTCTATAACAATGTTACAAAAAATAAATGTTTATACATGTGTAGCACTTACCGCCTGATCCTTCCCCTGATTCCGAGTCCGGGTTAATGGCAGGGGAGGGTTGGTAGGGGATCTCTGTGAGGGTGATGAAGAGATCCTGGCTGTCAGGGAAAGCGGGAGTGTGTTCGCTGTCGCCTGCGCCGTCCTCAAAAGACCCTTCCTCAGCTTCCCCATCGGCGAACATCGAGGAGGAACTGTCCCGGTACACTATTCCGTCCTCGGAGTCCACCGTCACTGGTGGGACAGTGGTGGCAGACCCACCTAGAATGGCATGCAGTGCCTCGTAGAAGCGGCATGTCTGGGGCTGTGCTCCGGAGCGTCCGTTTGCCGCTCTGACTTTTTGATACCCTTGTCTTAGGTCCTTGACTTTCACGCGGCACTGCATCGCATCCCGGCTGTATCCTTTCTCTTTCATGGCTTTCGAGACCTTCTCGAAGGTCTTCGCGTTCCACTTGCTGGAGCGCAGCTCCGAGAGCACAGACTCCTCGCCCCACACAGCGATCAGATCCATGACTTCCCTGTCAGTCCATGCTGGGGACCTCTTTCTATTCTGGGATTGCCCGGACTCCTCTGCTGGAGAGCTCTGCATCGTGGCAGGTGCTGCGGAGCTCGCCCCGATGTGCAACCAGAACGTCAGATTCAAAGTGCCCAGACAGGAAAATGAATTCAAATTTTCGCGGGTCATTTCCTGTGTGGCTGGTCAGAGCATCCAAGCTCGGACTGCTGTCCAGAGCGTCAACAGAGTGGTGCAGTGTGGGATAGCTCCCGGAGCTACTATGTTCGATTTGCATCCACACCTAGCCTAATTCGAGCTAGCCATGTCGAATTTAGCGTTACTCCACCTGCCGGGGTGGAGTACCAAATTCGAATTAAAGAGCCCTCTAGTTCGAATTAAATGGCTTCCTGGTGTGGACGGTTGAGCGGTTAGTTCGAATTAACGCTGATAAATTCGAATTAAAGTCCTAGTGTAGACCAGGCCCAAGTGTTAACTGTGGAAGATAAGAGCAGACAGGGACAAGCTCTGGCACAAGGAATTTTTGTGAGCTGATGCCATAGCAATGGAAGCAGCTGGAAAAAAAAAATCACATCTTCTCCACCATAGTAATTGCTAAATCACATATTGCTGTACTATTCTGGACTATGAGTCATCTTGTTAAAATGGAATGATTCCATTCACCTCCAGAATCTGGCATGTTCCATTAAAACAATTAATTGAGCTACTTCTCAGATAAGAAACCTGCACCCAAGAAAGCCTTTTAAGGTATCAAATACCATACCATGGATGGGCCTGATAATACAACATCTTCCTCTCTCAGTTTGGTCCATTACACAACATCAGAACATCTCAGAAGCACTGCAGGACAATCAAACGACTAATGCAAATCTGTTTCATGCTCTTCCTGGCTAGAATTGAGAGCATCCAGCTAGTATTCAAAAGCCATTACTTGATGCAACTAACCTATCCAACTACTTCACTGTATTAACCTCCTGAGCAAACAAATAAAGAAGCCTGCAAGGGTTGTAGGGATGCAGACAGGTACTTCCTTTACGGAGGATTTTTTGATTAGTGCTGCAGTTCCAAAGTTCTTACCAGGACCCAACTGCTGGGCTGTATCAAAGGGTCAACAATACACTAATTTAAAGCCACTATACTGGCATACAAATTGAAGGAAGCATTGATAGAAGGGGTCAGTAGGAAGTCTGTAAAAGCAGCAAAGAGTCCTGTGGCACCTTATAGACTAACAGACGTATTGGAGCATGAGCTTTCGTGGGTGAATACCCACTTCGTCGCATGCATGTGGGAAGTAGGAAGTCTGTAGACTAAGTGTAGTTTCCACAGTGGACTTCTCATCTTTGTTTCTCTTCTGTCCCCTCCCTTTCCCTTCTACTCCCAATCCCATCCTCCTTTTCCTCTTAGTGAATCTAATAAGAGAGAAAAAGGAAAATGAAAGCTGCAATTTGTTGGAACAGAAGACCGAGGACTCCATCTCTCTAGCTTTAATGAGGGAGAAAAATAACCCTAAGATGAAGAGTGGGGAATGGATATTTAGAGTCTCCCATGACAGACACTTTTGCCTCTTGGTAGGACAGGGCTACAGCATGCTGCATTGGAATTACTGGAGACTAGGATAAGAGGACATACAATAAATAAGTGGTCGCCACAATTATCACCATTGTTAGCAGTCTTCGCAGAGGCCAAGACTCAAATCCAAGAGGCACAGTAGCTAACCTATACTCACCCTCTACAACGCAGAAAATCCTGCCCAGCAGCTGCTCATTCTGAAGATAGAGAATTTTGTTCTCCAGAGCTGCTGAAGTGGCACTTTTCACAAGCATGACAATAGCTTTAAAACAAAAAGTAGCAATTTGTTCTCACGTAGCATTTAGAGGTAATTTCAGGGCTAAAATGACTATTAAATCAGGTTCAGAAAGATGTTCATAATCCACACAAAGTGACCTCTGAGGGAGCACTTAGCACAAAAAGTTAGGAAAGTTTTCAAAAAGTTCCCTGATTCACCTCCTCTCTAACACAATCATATAATCCCCATTGTTCACTGCAGATCTCCCACAAGCTATCGTTTTAGGATATCAGAAGGTTTGCAACCCACATTTTTTCCAGTTTGCTCTTCGCATGACATACAAAGGGATCCAATTCTGTTACCACCTCAAGTAATGATCCCCTGGATCAAGAAGTAAGTGTCAAACACTATACAAAACACAAGCCAGGCTTTTGGAAGACTTCACCATAGGATACTCAACCAGCATACCATTCAACTGTCAACAAAAACAAAACATTGGCATACATCGGCTGCCTTTGCTGTGGACAGTCCGTCCACTCCAACAGGTTTCCCATACCAACTCAACCCTAAACATGAAAGGCCGCCAACTGCCCTCTCAGAAAAAAGAAAGGAAAGTTATTCCTACCAAAGCAAGGATAAGAAACAACAAGAGCAACATATCAGGGTATAAGGCCAGCTAATTATGTCTCTAAACCTGTCATTCCTCCATAAGAGTTAGTAAAATGCAAGTTTCAGTCTAATCAGAGAGATGATTTACATTATACTGATACAAGGCTATGAGATTTATACCTTTAGACAACCTTTTCAGTAAGTGACTGCAATTCAGTACTGGCACAATGTGTTTTCTAGAATATAATGTCACAGCCTGATATGGCTCATGATCACATTAGCACATACTGTTTCTGCTCATATCCAGCAATATCCAACTTTTTAAAAGAGTAGAAAAGGCTATTTAGAAATTGTGGTTAATAAAATAAGTTTAAAAAGCAAAAACGCTTGCATCTTTAAAACGAAAAAAAAAATCACTGTACTCACACATTAGAAGCTGAACTATATAATCCCATTAGCAGCTGCTGAATCTCATTAAGGACACTAGAAGCAAAGATACTTCACCAATGAAAACAGACAGCAGACAATCTATTTACAGATCCAGTTAGAGTGCTTGCTTGTTTTACAGCTTTCATGGAAAAGAAAGCATCTCTGTGTACAATCACCTTATCCGGTAATTCAACACATCTAACAAGTGTAGTCTGCCATCTGTTTAGAAAGGTTTTCTTCTGTAAAAGAAACCCTTAAAATTTAGTGCAGAACAGTAGTTACAATAGTTCTAAATGTCAAATTGTGTGCTAAGTATCTGTACGAGGACTTTAAACACCAAATACCATACCCACAATCACGAACCTTTCAAAAATAGTACATTTTAAATCAGTTTAATCAGTACATCTAGCACTGAAGCCAACGGGAGCTGCAGACACTCAGCACCATCTCAAAGTCATGTGTGAGAATGGGAGTGGGGCACACAAAAGGAGTAGACACTTTTGAAAGTTATGGCATTAGCGACTTTTGCAATATTAAACAAGGAGCCTATGGTAGAAAACATTCTAATCAATGTAACCAAGATAAATGGAACAAGAGCGCCACAAAATAGTGGCTTGAAAAGCTGTAAGATGTATGTAGCTTTTTAGAAATTGAACCCAATTAACACCATACAAGAACAAAAAGATTTGTGCACTTACCATAGTTTTCTGCCTCCATAATTAGCTACAAAAAATTGGCTCCTCTGCAATGGGTCTTCAACTTGCTTGCTGTTTAGAGACAAGCAACAGTCAGCAACAGAGCAGCAGTGACCCAGTTACTGACAACCCAGCCATTATGAAACAAGTTACTTTTATAAGCAGCAGTGTGGAAGAGATCAGAGATACTAAAAATTGTTTTTATAAAAAAAATTGTCAAAGCATGTGTCCTCTTCCTCCTGGTTCTACCAATATTGTCCCACATTATAAGAAGTTATGTAAGGTGAGGCAGATTTGTGAACCTTCCTACAAGAAAGAGAGGAAATGTGTAGGTAAGCAGGAATACATTTTCATGTGTTCTGTGCAGGAAGGTGTACAGATCCTTTATGATAGGATTTTATCAACAGTGTAAAGCCAGGGAGGCAAGTGTTAGATAAGAAAAAAAAATCTCTATACATTATACATTACTATTTACAATTGGTCTCTCTGATCACTGAGGTTCCACAGACCGTAGCACTCTTCTTCCCAAAACAGCATCACACACACACACCTATGTTGCAAATCTTTGTTTTGTGAAAAGCATGGACAAAGCACGAAACATCTTCCTTCCATGTTTCCTCATATAATGCATAAAGTCTTTCCACACAGATAGTTGCCATGGCTCTGACTTTGAGGCAGGGGGTCAGATGTCTTGTTTTACAGGCTTCCAATGTGCTCCATTTGATTCATCTTGAAACTGAAAACCCTTGAGGCTTCTTGCTTTTGGCTGCTGGATTGTACAGGACACTTCGGCAAGTTTGTGTGTGTTCTATATGGATCTTGAGAACCCTGTGAACATTTAGGCCTGGTCTACACGGGGAGGGAGGGGAGGGAGAAAATCGATCTAAGACGCAACTTCAGCTACCAGAATAGCGTAGCTGAAATCGACGTATCTTAGATCGACTTAGACAGACTTACTTTGCGTCCTCGGGGCGCGGGATCGACGGCGGCTGTGCCCCCGTCGACTCTGCTTCCACCTCTCGCTCTGGTGAAGTTCCAGAGTCGACAGGGAGCATGTTCGGGGATCGATGTATCGTGTCTAGATGAGACGCAATACATCGATCCCCGATAGATCGATCACTACCCGCCGATTTGGCGGGTAGTGTAGACATACCCTTAGCATACAGCAGAGACTTTTTGAGCGATGTAATAGTTTCAGAGAATAAATTCAGCATTAACTCTTGCATAAAGATGTTCAACTTGGGAATTAAGGCCAAATTAGTTCTGAGCATTACTCTCTCTTTGTGAATTGTCAGTACCATAGATCTATGAATAGAACCCTGAGTCTGACACCCTTCTGGATGAAATCATGATTATGATGAAAGTTACTTGGAAAAGTAGCCAGACTGATGTCTCAGGATTGATGTTATGAATAGATGTGAATTCAGTGACAATGGACAACCTTTCTCTAAATGTAAGATGCCATTCCAAATGGCTTGTGATGGTGATGAGCCATGACAGCATAGCTTAGAACTGGAAGTTGTGTATTGGTGGTGGAGTGCATTTCCTGGAGCAAGATTTCATGTGCTTCAAGGTTTGTAGTTCCGTGGAAGTAGATATCCACTTTCACCACTGATTTCCCCTCAATATTAAAATATAGCATCTTGAGAACCACCCCCAGCGCTAGAGTTTGCAGTGCTGGTCCTGAAAGGAGTCCCCTTCAAGGGTGTCTGTTCCGGGCTGAATGTCACTTAGAATGGGAGCATGTGTTCCACACTTCTATTTTCATCCATTTTCATTTCACTTTGTGCTACTCATGGTAGACACCCTGAGAAGGGAGTAGACAAGCCTCAGGGTTGTGCTGTATGCACCAAAGGAGGATTGATTGGAGACTCCCCCTCCCACAAGGAACTTCTTCATGTCTAGGTATAGCAAGATTCATCCTCTTCTGACAGTTGTCAACAGTATGGTGGATAAAGCTTTCACTTTAAGTTCCAAAGTTTAATATTTGTTGTCAGATTGTCTTGCAGGAATTCCAGGGTATGTCTGACATTGGACTTACTTGAGACTACATTATGTACCTTACCAAACATCAGGATCATCGGCCAGGTCCAAGAGAAAGTGCCGTGGAACAACTTCTTTACAGGTGCTTGTTAGGTGATGAGTTTGCTAAGTCCCTCTTCATCTGAATGTTCTCCTTTCAAATACCAAGCACCTGGGTCAGCATGCAGCCATGATGCAGGATCAGACCCTATGGGAGAGAGAGAGAGCAAGCGAGCACAATTCCTGCATGCGAAGTCAAGTTGCCAATTTCTTTAGGTCAGAATTAGGATCTACTCAGTCAGCAAGGGGCTATCAACACTACTCTCCTTCCTGATCTTCAGAATTTATGGATATTTATAAGAGATTTTGGACAACTCTGGGAGAGAGCATCTGTTACCATTTTCTTTTGGTCCTGTCTTTTTTAGAAGAACCTGAACATTATAGCTAAATCAATTGTTGCATTGCCAAAAGTTGACTAGAAAACTGACCACCTTGGCATGGAGACTCCATTTGGCTTGATCAATCACCTGTTCGAGCCAAACTGTCTTGAGATTGAGCTTCCCCTCTACGTGGAAGACATGAAGCAACGAGAGACTGTTTTCTCAAGAGAGCAGCTTTCTGCTGTAGGGTTGAAGAAGTGGTTACTCCAGGCTTTTTTGAGTTAAAGCATGGTAGATGTGTCATCCATCATTATTGGGATACCATTGTTATGCAATGTGGGAGCAGCTATACTCCAAGGCCATTTCATACTCCTCTGGAGTTCTGGCCAATGTATGCCGTCTTCTCCCATCTCCTGAAGAGGTTCTCTGTATACGTCTCCCTTTTGCAGATTCTCCATAGCTGCTTAGATTGGCATCTGTCACAGTCTTTGTGGCTTAAAAATCTGATGTCCTTCTCAGATACCAACTGTCCTTCATCCATCATTCTGTGGTATTTCAATCTGGACAGTTGAGTTGGATAGCATGTATGTGGGTAACAAAAGGAGGACATTTTGAAGGGCCTCATGTAAGTCTATACACAATAGCATCATTCCAAGGAGGACACCAGTGTTTGAACCAGGGATTCTATGGAATTCAAGATATCCATAGTTTTGACCTTCAGTCACCATACATTGTCTGCTTAGTTTTTACATATATTTACTGTCAGTTTCTTCAGGTACTTCATTGTACAGCTACAATGTCATTTGGCACTGACTTTAGTCATGACATATATGTAGTGCCATTGCAACAGGTAGATTAAGTGTAAACCATCACCACATTCTAGTTTTGTGTTACATGAGAAGTTCTCTGCACAACTCAAATATACTCAGTGGGGAAGAGTTCCTATTCTAAATCATGTGTGGCCTGCAGTCTTGGAAACTGTGTGTGTGTAATTTGGTACTTAGTTTTTTCTCCTGTTTCTGCTGTTGCTGGATAGTGATCCAGATTGGGTTTCCCGTACCAATACCCAGCCTTAGGGAACTGTACTTAGTCAGACCACTAGAAAGGAAACCTGCTCTGAGAAAACAGGAATTAATTCAGAGAAGTCCTATGACCTTGGCTGTACAGGAAGTCAGACTAGATCAGAACAGTCACTCCTTTCTCTATAATCTATGAAAAACACTTCCCTCCCAATGTAGCTCAGCAACTTAAAGTCGGTGGCTTTACCATTCAACTTTCCATTGAGGAGGAGGGTCTAAATTAAGGGTGCCTAAATTAAGTGGGCCTTCGGATGGCATTTAAGGGTCAAAGGTGACT
Organism: Mauremys mutica; assembly: GCF_020497125.1. Taxonomy (NCBI): domain Eukaryota; kingdom Metazoa; phylum Chordata; order Testudines; family Geoemydidae; genus Mauremys; species Mauremys mutica. Next base: position 57,439,674 of record NC_059074.1, read on the forward strand.
TTCAATAGCAGAGAGACAGGGTGAAAGTGTCCACCAGAATTCAGTGTGTTGAACACCTTCCTCACTCTGTGGTTTGAAGTGTTAATCTAGAAGAATAAATCTTTCTACTACACTGGATGCATTTAGAGAACGTGTGTCTAACTGATGCAGCATCGAGGGCCACACCAGCTTGCTACTGTTTTAGGGCTCGATCATATCTGTTAGGAAAATGCAATATAATGAAGAAACAGGACCTGTACTAAGTTTCAAGCTACATACACCTCTACCCCGATATAACGTGGTCCTCGGGAGCCAAAAAAATCTCACTGCCTTATAGGTGAGACTGCGTTATATCAGGTTTGGTCCGGTATGCTGTGCCGGACGGGACCAGCTTCCCCGGTGGTGATTTAACAGGTCCGGTGCTCCAACCACTGTGGGGAACCCTGGTCCCTTAAAATCACAGCTGGAGCTCCGGCAGCAGGGCTTGAGCGGGGTTTTAAAGGGCCCAGGGCTCCACATGAATTCGGATATAACGTGGTAAAGCAGTGGGGTTCAGGTAGCACTTTAAAGGGCCCAGGACTCCCCGCTGCTTTACCGCGTCATATCTGAATTCGTGTTATATCGGGTCGCGTTCTATTGGGGTAGAGGTGTACTGCTTTTCTTGCTCTCTTTAGTCCAGTCTCCTTACTTTTCCCACTTTTATTCTAATTTATCATCTCTCTCCTCACTTTGAAAGCACTTTTTCATTCTTCTTGTCTTGATCTCCAATCTCAGATCTTGTCTTTATTAGCTTTTCTCCCCTCAAGTTTCCCATCGTTAACTCTGGCACAGCTCTACCAGTGCAAATGTCGGTCTAGATGACAATAGTTATAATATCGGTGGCTAGTCTACACTTGTACTACCACCGTTGCTATCATCAATACAGTTCCAACCATGGGATGTCTCAGGGAAAGACATCCTATATGTTCTTTGCACCTCTCTCTGGATTCTCCCACTGCCTACATTCTGAGGCTGGACTCCCAGAGAAGCATTTAAATTCTGGCTGCCCACAGGTCTACTGTCTGTCAGACACAGCATGTCCGCTTGCTGGATTCAGTCTGAAGGCCCACCAGTTATTCTCCAAGGCCAGAATAACAAAGCAGCTAGCACACTTTTGGTGTTCTTTGCTGCTCATTTAACAATTATCTGAATTACTCTCACATCTATAATACAGTTCTTACAGCCTGAACAGAAACTGCAAGCAAGGAAACTACCCAGGGTTTAAAAGTGTCTCTACAGCTGTTTATTACACATAAGTCACTTAATATGAATATTTTAAGACATCCGCTGTGTTTCCATGTGTAGGCGACTGAGATCTTGTATGCATATATTCCAGGTCTACTGAAAACAGAGAAGAGCTTTCACGAAGGTTAAATTTTGGCAGGCAGCATCATCTACATATTCTAGCTTGCCAAACTGCATTTGGATTTCAGTGGACATACCTACTTTTTCAATACACCCATGGAAGTAGAAACATTTGTTGCTGCAGAGAACTTGGCTTACGCTGAAGATCTGGAACTGTGCTTCAAAAATGAATCAGAAACAGATTGATTTAGAAATTTGATTTACCTACTCTGACCTCACTGTTCCACTGCCAATATCTGGATGCATTGGAGGTTATACAAATAAGTTAAACTATGTCATAACTTGAGAGTTCAAACTAGACTATTCCGTAATCTCTAAATGAGACTTCTTAAAAAAAAAAGTATTGATTTTGTATCTTCAGCATTATGACCCAGCTCAAGTCAAGTAAGGGTCATTTTACCAGAACTGTATCTAATTGTTAGAGGCAGACAACAGTTATGACATCTTAAAAGGACTGGTTTTCCCAGGATAGGCTCATGAGACAACCTCAAGAATGACTTCTGAAAACCCCAGAATATGGCCAAGATTTTCAAGAATGACACGGTTTTGGGTGCTCAACTGGAGATACCTTAAATAGGCCTGATTTTCAGGAAGCATTGAGCACTGAACCTTTGAAAAATTAGGAGCCTTTAAAAGGTCTCTAGTTGGACACCCAAAAATCACTGGTTACTTTTTAAGATCTTGGCCTGTGTTTTTCAGTCCTAGCCTATTCAAATCTCAATTTTCACCACCATACTCAAAAACTCAAACTGCTTTTGCTCAAAAACTAGAAACAAAACTCATTTTCAGGCAGAGGTCAAACCACAATTTTTTCAGCACGATAGATGAAAGTAATGAGCAACTCAGAAATAGTAGGTTAGAGTCAAAATATTTAAACAGCCTTACGGATACTGCAATAAGTGAAGAGGACAACTTGTAGTGTTCTACAATAAATCAATTCTTCTCCCTCCAATCCGACTTCTATCTCCATTGTCTTCCAACAATCCTCTCTTCCTTTCCCCTCTCCCCATTGATCTTTTATCATAGGAGTTACCATATTGGATCAAAGCTCTGGCCCACCTAGTCCTGTATCCTGTCCATGATAGTAGCCAGTACCAAATGTTTTTGAGGAAGATGGGAGAAAAAAAAATAGCCACAGTAGGCAGAAGTGGGAGTTTCTTCCTAATTCCTAATATAGTTAGAGATTCGCTTAAACCCTGAAGCATGAGGTTTTAGATCACTTCTAAAACCTTTACTGTAATCCTGGAAATTATTGTTATACATGTAAATGTTCCGTCCCTCCTCCCAATTGGACCCTCAATCTCACCTTCCTATTCAACTATTTTTCAACCCATTTATATCACATTGAAGAAGAGTGGAGGACTGGGGAAAACTGACCTGCCACAATTAAGAAGTGGAGGAAGGAAATGAATTTAGGAAGAAGAAAATAATCTTAGAAAAGTCTGTGCATTATTTTCTTGCTAGAAAAGGGACACCTATATAACAATCCTTGACAAGTGGCCCAGTAGGCCATGAAGTTTTATCCTCTTTGCTGCCAGTGCTTTAAATACATGCTGGGTTTTATGGGAAGGGAAACAGTGGAAGCCCCTCAGAAGTGTTCAGGAGTCAAAACGGACAGCGTACGTTCCACTGAGAGGAATGGAGAGTTCACATTTCTAGTTTTTCTCAGATTCAGGCAGACAGTATTGCATTCATTTACATTAATGAAAGGGGTTTGTTTGTTTGTTAAATGTGCAGAAACTGATGAGCAAGCCCACCCACTTGTCAAGGAAAGACAAGGTAAATGCATTTGTCAAGCTCCAAAGTAGAGTAATCTCTTCATCATTTACCCGCCTTCCACTATTTCCTTTGTAATTCTGTAGAGCCATACCCATTCAAGGGAATCTTTTAAGGGCTACTACTTACATTATAGCATTAACTGCCCAACTCACTATAGTTAGGAAGGAGAATTAAGAAATAAGTAAATTTGTCAAAGTATAATTTTTCTGTATGTTTGATGGCTGTATATGAGAATTATATGACATGGTTGTAAGTCTACATTACTGTTATGGTAAGATCTGAAAATCTTTAAAAAGTGAGACACTTTACATTTTAATGTTCAACACCTAACATTTCCATATTCTTATTCACTCCTATAAATCTTAATCACATCAGATATGCAAGGAAGCTTTACAATTACATAATATCCACTAATCAAGATAGCTCATTCTATAAAATCCATTATATGCCAGAATTTTTGATCTGTAATACACTCCAGCCTCTGTATTATGCTGTTGGCACACTCAGGGGTGAGCTGGAGCCGGTTCGCACGAACCGGTTGTTAATTTTAGAAGTGGTTTTAGAACCGCTTGTTAACTGGCTTCCCTGTGAGGGACGCTTCGATGGGCTGCGGCCGGGAAGCATGTAATTCCTCCTCCCGGCCACCGGGGGGCGCTGCGCTGCAGGAGCCATGTGGGCTGCCTCCTTGCCCTGTTGCTGCTGCTGCTCCTTGGATCTCTGGCCCTGGGGCTCCCGCTGCTGCCTGGTGAGTCCCCAGCTGCGTCCTGCTGCTCGGGCTGCTCCCAGCCGCTCTCCCCGTGTGAGTACCGGCCCCTTCCGCCCGCAGCCACCCCCTACCCCACCCCCTGCCCGCAGCCACCCGTAGCCACCCCCTGCCCGCAGCCAGCCCCTGCCCGCAGCCAGCCCGTGTCACACTCCCTGCCTCCAGCTAGCCCTGCCCCACGCCCCTGTCTGCAGCCAGCCCCATGTCCACTGGTGCCCTGCAGTTCTCAGGGCCATAACCCTGCACACCTACTTCAATGAGGGTGGGGTAGGGAGCAGCTGGGACCCACACATGTGCACACCCTAGGGTGACCAGATAGCAAGTGTGAAAAATCGGGACAGGGGGTGAGGGGTAATAGGAGCCTATATAAGAAAAAGACCCAAAAATTGAGACTGTCCCTATAAAATTGGGACATCTGGTCACCCTAGCACACCCCAAGGGAGTGGCGGGGACCCACACATGTGAAAAGGAACTCATTTCTAGTTCAGGCCCATCTTTTTAAAAAAGAACTTTAGGTAGGGTGAACATACAGCCGTATTTTCCTGGACATGTCAGGCTTTTCGGTTCTTAAATCACTGTCTGGGCTTAAATCGCTGTCCTCCCGGGAAAATATGGACGTACAGTAACCCTATTGGTACAAAAAATACATACTGTGGCACATCCCTTAAATCAGAACTTTTTATAGGGAACCGGTTGTTAAGATTTTAGCAGCTCATCACTAGGCACACTGGTAAGTTATCTTGTTCCAGAGGAACAGAAAGTGTTATACTGTTCTTCATGTAGACGAACTAGATGTATCAGTTAATTTAAAAAAAAGTCATTTGTTAATGATGCAATGAATGCCTAACAAACAACAACAACTTCAGGTGTTTCTGGTTCTGTAAAAGCAGCAAAGAATCCTGTGGCACCTTATAGACTAACAGATGTTTTGCAGCATGAGCTTTTCGTGTCTTGCATCTGAAGAAGTGGGTATTCACCCACGAAAGCTCATGCTGCAAAACGTCTGTTAGTCTATAAGGTGCCACAGGATTCTCAGGTGTATTTGGAAAGTCTGTATTTGTTACTGTAACTAATATCTCATTCATAACTCTACAACCCTGAGTTTGGAATAAACAATTTTAACACAAGATGAAATGGAGTAGCATTAAAAAAAATTAAGTGACCAGAAAATTGTGTTTGGCGTTTATAAAATACTGTTATAGCTATGCTGCCATTTTTTATAATTAGTGTTTTCACCTCCTCTCATAAAACAGGAGAGGTAGACAATTTTGCTAACAATGGCAGCATACATTGAAAAAAAATCTAACCATCATGTCACAGTATAATTGAAATTCTGGTAAGAAGTTACTAATTCCAGTCTCATGTTATATGGAGGGCAATGGCAGCAGAAGACAGCAAGTGTGCCCAGCCCTTAAGTGGGCTATGCAAAGGAGGCTGGGGGGGAAAAAAATCTCTAAATGCCAGCCAAAATTTTTTGAGATCAGAGTAATTTTCTTCAAGAGTTTTACATAATAAAGGTAACTTCTGCTTTTGTAATTTAATCTCCAAGAAAGCAGAATAAAGGAGAATGCCCAGACACACAAACTCCTCTTTAGAGCCACTGCTTGAAATTGAATAGGTTCCTTGCAAATTCCTTCCCTACCACACACACTCATGCCCTACCAAATGTGAGCACTGGGCTGCTCAGTCAGTGTCTTCTTTACAGGCAATATCATTGAAGTGCATGTTTAGTAAGATGCTACCAAAAGTTTTCAAAAACAGGTGCAAGGAAGAGGTGGATCACAACATTATTTTTAATTTTTTAAAGAGAAAATAAGATTCAGTGTAATATAGGAATTAGCAGCTATACAACAAGGTTGAATTTATGCAAGCGACTGTTATGCTTGCTATTTAATTTGAGAGATTTCAATTAAGGAAGATATTTTAATACCTGAAGCTAATAAAAAGCCTACAGCCATCATCTGGAAAGCCACTAATTGCAAGGTATATGGTTTTCTCCCCATACCCTTTGTCAGTTTAAATAATTTAACTGTTTAAAGCAATAGGAAGTCAGAAATATGTGCCTATAGTTTTGATATTATGTATTGGTAAAAGGAAGGCCCCTAGCCCTAAGATTTCACTCATCTTAATCTACAAAATATTGTTTATGGAGGGGGAAAAAAAGCCTACTCCAGTCCACAATCTTTATGAGAAAGCCATACCTTGAGAGAATTTTCATAGATGCACAATTCCTAGATAGAACATACTTCTGGTGGGTTTTGTTATACCTCTGAAGGATATGTTGTATGTTTTGTTTTAATATGCAAAGTACATATTTTAGTTCTATTAGATCTAGTCCTCACATCACTAATAGATTTTAAAAGTATGGAGTTTAGCTTTGCATATCAATAACACGGCTTTCTCTTAAAAAAAAAAAGTTAAAATGTATATCTAACCATTTCATTTTAGTGAGGCTTGAGTTAGGACAAAAGTCCAGTACTGAAAGCTTGCCTTTCACATAATCAACTGTATTATCTTCAAAGCAAGCCCATGTGTAGGCAGGAACATAATGCTGTTTCTCGCAGTTGCCCAGTTATTTTACAAATAATTTCCACAAAGGATAGTCATGGTTAAGTGGTGCTAGTTCATTTAGTAACAGTATGCAAGACTCTGCAGGGTCAAATCTAGTAGCCTTTAGATACAATACCCATAATTTTAGGAGGAGTTATTGGGTACTTAGCTTTTTTGAAAATCAAGCCATTTCTTCAGGTGCCTAAATAAGGCTTTCAGAGCCTAACTTTAGGTACCCAGCCTTGAAAATCATTGCCTATGTGTCTAGTTTGATAACACTTGCCTGCTGGTAGATGCAGCAATAGATTTTTAGGAGAGTGAAAGGATGTCAGGTATTAGGGAGCCTCTACTGAGCTAAAAAAGATTTTCTCCTAAACACACATTTGAACATAGTAAGATTTGAGATTGAGGAATTCAATCCCCACATATTACATAATTTTCCCAGAGGAAGGGCACTTTTAATTTTGAGACAGTATGAAATTCCGGAAGAGGAGTTATGGAATGAGTATTGAAAGAATTTCATGCCAAGGCACAAGAATTATCAATATGTAAACCTTCACAGGCAGTACTTAATACTCATGATATCAAATACTTTGACTTTATAGGTTTTTTTCCCCAGTTGCCCAGTCTTCAAATATAGTAAAACTTCCAGATAAGCAGGTTGTGTTATGCTAATTCTTATTAAAAAGTGTTGATTAAGCATGTCAAATGTTCATAACCTAACTGTAAAGTCACGTATGCATTCTATTACATGTCAGTAAGGACAGCCTGAAACATAGCAAGAGTGTGATACCATCTGCCTAAGAATCTGACAGTGCCATGCATTTTGAGCTCTACCTCCCAGCCACCAGACTGGTGGGCTTCAATTAACGTTGAGTTAAATTTGCTCGCACATTTCCTCTTGTCTGTGCAGTTCATGGCACTCAGAACAGCTGCAGGAATACAGTCTCTGTAAGAGTTACTGCGGCTTGCTTGCTGAAGAGTAATGGCAGAGGTAGAGACCCTCCCTCTCTCATATAAAAGTGATGGCGGAAATCTTCGGTCTCACTTTTTTCAACTGGTCAAAGGGCACATACATAGTGTGATTTTGCTAAAAGCCTCCCTTGTCCTGCTTTAATTTGGCACCAGAACTTAAGCCTCTCACCATCAGCAGCAGCGGGTGGAACACAGCAAGCATTCTAGCTCTTTAAGGCCTGATTGGTTTGAAAAGCAAGCCGTAACCCTTACTGGCCCTGCCCTTGGAATCCTGCCAACAGTCTCCTCATTTCCTTCAGCATCATTCACCTGTCCTCTCCCCGACATCTGTCTCCAGTGCTTCTTCCACGATCTCTAATTCCACAATTCTTTAGCTCACTACCACTCTCAGGCCCCTTACCCTCTCATCCACTGACACACCCATTCCATTCTCCCCTCCACTTTCTACTACTTCACTAATCCTCAGCATAGGCTCACCTCCCACATCTGCTGCCTCTGGCCCCATGTTGCCAAATGACTTATTTGTGTCTCATGACACAGACTCCTTCCACTACAACAGGGTTCTCAAACTCAAATGACCACGAGGGCCACATGAGGACTAGTACATTGGCCCGAGGGCTGCATTACTGACACCTTCCCCACACTGCCCTCAGCCCCGCCCCCAGTCCATGAGGCTGTGCCCTTGCCCCGCCTCTTCCCACCCCTTCCCTGCCCCCATTCCAACCCCTTCCCTGAAATCCCCACCCCAACTCCACCCCCTCCCTGCCCCCAGGGGGTGCAGGAGGGGTGTGCGGTGCGGCAGGGGCTCAGGGCAGGGAGTTGGGGTGTGAGGTGTAGGAGGGGTGAGGGGTGTGACAGGGGGGTCAGGGTGGAGGAGGTGTGCGGCAGGGAGCCCAGGGCAGTGACTTGGCGTGTGGGGTGCAGGAGGGGTGAGGGGTGTGGCAGGGGGTCAGGGTAGGGGATCAGGGTGAAGGAGGGGTGCAGCAGGGGGCTCAGGGCAGTGGGTTGGGGTGCAGGAGGGGCGCGGGGTGCAGCAGGGAGCTTAGGGCAGTGGGTTGGGGTGCAGGAGGGGCACGGGGTGCAGCAGGGGGCTTAGGGCAGTGGGTTGGGGTGCAGGAGGGGCACGGGGTGCAGCAGGGGGCTCAGGGCAGTGGGTTGGGGTGTGGGGTGCAGGAGGGGCGCGGGGTGCAGCAGGGGGCTCAGGGCAGTGGGTTGGGGTGTGGGGTGCAGGAGGGGTGAGGGGTTCAGCAGGGGGTCAGGGCAGGGGATCAGGGTGAAGCAGGGGGCTGAGAGCAGGGGGTTGGGGTGCAGGAGGGCTGCGAGGTGCAGCAGGGGGCTCAGGGAAGGGGGTTGGGGTGCAGGAGGGGTGTGGGGTGCAGCAGGGGGCTCAGGGCAGTGGGTTGGGGTGCAGGAGGGGCTTGGGGGGTGGGCTCTGGCCCAGCGCGCACTGGGGGCAGGGCTGGCTGCCTGCCTGCCTGCCCGCCCTGTCCCGCTCCCGCTTCGCTCCGGGAAGCGGCCGGAAACTGGGGGAGGAGAGGCGAGGCACAAGGGGGTATGTGTGTTGCTGTTGCTTCAGGCACCGCCCTCAGCAGCTCCCATTGACCGGGAACAGGGAACCGCACCCAATGGGAGCTGCTGGGGGCGGTGCCTGAAGCAACAGCAACAGCAACACACACACACACACACACACCCCTGTGCCCCTCCTCCCCCAGGTTCCAGCCACTTCCCGGAGCGGTGCGGGGGCAGGGCAGGCAGGGAGGGAACCCGCTCTGCCCCCAGTGCACATCGGGCCAGAGCCGCTCCAGGTAAACGCTGGGGAAGGACAGGGGGGGCACGAGGCGTTCGTGGGCTGCAGAAAATAACCTCGCGGGCCATATGTTTGAGACCCCTGCACTACAAGTTTGTCCTCTCCTCCTTCAGTGCTGCCATCTCTGTTCCAGGTCAAGCAGCGCTACTTCACTACTCCGACCGACTCCCATGTCCATAATCCCAAATACCTGTTCACCACATTTGACTCTCTCCTAGAAACAGACATTCACACACACTCTACACATAGGGTCTTCCTGACTGATGAAAGCCCAACTTTTCTTTTTAAAGCCCATCCCATAACCTCCTCTATCACCCTTTCTTTTTCATCTGCTGTCACTAATGCTGATTGTCTACATTTCTCCTCTAATTCCTCTGCCTACCCCAGTAACCCCAACTTTCCCCTACCTCAAAGCCAGAGGTCATAACTACTTCTCCACTCTCCTCAATCCTCCCCTGCTTTCCCCAGTACAAGCATGCTTTTGTCTCCCCCTTCGATAAAAAGATCCCAACTTGGCCTCACCTACCTCTCCAATTACAACCCCATCTCTCTTTTCCCCTTCTTCACGTCTAAATTCAACAATGCTCATAGAAATGTAGGGCCGGAAGGGACTTTGGGAGGTCATACAGTCCAGAATCCCATGCTGAGGCAGCATGAAGTAAACCTAGATCGTCCCTGACAGGTGTTTGTCTAACCTCCTCTTAAAAACCTCCAGTGATAAGGATTCCACAACCTGCCTTGGAAACCAATTCCAGCTCTTAACTATCCTGATGGTTAGAAAGTTTTTCCTAATATCTAACCTAAGTCTCCCCTGCTACAGATTAAGCCCATTACTTCTTGTCCTACCTTTGGGGGACATGGAGAACAATTGATCACAGTATTCTTTATAATATCTCTTAACATATTTGAAGACTTATCTGGTTCCCCTTCAGTCTTCTTTTCCTAAGACTAAACATGCTCTTTTTTTCCCCTTTTAAAAACCTTTCCTCATAGGTCAGGTTTTCCAAAACTTTAATAATTTTTTTCTCTTCTATGGACTCTCTGATTTGTCCTCATCTTTCTTGAAATGCTGCGCCCAAAACTGGACATGGAACTCAAGCTGAGCTCCGACCAGCACTCAGCAGAGTGAGACAGTTACCTCCCATGTCTTATATATGCCACCCGTTAATATATCCCAGAATAATATGTCCCAACTGCATCATGTTGTTGGCTCATATTCAATTTGTGATCCACTATTAACCCACAGACTCTTGTCAGCAATTAAAAACCGCCTAACCTGTTTTTCCCTGTTCTGGCTTGTGTTCCTTTCCCATTATTGTTAATATTAATTGCGTGAAACATCTGGTCACAGTTAATCTTTGAATGGGGACTGAAGCAAAATAGGCATTAAACACCTCAGCCTTCTTGATGTTGTCCATTATTAGCTCTCCTTCCCCACTAAGTAGAGGACCTACACGTTCATTCATTTTTCTCTTGCTCCCAATGTATTTATAGAGACTCTTCTTATAGCCTTTTATGTCTCTTGTTAAGTGCAACTCATTTAGTACCTTAGCCTTTCTGATTTTATCCCTACAGGCTTGCACTATTTCTTTTGTACTCATCCTTAGCAATGTGTCCATGTTTCCACTTTTTGTGGATTCCTTCTTGATTTTCAGGTCATTGAAAAGTCTACACCTATTGAACTGAATTTCTTTCCTCTCTCTCCTGAATTCTCTCTAACACTGATTCACTTCTCCACTTAACACTGCTCCCACCAAGGTCTCTGTCATAAACAGATAGTTAAGGGTTAAGGTCTGTTTTACCTGTAAAGGGTTAACATGTAGTACCTGGTGACCACCTGACCAGAGGACCAATCAGAGATAAGATTTTTTCAAATCTCTGTGGAGGGAAGCCTTTGTCTGTGTGAGAACTGTTTTTGGATCTAACAGAGGACAGTCATGTCTCCAAGTTCTCCTGGAGTAGTTTCTACTAATTAATAGTGAGTATTAATTAGAAAGGCGAATTAGTCTTATGATTTGATTTCTATATTTGCAATTGTGTGTTTGCTAAAGGAAATGCTTTATTCCTGTTTGCTGATATTGCTTTTACTGAGAAAAGGGGGAGAGGGGATTCTCTCCAGAGATTGATAAGGTTATACCCTATGAGTGTCCAGCTTGGGCTCATAGAGATTCTGTATTTTCTTTTTATTCTTTAATAAATTCTTTTCTATTAAGGACTTGTTGGTCTTTCCTTGGGTGGATTCTCAGGGAAAGGGGAGGTATCCCTCTGTAGTTGGATCCCGGTATCTCTCCTAGGAAAAGGGAGGGGGGAGGAAGCAGGGGGAATGGTTTGTTTCTCCTGGGTGTAAGAACTCCATGGATTTGGGGCTCTTGGAATCCCCTAGGATTTTGGGGACGGACTGTGTCTCAATTCACAATTCCTAATTGAGTGGTGGCAGCGAGAAGGAACCCCACCCTAAGGGTTAGGGTGGTGGCAGAATACCTGCGGGTCCCCATCTTTGAACCCACAAGCTCAAAGTGGGGGTGAGATCCCATAGGACATGGTGGCAGAATACATGCGGGTCCCCATCTTTGAACCCACAAGCTCAAAGTGGGGGTGAGATCCCATGACAGTCTCTAACAATCTCTTCGTGCAAGTCTCAAGGCTTCTACTCTACTGTCATTGTCCTTAATCTCTTGGCTGCTTTAAATACCACTGATCAGAGACTTCTTTAAATCCCGTTGTACCCCTCTCCTTCTCCCGCACCACACTTCCAGCTTCTGTGACCATCTGCATCTGGTTCTCCTATGTCTCTGGTTATTTCCTCATTTCTTTCAATGGACTCTCCTTCCCCAGCTTCCACTATCTGTGGAGTCTCTCAGGACTTAGTCCTTTGGGCCCCATTTTCTCTCTCTCGTGCCCCCACAGTAGGTCTTAATTGTTCACATGGATTTTCACAGATCTCTCCCTCCACTTCCAGAGAGTCTCCTACTGTCAGGAGTCCACCCTCACTTGAAACTGGGCGGTTTCAAAGTGAGGACCCGCATGTCTTCCCCCCACCCCAAAATCCTAGGGTAGGTCTCCCCTTCGGCTGCCACCACCCGGTCAATTCCGTGGGCCGGGACACCCCTGTTTCCCCCCTTGGGAACACAGATCAATTCACAGAGGAGGAACCTCCCCCCTCCTCCCTCTCTCCAGCCTGCTCTGGAGACAGAGTTGCCTAGATTCAAACGCCTTGAATCTCACACACACAGGGAAGCAGCCCACTTCCCCCTCCCCTTCCCCTGAATTTCCCCAAGGGAAGGAATTAACCAAGTCCAAAGAAAAGAAAAGAATTTATTAAAGAATAAAAAGAAAATACAGAATCTCTATGAATCCAAGCTGGACACTCATAGGGTATAACCTTATCAATCTCTGGAGAGAATCCCCTCTCCCCCTTTTCTCAGTAAAAGCAATATCAGCAAACAGGAATAAAGCATTTCCTTTAGCAAACACACAATTGCCAATATAGAAATCAAATCATAAGACTAATTCACCTTTCTAATTAATACTCACTATTAATTAGTAGAAACTACTCCAGGAGAACTTGGAGACATGACTGTCTTCTGTTAAATCCAAAACCAGTTCTCACCCAGACAAAGGCTTCCCTCCACAGAGATTTGAAAAAATCTTATCTCTGATTGGTCCTCTGGTCAGGTGGTCACCAGGTACTACATGTTAATCCTTTACAGGTAAAAGAGACCTTAACCCTTAACTATCTGTTTATGACACCCTCCACTTCCAGAGAGTCTCCTACATCCAATCCTGCATCACACTTTAGATCTGTGATGTGGCTCACTGTCAATTAAAACTGAGATCATCATTCCCCTACAAGTCTCCCCACTTACCAATTCTTTGACAATACCATCATCCTCCAAGTCACTCAGAATCATAGAACTGCAGTTATCTTTAATTCTGCCTTTTCCCTGGGCATCCAGGCTGCAACCCAAGTCTTGCTCCTTCTTCCTCCCTAACATATTCAAGATCTACCCTTTTATCTGGACATATCACTTAAACTGTAATCCAGCTCCTCGCTTCCCCTCTTGACTCCCACAGTTTCCTCCTCACTGCCATTTCTGATATCCATCTTCCCCCTTCAATCTATTCAAAGTTGCGCTGCTGAGATGATCTCCTTGGTTGATTGCTCTGTTGTTGTGGCCCCATCTACCTCTTTGAACCCATTGCAAAAATGTCAAGGTTCTTATACTCATATTTAAGGCCCTTTACAACAGTGCCTCTCTCTGCTTATCCACAAACATTGCCACATGTCTCCTCTGCTCTACTAATGAAGTCAGCCACAAATCACCCATAGGTCAGTTTCTCTTCCAGTTTTCACAAGCATGCGCTTCCATGCCATCCCATATCCATGGAACTAAAGCCTCTACCCTGCCCTCATTCACCTCTATCCTCAAGGCCTACTTCTATCATAATATTTAATGGGAAACTTAACTCAATGGCTAGGTAGATGGCTAGCAGGGATTATCCATCCTATTTTGTTTATAATTAAAATAAGAGAACGAAAAGACAGACAACTGAAAGCCATCAAATGTAATGCAGACAGCTAATTTATGCAATGTGTTTTTATGGTTAACTTCTTTCTCTCTCCCTCTCTTCCTCCAATTATCTTTTTGCAGTTTGTCTTAAAATTAGATTAGAATCTCAGTCCTGAAGATCTTGTCTCTTACAATGTGTTGTACAGCTCCCTGTATACAGTACAGCACTGACCCTGATTGGAGCCTCCAAGCACTACCGAAATACAAAATAAAACAAACTGAATGAACAGCAAGCCTGCAAATCTACATTAAAGCTGTGTGCTAAAGCATGGATTAGTGACGTTGTGTCAATTACAGATCACACTTCCTTGACCTCAGAGATATGGCTTTGAATCAGTGCTGGCGCTAGGCATAAGCAGACAAAGCAATTGTGTAGAGCCCCCTATTTGCTTTTTTAAATGTGTGTTGTGTGTATTCCTGCTTATAGCCCCCAAAGGGCTAGCACTGCTTCTGGGTTGAATAAGTATGTCAATATGAGTATCACGTCCAGGAATATTAACTCTTATAACACAGAGCTATAGTAGGGTTCAAATGTTTTCTTGGTCGTTTATTTTTATATAAATATATACTGAAGTATACTAAAACATACATATTTTCTTCTGAGAAAGGAAACTGACAAAAGGAAGATGCGTTAAAACAGAACTATGTTTATCTAAACAAATTTAATACACAGATATATTTTGAATCTCATCTTAAAATTTAACATTTAAGTGCTTTTCCTAGCAATTTAAATTAAGAATGAGCTTCTGACACAGTTTAATTTTTCCTGTCTTGCCTATGATGAAGTTATGACTTCGCTAACAATAATCCCAATTCTGCAAACTGTTTTGTGCAGCTGAACCCCTGGAGCTTTATGCTAACACAGGGATCCACAAGCACAGAGAAGTCTGCAAGATCAGGGCCTATAATTGTCTTAAAGTCAGTTTGTTTTGGGGGAGTCCAATTAATGTTGACTTTGTTTGTTTGTTTTGGGGGAAGAAATATCATTAGATTTTATTTTTTGAAAATATCTATACATGAGACACAACATGGTATATGAGTCACAAAAACCAGTCCAATGAAATGCTGCCATTTCCCCCCTATTTTGTTAAAAATGTTGCTCTTCTCCAAGAATGCTGAGTTTTGAATTCTTACTTTACTGTTATAGCTGGTATATTTCTCCCTTTTGAAATCTTGCAGGCTTCACTTAGTTTCCTAAAAGGCGTCATTTGAAATTCTATATGAACTATCAAAGATAAGCTAAATACACAGACTCCTCTTATAAAGTTTAGTGGGACCTGATATATGAGCCATACAGTATAAACACTTAGCTGTATGAAGCCTTCTTTTAGCTTAACACTTAAAGTTGAGCAAGCATTTTTCTAAGTCAAAGATCTCACCTTCACTATAATAGTTCAGTGTTCCAGAAATTCCTGTTTCATCCCTCTAAGATTTTACTGGTTTACATTTCACATCATTCCTTCAAAAAAACCCTATGAACTATTACTAGATTTTATATAGAGACATTTCAAGATACATTAGAAGTCAAACATTTCCACTCTTACTGTTTTAATTCCATGTCTCTGAAACAGACAGAAACCTAGCACACTAGAAGTTTTAAAAGACTACTATGCTTAGGTGTCAAACATTTCTTGACGTCTGTGGCAGTTGGCAGCTGCAAACATCCGACTGAAAGCCCCATCTGCTGCTTCACAGCTTCCAGTCGAGGATGTTTACAGTCGCTCACTGTCAACAGCAATACACACTCCTTAGCTGTTTACTTCACATTATGAACAGGATGATCCAAGGAAGTTGCTTAAGAAGACTGGTACAACCTCTCTCCATATTGCCATCTTGCTACATGCAAATGTATAAAGTAGCCTGTTTTCACATGTTTTTATTAATAAGATAACTTATGATTTCTAGTGGAATAGTTTGAAACATAGGTATAGTTAATACTCAAATGTTATACAATTTGTCTTTTACATATGGTATAGAATTACAGTAAAGATGTATGGAAGAAGTGACTTGCATGCTTTGTTGCAACTTATTTGTGCCTCCAAGACACTAATAGAACAGTCATGGTGGTGTTTATTATTGTATTACTATGCAATCTACTAAGTTCACTTATCAGTAACATAAAACTGTATCTGTAAATATAGTGACAGATCTTTTATTATCCACTGAAACAGAGGATCTAATTTTAAGACTGTTTTAATATAGTGATGGGATTGGCTTTCTTCCTTTCTGCAAAGAGGAATGGGGGAAGCTATGTGATCTTAAAATTAACTTATTCAACCTTTGCTCCAGAATGACTGCAGAAGATAAGTGGGGGTGGGGGAGAGAGTTAGCATGCTCTGTGAAAGCTTATGCAAAGTTTAAATGGGTAATAAAACTTTACTAATTTTCTGTTTTGGATAACCAGTTGCCATTACACCACACAGAGTTATCAGAATTACAGTATTTACCACAGATCAAAAACACAACAATATCTGACATAACAAGTCTCAGTTGTGCAGTTTTGCAGTTGGTTTCTTCATCCTAACTCCTGTTTTCTTATGAAGATAATGAAGGGGGAAACTGAAGATTAAGAATTCAACTATTTTTCCAAATTAATTCAAAACCATAGACACTCAGTTAAGTGATTAAAGTGGCATAAGGAGAAAATGATTTTCCTTGGAACTTGCCTTAAAATGAAGTTATCATATAGCAAACTAACTAGTTTATGGAAAGAATATAGCTACTTGGAATGCAGAAATCTATGGTATTTACAAAAAAACAAATGTGAAGAGTCCTCATAACTCACTATTTCAAAACACAGGGGTTATATTTTCTACACTAAGGTTAAGAAAGTTAATCTTCCAGGCAGCAGGTGAAAACAAGCACAATTATGTTGAGGTCTTTCCCTTTATTCACTACCAACTTTGAGCTATTAAAACTTGCTAGGGAACCACATTTTCCTCAATGGGTCAAGTCACTAAGGGAACAAAGCAAACTTTATTAGCGCTGTGGCAATTCTACATTCCAGGAATTCTTAGCACTTGGCAGCCGTACACTCCAGACCAGAGAGATTGATCCTCCCTCTACATAGCAGAATGACTGAGACTAACTTTGTGAAATTCTCACTAAGATACCCACTTCAGCGAGTTACAGATAAAATTACTTAATAAATCCCTTTGTAGAGTCTATATAGCAAAACAAAGGTTAAGAAAATATTTCCTTCATTATGGACTCTTAAAACTCTTGTAAAATGTAATCCAAGCAGAAAACGAGTGAACACACACCGTGCAACATAACGCACACGGAGTGCAGAACTAGATATAATTCAGTGATAGCAGAGGGCAAAGATTTCAGTTTAATTATACCTTGTCACAAACTGAAGATTAATAAATTGACAGATGAAAGGCTAATCTAATATCTACAATTCATTAATAGAAAAAGTGTGGAAGGGGGGAGGGAAGAGAGAGACTAACAAGATCTTAGTTGTTTGAATTCATTAGATGAAGGACACTGTGTCACAACAATACACTATATCATTTTCCTCATGTATGGTTCCCTTTCAGCTATTGCAAGATAAACAGATTAGATCTATATCAAAGTCAAAGCAAGGTCACATCTAAAATGCTAGACAGTTTTACCAGTAAAGTAAGGGCCATTTATGCAAGACAATTTAAGATTAGGTGTTTCCACTATATGATGATTTTCCAATTTATATTATGCACAATTTGTATACTGTAAAGTAATTCATTTAGCAGGATATGTACATTTAAAGCATTAAATAAAATGTGTTAAAAACAGAAATATTAGGTAATTAAAGCTTTTAATATATTAATGGTGTAGATGCAGAGATTTTGAATGACTATGACTGAGAAATTAAAGAGCGTTCCAACAGGCTAATACACTTTTGGGATGGTTTTCATAAACTTGTGCCTTTATGTTCACATCTTAGCATGATAACTTTCCATGTTATCAGTGGTAGTGTAACTAAGCAAATTTCTGTTATAAGCCCATTGAGTTTTTCACAGAATGTCAAATAAAAATTATATGAATTATCTGGTGAAGGCGGTATAGAAGGGCAAGAGAGAATCGTTATTAAAAAAAAAAGGTGACAAAACTGTCACTCAAATTAAACTCATGCTACAATTGAAAGTTAGCTGGGCAACTAAAATGGCTCCACTTTTCCACCACCTGAAATATGGATAGAATGACACAGGCAAATGCATAAAGGTAAATTCTAGTCATTTAGTTAAATTCATCTAAATGTCAAAATGCTAACAAAATAATAATACAAACCAAAACATGGGGAATTTACAAGACCCATGATAAAAAAAAAGGTCACTCCTTCGCATGTTGCAACCCATTCCCCTACTGTACGTTGTCTACTTATTACAACTTATCTGGGCAGAGACTTTGTTCTCATATTTAACATTAATCCAAAGTTCTTCATCCTTCCATTTCTATCACAGAGTACAGGCAGGGATAAGGGGGAAATTACGACTTAATTTGGTGTTCACTTTTTCTATAATATAGTGGACTAAGAGCTGCACTATTTGTTGATATCTCAGAGTTGGGAATAAAAGCTGTTTGTGCCTGTTCTGCAATGCCTTGACTCAATATTTTAGAGCTGTGAGTTGATACACAGATTCCAATGCACTGAGCAAACATGAGTGCAGTTGCAGACAGGTGAAATTCAGCACAGTATTTTCCATCTCACTTTGGTAAAGTGACAGTTCAGACATCTTAATAGGAAAGATTTATCAGTTTCCCAAAATACAGCTTGAACAACACTTAGTGCTTTATGTCAGATGCCTCCCCGTATTGTCTGATGTAAGTTTCACTTTTTAATGTGGTTTATTTAGGAGGATGAATAATATATTGAGTTATATAGAAGTATTAAAACAGTCTCCATGTGGAAATATTTGGGGGGAAAAAACCCAGGAACTTACTTGTTGGGCCCAATTCTTCCTATTTCAACTTCCATTATAATTTATGTAAGTTGCACACTCAACCAGGGAACACCACACTGCTTGGCCATTAAGAGAAGATTCCTGGAAATTCAAGACATGAACTGTATTATACATTTACAAAAATTAGTTGAATGGATTATTGTAATTAAAGAAGCTCAGTTAGCATTTCATATCATCTGGCTCCCATCATTAACATTGTTTTCTAGAAGTAAATTAAAACAAGTTTCAAGTCAAATAGTTGGATTGGAGAGCAAATGTCACTTTACTGTTCTACATTTTAGAAAACTACACTAGGAAAATGACTTATTGGCTGATAATGGTTGCACGAAACTGACTCCCCTTGCCTCCTTCAGCAGGTGTTTTGTTAAGACATCAACATAATAATAATAGGAGATATACCAATCTCCTAGAACTGGAAGGGACCTTGAAAGGTCATTGAGTCCAGCCCCCTGCCTTAACTAGCAGGACCAATTTTTGCCCCAGATCCCTAAGTGGCCTCCTCAAGGATTGAACTCACAACCCTGGCTTTAGCAGGCCAATGCTCAAACCACTGAGCTATCCCTCCCCCCCTTCAGCAGGTGTTGAAAAAGGTTTAACTGCTTGTGTAGAAACAGTTTTGGGGACCATTTCATAAAGCTTACAAGACCCTATGGGGCACAGGACTAAAGAAAGTGATAATACCACACAGACCTGCTAAGAAAACCTATCAATTCTTCAATATTTTTAGGAAATTTATACATAAAGTTTTCCTATACACTCAAGAGGTTTCCAAGTAAACTCACTCTGCATCTATGATCTGTGACAGAAGTATCCACAATGAAGTGGATGCAAGTTTCATGTGGTAATGTGAAATAGCAAGTTGCTGTGGCTAGTAGTTTGGAGTGGGGAAAAGGTTATTCCTGAAGTTGCACACTCAGCAGCTGGATCCTATCTTCAGTACTTCTGGTGGAACTGTTACAAAGAGAGGGAACACAATTACTGAAATGCCAGTATTGAGTACCTTGCATACCTTTTTCTGTAAATCAACTAAAGATAGATACAGGTTTCCCAGATTTGCCATCTGCCCCAGTAACTTGTAGTCTTTTGCTTTGAAATCTGTCTACACTGTAAGCTAGAGGTGTGACTCCCAGTCCGTGTACACATACTCTCAGTAGCTCTCATCGAGCCAGCATGAGTATAAACAGCAGTGTAGCCATGGTAGCACTGTTGGCAGCAGTGGTGGCTAAGCCATGCCAAGTACATACCTACCAGTTTTAGGCTCAGCTGTACCTCGACAGCGGCCAACAGCAGTACCCAGCTACATTGCTCTTTACACTTGCACTAGCTCAATGAGCGCTACTGTGAATATGCGTACACAAGCAGGGGAATCACACACCCCTTCCTTGCAGCATAGACAGAGTCTAAAACTGAACAGAGAAGCGGGCGGGAACTACAGGCACTGCAGGATTATATACATTAAGTTTATTAACCTAATTTCATTAATGTAAATTATTTACATCAGAAGCACTAACCTTGATACTGAAGTTATGGAAAATATCTTTGAGAACTGAGCTCACTTCATTTTAAGCTTCCCTTTCTACTCTTCTTACATCCCTCCTTTTCTGTCTTCAGCCCACAACATCCCACATTTGGGCTTCAGACAGTTGAGAAGCATAGTCAGGGATGGAAAAAACTCACTGGCCCACAGCAAATAGAAAGCTTCCCCAATGTCATTTTCTGCAGAAACTAAGCTTTGATTTTTGAAGCATTACGTTTCTAGCCCTTATGATTGAAAATAAAGCCTTCCAAATGCAAAACTGGGATACATTAATGAAATGCTTTGTTACTAAGCTTGCAGACAGGTAGTTCCAAGGCTTCTCCTGCTGCTCAGAGCTGTCCCTGGCTGCAGTAAGTGAAAACTGACAACTATATTTTCAGAGTTGTTTTTCCAGATTCCTAAGAGCAGCATTTAAAGTGACAAGAATCAAGTCAATTTCATTCTACTGCTGTCCCAGACAGCCTGGAGCAGCAACAAGAGGAGGCAGATCCAAAAACCAGACACTTGAGGAAGGTAAGAGTAGCAAAGATACATGCCTCTATTGCAGCAAATATGAGTACAGCTGGGCAGTTTTCACAATTTCAAAAAGTTTTACCATCCCAAATCAGATGAAGAGCTGAAATTTCACACACTGAAAAGCCCCCCAAAAAACTGGTTCGGGTCAACTGAAACATTATGATTTCAAAACATGTTTTGTTTTTAAACTTTGTTTCAAAATTCAAGTTACTTGATAGTCTAAAAACAAAAAAAAATGAAAAGTCATTCCTAACAAAAAAAAAAATGTACATTTCAAGTATCAAAAAAAGGGTTGGTTTTTTTTTGTCAAAACCAATCTTCCCATGAAAAGGTTTTGCTTCAATGAACTGGGCATTTTTCTACAGTGAAAAAGTTTCATCCAAAAATTCCTGACCAGCTCTAACCAGGAACCTGGGGAAGAGAAAGTAGCAGAGAAGCCCCAAAAACTGTTGAAACTGCTGAGAGGCTCTGAGATGGGAGCACGGAAACTGGGGGTGGGGTCAGCTGAAATATTGCTTATTTCTTCTAAAAGCCAGAGAAGAGGCAGAGAGAGCTACTTTGAGTTTCAGACACCTACTAGCAAGAGTTTCATACAAAAGACGGAGCCATCCAAGGGGAATTCAAGATCTCTGGTCGGAAGAATCCCAACTCCCTCCTATAAAGGTATGTGTCCCTAGGGAGTGGAACCCCTGATCTTTCATTGCCATTTCTGGCCTGTAAGTTTTTTCTCAGGTTATTAGGGTCAGGTAAAAATTTCCAGGTCCTACAGGAGCCTGGATAGACATATGAGGGCAGACTTGATGGGAAGTTAGAACCGAAAAGTATGGGAGCAAGGGGCGGAGGAGAGAGTTTTTAGGAAAAGATGACAGCAGAGAAAACACAGTATAGGGACAAAGAATAGAAGGAAAGAAGAAAAGGGAGAAACAAGACCGCTCAGGATTATCCACTGTGAACCATACAACAAAAGCAAGAGAAATGCAGCAGTATGACCTGTTAAATAGCACTGAAATATATTTTACAAATTTCACCAATATTCAGTGAATAGTTTATATAACAAACACTTTTTGTAAAACACAGGCAGCTCTAGGTGAGCAAATGCTACACAGAAAATACATTAGATCAGGGGTTCACAAACTTGGTTCGTGACTTGTTCAGGGTAAGCCCCTGGCAGGCTGCAAGACGCTTTGTTTACCGGGCTGCGCCACTTCCCACAGCTCCCATTAGCCATGAACAGCGAACCACGGCCACTGGGAGCTGCAAGTGGCCGTACCTACAGATGCTCAGGTAAACAAGGTGTCTCGCGGCCTGCCAGGGGTTTGTCCTGAATAAGCCGCGAACCAAGTTTGGGAACCCCTGCATTAGATGAATAGAGATGAAATTCACTGAACATATTCAATAAATATTTTTTCTGCTATTTGATCAGCCCTATCAGTAAGTTAAAGTTAAATAGTAAATTTGATTGACAATGTCTACAGTTCACTACAGAACACATGAACAGTAGAAAATTGTTTTCTTTTAAATTTCAGGGATGGGGGTGGGGTGCAGATATTTTTCACTCTGGCATGTAGGTGTCAAGTGACTATTTCAAGCCCTAGGCATGGTTAAATATTGACATACCTAGTGTAGAAGAAAACTGAGGCCTAAGACTCCTTTACACCACTCTGCCAGAGAAAAAGATCTAGTGGCTAGAGCACTAGTTTATGATTGGGGAAGATACTGGTGCAAGTCATCATTCCACCAGACTTTCTGTGTGATGGTGGGCAAGTCATTTGGGGAAGTAAGTGAAGCACAGAAGCCTATCGTCAAACTGGGGATAGTACATCTCTACCTCACAGGGTTGTTGGGAGGATAATATATTAAAGATTATGAACTGTTCAGATACTCCAGTAATGGGGGCCATATAAGTACATAAGATAAGAGCCTTTAATGAGGCAAAAGGTAGCTCCTACGTGTACTCAATTAACTCCCTAGATGGCATAAAGCTGCCACAATGATGCCAGCCCCCACATAGTAGCATTCCAGGGTAGGGAGCAGGCAACTACAGAGTGCCCTGTGCTTAAACTAGTTTTGGCTTCCCACGGCCTGGAGACAGCTCTAAATTTACATCAGGCAGACCCCTGGCTGCCCCAGGAAGTCAGAAAACACAAAGTGGTGTAAACCTTTTCCTCTCCATTGCCACTCTTCCTGTGCGCAGAAACAGAGAACAGGAATGCCTAGACACCTAGGAACAATTAGCTCAAATCATGGCAGAGGCTACATAGTCTCAAATAACTAGGTGTTGATAAGTTGACTTCCACTCTTTTACTGTACAGAGATCTTTTTAGTCAAGATCTTAACAAGCAGAGATCTGTGAAGATTTCACAGATCCCATAGAACTTTCGTAAGAGCAGGAATTTGAACTAATGCCTTTAGTCAAAGTTTTCTCACTAAAACGTAGTGCAATGTATTAGTTGGTTGCTAACATCACATCCATGGTATTTATGTACCAGTCTGTGCCACACATAATAGGAAATCTTGGGCACTGCACTGACAAAGCAATTCAACTATTTTCTGGGTGTTCTGCACAAACTATCATCACTAACACCACATATTAAAATGGTTTTATAAGAGGCTTGTTTACAGGGAAGTGTATAGCTAAAATAAGGAAACATTCTTGTCCTTAAAGAAGCACATAGTAAATTAACTCTAATTGTCATCAAATATAGAGTGGGGTATTCACTGCAGGCCAAACCTGCTTGAATTCTAGCCCTCAGTTGATTTATGAAGGATTCCCTGTTCCTGGGTATCAATATTGCATTGAGGCGAGCAAGGTGAAGAGGAGAACACCTATAAGCCAGTTAACACCTTTATGTTCCCATGGTTGGTAATTAAATACCATGACCCAGGGGATAAAGTGTTGACATTTATTGCCAGGGTCATGGACCTGAAATCCTGTTAATGTTATACCTTTACGTTCCTATTACCTCCAGTGCAATTACTGATTAAAGAGTTACTTCTTACAGCTTTTCTAGAAGTAGAGGAAAATGTAACTGAGTCAAAAAAAAAAAAAAAAGCACCAGTTAAAAGATCCCTATTAGACCAACTAACTCAGGTAAAGGGGGTTAGCTATTTAAATAGGCCAGTTAAATAAGCCATCGTTGGGCACTAGTTAGTATGCATCTCTCACATTTCCCCCAGTACTGACACATTGGAGTTTTAAACCAGGAAGGGGTGAGTGAAAAGATCAAGTGAGCCTCCATTTTTTTTTTATATCGTGTTCTTAGCCAATCACTGGAGGTCAGAATTATCTGGGTTATTTCTTCTCTTCTTACTCCAACCCTTTCCCCCCTAGTTATAACGTGCAGACATAGCACTTAAAGTAGCCTCTTAATACTTCAGATATTTTCTTCCTACTCTGAAAGCCCAGTGTAAACTCTAAAGAACTACTATACATTTTAGATCTATTATAGTAACGTGATAAAGAATTATGGAGGATGACATAAGAACAGTGCTTTGTTGGAAAGACAGGGTCAAGAGACGCATGTTCTTTTCCTGACTTTGCCAGAGAGTTAATATTATAACAATACAAAAGGGGCCCTTTGTGCTCTAAATGCCATACAAATGCATAAGTGTGAAGATTTCCAAAGCCAACTAAGGGATTTGGCCTCACTTTGAAATTATGTGTTGCGTGGTGGAGTGTACTAGTTGGCTTTGAAAACCTTGACCCTGTTCTCTTCCCCAAAGTGCTTAACATCTGTATATGGCCCTCATCACAATAGTATCTGAATACCTGATGTTATTAATGGATTTGTCCTCCAAACACCACAGTGGTGTAGTAAAGTATCATCTCCATTTTACAGACATGAAACTGAGGTACAGGTTAAGTCAGTGGTTCTCCGCCGGGATACGCAGAGGTCTTCCATGGTGTACATCAACTCAAAAATTTCATACAGGCAAAATGAAAAGTAATTTTTCAGAAATAGTATGCTGTGACACTTTTATAGTTATGTCTGATTTTGTAAGCAAGTAGTTTTTAAGTGAGGTGAAACTTGGGGTACACAAGCCAAATCAGACTCCTGAAAGGGGTACAGTAGTCTGGAAAGGTTGAGAACCACTGTGTTAAGTGAGAGGAATCTGCGGCTGAATCAAGAATTGAACCCAAATTTCCTAAATCCAAGTCAATAATGCTCACTTGGTAAGTGTGCTTCCAGATACTTGGTTGAAAAGGTGTTCTAAATGCAAAAAATGAGTACCATTTAATAAGCCTATGAAACCCTTTTCTAACGTAACTGTTAGTTAATATATACTGGTAAGCAATTGATAGAGGGTTTTCTTCCTTAAGGGCTTGTCTGCACAGCCCTGCAGTCAGGATTACCAGGGTGTGAATTCTAGAGAGGAGTTTGCTAGTTTCACCTAATTCCCAAAAGGTAGCTCACAAAAATCACCCCATAATATTATCTCCAAACAATAGCAGTCAGAGGCTTTGATAGTAAATGATCAAAAAAGATTTGTTAGACACAATCAACAGAGGTCTGATTGGTGTTTTGGTTTAATAAAAAAAAAACAAAAACAGAACAGGGCACTAAGATATATTCACTTCTATTTTGAGGAAATACCTGTCAGTCAGTCAAGATTTTATCACTTGCATATCTTGCAAGTCTCCTGCCGCTTGCATAGAAAGAATACTATCCTCAGGCATAGGAAAATGTGGTAGATATTTCCATTTTCCATCTTGTACTAGAAACTTTTTAACCGAAGCAGAGCATGAAGTGTTACGAATTATTTTTAAACCATTTATTCAATGAGAAATATGACTTTACTCCAATTACACAACCTTACATACTTCAGTGAAATTTATATTAGTTTTGGCCTGATACTACAGTCCTTATTCTGCCAAAGCTCACATCAGCTTCACAGTTAGGATTGCAGGATCATCCTCTTTAGCTGCATTTGTATAATCCAGGAGTAATACAAAATGAAAGTATATCAGCTATGGAATACACAGAGAATTTTAGCTCATCTTTCCATAGACACCAACATGATTAAACTAAGTTACTTGGGGTTTTTGTCAATTTATTTCATCAACTTCACCAATATACAGACACACTATAGTTTTATTTTAGTGTTTGACCTAGATCACTAGTGATGTGGTAAATTAATTACCTATCAGAACTTTCTGAGAGAGAGAGAGAGAGAGAGAGTGAGTGTGTGTGTGTTCATAAAATCAGAGTTGGAAGGGACCTCAGGAGGTTGATCCTCTTTCCCAAGGAGAGTCCCCGCACAGAGTGAAGTTGGCAGGGGTCTGACTGCATCCATGCAGTAGCAAAATCAAGACTTGAGAACGAGCTTGAAAAACAATTTCTGATTTTGCATTGTATGCATTCTATTCAGGATCGAGTGTTCTAGGTTTTGCTTTTTTCAGCGTCAAGAAAATAGTTTAGAAATCCAAACAATCATCACTCTCTTTTGCAGTCCAATCTTTTTAAGTACTTATATGTTTAATTAACGAATCAATTAATTTTCAACGGTAGTGTCCAAGATATGAAGGGCTATTGATATTAGGACCAACAGGTATTAGATTTCATTGTCGGCATTTACATGCTTTCCTTACTTTCCATAAAGAGAGATTACTTGTAAAACTGATACACAGGAAAACAAACTTAATTCTAATCTACAAACTACACAAAAATCCCAGAAATGCTAAAATATACAGCAGGAGATATTACCTCAGTTACAAATCTGGCCTTTAGAACATAGATGTAACAGAAATTAATCCTCAATTAGACCCCTTACTAGCGGCCTCTCAATAATATTGCTATTTCGAGTATCTATACAATTTTTGGTTAAAAGAGTCCTGTGACTAAGAGCCATAATGCAGTAGTAAGAGTTTTCTCCCATATACAACTATTAGCATTTAGAGCTAAGTTTTTTCCAAACCAATATTTTATATTCAGAATGTTAGTATTAAGACTACTAGATTTTATTTTTAAAAGATGCTAATGTAAAGGTTCATAGAGAAAATACTGAAACCCTGCATTTTAATTTGTGCTAGACAAATATAACCTTTAAACCTTTCAAGGTTACCTTTCCCTATTTGAAAATGCTTCAGGAAAGAGAAAAAAAATGCAGTTTAGGAGACAAAAATTTCCATTACTCTCTAACTAGAGGCCACACCCTACACAACAATTAATTACATGAAAGAATTTTGAATCCAAACTCTACAACAAGTATCCAGCCTGAGGCAAAGTAAAACTTTCTCATTTTCAGAGAAGAAAAGAAACTCTTACTCAATAAGTAGCAATTATGCTGTAGAATTTATATGCTGAGCACGACTGAATGTAAGAACACCAGAGC
Organism: Mauremys mutica; assembly: GCF_020497125.1. NCBI lineage: Eukaryota > Metazoa > Chordata > Testudines > Geoemydidae > Mauremys > Mauremys mutica. Next base: position 57,466,834 of record NC_059074.1, read on the forward strand.
AGTCAACCATAGCTTTAGCGCTTTGAGTATGATTAACAGAATGAACTTTAAAAGGTCAATTAAATGTCAACAGATTTTAAAGAGATATTCTTCTTAAGTTTGGTCAATGTGTAATGGCACCCTCTAAATCAGTAATGTCATCTTTACATTTAAATTCTACACAACCTAAATTTATGTATGCACATACAGGGATAGATAACTTATTTTCGATAAATTAATTAGTATTTATATTGTCGGCTTTAATACGACTAAGCTGTCTTTTATTAGTTATGTTTAATCAAGTACACTGAGACACCCTTTTTTCATTTCATTCTAACCCACAAGGGAAAAACAGTTTGTTTCACAGGATGAAAGCCTAGTAAATTACAACATTAGAACGTATAGGTTTTCTGAGAACACAACTGAGTATGTTACGTGGCTGTAACTCTTGAAGAACATAACTTTGTCACAAGTTTGGCAAAAGACTGTGACCACAATAATAAATAAATAAATAAATAAATAATGATTTTAAAAGATCACATATGTATTTTATTTTGCCTCTTCACTGTCACTTATCTTCATAGGCAAGTTTTTAGTGGCTAGAGACTCTAGGAACACCTTAAAGCCGGATTTTCAGTGGATATCAGTGTTCAACACTTTCTGAAAATCAGGCCTCTAATGGCATCTCAGATTGGATACCCAAAAATCACTAGTAATTTTTGAAATTGTAGGTCTTTAAATAGTTGTACAAGGCCTAGCATAATGGGACACAAACCCCGATTAATCTCAGGAAACTATTGTCACAAAAACAATCATATCAATACCAGTTTTCATCAGCAAGACCTTCAAAATAAAATTAAAATATATTCAAAATTTTTATGGGTGAGTGAGGGGAGGACAGAGGGAGACAATGCAGATTCACTTTTTCTGTAATTAAAAAGGGATACAGTTTTCTGTAATGGTATTTGATAGAACTACATAATGATGCATTACACATTCCTCCACAGGCATGTTTTAACTCCAAATATGAATAATGGATTTGAAGAAAGGATGTTGCTGCACATATTAATCTGACAAAAAAGAAAACACTCCAGAGGGCCTGAGAACAGTCAAGATTACTTTACATGGTCAACAATCACATGACAGAAGGATTAAAAACTTTGAAGTAAATATATACAAGTAGAATTACTTTGAAAATGTAAGAAAAGACTTTTCAGAGTTAGAGATCTGATATAGTTGAGATTTTTTCTGCACACTGATGTTGACTGTGCATGCCCACTCATAATTTAAAAAAAAAAATCTAACTTTTAATTGTTTTAAATGAGGCATAGTTAGAATATTTTTCTTCTGGATAGTTATCCACACTAACTAACATCTGTTAAGACTATGTTACTATGGTATGCCAGAGGATCAAAGCCAGATGATTTTAAGTTTGGTCATATTTAAGTAAAGCTACATTTAACGCACATAAATACTAGCCACAATTAAAGTTACAAGATACAAGTATGCAGATGTCAGATATCCTTAAGGCTGAAATTATGCAATCATTTTAAGCACCTATCAAATTTTCAAAGCTTCCTTAAACTCAGACACTTCCAGCTAATTATAAGGATATAGTAATGTCGATGTGTCAGGCATCAAAGGACATTGGAGTTAGGGTGATCAGACAACAAATGTGAAAAATCGGGACGGGGGGTGGGGATAATAGGAGCCTATACAAGAAAAAGACCCCAAAATATAAAATCGGGACATCTGGTCACCCTAATTGGAGTTCAAAATATAGTTGCTACATGTAATTTCTTTCTACCTGCTCCCGTTTTTGTTCCTGCCAGAAAACAGAAAATTCCTGTATGCAGTGCAGAGTAAACCAGGGCTGGGGGCAAACAGCGGGCGAGGGTGGGTTAAAGTACCAGTCGCTGCAGATCTCACTCCAGCTGCGTCCTGTTCAGTAGCACTTGCGAGTAGTTTGTTACAGCGTGGGGCAGGCTGGAACCAAAACACAACAGGTGAGACCCAGCAGACAGGTTGCTCCTACTTCTGGGGTTCGCCCTCGCTGCTCTGCCCGGCGGGGCTGCAGAGAAGCAGCCCAGACCCGAGAGGGGGATCCGAGAAGCCCACCTGCCCCGAGCCCCAGCCGCATTTCAGACAAGTTGCGAACACCCCGTAGAAAAGTTCCCAAGCGGCGCCGCCGCCGCCGCTTTCCCGGCTACAGTTTCGCGAGCGGCAGCTCCGCTTCCCCCTCCCCGAGGGAGGCTGGTCACCTAAGCGGAGCTTGCACGGCCAGAGCCGCCCGCCTCAGGTGCTAGAGCACCGGCCAAGGGCGGGGGAAGAGGCCGCCGCCCCCAGGAAACGCCTCTCAGGGCGAGTCCCAGCGCGGGCAGGCGGGACTGGTGCCTGCTCCCGGCCGGGGCAAGTCCGGGGCGCAGCGGCACGCCCGGGGCAGGTCTAGAGGAGCGAGCGGCGCCCCCTCTCCCTACCTGGGCCAGCTCCCGGCGGGCTGCAGCCCAAGCCCCCGGCAAAGTTCCCGGCTCCGGCAAAGTTCCCCCAGGCAGGGGGGCTGCTCGGCTTTGGGGCGCACTGCGGCGACCTCCCCCCCGACCCCCGGGAAGGAGAGAGGACAGGAGTGGGAGCCACTTACCGGAGACTCCAGGGGCGCCCAGCCCTGGGAAAACAGCCCCCTCCCCCGGGAGCCGGGCGGCAGCTGGGCCAGAGTGGGCTGGGCATTGTCCTTCGGGCGGGGGAGCGCAGCTGCCGTCGGCTCAGACTCCTCCTTCCCTCGCCATGTTCTTTGTGTGTGTCGCTTGTCTTTGGCCATTTCCCCTGACAGCGGCGGGCCCGGCAGCTCCAGCTCCCCCCAGCGGAGCCCCCAGCAGCAGCGAGAGGCGGGGGTGAGGCGCCGGAGACACCACAGCTGCCCGAGCTGCAGGTGACCGGGCATAACTCCGCTCCCCCCTCCCAATAAACCAAAGGGGATTCCGTCCCCTCCATCCCGGCTCCTCCAATTAGCTCAGGGGGAAGGGGGCAAGCCAGGCCAATGAAATGCCAGCAAGCCCGGAGAGTCCCATAAGGATGAGCCAATAGAAGGGAGAGAGGAGGCTGCAGATCCGCCCCTACACAGCTCCGTTCTGAAATAAACCAGCTGTGGCCAGATGTGCAGAACAGCTGGGAGGAAGTAGACCAAGGTATTCGCAGTAAGCTGTCGGTTTGCAAACGTTTCTGCGTAGAGGGGTAGTGCTGGCGCGATTGTAAAGCAACTTTTCTGGAATGTAATAGCCACTTCGGTAAGGAGTTGTACTAAAAATGCATTTTGTATAAATTCTTAAGAGATTCTGATTTGATTATATGTTGTTCACTTACAAAAACAAGTAACAAATGTGCAGAAAATGAAGAAACATTTTATAATTAAAAAGCCCTGATGTCTTTAGCATTGTTTTTTTAAAATTCAAAATCAAGTTTTCCAATTCTGTTTAAAAAGCTACTATTTTTGTCTTTTGAAATAGTTCATCTCAATTTTTATTTTCATCTAACAAGTTTGTAGAAGTTACTGATAAATAATGGAAATTGTGATTAAGCTTTCACAAAGAAAGTTATACAGCCAAATTGCAGAAAATAATTGGCAACCTTATTGCAGGATATCCTGTGATAGGAGTCCCTTCTAAATGCTCATTATACCATAAGTTTGGAGACTCACTCTGTGAGTCCTCCATGCACTAGATTGTATAGGCTGCAGCCCTTGGTGAGGGTTCCCATAAATACTCATGTTTCAAATAAGTAACACAAAAAAACCTAGGATTGGCAAAAACAGAAGATGCAAGTAGCCAAGGTAAAACTCCAACAATTACAATAAAGATCAAACTAAGTTCCTAACTTTATCCACTAAGGGCAGCATGGTACAGGATTAAACAGATAGATAACAATATTACTGGGATCCCTCTACACCATTTTCCTGGCTTCTGGCCACTGCCTTGTATCTTCTTGCTATTGCCACTACTGTGCTAACATGAGTTTTTGCCTGACTTTTAGCTTTCCAGACCAAGCTCTTAAGCTCCTTGCTGCCTTGTCTTCCCCCATAGCCAGTTCCCAGGCTGCTACCTCTGACCTGGTGCTCCTGTTTCCACTCAGCCTCTGGCTCTTTCCTGAATCAGGTCCCCACTGGTTTCAGGATGTTACTTCCTTTTTTGGTACTCTATGGACTATAGATTTCTGTAGTAGCTGGACGTTGAACAGGTAACAGTAGCCTCCACTGACTAGAGCTTTCCCCTCCAGGTCAGCCAGAGTCAGGGGAAGATACCTAGTAACAAGCCAGTAGATTCATTACATGCTTTTTCATTCTACTTTATAGTTTTTTATATTTCTTAGAAAATACATGAAATTTACTTTATATATAAAATATAGTAATTGTGGTTTTGTGACACAAATGGTTTTGGATTAACCTGATAATAAACAAACCTTGGTCCCAAACCTGCAGAGATTTACACATTGTGAGCAGTCCTATGGAAGCCATTGATTGGACTGCACAATAATCTATATAATAAGATTCCTGGAACATCACTCTGTGTATTATGCTGAAGCCAAAAATGTCTATTGAGTCACTGTGAAGTGATAGAAGCAGCTACAAACATGGTTGAGAGTTCTTTGTTCAGAATATCACCAGGCTCAATCATTTATTAAACTCTCTTTAATTTTTAAGCTTTCAACCAGTTTGACTTAACAACTTACACCTGGATGGTGTACAGCTATAGTAAGGCATGCTAAGAGTCCTAGACTATTGTGATACCTGTCAGCAGTAACTCAACCAATCACCACCCTTACTCTACAGGTAATTTACAGGCAACAACTTCATTAGTTGTATGAGGAAGACTGCACAAATAGATTTTGTGGCCCAACTGCCTGTTGCACAGGCTTTCAGCTACTAGTTTCCCCATAAAGACTTACCATATTTTCCATTATTTATAAGTAATTACTGCAGACTTGTTAGATGAAAATACAAATTTAAATTAACTATATTTCAGAATAAATCAAAACATAAAATATACTGTTTTAAAACCAAGCTGGCAAAGCATTTGATTCTGAAACTTAACACAAACAATTAAACACTGTACGGTTTTGTGTGTGTGATCAGTGGGGTTGTTAAACCAATAATTTGTTACTTTGGGGGTTTGTATTACTATCCTATGAGTTATCCCAGTCTTCAACACAATCACTTGGAGAGTAGCCAATAAGACTATAAGTATCTTCAGTATGGTGGTGAGTTACCAAAAGTGACACAGAACTTTAGAAAGGGAGACTTCAATAAAATGAAGAGATTAGTCCTAAATTCAAAAGTAAAGGAAAGCATGGCAGGGATGCTACTTAAGCCAACAATGATAGAATCTCAAAAGGCGCGTATTCCTCACAAGAAGAAAGGAACCAGGAAGGCAGTAAGTAAACCAGTATGGCTAAATGGCAGGGGTCGAAAGGTTACATAAGCCAAAGAGAGAGTCTTCAGTTTAGAAATCTAACCTTAGTGAGGTCAAGAAACAGGAGCAAAAAACAGGCAACATGTAAGAGAGAAATAAGGAGGGCTCAGATGGATTTCAAAGAGCAAATAGCTAAAGGTATAGGAAGAGACAGCAAGAAATTCTTAAGTATATTAGAAACAGAAGTCTGCAGAAGAGTCGGTGGGTCTGCTGGATCACCATAGAATTTAAAAGGAGCAATTAAGGAAGATAAGAACATTTCTGAGAAGCTAAATGACTTCTTTGCCCCAATCTTGGGTCTGATCCAGTAGGTCAGTTCCTGTATTCTTATGTTCTTATATCATCACAAAATGCATCCTAGCTGGCCACATTTCCTACACTCCCTGCATTGAAGACGTGCCCTTTCAGCCTTTCTGCCAGCATCCTGCTATGTTTGTTTTCCCCATATTGAACACCTCCCCAGCAGTTATGCCAGCTTTTTCACCTCTCGTCTCTACTGCTCCATGCGTTACCAGCTCTGAATTTATTTGTGTGCTTAATTTAAAGTCAGTGGTAACTTAAAATAATGGTGGTTCTCAAACTGTTGTACTGGTGACCCCTTTCACACAGCAAGCCTCTGAGTGTGATCCCCCTTCACTTAAATATTAAAAAAAAGTGTTTTTAATTTATAACACTATTATAAATGCTGGAGGTGAAGCGGTGTTTGGGGTGGAGGCTGACAGCTCGTGAACACCCATGTAATAACCTTGTGACCTCCTGAGGGGTCATGAGAGTCCCTGATGTACCCCTTTTGCCAGATGCCAAGAGCAGGAACGAGGGCTGGGTTCAGTCCGTCTAGGGGTCCTTTTCTAAAGTAAATCAAATGATGTCTTGAACCTCCCTTATCTTGAGTTGTAATCCTTCCAGGCCAGGGAAACTAAAAATTAATTTCCCTGGTCACTTTTGAAGGTGGTTCATCCCCACCCACAGGCCCTAAGGAGTGTTTGGGAATATGGACTCACAAATACTGTTTATTTGGGGGGAAAGGGGATATGTGAAACAAAAGAAACACCCTGTCGTGTCCCTGTCCCCCCACACAAATGAACAAAAACCAGTCAGTAGGTCAGGAGTATGGTCATCCCACAATTCAAATTTGAATTGTTGCGGTCCAGTCACAAAACAATCTCCACCTACCTCATGGGTCCAGTTAACCCTCATGGTTAAGGCTAAGGTTTTGTCCCGGATATTTTTAGTAGAAGTCAGGGACAGGTCACAGGCAAAAACAGAAAAATTTATGGAAGCCGTGACCTGTCCCTGACTTCTACTAAAAATACCTGGGACAAAACGGGGATCTGCAGATCCTCACATCACCTGAAGCAGGGCAGCTGCGCAGGGGCTAGGAGCCACCTGCAGTAGCTGGGGACTGCAGGTACCCCTGCTGCCTGCAGCTCCAGGGGTCTCCCGCTGCCCGTGGGGGCAGGGAGCTGTTGGGTGCCCCCCCCCAGCTCAGGGACCCATGGCACGTGGGAGCTCGGGGGTTCCGCTGCAGCTGTGAAGCTTGGTGTCCTCCCATCACCTCCTGCAGCGGCCAGAAGCTGCAGCGAACCCTGCCACAAGCAGCAGGGGAGCTCCAAGGGCCACCAGAGGTGGTGGGGTACCCTGCAACTTCTGGCACCCGTGGGCGGTGGGGGACCCTGCAGCTCCCCACCATTGAAGTCATGGAGGTCGCTGGAAGTCATGGAATCCATAACTTCCAGTGACCTCCGTGACTAAATCGTAGCCTTACTCATTATCCAAAAATCTCACTCACAGTTCTAGTTAGACTCACTGGTAGTCAGGGGCATTAGGATTGGCTCTTTTCTGTCTCTCTACTCCAGTTCAGTGAAGTCCACCCCAGCATAGTCTGTTCTGATTTGCAGCTACCTGGTTGAGTTCCAGACATCGGCTCTGCTGCTGTTGGTCTGGCCTCAATGTGAAGCCAGCTCTATGCCGCTTCCAGTCCAGTCAGGCCCTGCTGTGATGTCAGCTCTGCACTGCCACCACTGGTCCAGGCCTGTTGTTACTGTGAAGTCAGCTCTGAACCACTCCTCCTGCCAATCTCTAGCTGGGAGACTACACAAAACAGGGCCTTTGGAGTAGGGTGATCAGATGTCCCGATTTTATAGGGACAGTCCTGATTTTTGGGTCTTTTTCTTATATAGGCTCCTATTACCCCCCCACCCCCCACCCCCTGTCCCGATTTTTCACATTTGCTGTCTGGTCACCCTACTTTGGAGAGAGCGCTTGGTCCCTGGAACAGAGCCTCTTCTTGCTGAGCTCAGTCATGCCAGCTTATTCTTTTTCTTTTTTCTTTTTTTTTGGCAATTGATGGAATTTTGGATGGGCTGGGACCCATCTTCTTATGACAGGAGAAGCTCCAGCTCTCTAGCAAATCCCAGCCTGGCCTGGGAGAAACCCTGCCTCTGATTGGCTGCTTTTCCCCCTTTGGGCACCTCCTGAGGAAGAGTAGCCAGTCAGGGCTGCTGCAGTGCTCTCTCTCTACCCCTTCCCTCAGTGAGGAGAGAGGGAAGGAGGGAGCAGAAAGAACTTGGCAAGCTTAAGGCAGCTCACCCCTCTTGTGAACAACAAGACAGCTCCCCTTTCTCCCCCCTCCCTTGCTGCAACATCCCCCTTGAGAAGGGGCAAAGGGGGTTGAAGAGTTCCTGGAAGTGATCCCTCAGCCTGAAAGGGATAGAGGGGACCCCACTGCAGCTGGCCCCCAGGCCTGGGAGCAGAGGGTGAAGAACCCCAGGAGGAGCAGAGGTGAGGCTAGAGGGCAGAACTGATGGGAAGCTGGGTAAATGTGGGAGTTGGGGGACAAATAGAACTAATGCAGGGCTAGGCAGTCAGAACTGACGGAGCAAGATTGATTTGGAGGTTGGGGGCAGAATTAGTTGCTGGGCAGGAAGATATGGGGCACACTCTCACGCTCACAGGGGATGGACACAGGGAATTCAAAAGACAGATTCCAAAACACAATATAATCTTTGGCCCCAAAACCATAAGATTCTTTTTTAATCTCATGATTTTTGAGGGTCTGACTTGTGATTTATTAACCTTTAATGCTGTCAATATTGTGAGCTTGAATCCTGTTCCCAAACTGGAGTCCATGACCTGTACGGTCATGGTGACCCACATATTGCAAGCATGTCTTACACAATACCTATGCCCTTTTATGAGTACAGTTACAGTAACAATGCTATAATTTATACAATCAGAACAAATATTAATTCCAACTAAAGCAACAAAACACAGTATGTGGAGCTGTAGGCAACCAACATTATAATTTATGTAAATAAGACTGGCCAGAGCTGAGTTTTCCTATCCCTCTAAGCCTTCTAGTTTTGAGGTTTCCAGTAACATGTTTTTCCATAAACAAATTGATAGAGAATTACATGAGTAAATGTCATTCCCAACCAGCTGTAAAACAGTCCTTGTGCTGGGCCAGAACCTCAGCTTGTGCGTGGACTTAAGTGTACTTCAGTCTGAACATCTCTGGCCCCTTACATAAACTCCAAATTCACCCTCTTTCTGTGGTTTAGTTTATTAGCATAGTTTAACTATAACAAACATTATTATTTTCTTTATGATTGGTATTGCAGCCATGCCTACTGCACCAATCTGTCAGCAGAGCCCACTGTCAGCAGATTACATGAACAAAATATCGAGACACATGGGGGGGCAGGTCTGGAGTGCTGCTGAAGCAAAAAAATAAAAATTAAAAAAAAATAGTGATGTAGGAACTCTAGAACCAGCCAGGCCTTGGGCTTGAGTTGAAAGTTCAGCTCAAACTTTCTCCCAAGGCTTGGCTGCTTCTAAGGTTCCTGCATCAGTGTTGCTCACACCATACTCTAGAGCCTCTCTCTCTAGTCAGCCACTCTCACCTCCTTTATATCTGTGTGAGATTAAGCCACCTGCTTCAGTGTGTCACCAGAACCCAATTAACCCTTTATCAGCAGGAACAACCAAAGTGTTTAACAATGGAATATATTTGTTTTTAAAATAAATATATATATGAAATGCTTTTGGTTTTAAAAAAGGGCCAACTTTATATGTATATAAATTAAAAAGTTATAAGGTTATATTTACTAAAGTTTGTAATTGCTGTCTCTTATGGTAAAATGTCAGCATAGTTAACAGAAGCTGATAGCTCACAGAATCAGTCTGCTGAACTGCCCTTTGTGTTAGAAGACAGGGATTTTTCTATATTGTGGGTATATGTCATGAGTGAAATCAACAATATCCATATGGTGATCCACACAGGGAAGTCATTCAGAGTCTTTGGGGTTTTATTAATTAACAAGATAACGTTATCATCAAATCCACAGTCCAAAGATACAACTGTATTTTTACTCACTTTTCTTGTAAGATGAAAGTGATAATTCTCCACAGAGCTCATTAAAAATCCAAACAAGGTAGTAGATCTAAACTTTGCTCACAGATTGGTGGATAAAACTCGTGCTGCCAAGCTTGGGCTTACCGTGCTGTAAAAGAATCAGAACCAAATGGAAGAAGGAGTTTAAACAAGATTTTTGGGAAATAAGAGCTACTCTACATAAGGGTTGCTATGTGGGAGTGTGAAGGAGCGTACTACTCATTTAAGGGACATACTGGAGCCGAGAGCCTGGGATGTAATCAAGGAGGCCCTGCCTTAGGGCTGGGCTGTATAAAAAGAAAGAGGAAGCTGACCAAGGGAGAAGGGAATGGAAGCTATGCAGAATACATGGGTTGTTTCCTCTCAGGCTCTAGACTACTCTAACTAGAAACCTTGTTTGTGATCATTAAGTTTGGGAGTTGAACTAGGGCCCTGATGCGAGGACTTTATGAACTGTGTACTGTGCTTTCTCCTGTCCTTAAACTGTATTAAAAGGGAATGTTCCATTTGTTAGTGAATGTTGACTTCTCCTTGCCCCAGCCCCTAGGCTGTTAAAATGAACTCATTGTTGCCCCAACTGGGTGAAATTAAGGTGGGGAACACACACACAGGGCCCCAAGGGGGTGCAAAGGGACTGTGAATGCCTTTACATGTGGTGCCTAAATAGGGACTTATGAACACCCTCCCATTAAGGAGGGATGAGAATGCAGATATGTGCCTACACTATCCTTGGATGTGAGATGTCTGAACTCCCAGACTGGTGAATAGAGCAACAGCGACTAACCCAAAAGTTCTGGTCCCAGGCTTGGAGGGCATCCAGCAGCACATGGACAGGCCAGACCTGTCTAGGACCCAGAGTGCAGGGACCCAGACAAATGAACAGAGACCTGAGGGATGCAGTTTTGGGCCAGGAAGAGTGATACACTGAAGATAACTTGTTTTAAGGTGTGGGGTAGTGGGGCAAGTTGGAAGATGCTGCCATCAAGAACTTGGTATTGAGGGGCTGTCACTATGAGGAAGTAAAAGATTATATGTCTGGACAAACCTGGGGTAGCTCCAGAAACAGGCACCAGGAGGCAAGCTTTTGAGAGGAGGCCAAAGGTCCTGGGAAACGGGTGGCACAGAGGCGCTGCTGGTGTTATTGAAGAGTTAGGTCACTTGCAGTCCTGGATGTAAACTCTCTTATGGAAACTGGCTAAGCAAGAGGAGTAAATCCAGCAATTATCAGAAAGACAGGAAGTGCTGGTTGCAGACAAGCAGAGAAGCCATTTGGTTGTGGCTATGCTGAGGAAACGAATCAAGACACTGGAAAGTGAGCATGGTGTTCTTCAGAGGAAGATCCAGGTTAGCCTCCAAGGGTACATCTACATAGCCCATGGCAGTGAGCCTCCTAGCCCAGATAAACAGACTTGGGCTTCTGGTGCTCACGCTATCACACCAAAAATATCTGTGTAGACATTGTGGCTTGGGCTTTGACACCTAGGGAGGGGATGGGCTTCAGAGCCTGAGCTCCAGCCCAAGCTGCGTCTTCAAAACGCTGTCTACACAGCTATTTTCAGTGGCCTATCTTGAGCACCATGAGTCCAAGTTTCTCAAACTGGGCTTGGAGGCTTGCTGAGATGGGCTGTGTAGACATACCCCAAGAGCGCCTGCAGTTAGAGGAAGCTTCAGCACCTGTGTGAGCAGATGAAGACTGTGAGATGGTCCAAATGAGGGAGACATTTACAGCTGATAAACATGACAAGTGCCAGGCAATGCACAAGAATGATGATTTGATGGTGGGACTGCCGATTCCCAGGGTCAAGAAGCACTGGCCCTAGAGAAGAAACAGTGCTGGACTTAGCTGCCAGAGGAGTAGAACAACAATGAGACAGTGAACAGCAAGAAAATAAATCTGCGGGTCAGCCAAGTAAATATCAGCTTTGAAAGAACAATGATGTCCAAGTACCA